>NC_140935.1:42873057-43485557 GCF_014529385.1 Adiantum capillus-veneris | reverse complement strand
CATTATAGTGCAATAGTTGTTCACGTTGTTTACATCTCCTCCTTTGTACAAAGGTTTGATCCAGTTTTCACTCCAATCATGAGGCATGCCATGCTGAAGTGCAAGGTTGAACATATCGCATATCCAATATTGTGTTTTATTGCTTCTCCATTTAATCATTTCAGCCTTGACACCTTGAAGGTCCCCTGCCTTGCGAGTAGCAAGTTTCTCAAGCGCGCAGCATACATCTTCAATGGTAAAGAAGGGAGGCATAAATGGAAGGGAGCTACAACACTCCATCTTATCAACGTTGGGTTGCTCATAGAGGTTCTTACAATGCATATACATATCTTCAAGAGTCAAGTCACCAAAGCTCTCAACGCATTTGCCTTTTAGATTTTGCAAAAACTTGCCACATGCATGTGCTTTCTCATTGTGCTAAAAGAAGTTGTTTTTTGACTTCCCACCTTCTCCTCTTCTTTTGAACAAGTTCTTTGTATGTGTGTGAACATTCCAAGTAAAATTTCTTGTCTTTGCTTGCATCCAATCTTAGCAAGTGTTTTTGGTCTTGACTACATTCCATGTCAAACCATTTCTTCTTTGTGCTACCCTTCTTAGACCTTTTGCAAGACATGTGTTTCACCGAAAAGAATTCCTTTGCACAAGAGCAAATTACTTCTTTGAAAACTTTCCACTTGCATTCTAATGTTGGGCTCTCTTGATGCTCTATCATGCTTAACATTTGGTCCACCATATCAGCATATATAAGTGCTCGTTTGAAGTCTAGACGTAGGTACAAATGATTCACATCATGATTGGAGGCTACATGCTCGGGCCGTTTACCACACTTGAAGTCAATACATAACATCCTATGATCCGATTTTGGATTCCATTCACCAAGTGTAAAGCTTTGTATGCATTCTAGAGTGTCTTCTGAGAACAACATATAGTCAATCACGCTATTACCATTGTGCTTTCTACATGTAAAGTCATTGGTGCCTTGCCATAGAGATACACCATTTGCAATGAGCATTCCGATACTATTGCACATATGTAGAAGTGACTTTCCATAGTGATCCAGTTCTTTTGCATCATTAGAACTTTGATTATACATGTATGAATCATCCATTCTTCTTGAGACATGCGGCATGTCAACTTGTTGTGTGTCGTGTTGTAACATATTTGTGCGAGCATTCATGTCTCCAAAGACAATGACTTTACTCAGGTCCTTGTAATGAGCAATGTCTTCCTCTAGTACCACAAAGGGTTGATCTCTATCTATATCCAGGCGAGCATAAAAGTTGGAGTCATAGTGAGGATTGTAACAACCAGTCACAAACATGACTTGACCATTTGGTGGGCTGATTTTCAGCCATAAGTAGCATTTATATTTATCTTCTTTAACAATGGAAACATCTTTCAAACCCTTTTTGGTCATACATGCTACGCCTCCTTGGCCTCTTCGTTGCTTTTCATTTTTGACCCACATCAAAGAATGCACATCGTATTCGTCAAATCCAAGAATTCGTTGCACATCATGATCCCATTTTCAACAAGAAGTATCACATCAGAGTCATTGGTAAGCTCATCAATGCCAATTCCCACATTCCATGGATACCCGCTACAATTCCAAAAGTGTGAGTTGGTCTCATAGATCATGTGTCCCTATTTGTTGGCTGGACTTGCATCCTCCTCAAGTGATTTTTCTTCTTGAGATGACACCATAACCTTCTTGCTTCTTTCCTCATATGATTTGTGACGTACATTTTGTTGCATAAGAATGCGATCCTCACATACAATACAAGTCGTTGCTTTGAGGTAGATCCAACTATTGTCAAGGATGATCTTTCTCTTTACCTCATCAGCCATGGTACATACAATAGGTCTTTCTCCCGAGCGAGGGACTCCTTGTTTTCCAACTCAATGTGCACCATAAGCCATGATTCTAGACATGCCAAAGTGTGTAGCAAAAACTCTTCAATAGCAACCGCAAGAGATTGGGGTGTTTCCATGCTTTCCTCCTTGATTCCACGAATGACGATGTTCTTTGAGCGTTTTTGTCGTTCTTGCAATTCTTGAGTGTCCACATTCTCTACATTCTTTGCTTGGACAACGGCTTGCGTGATAGGAGATGTAGAAACCACATTATCCGAACAAATATTAGCCCATGGTTTGGATGCATTTCTCAGCTCACATACATCATGTCGTATGTATCTGTCGTTTCCTCTTTCAATACATGATCACTCTCAACTTTGCTCAAGCTCTCTTTCAATACA
This sequence comes from Adiantum capillus-veneris, assembly GCF_014529385.1. Lineage (NCBI taxonomy): Eukaryota > Viridiplantae > Streptophyta > Polypodiopsida > Polypodiales > Pteridaceae > Adiantum > Adiantum capillus-veneris. The sequence continues at coordinate 43,483,302 of NC_140935.1, read as the reverse complement.
TTCATGTCAACAAGAGAGCGCTTACATTCTTGAACTTCATTCTCAAGATGTATCAAGCATGTTGTTTGCATTACAAGAACCTTCTTGAGGTGCTCATTCTCCACAATGAGAACTCTTAAAGTGCCATTTTCCATTGCAAGTACGCGCAACTCTTTACCTTGCTTGTTGACGGTTTCTTGTAATGATACCAAGTAAGCCATGATCATTGCTTCCGCTGTTGTAGACGATGTGGTTGGATTAGCATCCAAATTAATTGGATATTTTGCATCATTCTCCATGGCAAGTGTGGATTTTCCACCCTTGCGAGTTTTGTCTGACATTGCCTTCAAGTCGGCAACAAAAACGAAAAGTTTTGACAGTTTTTTCAGTTTTGAGATGTTGTTACAGAAAAGACTTCCATTGCACAGAAAAATTATGTCTTTACATCAATGCGTAGAGGGCTTCGTGCTCTTCAATTGAGGCTATAGACCACCTAAATTGGAGTTCAAATGAGCAAGTTATGGTCAAAAGAGTGAACTGTTGTCTACTAGGTCAAAAAATGGCACACACACAGAGAGAGAGAGAGAGAGAGAGAGAGAGAGAGAGAGAGAGAGAGAGAGAGAGAGAGAGAGAGAGAGAGAGAGAGAGAGAGAGAGAGAGAGACAATTGAAAATAGGGATTGAAAATTATTAAGAAAGATAGAGAAAGAAATGAAATGATATATTAACATCTTAAAGAGGTCGATGTTGCCTAGGCGACCAAACCAGTTCGAACTGGTGAACCCTAAACCATGTATGGTATTGTGTGGGGTATGTGTGATCAGTGATACATGTGTGCCCAATGGCGTATGAGAGAGAGAGATAGAGAGAGAGAGAGAGAGAGAGAGAGAGAGATCAGCTCAAGTACACTATGGTGAATCTGATACCATATATAGTTGTGTGGGGTATGTGTGATCACCTATTGTATGGGTGCCCAGTGCAACATAATTGTTGCATACTGGTAAATCTGATACCATGTCTGCGCTTAAATATACGCGATGTATATTTAATATAGGGTTGCTACTTATTGGAACTATGTGGGGTGTGTGTCATCACTAGTACAATGGGTGTCCTTTACAATATATAATTGAGACTAAACTGTTACAATTTGGTGAATCTGATACCATGTTTGCGTATAACAAAAAGAGACCGTAAAATGAATCTAAATTAAAAAAAGAGAGATTATAAAAAACCAAAGAGAGAGCAGCCCGAGTACACTATGGTGAATGTGATACCATGTATAGCTGTGTGGGGTATGTGTGATCACCTTTTGTATGGGTGCCCAATGCAACATAACCGTTACATACTAGTAAATCCGATACCATGCCTGCGCTTAAAAAAAGGAGATGCTATATTTATTATTGGGTTGCTACTTATTGGAACTATGTGGGGTGTGTGTCATCACTGAAATTGTGTGTAAAATCAAGACCAAACTATTACAATTTGGTGAATCTGATCCCATGTCTGGATCTGTGTGGGATATGTGTGATCACCAATATAATGGCTGCCCAATGCGCCATATATGAGAGAGAGAGAGAGAGAGAGAGAGAGAGAGAGAGAGAGAGAGAGAGAGAGAGGATTTGAAATGAACTTTAATAAGTCTTCAAAAGGCCAAAATAACTTATGAGACAAAAAGGATACATTCATGATGGACCACATAGGCAAAGAGAGAGGGAGAAAGAAGCAAACTAGAAATCTATTCCAAAATAATTTATGATACTAAAAGTTACATCCCAATTTCATTTAGAAAGTGCAACATAGATGAGGAGACTTAGAGGAGAAATTTTAAATGCTTTGTTCTCTCTCGGGTTGTTGTTACAAGGGGGGGGGGGGGGGGGGGGGGGGGGGGAGAGAGAGAGAGAGAGAGAGAGAGAGAGAGAGAGAGAGAGAGAGAGAGAGAGAGAGAGAGAGAGAGAGAGAGAGAGATAGAGAGAGAGAGAGAGAGGCTGAGAGGAGAAATTTCCAATGCTTTGTTACCCCTTGAGCACTGCTAGGCAAGTGTGCTATTTGATATGTAGAAGACAAATATGTATACACTTTATAAGCATGGTTCTTAGAAAGCTCCAGCATTCTTAGAAAGCTCTAATATCCTAGATCTCTAGAGGGACATTTCACACTTGGGATCCTAAAACCAAAAGAGAGATTTCAAAAGGGATAGATAGGTAGAGATACGTGTGTGATTAATAGGATATTACACTTTCCTCTTCATGTTCATAGTCTCTCTCTCTCTCTCTCTCTCTCTCTCTCTCTCTCTCTCTCTCTCTCTCTCATTTAAAATACCTCTCTTGGGTGATAGAAAAATTATGCTACCATCCTTTGGTTACTATTAGCGGGAGGGTATGCCAATTAACTGTGCTTACTTTCACACCCTACAAATCTCAAAGGTCTCCAAGATGATTAGTCCCACACAATGGAAAATCCAAAACAAGATATGAATATACAAAATGTAACATTTAATGGCCTAATAACTTATGTGTAGCGGAAATTAGCATGAACATAGTGGGAATTTCATTCCTAATGAGAATTACAAGAGTGCTTGGGTGGAGAGAGCAACAAAAAGCATAACATCTAGTTAGATAGCATCGACAATACTTTCAAAAGAGAGAGAAATTAATCTATTGACAACAGTTGAGGACCGGATTTTCATGGAGCCGGTCCCCCCTTCAAAAGGCTTTGTATTATGGTTTCTCCCATCAAGAGAGACATTGTACAATACAATTCTTTGTGTTCCTTCAAGACTAGCTAGTGCAATGAAGATGGAAACTTCATGCACTGTCAAGGCTAGGGACTTGCTACGCGCCGTGTGCGAGCCACAAAGGCTCCTAGCACACAGTCATACAACAGACAAGCTCACAAGGAAGAACGGTGTGTCACTCACCTTCCTGCATAGTTGCGAATGAAGGATTCCCGCGCCACGAAGAAGAGGGAGACGCCGCTACGCCGCGCTCAACCGCCTCGCCGCCGTCGTGCCGCCGCAACGCTCGATCACACACACACTCTCACTCTCTCTCTCTCTCTCTCTCTCTCTCTCTCTCTCTCTCTCTCTCTCTCTCTCTCTCTCTCTCTCTCTCTCTCTCTCTCTCTCGCACACACACAAGGAGATGGTGAAGGAGAAGGTGGAGATGGAGCAAGAGCAGCTTCTATTGCACAATGAGAGAATGACTCAATTTTAGGTTTAATTGGCTTTTATGTGAGCTCACCCCATTCACACTTGGGCACCCATGCTTAGCCAACTAACCCTAGCATGTTCGTGTTAGAGTGCGCCTCTCATCGGCGATCACTCTACCTTTCCCTATTGGACCGACAAGCCCGATGCCTGACTCTACTTAAATAAATAATACGGTTACGGTGTCCGTCGTAGGTGATAGGGTGTCCGTGAGCCACGAGGGTTAACATTGCCCCCCTTCCTGATGTAGATTCCATCCTCGGAAGCTATTGAGTTGAAGCTTGGTATGTCCATGTTGTAGAGCATCTAGATTTGAATCTGCAAGGCAAAGTCACTGTTTTAGCAAGCGGAATTATATTGCCATAAATCATGAGGGGAATGTAAAGTACATGTGGAAATGAGTAAATGCAAGATTTATGAAATGTTAGACTGCCATTAAGGACAAATAAATTGCACTTTGAGTAAATTAATTAATCAAGAGTTTTGAGCTTATGGGTGAGTCTATCAATTAGTTAGCTATGACTAAGGTTAAAACAACTACTCTAGTACTAGCTAAGCTAAGAAGATTATCTAAATGCAAGATTCCCTAATTATGCTTTTCAGCTTTGATTAGCCAACTCGCTCTCACAGCTGCAAACAAAAGCTTGAAATGTTAACTGTAAGCTCAATGGAAGTCTTTTAATTTTTCTTTATTTTTTTATTTTTTTTTTATTTTTTTTTTAATACTTTTTTACTTTGGGTCACAATCATGTGACGTGTGTGCTTATTTTGTATGTCCGAGGTTTTTTGCTTCTCAAGGAAAAGCGCCCACACTGGGAACCTCTAGGGCTCTAGTACCATAGACAATACATGTGAGTGAAGTACCAATTCAAGCCAGGATTTCTCTTCCAGCGTAAGATTTTTCATTTGTGGCACTTATGTTGTTTTGTTTTTTTTTTTGCTTCCATTTCCTTGGTATTCGCACTAGTGTTTTTTGTTGTTTAAGTGAGCAAGCCTTTCTCTGCCTAAAACATTCCTAAGGTCTCAAATACTCGAATAATTTTATTAGCTAGGCCTAGTGGTCAAGTAAATGAGTTAACCTAAAGTCATGGTCTCCTAATCTCCAGGCTCATCCATAAGATTAAACTGGAGTTCAATCAACTTAAGCAAAGACAAATTTATACATCTATAATGGCAGATAACAATCATAACTATTGCACTCAAACAAAGCATGAAAAATCATTATTAGCAATTACACATATCCACCAACATGAATCATGGAAAGTAGTACACCTGGAGGTATGGAGTGGCTCATTTCGTTGAAGCAGATGTCCTCAGCCATGTGGATGGAGATCCATACAAGTCCTACCTAACACATCCAAAAACAGGCACTATACCTCTAGGAGGCATGTCAGTGTGAAAAATTAAAACTCCTAAAAAACAAACTCAAAACACAATCTAGACCCCTAACCTACCTATCTGTCACCCCTTTTAGAATCAAGGAAAGAGGATATTATATAAACCGGGTGGCCACCCTAAGGCTAGGCCTCTATCCTCATCATCTAGATAAATAAAATCGTTGTCCGTGAGGCCATAGTCTTCCTCGGTCTCTATTAGTTCCTCTTCATCATCCTCTTGTGCAAGCATGCTAATCAAGAACCTCGCGATGCGTGGATACTCATCTTGTGCAAAAGAATAAGCATGTGCCACTGGAGACACATTCGCTACTGGGTAGGGATCACCAGTTAGCCATAGACGTATCAGCCATTCTAACTCCTCAAAATTTCTCTCACATGCAAGGCTCTCTATCAAATCCCATTCGCAAGAAAGTATAGGGTAGCATACGTAGAACACTTGAGGAAAAGACAAAGGGTACCTTTCATCAAAAATAGAAGTGCATGCCTCTGGTGAAGTAGCCATTTCTGACAATACAGATAGATTTGGTTAGGCCTTTAAAACATAAGAGTTGTTTTTGTGTGTTTCTTGAATTGACACGGTGAATTTGGACTTATATGTAAGATCTGATAGGGTGCTCTCTCGTTGCTAGTCGCTCTTGCTCTTTACTATTTTTGTTTTTTGTGAGTATAAGGCTATATATATACATTCCCTAAGATAGGAATTGAGAGGTCAGGGAGGAAGGTTGAGAGGGGAGCGAGTGAATGATTGATGTTAGCAAACACTCCCCCCTTCCTTGGGTAGATCATACCTTTTGGAATGAGGTCGTCACCTTTTGAAACCAATTGTTCCAAGTTGTTATGGGTGAAGGTTTTAACCAATAGTTTTCGACCACCCTATGCGTTTCATTTAGTTGCAAGGGTGGTAAGGTACTCTCCCATGATTTTATTTGCAACATTGTTGTAGGTGGTGAACTTACCCCGGGAGGTGCAAACTCTTTCGTGCTTGTATGGATATGTACAGTGGTAGGTGGAGGTTGTGTCGAAGCTTCTATTTGCGTATAGGAACTACATGAAGAGCAAGAAGCTTCATTTGATTTCCCTGTTCCTGAGCTAGGTGGAACAAATCGTTCTTTCTTTGGTACCCAAACTAGCTCTAGAGCGGGTGTGTAACATTCCATGATTTTTTCCTTTCCGCGATTTTCAATTTGTTTTGGAGCCACAGGATTGGGTTTACATGGGCCAGGTGACAGGTAAGAGTACACTTTACGTTTGGGCACCCACATTTGATCATTTCCTTCATAGTATCCTTGGGCTTCCAATAGTCGTTTAGGAATCCAACGCAACGTTTCTTTACATTGCTTGGAGTGAGTGGGACGGTTCTTACGAGGTTTCCGTTTTTTTGCATCAACCATGCTCACTACAGAAGCTTTAGGGACCCACTTGTATGTTTTCTTTGTTATATTAGGATGGTTCTTGTGTGTCTCAAGCTTTCTTTCAACTACATCAATTGAAGCTCTAGAGAGTTGGGCTATGGGGACGTATGGTTCAACCTCCTGGACATGCAATGTCTTGGGTTTTATTTCCTTAGGCAATATCTCAGGGACTATGGCTTGAGTGGTAGGGCTAAGAGTTGGTTTTTGCGTTGTAACACCCCCAGTCCCCCAATCAATAGTGCATTTGGTGGCTATCATCCACGTGCGGCCTAGGTTTATATTACCCTCCATAGTTCCAGTAGGCATGACCAAAAAGTCTTGAGCTACAATTCCATTGTCATAACTGACAGAAGTGTGCCAGATTCCAAAAACCATAGTTTTTTTCTTGTTGACACCCTTGACTTGGATAATACTCTCAGATAGAGGTGGCTTCCCTAACTGACACCACACCCCATAGGATAGCAGATTATATTTAGCACCCGTGTCCAATAAGGCGTTATATAGCACTTTTCCATAGGCACTATTTAACTCAATACGGTATCATAGAGGTGTGTCAGAGTCCAACCCATCCTCTTCGATTTCCACATGGAATGCATTTGTGACTCCAAGGTTAGCCTCTCGTTTTTGTCGTATACGTTGTTGTCGCTCCTTAGCCTCAGCTTGAGCTTGTATCTTGTTTAACTCGGTTTGTGCTTTGGAGGCCTTCTTTTGATGAATGGCCCGTAGTTCTTCTTGGCTTAAAGGATCATAATATCTTTTGAATTTACTCCCATTGAGGAATCCAATGGTTTCAACTCCATCAAGAGTTTCCACACGAAGGGTACCTTGTGGGGTAATTTCACATACTCTATATGGTCCTTTACCAGCATATTTCAACTTTTTCTTCTCTTTAAGTACTCCATACATAAGGACTTTATCACCAACTTTGATGTCCTTATCCTTCACATGGCGATCAAACCACTTCTTTCTCCTATCCTTTTCCACAAGAGCATTTTGCACAGCCAACTGTCTCTCTTCGTCTAGTTTTTCTAAGATATACAAACGCTCGGTTAAGGGGTTACCATTCCATCCTTCCTGTGAAGCTACCCTAAGACTAGGAATGACAAACTCCCAAGGCATAACCGCTTCTTGGCCGTATACCATTTTGAATGGTGTACAATTAATAGCCACTTTATAAGCAGTACGATAAGCCCATAGATCAGATGTCAACTTCAAATCCCAATCAGTGTGATGAGCTTCTACCGTCTTGGTTAAAATAGAGATTAGAGTCTTGTTGGTGCTCTCGGCTTGTCCATTAGCTTGCGGGTAATAAGGTGTAGACTTATGGTGGGATATCATAAAGGTCGTGGTAAGCTCTCTTATTACCTCATTTATAAAATGGGTACCATTATCACTAACAATTTCAAAAGGGCAACCAAATCTTGTGATAATGTTCTCAAAAAGAAACTTAGTTGTTGTCCTCGGGTCAGCTTTTTGTGAAACCTTAGCTTCATCCCACTTTGTTACATAGTCCGTAGCAACTAGAATATATCGAGATTGAGTGTTGCGAGCTGCGGGACTAATTGGACCTACAAAGTCTAAGCCCCATTTTTCAAATGGTTGGGTTACTTTAATAGGATGTAAGGGCATTCTGTCTTTGCGCTGTGTGGTCTTGTAACGTTGGCACTCATCACACCCTTTTGTAAAAAGTGATGCATCCTTGAATAAAGTTGGCCACCAATAGCCTGATTGCAGCACCTTTCTAGCAGTCAGGTCTCCTGAAAAATGTCCTCCTGTTATGCCCATATGTGCTTCTTGCAAGATATACAAATATTCATCCTCGCGGGCACAACGCCTAAGAATATCGTCCTTGCCTAATCTATACAGAGTTCCGGCAATCAAACAATAGGGTTCACATTCTTTTACCAGCCTTTGAGCGATATCCTTACGAAGTTCCTTGGGTGGAAAACCATTAACTAAAAAGTTAACAATGTTCTCACTCCATTCAGGCATAGTCTCAACTATGAATAGGGAAGTATCAGGTAATTCATCATCAACTCCTGTAGGGGCTTCACCATTGGGTATGCGAGACAAATGATCAGCCATGACGTTCCTTTTACGGGGTCTCACTACAATCGTGAAATCAAACTCCAGAAGAATTAACAACCATCGTGTAATTCTTCCTGTGGAGCATGGCTTGTTTACCAGATACAGCAACGCTTGATGATCCACATAAAATACAAACTTGTTTGCCAGAAGGTAGTAGCGAAATTTCTTTACTGCATAAACCATTGCCAAACCTTCTCGCTCTGTAGTGGTGTAGTTCCTTTCAGCATCGTTCAATTGACGGCTTGCAAAGCTAATGGGATAGTCCAATTTATGTTCTCCTGGTTGACTGAGAACACACCCAATAGCAAAGTTTGATGCATCAATATGCACATGGAAAATGACATCCCAGTTAGGTGTCCTTAAAATCGGAGCACTTGCTAGTGTTTTCTTCAATTGTTCATAGGCCTGGTCGCCTGGTCACACTCTTCAGTCCATTTAAATTCAACGAGAAGCTTGTACAAAGGACGTGCTATCTCAGCGAAAAATAAAATAAACCGTCGATAATAACCCACGTGTCCCATGAACCTTTGAACTCCCTTGTAATTGGTTGGTGGTGGTAACTCTAGAATCACTTTAATTTTGCTCTCATCGGTTGAGATACCATTCTTAGATACTATATGCCCTAAAAGAACTCCATGCTTGACCCAAAATTGTCATTTGAACGGGTTCAATGAGATACGATATAACCTACACTTTTCAAACACCTTCCGCAAACATGATAGATGTTCTTTCCAAGAAGATTAAACACAAAGGTCGTCTAAGAAAGCTTCACAAAACTCTCTCAAATATTCTTTAATAGCAATGTTTATTAATCGTTGGAATGTAGCAGGGGCATTTGTTAAGCCAAAAGCCATCACACGAAATGCAAACACGCCAAATTCTGTGATGAAGGCAGTTTTAGCTTGGTCCTCTAGCGCTATCGTGATTTGGTTGTAGCCTGAGTACCCATCTAGAAAGCTATAAGCTTCCTTGCCTGCAACTCTTTCGAGTACATGTTCGGAATATGGTAGGGGGTAATGGTCTCTTCTAGTAGCTGCATTAACTTTTTTGAGGTCCACGCACACCCTGAGTTTCCCATTCTTTTTTGGCACGATAACTATTGGAGACACCCATTCAGAGTGTTCAATAGGATATATGAACCCACATTTGATAAGCTTTTCTAGTTCTTCTTGAATGATCTTTGCGTACTTAGGATTCATCGGGTAGGGTCTTTGTTGTACGGGCTTCGCAGTGCTAATCATAGGGATTGTATGTTGGACCACAGAAGGTGGAACACCTTTCATATCATGGTATGTCCAAGCGAATACGTCCTTGAATTCCTTGAGAAGCTCTTTGAGGACCGCCTCTTCAACTTCTGTGAGGTCTTGGGCAATAAAAACAGGTTTTGATTCTTCACCGGGGTCAGCTAATTCTATTTCTTTAACTATTGCCGGACCATCATAGATTCCATTATTCCCATCGATAGGTATTCTTTGGGCTTTTGTGTACACAACCTTTGCTTCCCCTGTGGTGTAAGATTTGAAATGTTCTGGTGCAGGATGCAAGTCTGTGGATTCTGGTTGTGCTTTGGTTTGTGCTTCCATTTCTGCTTTCTTGTGTTGTCGAGCTAACTCTTGGTTTTGACGCCTCCTTGCAGTGCGGCTCAACTTTGGCTTGTCTATGATCTCTAATTGGGCTATGTCATGGGGTCGTGGTCTACACCACATAACATTTTGGAGATATTCACCCCAATCGTCTACCAATTTTCGATGAGCATCACATGCTCCTATATAACTGAGCCATTCTGCTGAGGATCTCTTCTTTTTTATCCTAGCACGTAAATTGGCTCGATATCGACGCCTCTTAAAGTTTTTCTTTTTCTTATTTGAGACCTGCTTTTGATTTGCATTTAGATCTGGCTCACTAAAGGAGTCCTCGTTGGTGTCCTCTTCATTCTCGGAGGAGCTATCATCGGTTGATGTGCTCGGTCCTTCCGAATGTTTTGACTCTGAACTTGCTCCACTCTCTAATTCATGAGATTCAGAATCCGTTTCACTCTGGAAGTCAGTGTCTGAGTCGTGTTGGTTAAAGTCTTCTATTGAGCTATCGGTGTCACCGTCAGATTGGTCCACAATTGCCTTGCCCTTAGAAGATGCATGTATGGCACGTATCATGTTCATAGGTGCAATTTGTGGTACCTCTTCCCCCTCTGGTGTGACCCAAGTGGTTCTTCTATTTCCCCAGGTATCTATGGTTGCAGCTAGGTGTGCCCAGTCTACGTTGTCTGATTCCGTCATACCCGGTAACACATCTATGTAAGGAGAATCTTGGCCAATGTCTGTATCCTTCTTACAAGTGTAACAATATTGTAGTGGGGCCGAGTGAACTGTGGTGTCAGAGCGATGATCAATAATGGTTTTACTCCCTAAGGGGTGTACCTTACCAGTCACCAAATCCACTCTAACGACAGAGTCTTGGAATTGCAAATAGACATGATTTTTAGACCAATCGTGAACCATTTGTGCTTCCCTCATAAATGGTCGTCCTAAAATCATTTCATATGACATAAGGTGTTTAGAGAAATCCATTACAATGAACGTATGTCGTACCTTGTGTCCTAGAACTTTGATCTTAAGATCCTTGAGCATCCCCATAGGTTTGGCTATGGTACCATTTGCCATCTTTACCACAATGTTAGTAACACTGAGGCGGGGTTTTCCCATGGATTCCCAACAATCTTTTGTAACGATGCTAACTCCCGCACCACCATCAAGAATTCCCTTTATAGTTAATCCCTTGGTAGTGATGGGTAGGGTCGCATTAGACTCGTCGCCTTCAAAATACTGCCCCAATTCGTTAATGGGTACCTCGATCACAGACTCGTGTCCATCTAAGTCAAGTGATTGCACATGATTTTCCTCATCAATCATAATCGAGTCATGCCTATTTGGTTGCGCAAACTGCGGTAATCCCGTTCGTAGCTCTCCGTTAAGGAATGCTCGAAGTGCAAGGAATAACTCAGGATCTCCATACAGCTTTGCTATGATCGTGGTTCGGACCTCAGAAGACATGAAGTCCACTAGTTTGGCAACATTCATTGGCATTTTGCAGGGTGTAGGTCTTTGACTAGGAACTGGTGAGGATGGAATCTCATATTCCTCAATGGGATCAGGTATTCCTTCGTTAAACATCCTTTCCAACAAGAAGGGTGTATGCTCACTTTCTGATGTCCCGTCCTCACTCCCTTCTTGGATGATACTAGATATGGCTAACGGTCTATGGTTCATGTGGGGTGGATGAACTTGCGTGGGAAACACTGTGTCATGAATTTTGACATGCATGGGTTCTGGTTCTAGTTTCCCTTGAGTCTCCTCCACTAAACCTCTTAGATGTTTCACCTGCTCAATCTCGTCTACTGGGTTTGGGTACGTCCCAATCTTCCTTTTACGATTCTTCCCTTTTTGCCCCTGCGGTTTATCTTGGGGGTCTTGGATTGGATTTGGAAACACTTGTGGTGTTTTCAGAGGCTCTTTATGGTTTTCTCTTATTCGGTTTTCATTTGGTTCCATGTTACGGTTTTCTTTGTCGGCCTTTCCCTTTGTGGTATTGGTTATAGTCTCCATTGTCTCGATTGAATCTGAATCATCCTCGAGGTCATTCATATACACGGGGTCATCTCCTGTTCCTATGTTTGTTTTGGAACTTGGCTTTGAATTTCCCGTATTTTGCGACCTCTTCCTTCGTGTCTTCTTTTTCTTTGCTTGGATAACTGACGCGGTATCTCTCTCTTCGAGGATATGGCCTGGCCCTTGAATCATGGACCGTGTAATCGCATAAGCGGGTGCGACGGGTGGTATTGGCGATGTCACACTAGCAATTTTGACCAAATTTAGGGGTGTGATTTTAGGCGCATTTGGGTTATAGGGGCATTGGGAAATCAAGTGATCTATGCCACAACGATTACATGTGAGTATTGGCATTGCAGACGTGCTCCCTTGATTCATTTGCATCTGTGCAGCATTCTTTTGCAGCCTAATAGGGCACTCCACTGCTCGATGTGGTCCACCACACTTGTAGCAGTGAAGAGGTGGCCTCCTAGCCTGGGTGTTGATATTTTGACCTCTGGATGCAAGAGCAGCAGCTTGATAAACCGGCTTGACTTGCCCCCAACAATCTTCCATGTAGTATATAGGACACTCTTCCAATGTATCAAGTCCGTAGGCAATACTAGTGTCTATTTCCTCCTCACAGCCATCTGCATAAGCATTAGATGGCTCGCAACCCACTTGGTTCATAGGGGCGACTCTTGGATGCGGGGGCTGCGATCCTAGCACAGGAGGTGGTAGCGGTGTAGCTTGTACAACATTTTGAGATCTAGGGACCATGTGTTGCGGTAGTTGCTCAACAGGTGGAGCAGGCATCAATACAGGAGCTCGAGGCGCATCCGTCCAGGCTACAGGTGGTCTATTTTCCATCATATGTTTGATCATTAAACAATCCTTAGCTTGGTGACCATACCTACCACATGCGTTGCAAGTTCCATTAAATTTTACTCTAAACGTAGGGCACTCACTAGTTCTATGTGGACCCAAGCAAATGGAACACCATTGTTGCTCCCTTCTTGGATACATGTGACTATTTTGAGGGGGTCGATTATCCTTAAGAGACTCTTGGATTGCCTTGGTGAGTTCTGTCAAGAATGTCTCAAATACCTTTGGCTCATTGGCAATGGGCTTTGCAGTCATGGGTTCATACTCAATGGCTTGTGAGCTAGTGGATCTCGTGTCAGTAGACACCCTCATGCCTACTATCATCAAGTTGTCCTCTAATTGGATTGCATTGGTAGTGACATCTTCCCAGGTTGTGATACCTCTAATCACTAGTCCATTATAGATTCCTTCATTCCTCAACCCTCGAATGAATCGATCAAGCAGTTGCCATATTGTTGAAGCGCTCATTTACAGGGCAGCGAGAGTTTAAGTGCTTTAGACGACTAATGAAGTCCCTTACTGACTCTCCTTCCTTATGTTCGGCCTTCTGTAGCTGAGATGCTACACCCCAAAGCACACCTTCTCGTATGTACTCCTTTAGAAACAACCTTCGAAGGGTAGGGTAGATTGTTTTCTCGTCCACCCTTAGGGTTCTATACCAATCTCCAGCCTTCCCACTTAATGTCAAGCTTAAGGCATTGCACTTATGTAGTTCGTTGAGTTCCCCTAAGGAATCACATACTTGTTCAAACACTTCAATGTGTTTTCTAGCATCTTCGTCCCCATTGAATTTTTGCGTGAGTTTGGCAATTTGTACTGCCTTACTTCTAGGCTCTCTATCAGATGCATGACGCATATTTTCCGCGATAGATCGACCTATGGTTTGAGCAAACGCTGCCAAGTCACCTATGTGAGGAGGCAGGGCCGGTGGAGGTACTCTTGGAATCATATGTGGGAGAGGGACGGGTACCGGTCTTGGCATATGTGTGGATGATGCAGGATATGGAACATAACCGGGCATAGGTCCACTCGGATAAGGGCTAGGGAGCAGCACTCGAGGAGCATAAACAAGTGGTACAATTGGAGGTGTGGGGGCCATGTGTGCATAAGGGGCTAGAGGCACATACGGTCGAGGCCCCATATTAGGTACTACGACACTAGGTAGTGGCACTGCACTAACCGTAGATGTCATCGGTACATTCTCTGTCAGGCTTATCCCTGGAGTGAGCACTGTGTTTTCCTTAATAGAGGGTTGAGCCAAGTTAGGGAAGCTAAAGTTGTCACTCGGAGGCTCAGATTGCATAGAGACCCCAGGTGAAATGACGTAAGATGGGTCCATGGGACTCATTAGAGGAGTCTCCATTTGTGATAGAGTAGGCTGTTGAGCCTTGCTCGTATCCAAAAATCTCATGGGGCCAGTTGAGAGTATATTTACCCCTCGGTTTTGCCTTTCCGATTGAATAATGCCATGGATAACATTACATGTCATTTTCTGTTGATCTTCGATGCTCGTGGCACTAGAGGTGGATTGTACAATCTCTATCCATCCTACATGGTAGGCGTGGCCAGAGTGTAGATCCGTCAACACCTCAGTGTGGAGGTCGTATGTCCAATGATCATTAATGAACAATCCTTCTAGAGTCGACGTGTTAATGGTTTCTTGTGAGGTAGAAGCAATGTTGCTCCCCGTGGTTTTACTTGTCACCAACGGTACTCTAGAGGAAACTTCTGAAGGAGGCAGCTCAACAGGGCCTTCTTGGTAAGAAGTTGGCAGGATATCCACATGGACACTCTTTGGGGGTGTGGGGTCCACGTGCGATGTGAAAGGAGAGTCCACTTCCCCACCCCCTTCGTGTGCTTCATTTGCATCAGGTTCCGAGCGAGTAGCTCCACCTAATGTTTCCATGAAACGGCTAAACATACTAGTACTAGGCTGTGGAGCTTCGGGAGGTGCATGGCCTTCTCTCTCAATGTTTTGGGTAGGGTATGCTTCCATGATTTCTGAGTCGGAGGAGGAATCACTAGCGGCTATTTTAGGGTCTTGGGTGGTGCTACCTTGTGTCCCCGCTAAGGGTCTAGAGCCTATCGTGGATGGGTAATGGGTGTCCGTATGAACAGAGGCACCCTCAATATGCTCGTGTTCTAGCACCCGCCCAAAGCGTAAGTGCATGTGCTTTTGATACCCTAAGGTGTCAAAAAGCTGCTCTAGGAGGCCTTGTGACTAGTTTTTTGCGTGTTTTTTGTTTTTTTTTTTTGCTAGATTTTTTAGAGCGTGTCGTGGAATGGGCCGTGTGATAGCTCGAAACAAGCATATCGCTAGGAGGGACGCGCTGTGCTTTACAGCCCACCGTTTGGTTCTATTTTGCTCCAGAAAAGCCCGAAACAGTCTTTTCCTAGCTGGGGATTTAGGCTCTAAATAGCAAGTCTAAGGGTGCAAGTGGGAAGAGAAGGGAGGAGAGTGGAGGACTTGTCCCACATGCTCTCATTCCCCTTGAGGGGGTAGGGTATAAATATAAGAGTGAGTCTAGTATATATCATAAGACTGAGGACTGAGGCCTGGGCCTGGGCTTGGGCTTGGGGAAATGATCCCGATCCCGATCTAACTTTTATACAAACCAACCCGTCCGTTTTTATAACTCACGTTTTTTATTTTCGAAAATCTAACCTCCCTCTCACTCACGTTTTTATTTTTCTTTTTTTTTGGATATTATTTGGTACGCGTTTTGGTGCGCGTTGACCTCACCTAACTATCCCGATCCCGATCTAACTTTTATACAAACCAACCCGTCCGTTTTTATAACTCACGTTTTTTATTTTCGAAAATCTAACCTCCCCCTCACTCACGTTTTTATTTTTCGTTATAGTAAATTTACTATTTACTGTCCCACCTACCTACTGGCCTGCTAATCAGTGGTTCACCTAATTACTAACCTGCTTAATTAACTAACTGTGCACAAACCAGAAAACACAAAAAATACAGAAAATTGAAACTTGACAGAACTGTGCAGTGCAAACCAGAAAATGCAGAAAACGCAGAAACGCAAGAAATGCTAACTGTGTAAGCTGAAATCTGAGCTTAATAGAACTAGCAAAACCGAGCTTAGCAGAATACAAAAAACTTGAATGCAGTCAACAACATTCTGTCTTTCTCTACTGTTTTTGCATAACAACAATAATCAAACTTAAGCCGCGCCTTTCCTACATAAAAAATAGCTTCAATACAATTTACAAGTATCCATTGGAGCTTCACGCACAGCAGCTCCCCGGCAGCGGTGCCAAAAATGTCAAGGCTAGGGACTTGCTACGCGCCGTGTGCGAGCCACAAAGGCTCCTAGCACACAGTCATACAACATACAAGCTCACAAGGAAGAACGGTGTGTCACTCACCTTCCTGCGTAGTTGCGAATAAAGGATTCCCGCGCCGCGAAGAAGAGGGAGACGCCACTACGCTGCGCTCAACCGCCTCGCCGCCGTCGTGCCGTCGCAACGCTCGATCGCACACACACTCTCACTCTCTCTCTCTCTCTCTCTCTCTCTCTCTCTCTCTCTCTCTCTCTCTCTCTCTCTCTCTCTCACGCACACACACAAGGAGATGGTGAAGGAGAAGGTGGAGATGGACCAAGAGCAGCTTCTATTGCACTGAGAGAATGACTCAATTTTAGGTTTAATTGGCTTTTATGTGAGCTCACCCCATTCACACTTGGGCGCCCATGCTTAGCCAACTAACCCTAGCATGTTCGTGTTAGAGTGCGCCTCTCATCGGCGATCACTCTACCTTTCCCTATTGGACCGACAAGCCCGGTGCCTGACTCTACTTAAATAAATAATACAGTTACGGTGTCCGTCGTAGGCGATAGGGTGTCTGTGAGCCACGAGGATTAACATGCACTAAGCAAAACACTTAACAAACACAACTTGAATTATCCCCATTCTCAGACCCAAGACCTCACACACCTTCGAACATGGTCAGAGCTAGCAGGGTATGAGAGTAGATTGAGAGGAAGAAGGAGTATCTTACGAGAAATATGTACATCTCCTCACATAATCACTCATATGTAGCATAGCTTAGCTTAGTAATTAGCTTGGTAGAGGAGATGAGCATGCATTGAAGCTTGGCTCTTGGTTAGATTTGCATCCACATGCCAAGAGAGTGTTGATGTAGGCTCTATCTCACAAGCTTGGAGTAGGTGATGAGTTCTCCATTAAAGCTTGGGAAGAGATAGTCTTCTCTTTCTTCACACATGAGCTTGTGTGAGTGTGTGTGTGATAATGCCTTGCAAAAATCAGCCCCCTCTCTCTCTTGGGTGAGCCCTCTTGCTAATTGCTCTTACTGAAGCCTCATTGGCCCTCCCCAAGTCAAGCCAATTACAATTAAGCAGCATAAGTGATAGCCTTCTGACATGTGTCCCCCTTTCCCCTTTTGTGAGAGCTTTAGGTAATTAAATAATTAAACTAAAATCTCATTGGACCCCCTTGCCTCCTGGCCAATAGGAATCAGGCAAGCCATGGGGCTCCTGAATGCTCATTGAACCCCTTGGGAGACTGCCCAATAGTCTTCTAGGAGACTTAATTCTCATTGGTTTCTTTTATTAAATGTTTTTAAATTAACTAAACTAGATTTACTCTAGCTTAATTCTCATTGGTCCACTTCAAGGGTCATCCAATAGAAATTGGGCACACCTTGTGGGCATCTGGCCTAGGGAGCTGACATGTGTCCCTCATTCCCTTTGTGTAAAGGGAGCCTGTGTGTGTATGTGTGGCTTTCTCTCTCATCCCCTACCTTTAGGGCTCGCCCCCTCCCATGTAGGGATGTGCAAAGACTTTTAGGGCACACACAAAGCATCCAATTTTCCCTAGGGTTGACCTTTGGACACAACCTTTGAATTTTGGAACCTTAGCATTTTGGAAGTCTTAATGGGCTGAACCTTAGGGTCTTTTTAGCCCATTGTTGCACATGGCTCTTTTGCAGATGGCCCCCCCTTTGGATCCCTACTGTGGCCGGTCTGCTAGCTTAACCAATATTCTAGCTTTTTCTCCCCTGGCCTTCCCCACATTAAATGATCAGTTTAATATGAGAAAATCATTTAGGAGAATTAGATATTGAGTATTATGACACAAAAAGATACATACATAGATAGATAGAGAGAGAGATAGAGAGAGAGAGAGTTTTCTAATGCTTTGATCATTTACTAAAGAGAAAAATTTCAACATCAAGTTTTGCTTTAGAAAAGAATACCTTAGTGGGAAAGTTCCTAGAGAAATTAAACTTATACTATCTCTTGTTTTTGTAAAGCAGAGACCTCATGGCAGCTAAAGTGTCTGTTGAATGCTTTGTTCATGGGTTTGAAGCATAGGAGATAGTATTTGATCATATAATGATCCATTACTCTCCATAGAAGAAAGATGATTTTTACCAAATCATTGTTCGAGGTTTCTTTCCAGGCGTTACTATAGAGGAAGCTTGGAGAACCTATGATCGTACATCTATGACTCGAGATGGCATACCCTTTCACCAGGTTTTTGTCAGAATTCAAAATGATCCCAGTCAATGGTTTTGTAACCTATGCCTATTACAGTTACGAGAAAAGTTGGGGTACTCGGATTCTCTCTACCTTGATTCCAAGTTAGGTTGTTGCTCTATTTGTGAAGATTACTGTAAAATCAATGCTTTAAAGAGCGTTGCGGGCTCTAAAAATATACAAAATCACAAAGAGCTTGCTTTCAAGCATCTGAGTGCGAAACAATCTTTCCAAATAATCAAATGTAGACTCGGGATTGATCATGTAATGGTCAAAAACAATTTTATTTGATTGTACTATGTGAAGAGTAACTTAGGTTGATGGCAAATTTCCATGTAATTTTTCACTATACCTCATAGCTTATTGTCTCTCTAGTATGGTTGTAGATAGTAAGCTAGATAGAGATTGTCTATTTTCATTGTTTTTTTAAATCAAGAGTACTTCTAATCTACATGGCTAGGTATTAGAGATGTACAAATAAAAGAGCATTAAACCTTTTCTATTTAATTGTCACATTTTATCTGTCGAACCACTATACTTTTTTGTAGACATTGAAATGGAGATTACTCATGCTATACCTTATGTTATTGCAACCAATGGGGTGCCAACTCCTCAAATAGTGTTAGTATCTACATTACCAAATGAAGAGGATATATTATCGTCTCCTCCTATTTGTGATGTATGTGCGGAAAAAAGAGCAGCTCAAAATATCGAGAGGATTTCAAAAAGGCAGATTATTGACAACCTTGAGGAGATCAAAGCCCCCTGCACTAGAGTTGATACAATGCAAACCAATGTCTCTGGCATGATTGAAACACTTGGCTCTATGTTGGATATTGAAAGCAAAATTCTATGGAAATTGAGAGAAGAGGCAAAAGTAGTGCGTGTAGAGATTGGAGAGTGAGGCATACATGCCAGAGAAACTTTCAAAAGTTGAAGAAACTCAAAAGATGATATTAGCATCTATTGAGAATCTGCACAAAGAGGTTTCAAGAAGTCAATGTGGACCAAAAGGTAGAAATCAAGATAATACTTTGCAACACATATGACAGAATTCAAGAGTATTGTCAACAAGTTGGGTGCCTTGACAAAGGTCTAAGATTCAAAACTTTCAGAAATCCGACATACTTCAAATCAATTAAGTGCTTTAGGTAGATTGTGTCTACATAAGCCACATCAAGTTTCTTAACGTCCTAATCCACACAATGCCACAAATATATAATGCTATGTTGTATCCTCATGAAACTTTGTTTTCAGGTATTTGTACGCTAGCAATGCATCTATTGTATTCAATTCTATGTAGAAGAGAGACTTTGATATTCTAATGTTTATTAATTGTTTGCCATGTTTCTTGTTGATTTATGTATAAAAATATATATAGATTATTATTAAGCAAAGTAGCTTATGTGACGTATCTATTTGCATGTGAATTCTTAGATGGTATCTAGACCACATATATTATTAGTTGGTCATGTACGACATAGTCGACTATGTGATGAATCTCGAAGGGCAAGATGTCAAATAGCACGAGAGGGAATGAGGCATTCACCTAAAAATACTATTGGTACTTTACTAGGGTGCACTGAAGGACAATTTACCTAATGTACATGGAAGAAACTCTAAATCCATGGATATCGATATAACTGAGAACATAATAGTTCGATGTAATGAGGAGACCATAAATCCTATTGTTATATTTGAAGAGGGAAACTATTCTAAAGTGACAAAGTATTGTTTGTCAACCCGCTTTGATTACCCTACTTTGCCTCTTCTACATCACAATACTTTAGCATCTGTTCTTTTCAAAAAGTGTGTGTTACACAACTTGGGAAGCTTAGATTTTGTTTACTCTAAATGTGGAGCAAAGGCTTGGAAGGATGAACGAAAGACTATCCAAACATTTGTTGGCAAATATTGTTGCTCTGATGGAAGAGTTAGGCTACTTCCATTGAATGAACCACCAGTGGAATTGAGAGATTTGATGAGTTCAACCTCAATAAGAAGTAGACAGTTTTTACAGAATGTTCGGGGATATAATAATGTATTGGCATTTGCATCTCTTGGTGCCCATATTGACGACACTATTAATTATGGTGGGAGAGGTATATACACTTTTAAGGTGCACGGCTCAATTTATCATAATATTGGTTCTTTGGCACTAGTTGAAGGTTGCAATGAGGTCCCACGCTTTGCCCAATTATAATTTTTTGATAATGAACATGAGTTGAATAACAGATTGCATCATGTTCCAAATTTAGATCGTAGTGTTCTAGACTATTTACAATCTCTGATGCACATAGTAAATCCCTATGCCAATGCTCTACAGTGTGCTGCTTCTATGTGTGGAGATGTTATTGCTCTCAACATTAGGATGGTTATTGAAGAGCACCGATGTAATGTTTGGCAATATCTTGCTCGAAAGGGTTCTGAAGTTGCTGCCATTGTGTGCCTGGAGAAGGGGATGATAGGAATATTGGCCATCACAACATTGTGTTGAATTTTCAACATGGAGGCTTGAAAAGAGTCTCCAGTATGCATAGAGCATATATGTCTTTATTGCATGTTTTGTTGCTTCCAAGTGGAGAAGATGGGTGGCATCCTTATTTAGAGACTAGCAATGGATAAAAGGTGAGTCAAAAGCAATATTATACTTTTCGCTTACAAATAAGAGATGATATAATGAAATGTTTTCTTCGAGGGGATAGGCTACTACAAAAATATATTGTTGATGCCTTTAGTACTATGGAGGAGTCACGACTATTGTGGATGAGAAGTAATCAAACAACACTTCGTGCTAAAGTGTACCAAGGATTGGTTGACATGGTTGAAGCTAGAGATGGCTTAGAGAGGGCTGAAGGTCAAAATTTTGGCCGGAGAATTGTATTGCCTTCTTCTTTTGTTGGAGGTCCAAGGTATATGTGTCAATTATACCAAGATGCAATGGCAATTGTTTGTAGTAAAGGTAAACCATATCTCTTTATTACATTCAC
This sequence comes from Adiantum capillus-veneris, assembly GCF_014529385.1. NCBI lineage: Eukaryota > Viridiplantae > Streptophyta > Polypodiopsida > Polypodiales > Pteridaceae > Adiantum > Adiantum capillus-veneris. The sequence goes on along the minus strand of NC_140935.1, from coordinate 43,462,244 downwards.
ATGTAACCCACGATGGAAGGAAATTGATGATGCTATACTACCTGGGCAAATCAATCCTCTTGATATCATTGCACATGTGTTTTATCAGAAGTTTCAAGATATGATGCATTTACTCATCAAGCAAGTTTGGGGAGGTCATTGGGCATGTCTCAGTTATAGAGTTCAAAAGTGAGGTCTCCCTCATACTCATATATTGTTGATATTTGCATCAGAATACAAGCCTGTAGATACAAGTCACTATGATAAATTGGTTTTTGTGTTGAGCTCCCTGATAAGAATGTGTTCCAAAATTATTTAATTGATATAGTGAGCCACTGTAATGTTCATTGACCATGTGGTCCTTTGAACCAAAATTCTCCATGCATGGTTGATGTAAAATGTAGATTCAAGTTTCCACATACATTTAGTACGTCTACGACTGTAAATGAAAGTGGATATCCAGTGTATCTAAGACAAGATGATGGAAGGTTTGTTCCATCAAAAGATTACAATTTGGATAATTGTTGGGTTGTTCCTTATGGCCCTCTCTTATGATTGAGGTACAAAGCCCACATTAATGTTGAGATTTTCTCAACTATCACTACTGTAAAATAACTTTATTAGTATGTTTATAAGGGACATGATCGGGCCGCTGTTGTTTTTCAAGATTCTGAAGGAGTTATTGATGAAATCAATAGTTATCTCAATGCACATTATGTTTCTACATCCGAGGCTATGTGGAGAATATTTGGCTTTGACATGCACAATGAAAAGCCATCTATTCAACGACTCCAAGTACACCTTCCATCACAGAATATGGTTACATTCCAAGATTGTGATGATATATTAGACTTGATGAATAATGAGCAAAATAAAATAACTACCTTGACAGAAAGGTTTGTTGCAAATCAAAACTATCCAAAAGAAAATAGCCTCACATATGAAGATTTTACAAGTGCTTGGGTTTGGAATAAAATGAAAAAGATATGGTCTCCAAAACAACATGGAGTTTCTATTGGAAGAATGTATAATATCATCCCAGCTGCTCGTGAAGTTTATTACCTGCAAATGCTACTGAATATTTGCTAGTGATGTGAATTCTTTGAAGACTTATAGACATATGATGGTCATTTTTATGCTACATATAAGGAGACATGTATAGCTAGAGGATTATTGCAAGATGATGAAGAATAGTTACTTTGCCTCCAGGAGGCCTCTTTTTTTCAAAATGGAATGCAATTGAGATAGCTCTTTGCAATCATATTGGTCTTTTGTGAGCCACTACATCCAAGTGCTCTATGGGACTGATTTTGTAACAATGGGGATAACAATGAGACTGCTTTTTCAAAGGACGAGCAATACTTGCTCCTCAAAACAAAGAGGTTAATTCAATCAATGACTATGGATTGCAAAAAATGTATGAAGACTCAAAAGGGTATCTTAGTGCAGATTCAATTTGCATGTCTGAGGAAAACACACGTTTGTATACAGTGGAATACTTGAATAGCCTTACACTTAGTGGTGGTTTTCCACCTCATGCTTTGGTCTTGAATGTAAATGCTCCTATCATGCTATTGTGGAATTTAGATCCAAGACGTGGATTATATAATGGAACTAGAATGATATGCAAATAGTTCAATCGCGAGGTAATTGAGGTAGAGATAATAACAAGATCAAATATTGAGAGAGAGTCTTTATCCCAAGGATAGATTTTGTTGTCGGAACTCATCAGGGACTTCCATTCCAAATGAAGCGTCATCAACTCCAATCAAGCTAGCTTTTGGAATGACCATCAACAAAGCACAAGGACAAACACTGGGAACTCTTAGTCTATATCTTGCATCATCAGTCTTCTCTCATGGACAACTATATGTTGCAATGTCATGTGTGCGAAGTGTAGCTGCTGTGAGAATTATTGTTAACACTAAAGACACTCAAGCGGAATCATGCTATACTCCAAACATTGTATTCAAGGAAGTATTGCAACTAGCAAATTCATAATATCAAGTATAATATTGACATATTGGCTTTCACTTACATCAAAGTATTTTCCACAAATAAATCCTCAACACAATGCATTGTACATATTGGGACATATCACTGAATTTATTCAAGGTATTTCTCTTTTTTTTTCTAGGTGGCCTATTATTTTCTTAAGAAGAATGGTTTACACATTGAATTATTTTATTGAAGATCCACCACAGTGGAGGGGAAGAGTTCAAGCTATGTTTTTTGTGACCTTATTCGATACCACCCATATTATATTGTAAGAGTTTTTATATGGAAAAATTGTATTTCTAAGTTTTCATACGGTGCTACATAATATTGGATGTGTTTGCAGAGATCATTATTATCGAGGATTTTTCATTGTAGGAGTTTATGAAATGCTATATTTACATAGAGATATTGATATGGCTATGGAAGCTCTCGGATACTACCATGTAACCACTTCTTTAGATCAAGAGATTCAACAAATTCAAGTCAGTATTTGGTATGTGAATGATGAAAGACCAGTTAATACACAACAAGTGGGGGTTGCTGGAGACCGCACTACACCATATCGATTGAGAATATTCGTGCAAGTTGAAACACCCCCCCGTATCTTGCAGTATGTATATAACATAGGTCCTTGGACTTAGAATACCTAAGGTGGTCTCTCACAGACTACACTTTGGACGATAGCTTTTTTGTATTGTCTTTGTTACATTCTATATTTTATCGATGCATATTAGTGAAATTATATGATATTTCAAAGTATTTTCTCTCGCTCTCTCTCTCTCTCTCTCTCTCTCTCTCTCTCTCTCTCTCTCTCTCTCTCTCTCTCTCTCTCTCTCTCTCTCTCACACACACACACACTCACTTTGGCATGTCCAGAGTTATGGTCTATGGAGCACATAGAGTAGGGAAGCACAGAGCTCCTCGCTCGGGAGAACGGCCAATTGTATGCACCATGCCGGATGAGACCAAACGAAGGATTATCCTTGATAATAGTTGGATCTATTTGAGGGATACAAAATGTTTTGTATGTGAAGATTGCACTATTAAGCAGCAAAATATGCGTCGCAAGACATATGATGAAAAGAATAAGAAAAACAAGGAGATCTCTCACGAAGCAAATGTGATCAAGGAGGAGGCAAGTCTCTTGAGCAAATAGAGATGTGTGACCTATGAGACCAAGTTACAATTGAAAATATGATTTTGGAATTGTAATGGATACCCATGGAATGCGGGGGTTGGCATTGATGAACTAGCAAGCAAAACCGATGTTGTACTTCTTTTTTATACTTGGGAACATGATACACAAAGGATTACCGGTTTGGAGGATTAAAATGTACATTCATTGATGTGGTTAAAGAATCTCAAGCAACAAAGAGGACAAGGAGGGGTAGCATGTATGGTTAAGAAAGGACTTGAAGATTTTGTATCAATTGTGAAAGATGACAAGTACAAACGTTATGTATGGCTGAAAATTACAACACCAAAAAGAGCACCCATTTTTGTAGCCGGTCTCGCTACATTCCTCACCGTGATTCCCTCTTTTATGCTTGCATGGATAGAGATCGGCCATTTTTTGATCTAGAAGAGGACATTGCTTATTTCAAAGGCAAAGGTGATTTGGGGATATGAATGCTGGTACAAAAACATTGCAACATGATACTCAATAATTTGATATGCCATACTCAATAATTTGATATGCCATACATTTCAAGGGAGTTGGAGGAAGTTCACTTGTATGACTGTACTTCAATGGATGAGAAAGAGCTGGATCACTATGTATGGATTTCAAACGAGCACCAATGTACATTGAAATGGTTGAGCAAAAGTTATGGATGACAAAGCTTCAATATGATGCTCCATTGGAAACTAAGTGGGAAGCTTTCAAGAAAGTTATTTGTTCTTGTGCCGAAGAATACTTTGCCATAAAGCATCTCCATGGTATCAACAGATAGATCACACAAAAGGTGGTTTGATAAAGAATGTCAAGATGCTCAAAAATCCTTGATAAAGCTTGATGCAACTATGGACAAAGACAACTATCAAAGTCATTTGCATACATACAAGGCATTGATTCAAAAGAAGAGAAGAAGATAGAAGTAAAGCAACAAATTTTTCAAATCCAAGAAAAGGCACATGCATGTGGAAAATTTTGGAGAAACTTGAGAGGCAAGCGGGTTAAGAATTTTGGTAACTTGAGTCTTGTGGATATGTACACACATTGTAGGTAATTATATGAGCAAGCAAATGCTGAAAAAATACCATTTTATGGTTCACTCTCATGTATGCCCTCTTTTTTTTACTATTGAGGATGTATGTGGTGGGCTTGAAAAGTTGGCCACTCGCAAAGTAGGAGACCTTCAAGGTATCAATCCGGAGATGATCAAATGGACGGGAGATTCTACCCATGAGTGGATGTGTGATATGTTCAACCTTGCACTTCAACATGGTATGCCTTATTATTGGAATACTAATTGGGTTAAGCCTTAGCATAAAGGAGGGGATGTGAAGAATGTAAACAACTACCGGACTATAATGATTGGGTCTCTTATGGAAAAGTTATTTGGGTGCATAATGGAGATGAAATTGAGTGATTGGTCTGAAGAGAATGAAAAACGTGCAAAAGGACAAGCGGGTTTTTGTCGATGACATAGCACCATTGATCATCTTGTCACTCTTCATGTTCTCATGGAGGAAAGTTGGTTGAAAGGTAAGCAATTGTATTGTTGTTTTGTGGACTTTAAGAAATCCTTTGATATGATTCCACGTAACAATTTGTGGAGAAGGATGGAAGAACTCCAAGTGCCAAGTGAGTTTATGCTTGCAGTTTCTTGAATCTATGAGAAGGTGATTTGTCAATTGCACATGGGAAGAGAAATTTCATAAATGTTTATAAGCACTATTGGGGTTAAACAAGGATGTCTGTTACCACCAAGTCTCAGTTTGGTCTATGCATCGATCAATTACAACAAATGGTACTTGACTTTATGCAAGAAGAAGGCATTGAATAGATCACTATTTGCAATGCGGTAATCATGCTTTTGTTGTATGCATATGATGTGTAGTGCTTCTAGCACACACTTTAGAAGCTGCACAAAAGCTTACGATTGTCCTTGAGAACTTCTGCTTGCATAGTGGGCTGATTGTGAATGAATCCAAAACAAAGGAGAACTTTTGCTTGCATAGTGGGCTGATTGTAAATGAATCCAACCATAAGGAGAAGCCATGCATTGTGTACATCAATGAGACACTTGAAGTTGTTGAGAGCTTTAAGTACCTTGTCCTTGAGGTTTCGTCCAATCACAAATGGCATAAATGTGCCATGCATCATTTGGAAGTGGGAAAGAGAGCATATTATGCATTTGAGAACATGTGTAATGCGAGAAACATCAAGTGTTGGGTTCTCAAGAAGTATCTTTTTGATGCATTGGTGACACCGATTCTTCTTTATGGAGTTGAAGTGTGGGGCTGGAGTATCTCAAAATCTACTTGGAAAGAGTTTGAGAATTTCCAAAAGCATTTTCTTGCAAACTTTCTCCAAGTTAAGACACAAACACCATGTATGCTCCTACTTCTTGAGTCAGGATCTCTTCCAATTGAGGTTATGGGCATGGAAAGGGTTGTGGAGTACATGATGAAGATGTGTCAAAACCCCTCACGTCGACTTCTACAATTGCATGGAAAGCAAGTAAAAAAGTTCAAAATATGCATAAAAGCAAGATCTTGAGCACGGGATGAATGCAAGACTTAAAAAAGTGGTTTGAGATGGGATGCATTACACTTGCTACATGATGCTTCAATTGACTCCCAAGTGAATGAATCTTTTCTACAACGCCAATGTATTGCGGCTTGGGAGGAATCCAGTGGGTCATGCTTCATACATTACACGACTCATATTGCCCCCAACTACAAAACCATGTTCTTCGCTGAAAGAGAAAACCATACTCACACTTACATGCCTGAGCCTATCCCCTTGTCGGAGATTCGCACTATCGCAGCCATTCAGCTTATCTCTCATTTCCTTCATCCGAGATAGGGTGTTGGGGCAATGGAGAAGAGTCAAAATGACTGTGCACATTATGCTCACTGCATGTCTGAGAGTCTGAGTACCACACACTACTAGAGTGCTAAGCTTTTGGTCACATCCAAACTTGCTACTCTCACATTTTTAGCCATGACTTTGACCTACACACTTTCCTCTCCCAGCCACAGTGTGGTCTCTCCATTGCGACTCTCATCACCACAATTTTGGAGCATTGAGAGTCACTCATCATCCATACACATACTACATCACATGTCACTTTGGTCCCATAGGTCATATTTTACCTCCGAGGACGATAATAAAATCTCTCTCTCTCTCTCTCTCTCTCTCTCTCTCTCTCTCTCTCTCTCTCTCTCTCTCTCTCTCTCTCTCTCTCTCTCTCTCTCTCTCTCTCTCTCTCTCTATCTATCTATCTATCTATCTATCTATCTATCTATCTATCTATCTATCTCTATCTGTACATTGACTTGCAAACCCTAGCAGCAGCCTCCTCCTTTCTTTGCCAACATGCCCCTAGGCGAGGGGCTGCCCTACGGGGGGGGTCCCCGGCTCTATCTAGCACTACCCTGCTCCAAATCCAACTCCCGTAGCCCTCAGCACTTCCCCGTTCCGCCACTATAGCACCACCCCCTGCTCCAGCGGCACCCTCACGGGCCCCCTCCCATACCCTCACAGGCTTGCATCCCCCAATGGGCACTGTCTTGCATCCCCCACACACTCCACCCCGCCCTGCTTTTCAAATCTCTTCACCTTCAAGCTTTGACAGAGGCAAATTAAAAACTCCTTAGCGGCCTTTCCCACCCCGAGCATACGGACAACCCACCTTCGGGTCTCCTAAACAATAGCGATGGCCACCCCAGCTTCATCCTGCGGCAAGCTCACATTTGTAGAAGTCATAGCAACAACACTAAAGCAGGACAACATTTTTGGCCTTCAAACTAAAGTTGGAAATCTTCGCAAAGAGAATGAGGAGCTCAAGCAAATACTTGCTGCCATCGAGAGACAGTGATAGCCGTTTTTTCAGCTCTTAGTAATTGCCACAGTGAGTTACCTCACCCTACCAAAATCACCCAAACACTGTGGCTATCCCTACCATTTCACTGTACATAGGCGTGCGTGAGTCACGGGACTTTTCCCATATCTTCTTAAAAAACCCTCAATGAGCTAGTCATTGGGCTAGTTGAGCCAAAAAAATAAAAAATATAAAAAATATAAGTATATTATGGCCCATGCGTATGTAAATATTTCTTTGTATATAGGGCCTAAATAAAATATTTTTTCATAATTATTTTGGTATTTATTTAAATATTTCTACCTAGGTGTGTGTTATTTATGCTCTGTACATTGCCTCACCATTACCACAATTTTTCTTACCATTTTTCATACTCTTTATTCCATATAGAAATATTTTCATGTAAGCTTCTCTTATATTTGGTGTAACTCCACCCCAACAAAAATCCAAAAAAACTAGTTTTATTTATGTGTATATTTTTTCACTATTGTGATTTTTCCCTTCCTACATCTATTTTGTTTTTTTTTCTAAAAAATTAGAACACCAAAAATATTTATCTTTTTATGGTAGCCTCATAATGAGAGAGATTTCTTTTGACCCCTTTATATTTTTTTCCACTTATATTATTTATATTTGACATGTACATATTTTTTAGACCCCTCAATATTTGATTTTCTTAGTTGTACTATTCACTTATATCATAATCTCAACAATATCTTCAATTATAGACCTACCAAATAAGGTCAAGGGTAGGTGGCATGCATACATGCACTATGGAGGGCTCACTCTTGGAGGTATTCAAAAGAATCATCCAAAGAAGGACCCCACAAAGACCTTGTGCAGTGGAAAAAAACGGTCGGTTTTGCTGAATTTTTAAAGTTCACTTGCTCTCTGAATTTGAAAAGGTGATACAAACAAAAGTTGTAGCTCGTGGCCTGAACTTTTGCCTCAAATTTTTTCATATTTTTTTGAGCTACCAGCTGTGATCTATGATTTTATTAGTGGACCCCAGTTTTCCCATGCTATGCAGCCACACTCTCTCTTCCACTTTATCATTTTCCTCTTTCACATACACTTCTCCACTCATCATCCCCACCTCTCTCACCACTCCTCTCTGCACCCTACTCACCTTCTCCTCAACCTTGAAGAATAAGAGAAACCATGGTGAACTCATACCTCCCACACACAATTCCATTTCAAAATTGACCACCTAGTCTCATTTTTCCTCCTCCAATTTACCCATATCTATCAAAAAAACCACAAAATTCAGCCTCTTCTCTTAAAAGACAGCATCATGGTGGTTGATTACTCAGCTTCAATTACCTTGTCTCTCAAGGAAGGTCAAGAGTGGAGAAAAAATGTACCGTCAAAGCTAGTGGACCGTCAACAAGCATCAAAATTGGCCCTACTCAAGATACTTGGAGCATCAACCTTGTAAGAAATCCACCTTTTCTTACCTCTTAAGAGTTTTTCTTCCTTATTTGTATCCTACATGGATACTCCCATTGTAAATATCCAATTCCATTTGTAAATTAATACTAACTATACTAACACTAACCCACTATGAAAAGTCCTATCACCTCCATTTCTCTCCTCTCTCTTTCCCCACCAACTTCTTGATAATTCCAAGCAAAAGAAATTAGATAAATGGCTGAAAATCTAACCCAACCATGGTTAGAGGAGTAACCCTAGCCTTCAAAATTGCTATAAAAGGAGGGTGTGGCTAGCACAAAAGGGGGAGCCATAAGCAAGAGCACTATGCTATAGCTTGAGAAGCCAAGCTCAACCTCTCTAGAAGGAGCTCTTGAGTGGAAGCTCATTGTCTTATGCATGTGCATGTGTTGTAATAGGGGATTAGCAAGGGAACTCTATGCCATTTGTAAGAGAGAGAGTGTTCATTCAATTGAGAGTAGGAAATCTATCATTTCTTCTACTAGTGTAAGCCCAACATTTGCTGAATCAAGGAGGGTGGATTTGGACTAAGCTTGGATACTTTGTCTCCCTTCCAACGTGAAGTAATGGACAACAATGATGCGTAAGTGTCTTGGTGTTTTTTGTTAAGTTCTTGATAGCTTGTCTCTGGTGTTGTCATCAATCTAGCCATAAATCCCACATACTGTAAGAGGGCGACAGGGTGGAGAGGACTCCCCTGGCCTTAAGACAGTGATTGGGGTGGTTTTTTCTTGTGATGCGTTGTGGTGAAATTTACGCAAGCTATGTTGAACAAATACTAATCTCACTTTGATTTGTCATGGGAGATTTGTAAGAAGGTATTAATGCAACAAGCACCCTCTCCCCCTTTTTATCTCTTTCTTACATATATATATTTATGTTTGCTTGATCATTAACGATACACTTCAAAGCAGCCCGAGCACCATCTCTCTCTCTCTCTCTCTCTCTCTCTCTCTCTCTCTCTCTCTCTCTCTCTCTCTCTCTCTCTCTCTCTCTCTCTCTCTCTCTCTCTCTCTCGTGTTTTAGTGTGTGAGAGTATTCCATTTGTGTTAGGGTTAGTGTAAATTCCTTGCTTGTTTGTGGGTTGCTCTGACGATTCTCCTCTTTTGCGTCCTAGTTCGCTCTTAAACTAGGTGGTGCCCCTTGTGTAGTTGGGATTTGGCTGGGGGTTTGTTGTTTTGGTTTGTGTTGTGTTGTGCCCCAGCCCCATTGAGCAGCACGGGAGCCTTGAAGGGTGTCTAGAGGTTGCTCTTCTTGTTGCCCGCCTCGGACCGCTTCAAATTGGTGCCCCCACTGAGGACGGCTTGTGTATTTTTGTGTAGAATCAACCTTTAGCATAGTCAAGTAGTTTGCATGAATCACGAAAATTTGTATGATCCCTTCATTCCCATTGCAAGGCAAAAGGTACACATAATTGTTAGTACTAAGTTGCAATTTCAACGTGTCATTCGTAGAATTTTAGGTCCTCTTAGGTTGGCGGAGATAAACGCTTCAGTAAATCCTTTTATTTTGTCTCTCCTTAGGTACGACCTTAGTTTGGACGTGTATATTTTTGTTTTGTTTTAAGCATTAGGTCATGCATAGACCATGGATAATGGCCCAGGAATAGAGGTTTTCCCCTTCCATTTCACTCCACACATTAGAATAAACATTGCAATTAGTGGGAAAATCCATTTTCAACAACGTATGGTGTTCATGTTTGGTGCCCAAAGAGTAGGAGAAATTCTTGCATCACCAAACCCTGTCATTCTACCTCTCATCAACTACCACACTTCTTTTGATGTGCATGTGTTCATTTTATTTTAAAATGAAGTGCAGCCTGGCAAAATAGTGTGTATGTTTGTTTTTCTTTGTCCAAGTTGTTACAAGAAACAAAAAAACGATCATTTGTTCTAACTGGGAATGTGTGTGCAGTGAAAGTTCAATCCTTAGAGATCTAGCTCTATTACCAATTGAGTTGCAGGAGCAAGTAGTAAGGCGTCTTCCTCATAACAAGAGGGTGGTGAAGTTAAGACGGAAGGTCCTACGCGTGGATTCCATTTTCCTCTTGTTGTTGGGCACTAAGGAAGACCGCGCATTCATCCAACTAGTGTGTGCCCTAAGATTGGTAAATAGAGTGAAATTTGGCGTTTGGCGAGTGCATTTCACCATTGAGGAAGACTCTTCAGGAAACTTGCGGCCAGAGTTCATGCTTCATAGACTCACATTTGGTGAATTTTTCCCTCATTTGCGTCTTATTAATAGTCTTCCTTTCGCTTTCAACAAAGGAGATAGGGAGCTATTCAGAGCTTGTCTTAATAAAGAGAGCATAGAGAAGATTGCAAATTTGTATAAATTCTCATCCTTCTCTACTTTCTATGACACTTTGTTCATAGAGACATTGTAAATCTCTTTATGCTTTTGAATGATTTAACCATAATCCTAAGGAGTTTTTGTCCAGGAATTTTGTAACACAAGTGGAGTCTTTAAATCTTGCAAACTTGATTGGACTTGATGAGGATGTTCTTTATGAAATTGTGAGAAGGTTGCCTCACTCCGACTGTGTGGAACTCGAAGGAAAGGAGCTCCTAGTCAATTGCTACTTTCTCACGGCCTTCGACGAGCATGAAGATCTAGTTTTTATACAAATCGCTTGTGCGTTGGGAATTGTAGAACAAGTGCAATTTATCACTTGGGACGTGGTTGCTCTTTTGGATCCAGAAAATGAAGTTCTAGAGATTTCTGTTTATCGCCTTAGCTTTGAAGAATTTCAACCCTTCTTAGAGCTCATCAATAGTCTACCTTTTTGTTTTGATCAGACAAATCGAGACCTCATTGAAGCTTGGATAGCTGAAGAAGAAAACCTAGAGTGGTATTTTCTTACTTCTTCATTTGCAGGCGAGTGGTTCTAAATCTCTATTGTATCCCTTATTGTAACTCGTGTTGTAATCTTTCATAATAATGGAGAGCCAACGCCAAATGTCTGGATATCCTCTTTTCTTTGGAGAGCCTGGAGAGGATGCAGAATTATTTTTAGCAAATTTCAAGATGTCTTGCCGTATCAAGAGGATAGTAACCGATCAAGAACGTGTAGAAATGTTTGAGGTGGTCCTTAGGAAAGATGCTAGTACTTGGTTTGACTCTTTGCCTGAGGAAGTTAAGGGGAATTACACAGAAGTTTTGAATCGTTTTAAGAGATACTTCTTTGATCCCCAAAACACTCAAAAACTATGGCAAGACATTGTTTCTCATAAGCAAAAAGACTTCGATGACTACTACTTGTACAAGCAAGAGTTTCTACGTCTTTGGGCTCTATGGATACGAAATGTTGCTAACCCTGGTGATGGTGCAGAATTTTTAAAGAAGGAGAGGTTCATAGCCGGACTCTTTCCTGACCTTAAGGTAAAAGTTGAGGCGGGTGCACCTACTACTTTTGATGCAGCTAAAACTAGGGCTGCTGAGAAGTATAGGAAACTCAAGTGCTTAAGGGGAGAGGTTCCAATAGAAGGTCTTAGACCCAAAGGTAAGTCACAAGCATCAACATCTAGGGAGCTTCCTGAGGTAACGGCTGAAGTGATTGAGAAGTTAAATGAATCTTTAAGCAGCCTGTCAATTCACCTTGCACAAGATGTAGGTCCAAAGGGACAAGCAAAGAAGTCAGAAGAGAGAGAGCCACGAACTAGGAGAGTCTTGCAATGTTGGAATTGCGGAGAGTCTGGACATGGGATGTATAATTGTCCTTGGCCCCGTGGAGAGCCAGGGACACCTAACTTGAATTACCCAGTGATGAATGCAAGAGAAGGAGCTGGTCAACAACCAAGGCTTCTACAAAGGCCAAATGGACCAAGACCACCTCCACAAGGGGTAGAAGGAGTTCCACCTTTGCCAGATCCAAATGTGCATGTGGTAGAGGTGACAAATTCAAATGAGTTTGACATGGAAGCCAATGGCATTAAGCGTGGCCGAGGAAAAGGTAAAGAGAAAGAGGGTGTCCCATCACAGAGTGACCGTGGACAAGGCAAGAAGGCAAAGGAGACCAAGGAAGCTAAGAGGACTCGACATCGTATCAATCTCCAAGACTTCCCTCTTGGACATGGTATGGCTCCATACAACCTGTTGGAAGACATGCGAGGTAAGGGTCCTGATATCTCATGGCCTCAGTTTCTTGCATTATGCCCACAAGTTAGGAGGGATTTAACAAAGGCAGTTAGCACTAGGAGAAAGGTAAAAGAGAGTTTTCCTGTTGTCAAAATTGCACATGCTGAAATGAACGAGGATATTACACCTGTGCTAGATTGTTACATAAAAGGAAGATTGGTTAGGAAAGGTCTAGTGGATGGGGGTGCACAAATTTGCATCATGACAGAAGGGCTCATGCAAAGACTAGGCATGCACATCCATGAGACACCTGAAATCAAAGTGAAAATGGCAAACAATAGCAAGGCTAGGTGCGTAGGCATTTGTAAAAATGTTTTTGTGGAGGCCTTTGGCATTAAGAAGGTAGTGGATTTTTATGTTATGTCAACCAAGGGAAGTGGTTATCCATTTATCCTAGGAAGACCATGGCTAATGAAAATGCGAGCTTTGCAGGATTGGGAGAGTGGGAAATTAATTTGCAGGAATGACAATCATAAGAAGGTTGTCTTTGACATGAAGGAGCAACGCCAAGAGGAGCTCCATGAAGAATCATCTCAAAGTGAGACGGAAGAAGGTTGGACCGATAGCACTTCAGAAGAAGAAAGTAGCGGCAGCATTACTGAAGAGGAGTCTTACATCAAAGTCATGGGGGTAAGGTTTAAGCCAAGCAACCAAGAGACCTCTTGTCAAGGCTTGGAGGAGGTAGGTCCTCAAGAGAGCGAAGGTGTTCAAGATGAAGGGATGCTGGCAGGTATGCTATCAACAACACTTACAAAGGATGAAAGAGAGGAGTTCAAATGTGTGCTAAGGAAGTTTCCTAGGCTTTTTGCTAAAGACTACACCGACGTGCGTGGGGTAGATGTTGTTCAACACAAGATTGAGTTAAAGCCTGAGGCCACACCTAAAGCTCAGAAGCTACGAAGGCTAGGAGTTATAAAGGAACAGGCTCTACTCAAGGAGGTAAGGAAGCTTCTAGCAGCAGGTTTCATTTATCCAGTAGAGAATTCAGAGTGGGTCTCTCCTGTTGTTGTCACTCCTAAGAAAAATGGCAAGTGGAGGGTGTGTGTGGATTACCGTCCCCTCAATGAGGCAACAAAAAGAGATCACTTTCCCCTCCCATTTCAAGATGAGATACTAAATGAGGTAGCTGGTCATGAGAAGTACACTGTGTGTGATGGCTACTCAGGTTACTTTCAAATAGGGATTGCATTGGAGGATCAATTGAAAACAACCTTTATCACTCCTTGGGGTTGTTATGCTTTTAGAGTCATGCCATTTGGTCTGACAAATGCTCCTGCAACATTCCAACGTTTCATGAACATGGTGTTTCAAGCATTCTTTGGAAAGTCAATTAGGGTGTTCATTGATGATTTCTGTATTCATAGCTCAGAATCATTGCATCTACAAAGGGTAGAAGAAGGTTTAAAGAAGCTCTACGACATGGGAGGTCAACTCAACCCCGACAAGTGCCACATAGGTGAGGATGAAGTGATCTTGCTCGGTCACAAGGTTTCCTATAAAGGCATTGAGGTGGATCCTTCAAAGGCAAAGGCTCTTATTGAGCTCCCATCACCGAAGAGTCTTAAGGAGGTCATCTCTTTCATTCAGAAGGTGAAGTATATGTCACGCTTCATTCACTTAGCCTCGGAGTTGCTTCATCCTTTGCAAAAGTTGACACAACAAGTAGAATTTGCATGGTCTGATGAGCTTGAAGAGTATTTTTGTAACATTAAAGTCATTTTGTCAGAGCTACCAACACTCATGCCTCCTTGTTGGGAGTACACATTCTTTGTTAGCTCTAGTGTTGGAAGGGAAACAATTGGTGCTGTGTTGCTACAACAAGATCCCCACAGTACAAGGATGCGACCCATCTACTTTGCTAGTAGGGTCATAAATGCTTTGGAGAGAGACTACACAGAAGCAGAACTCATGATGCTTTCTCTCATGTTTGCGGTGAGAAAGTTTAGATCCTACCTGCTACCAAAACCTTTTGTAATTCTCACTACAGAGAATTTGTTCCCTTGGGTGTCATCTCAAATGAATCTTAGTACTAGGATCTCAAAGTGGATTATGGAGTTGCAAGAGTTTCAATACTCTTTTAAGGTAGAAGATAGTGTGCGTGCACAATTGGCAGGGATTCTCACTTATAGGGTGCATGAAAAGGAGATTAAGGTGCCTGAAGTAAAGACCCTACCATTACCACCACCAAAAAGTATTCCTAATGCTTTTACCTTGTTCTTTGATGGAGCTTTTCGTCGAGCCACAGGGAAAGCAGGAGGAGGGCTAGTGTTGCTCAACCCAAGTGGAGAGGTGGTCATGAAAGAGAAGTCCAATCTACCAAGTTCAGCTAGCAACAATGAAGCAGAATACGACACACTAATTCATGGTTTGAAGATGTGCATTGGCCAAGGGATAAAACGTCTCATGGTAAAGGGAGATGCACTTCTCATTGTTAAATAGATTTTAGGCATTTGGGCATGCAAGAATGAAAGCTTAAGGACAAAAGTTCATGCCATTCGTAAGATGTTTAATCAGTTTGAAGAAGTGCAACTATATCATATTCCGAGGAAACAAAATGAAAATGCCGATTTACTTGCACAACAAGCAGTTACATGTGTTGAGAGAGAAGTGCAGGTCATCATGGTGGCAGCAGCTGTCAAGCAACCGAGATACCAGGGATTGGAGTCATTGGCTCCCATTATTGGCTACATTTTGGAGGGTGAGTTTCCACAAGACTTCACGAAGGCTCAAAAGAGGAGACTCATGAAGAAGGCAAGCGCATATCTCTTCCTAGAAGGCTCCCTCTATCAAAGAGGGAGGGATCAAGTATGCAGAAGAGTACCAACTATTTAGGAAATTCCAGCCATTCTAAAAGGTTTGCATGAAGAAGCATGTGGTGGTCATTTTGCCCAAGAATTAACTGTGAAGAAGATTTTGCTTGTGAGGTATGTTTGGCCAAGTCTGCATGTGGATGTCCAACATTGGTGTAAAAGTTGTCACAATTGTCAGGTAAATGGGAATAGAAGATTGGTTTATGGTCCAAGGCAAATCGTGCTTGCAAATGGACCGTTTGAAAAGTGGGGCATTGATGCTATGGATCCTCTGCCTAGGACAAAAAATGGTAAACTCTACATTCTAGTGGCTGTAGACTATATGACTAGGTGGGTGGAAGCACAGAGTGTGGCAAAGGTAAATGAGAAAACAGTGAGCAAATTTGTCTACACTCACATTTATTGTAGATTTGGCACACCTTTGGAGATTGTTTCTGATAATGGTCCAGGGTTTAGAAAGGGATTGCTCACAGAAGTCTGTGAAGAACTTCACATTCTACATCGTCACAGTACACCCTACTATCCCCAATCAAATGGTTTGGTAGAAAAAGCTAATGGTGTCATTGCAGGCATCATTAGAAAGATGGTGAAAAACAAGACAAAGTTGTGGGATGACTTCTTGGATGGTGCCTTGTGGGCGTATCGAACCACATATAGGGAAGCCACGGAGTTCACACCATTTCACTTGGTCTATGGTCAAGAGGCTTTACAGCCAATTGAGCTAAACATTCCAACAATGCGACTTCATGGCAAATCAGCACAAGATGATCAAGAAGCATGGATGGATCGACTTCTTACCTTAGCTTGAGCTTGAGTGGAAAAGAGAAGCAGCATACGAGTGCTATAAGAGGAAAGCCACACAGACAAAGGAGAAGCTTGACAAGAAACTGAAGGACAAAGGCATCAATGAAGGAGATCTTGTGCTAAGGTATGACAATCGACTCGATAATCGTTTTGATGCCAAATTTGAAACAAGATGGCAAGGGCCATACATAGTCAAGAAGGCTTTCAATTCAAGTTACTATCAACTTATGGACTTGAATGGTAAAGAGCACTCCAGGAAAGTAAACGGGTATCGCTTGAAGCCCTATTTGAGTCGCCTTCTACCAAAGGATCTACCAAAGATCTGTCAAAAGGCCACTGTCTCATGTAAGTATTGTTCCATGAAGCATGAGTGTAACACAAACCAAAATTCCAAGGGGCCAAACAATGAAGATCTTGTCAAGGACTCTGAAGCACTCTCTTTGGAAAAGATTCTTTATGATGGTACATGAATATACCATCATCCTGGGGGAGGGCTAATGATAGCCGTTTTTTCGGCTCTTAGTAATTGCCACAGTGAGTTACCTCACCCTACCAAAATCACCCAAACACTGTGGCTATCCCTACCATTTCACTGTACATAGGCGTGCGTGAGTCACGGGACTTTTCCCATATCTTCTTAAAAAACCCTCAATTAGCTAGTCATTGGGCTAGTTGAGCCAAAAAAATAAAAAATATAAAAAATATAAGTATATTATGGTCCATGCGTATGTAAATATTTCTTTGTATATAGGGCCTAAATAAAATATTTTTTCATAATTATTTTGGTATTTATTTAAATATTTCTACCTAGGTGTGTGTTATTTATGCTCTGTACATTGCCTCACCATTACCACAATTTTTCTTACCATTTTTCATACTCTTTATTCCATATAGAAATATTTTCATGTAAGCTTCTCTTATATTTGGTGTAACTCCACCCCAACAAAAATCCAAAAAAACTAGTTTTATTTATGTGTATATTTTTTCACTATTGTGATTTTTCCCTTCCTACATCTATTTTGTTTTTTTTTCTAAAAAATTAGAACACCAAAAATATTTATCTTTTTATGGTAGCCTCATAATGAGAGAGATTTATTTTTACCCCTTTATATTTTTTTCCACTTATATTATTTATATTTGACATGTACATATTTTTTAGACCCCTCAATATTTGATTTTCTTAGTTGTACTATTCACTTATATCATAATCTCAACAATATCTTCAATTATAGACCTACCAAATAAGGTCAAGGGTAGGTGGCATGCATACATGCACTATGGAGGGCTCACTCTTGGAGGTATTCAAAAGAATCATCCAAAGAAGGACCCCACAAAGACCTTGTGCAGTGGAAAAAAACGATCGGTTTTGCTGAATTTTTAAAGTTCACTTGCTCTCTGAATTTGAAAAGGTGATACAAACAAACGTTGTAGCTCGTGGCCTGAACTTTTGCCTCAAATTTTTTCATATTGTTTTGAGCTACGAGCTGGGAGCTATGATTTTATTAGTGGACCCCAGTTTTCCCATGCTATGCAGCCACACTCTCTCTTCCACTTTATCATTTTCCTCTTTCACACACACTTCTCCACTCATCATCCCCACCTCTCTCACCACTCCTCTCTGCACCCTACTCACCTTCTCCTCAACCTTGAAGAATAAGAGAAACCATGGTGAACTCATACCTCCCACACACAATTCCATTTCAAAATTGACCACCTAGTCTCATTTTTCCTCCTCCACTTTACCCATATCTATCAAAAAAACCACAAAATTCAGCCTCTTCTCTTAAAAGACAGCATCATGGTGGTTGATTACTCAGCTTCAATTACCTTGTCTCTCAAGGAAGGTCAAGAGTGGAGAAAAAATGTACCGTCAAAGCTAGTGGACCGTCAACAAGCGTCAAAATTGGCCCTACTCAAGATACTTGGAGCATCAACCTTATAAGAAATCCACCTTTTCTTACCTCTTAAGAGTTTTTCTTCCTTATTTGTATCCTACATGGATACTCCCATTGTAAATATCCAATTCCATTTGTAAATTAATACTAACTATACTAACACTAACCCACTATGAAAAGTCCTATCACCTCCATTTCTCTCCTCTCTCTTTCCCCACCAACTTCTTGATAATTCCAAGCAAAAGAAATTAGATAAATGGCTGAAAATCTAACCCAACCATGGTTAGAGAAGTAACCCTAGCCTTCAAAATTGCTATAAAAGGAGGGTGTGGCTAGCACAAAAGGGGGAGCCATAAGCAAGAGCACTATGCTATAGCTTGAGAAGCCAAGCTCAACCTCTCTAGAAGGAGCTCTTGAGTGGAAGCTCATTGTCTTATGCATGTGCATGTGTTGTAATAGGGGATTAGCAAGGGAACTCTATGCCATTTGTAAGAGAGAGAGTGTTCATTCAATTGAGAGTAGGAAATCTATCATTTCTTCTACTAGTGTAAGCCCAACATTTGCTGAATCAAGGAGGGTGGATTTGGACTAAGCTTGGATACTTTGTCTCCCTTCCAACGTGAAGTAATGGACAACAATGATGCGTAAGTGTCTTGGTGTTTTTTGTTAAGTTCTTGATAGCTTGTCTCTGGTGTTGTCATCAATCTAGCCATAAATCCCACATACTGTAAGAGGGCGACAGGGTGGAGAGGACTCCCCTGGCCTTAAGACAGTGATTGGGGTGGTTTTTTCTTGTGATGCGTTGTGGTGAAATTTACGCAAGCTATGTTGAACAAATACTAATCTCACTTTGATTTGTCATGGGAGATTTGTAAGAAGGTATTAATGCAACAAGCACCCTCTCCCCCTTTTTATCTCTTTCTTACATATATATATTTATGTTTGCTTGATCATTAACGATACACTTCAAAGCAGCCCGAGCACCATCTCTCTCTCTCTCTCTCTCTCTCTCTCTCTCTCTCTCTCTCTCTCTCTCTCTCTCTCTCTCTCTCTCTCTCTCTCTCTCTCTCTCTCTCTCTCTCGTGTTTTAGTGTGTGAGAGTATTCCATTTGTGTTAGGGTTAGTGTAAATTCCTTGCTTGTTTGTGGGTTGCTCTGACGATTCTCCTCTTTTGCGTCCTAGTTCGCTCTTAAACTAGGTGGTGATATTCCATTGCAAAAGATATATCACAATCATAAGTCTTATATTTCACACGAAGAGTTTGAAGTTTTGAAATTAATTATAAAGTTTATTAATGAGATTTGTTGGAGTGATCCTCAACCATCCAACTCTAGAGTAGAATATGAGTCAGTGTAAACATAAACACTGAGATAATTGTAAACATTGACATGATGGAGCTCTTTATACTTTTTAACATTGTGCTTATGTTTTTTTCCAAGTATTTAAGTGTATGTTTTGCAAGTGGACATGTTAATAAATCTCAATCTCTCTCTCTCTCTCTCTCTCTCTCTCTCTCTCTCTCTCTCTCTCTCTCTCTCTCTCTCTCTCTCTCTCTCTCCACACTTTTCAGCTTTGAAATCTAATGTTGTCATCTTTTCTTGCAGCCAAAAAAATGGCTCACGAAATTGTGAATATTTTTCCAAGTGTAAAAACTCTTATTATTGATGCCTTTGAAGAAAGTTTGTTACCTACTAAGTGGGGAGGCAATGGGCATAGGAAGTGATCAAACACAATTGCTCTGCATGTGGGTCACATATAGATGAAGAGTTGGATACAATTTACATTAGGTTGCTTGATCTCCCTATTTCTTTCCCAATCTTAGGCTCATGGTCTTAAAACAAGAGCTTCGGTTGATTTGTCATTACAAGATTTACTTGAGTTGGATCCAAAAAATAGATCTAAGAGAAGTATGCCGAGCTTCATGTCAATATCTTGATCATGTTGAAATAGCATGACTAACAGTGCTATGTAGATAAATTCCAAAGCCTTTTTGGCAATGATGTAACTTTTGAAATCTTTTTGATCGAAAAGGTACAAAATCTTTTTTGGTTTGAAATCTCTCTTTCTCTCTCTCTCTCTCTCTCTCTCTCTCTCTCTCTCTCTCTCTCTCTCTCTCTCTCTCTCTCTCTCTCATTGAAGGTAGAGGGAGAAAGGGCAATCCATATGAAATGTTTGCAAGCATAAGTGAAAATGCACGACACAAATGCACAATAATCTTCTCTCTCCTCTCCCTCCTCTCTCTCTCTCTCTCACCCAACCTGGAGTAATTGGCATTTGACAGCATGTAAACAAGTATCATGTGAAAGCTAGTACTATATTAAAAAGAGAGGGGTGGCCTCCACGTGGCTACAAATTCCTACAACCACAGGTCTTCCCCTCCCTTTGGCAATGTGGCATTTTTATGAGTGTGCATGTTCACATTATTCAAGAGTGCCACTCAAGCTGCTACAGGTATGCACTGAGCGCAAGCCTCCTATTCTCAACCTGCAGCTATATATCAACTCCTCCTTAGTGGCGTCCGCAATTCAAGAGGTGCTCTCCTCAAAAGTTCTCACAAGTCAAGACGAAACCTCCTCCCTCCTTGAGAGGAGCACAATAAACCCGCTTCCTCCTCTCTTTTTTACCTTGGGCTCCATCTAACCCTTTCTTTTATTTCTCTCCAGCACTGTCAGCTTCAACCTTTCACATTGTTGATGTCGTAGATTGGTGTGTGGAGGCACTACAGAGCTACTGCAGGCAAGCCAGTAACACTAGCTATCTCCAAAAACAAACATTGTGCATGTTTCCAGTGCCACGTTGGAAGCCATTATGGCTTAATAAATGCATGGTATGCTAACCCTTTGAATTGCTTGAACAATGAAACATACACACAGACACACAAACATTGTGCATGTTGCCAGTGCCACGTTGGAAGCCATTATGGCTTAAGAAATGCATGGTATGCTAACCCTTTGAATTGCTTGAACAATGAAACATACACACACACAGCCACACACACATAGGCCTTTTAATTCCATTTCATCGTTCGTCTCCATTGCGGAGTGCAATCTTCCGTTTTTCTTCAATGAGTTTCAAGCACCTGCCTGAGGCGGCACCTTACATATGTGTTGGAATTAGGGTCGCAGAGAAACACACAGCTTGGAGAAGACGAAGGAAGCTCAAGGCACAAAATAGAGAGTTTGTTACTCAGTGTGCAATAGAAAGATAGATAGGCCTAGAGTGATGGGCGTATATACAATGCACAGGGGAAAAAACCTCCTAAAGAGGGAAAAAATGCCCCGGCGGTCCTAGTGTGTTCACACACATCACTACCACATGTATATGGTAACAAATCCCCCCTGGAGTGATGCGGTGAACGAGAGCTGGCACATGAGTAAAGGGAAGTTCCATGCCCTGAGGACAGGATCAGTCCACAAAGGGGAGTAAGCCCAAAGCTTTGCCGAAAGCTTCAAGCTTCTCATGAGACAATGCCTTTGTGAAAAGATCTGCAAGGCCGCCCTGTGTTGGCACATAAGCCAAGCTGATCTCTCATGTTGAGAGCCTCTCCCTGACATAGTGGTAATACACCTCAATGTGCTTTGTGCAAAAATGAAAAACTGGGTTCCTCGCAACTGCCAATGCGCTCTGACTGTCAGTGTAGATAGTGTTGGCAGTGTCCTATCCAACACCCAAATCAGCCATAAGGTGTCTGAGCCATACACACTCAAACGTAGCTGTGAAGACTGCCCTATACTCAGCCTCACAACTCGAAGTGGCCACAGTAGGTTGCTTCTTGCTCAACCATGATATACATGAACTGCCAAGCATGAAACAAAAACCACTTGTGGACACTCGCGTGTCAAAACAACCAGCCCAATCTGAGTCCGAAAAAGCATGTAAGTTTGGTGGCAATGATTCCCCCTTGGGATAAAACAAGCCAAGATTTAAAGTGCCACTAAGGTAGCGGAAAATCCTCTTAACAGCCTGCCAATGCTTAGACCCTGGGCTATGCATAAATCTACTGATCTGTGAGACTACAAACTGAATATCCAGCCTCGTGTTGCATACATAAATGAGGTAGCCAACAGCAGTTTGGTAAAGAGTGACATCAGTAGGATTGCTAGCATCATGTAGACTCAACTTCAAACCTGTTTCCATGGGAGTGGCAATAGGTTTGCAATCCTCAAGTCCAAACTTACATAGCAATGTCTCTATGTAACTTTTCTGACACAAGGCAATACCACCATCACATTACTTAAACTGTATACCCAAGTAATGATGCAACAGCCCGAAATCTTTCATCTTGAAAGTAGTATTCAAATCAGCCTTAAATTCAGCAATATGTCTCTCATTTGGTCCAGTGATCAGCAAATCATCAACATAAAGAACCACAATGAGAAGTACATCACCCTCACGCTTTACATACAATGTGCTTTCTGTTGGATTGTTACGAAAGCCTCGTTTAACCAAATGAGTGTCAGCTTTCTCATACCAAGCACGAGGAGATTGCTTCAACCCATACAAAGCCTTCTTACATCTGCACACTTTGTCTACTTGTCCTTTTATGACAAAACCGCAAGGCTGCGTTACATAAACTTCCTCAAATATGTCACCATTCAAGAAAGCAGTAACAATGTATGATTGATGTACACCCAAACCAAAATGAGCTGCCAATGCACATACAAAACGTACAGTAGTCATACAACAAGTGGGAGCAAAAGTCTCTTCATAATCTATACCTTTTTGTTGTGCATAACCTTTTGCAACAAGTCGAGCCTTATGGCAATCGATCTCACCATCCGGCTTGCGTTTCAACTTGTAAACCCACTTCGTACCAATGGCCTTTTTTCCAAGAGGCAAATCACATAAAGTCCATGTGTCATTTTCTATAAGTGCATCATATTCTGATTGCATGGCAGCCATCCAATTTTTTGAATTCTGTGCTTCATCAAAAGACAGAGGCTCCTCAACATCATGTAAGCTAGACACAGCCAAAGCATAACAATCTGATGCATAAGATGCATGGCGAGAGCCTGAACGAGTACGACTAGACAAAGGTGCATCCAATTTACTGTCACGCAAAGTGTGCACCAGCCATTTTGGCATACCTCTAGCCTGCTCATTTTCAGCCCTTTTCTCATCAAGTACATCATGTACTTCTACATCAGTAATAGGCTGATCTAAAACATTTTTAGAAACCCCCATAGGTTGTACATTTGCCTCATTGGAACTTACATTCGTATTTCCACCACTGAAAAGAGGCAACAAAGTGTCATAAATGTCCTGTGAGCTTACATTACTGTCTCTAGTACATGACAGCAAGGGCTGAACAGAATCTTCCTCAAACACTACATCCCGAGAAACTAGAATACGTTTTGTTTGCGGATGATACAACCTGTAACCTTTGCTTTCAGCACTATAACCAACAAAAATACATTTGACAGCCTTATCATCCAATTTTCTGCGCTGCACTTGTGGCACCAAAACATATGCCAAAACAACCAAAAACATGCATGTTCTCAATAGAAGGCTTTCTATCATGCCATGCTTCATATGGAGTACTAGACTGCAAAGCTTTCCAGGACACATGTTAAGTACGTAAGTGGCACACATGATGGCCTCAAGCCAAAAAGAATGGGGCAAAGCTTGACTTTTGACCATACATCGTGCCAGTTCCATCAGTAACCTATTTTTCCTCTCAGCAACACCATTTTGCTGAGGTGCATAAGGCACTATACATTGGTATTTTATCCCACGACTAGCTAGAAATGCATTAAATTCATGAGACATATACTCCCCCCCTCGATCGGAACAGAGGGTGCCCATAGTACATTTTGAGACATTTTCAGCCATACCAAAAATTGTTTGAAGCACATAAAAACTTCGGGCTTCGCTTTAAGCAGAAATACCCATGCATGCCTGGAGTAATCATACAATGAAAGTCACGAAGTACAGGTAATTGCCCAAGGACGGAGTTTGCATGGGCCCACAAACATCAGTATGCACAAGCTACAACCTGCATGTGGCCCAAACTGAACCATCCTTTGGAAATTTAGAACGCTGCATCTTACCCAAAATACAGCCTTCACAAACATGTTTGACAGGTGCTTCAAGAGGCGGCAAAGACGCAACCATATCAGATTTCTGCAAACGTAGCAAACTAGCAAAATTCAGATGACCAAAACGTGCATGCCAAAGTTTTGCATCTGAAATAGCCTTTGAATCTGAAACAACATTTGCAAAATTTTGTCCACACTTGTCATAGAAAGTGATCTTATACAGCCCACGGCACAAAAGCCCAGATGCAACAATTTCATCACCAAAACTGAGATCATGAACTGTACATCTGTCATCCACAAATTTGACTACAAGTCCAAGTCTAGCAAGTGCGGATACAGACAAGAGATTCTTCTTGATCCCAGGTACATAAAGTCCATCAACAAGTGTGAAGGAACTGCCATTAGCAGCAGTGAGCACAACTTTCCAACTCCCTGAGGTGGATAAGAGGCATTGTTGGCACATGTGACTGAATTCCCATGAGGGATAGACTCGAGAGAGGTAAAAAAATCACGATGTGAGGTAATGTGCTTTGTAGCACCACTATCAAAATACCACAAATGGGAATCTGTAGCAACTGAGAAGCATGCATCATGGACAGCAGGATTGTAAGTGCACTCTGCGCTAAAAGCACATTCTGCATCAACATCAGCAACACAGTCTCCTTTCACAGAAGACTCAACAATGGTTGCATTTGTAGTGGAACCAGCATTTTCAGTGGAACCACCCTCTTTCTTCTTAGCCTCTTTGGCCTTCAACTTAGGACACGACTTGATCAAGTGATCATTGGCTTCACAATAATGGCAACGCATTTTCTTTTTGCCCTTATCACCAGAATTTCCAGACGAATTGCTGCCAGCAGAAGCGTTAGGAATAGAATTTTTTCCACTCGGGCAGAACAACCATAAGAAGTGGCTGCATTGCTGTTACCACCCTTTTTTTGAGAAGCAATAAAAGCCTATTCAATTGCACGTTGTCTAGTCCTGTTTTTTTTGGAAAGTGACTCTTGCAATAGCAATGTGCATAATGCATCAAACTTGACAACTTCTGGATTTCCTTGGGTCATAAGTCTCCAAGTACTAGCAGAAGTCTGGTAAGAATCTGGTAAGGCATCAAGAGCAGTCTGCACAAGGGAACTGTCTGAAATAACTTCACCTGCATAAATAAGCTGCTCAATGATATCCTTGACACTAGCAAGGAAAGTGTCCATATCATCTTCCTCATGCATAATCTTCGACTCCAGCTCTTTACGCAGCAAAGCAATTTTAGCCTCATTGCGGCTTGCATAAAGACCTGCTAGAATATCCCAAACCTGTTTTGCAGATTTTACTGAACGGATGTGAGGAACAATGGTGCGCTTCACAGACAACGCAATCAATGCATAAGCATACGCATCCTTAACATCCCAACGAGCTTGTTCTGCCATAGGCAAAATAACTCTAACAGCTGCAATCCTTGCAGCAAGACCTGCAACATCCTCAACCTCACCTACATCCTCAGAACCAGGACGTACATCAATTTCCTGCACAATGTTCCAGACACCCTTTGACACAAGAACATGTTGCATCATATAAGCCCACATAGGGTAGTTGTCACCTGTCCTCAGCAGCAAACATCTTGAACACATCTGTGTTGTTGTTGTCAGCCATGGTAAATGCTACACTTGATGTGAAAACTGCCCGAAAATAGGAGAAACGGAGCGAGAACAACCTGTGCTATATAGCACAAACCGTAGAAGACTTTAAGGCACCTGTTATGCAAAAAACGGCACTGACAGAAATTCTGCACAAAATGACGAAATAGCGTGTGCAGTACTGCCTGTAGTGGAAATGGAGGCCCAAATGAGCTTGCCAAAGCTCACTGAAATCGGAGAAAGTGAGCAGGTGTGTGCTAGAGTAGCTGGCGACTAAGCCCGGGAGGACATGACCTGCTCTCATATCAATTGTTGGAATTAGGCTTGCAGAGAAACACACACAGCTTGGAGAAGACGAAGGAAGCTCAAGGCACACAATAGAGAGTTTTTTACTTAGTGTGCAATGGAAAGATAGATAGCCCTAGAGTGATGGGCGTATATACAATGCACGGGGGGAAAAACCTCCTAAAGAGGGAAAAAATGCCCCGGTGGTCCTAGTGTGTTCACACACATCACTACCACATGTATATGGTAACAATATGTTGAAGGGCCTCCTTTCTACGTTTTACACACATCACTACCACATGTATATGGTAACAATATGTTGAAGGGCCTCCTAGTGATGTGTTCACACACATCACTACCACATGTATATGGTAACAATATGTTGAAGGGCCTCCTTTCTACGTTTTACATTCAGTTCTAAGAAGAGAGACATCCAGCTTTGATGGTCGAGGCTCATCTATCTTTCACGCCCTCTTCTCAAAAGGTTCTGTAGGAAAGTCTTCAACAAGCTTGAGTTCCTCAAAATCAAGCATGCGGCTCCTTGAGGTGCCATTAGAATGGGTGCCATTAGAATGGATGCCATTCGCACCCTCAGAGAGAGAGAGAGGGGAATGGCATAAGCTAGACAGATGGGGCTGCTGCAAATGATATATTAACATCTTCAAAAGGCCAAAGTGACCTATGAGGGACAAAAGATTTTACAAATGGTGAATATGATACAATGTCTGTGAAAGACTAAAAAACTAAAAACTGAACTGAGCTAAAGTGAAATGAAAAGCCATCACAAAAATTACATTTTCACCTTGTCCTTTCCGTCTTCCACCATGTTGGAGTCATGCAGGGACTCATTCAATCTACGAGCCCAAGGCTACAAGTTATAGACTTTATATAATGAAATACCTATATTTGTACCTCCAAGCTTTGATGGCCACTAAAAGATGTTGCAAAACATTCTCACCCCATCCTACTTGAATTTGACTTCACACTGGTAGTCAAAAAGGGCACCACAACCAAAGAACAGATCATCACACGTTGAACACTTCCATAGGCCCTCTATCGAGCTCATGGCAGCATGGGATTATTATTTGGCATATTCCTTGTCCATGGATGCCCATTCCGTAGTGTATGTGAATCATGAATGTGTACATCTATATCTATATATTATATTTAAAAGAGAGGGGTGGCCTCCACATGGCTGCAAATGCCTGCAACCATGGATCTTCCTTTTTGCTGACCTTTCCCCTCCCTTTGCCAATGTGGCATTTTTTGAGTGCACACACTCACATTATTCAAGAGTGCCACTCAAGCTACGGGTATGCATGTGGTACAGAGGGCTTGGTCCTAATCATCCAAGAAATCATAGAGACTAGAGGTCTCTCCATGCACTTCCATCCATCAGCCCGGCTATGGCGGTCCATTGGTGGGCCCTAAATCTGCATTCCATAAAGCATAGATGATGTGACCAAAGTATCAAAAATCCATAGTTTTGTTCGAGGTTCCTAAAACTAAAACTGAACCACACAGAGAGAGAGAGAGAGAGAGAGAGAGAGAGAGAGAGAGAGAGAGAGAGAGAGAGAGAGAGAGAGAGAGAAGGGTGGGGAAAGGTCTGCTATGTAAATGAGCGTGGGGTGTGTGTCTGTGTCTTTGAGTGTGTACTGTGGATGGGTAATGGGTGTGTGGCACACACAAAAATCTACATCAACTACTAGATCACACACACACACACACACAGAAGGGTGGGGGAAATTAGTGATTTGTAAATTAGCATGGTGTGTGTGTGTGTGTGTGTGTGTGTGTGTGTGTGTGTGTGTGTGTGTGTGTGTGTGTGTGTGTGTGTGTGTGTGTGTGTGTGTGTGTGTGTGTGTGTGTGTGTGTGTGTGTGTGTGTGTGTGTGTGTGTGTGTGTGTACCATGGGTGGTTCATGGGTGTGTGGCACACACAACAATCTACACCAAGTACTAGATGAGAGAGAGAGAGAGTGCATACATGAGATGATCAATCGTGCATCCGATGGCAAAATGAACACATCCTATTGGTCGTCACTTTGCGCACATGAGCTTCTTCAACCAGTGTTCATTGCCAACGGACATATTATTGATCTTCAAGGTGCAGCGCAAGCAAGAACCAGCAAGCTCCACGTAATCTGTGTGCACCTTTTGCACACTTGCAAGTTATTTCATGCAAGCTCCCACCATGAAAACACAAGGAACATTTGTTGACTGTGATGAAGGGGGTGGGCTCGATTGCGGTACGAGCGGTGGAGACCCGTTTCTCGACATGTAGGGGTGTGGTGGGCCTTGCTGAGCTGGAGCGACCTCCTTCACCAAACAGCCTTTGCGAACTTTGCATGTGTGCAACATGAGAGAGAGAGAGAGAGAGAGAGAGCGTTATTAGAGGCAGGAGCTGGAAATGTTTACATGAGTGGTTGGTGGCACACCAACCTAGCTGTTGCAAAGAGCCTTCAAAGGAGTTTAAATGTTTTTTAAAAAATTACCTAGCTGTGGGGCGAACTTTGAAATTTTGAATGGAGAGAGAGAAAGAGAGAGAGAGAGAGAGAGAGAGAGAGAGAGAGAGAGAGAGAGAGAGAGAGAGATTGTATCGCTAGAGAGAGAATCTCATCGGTGAGCATTAAGAAACATGTAGGTAGAGAGAGGAGAGAAAATGATTTTGATACGTGGAAGAGGCCGTCCTAGGCAGGTGGCTCACCTCTTTTGGCATGGCTTGGGTGGGTGACATCAACAAAATGCACCCCGTTGACATTGCCTCTCTAGGCACTACATGTGGCCTAACGCATGCAAGGGTTCCTATGGAAATTTACACAATGGTGCTCAAGCCCATCGCCTGTCAGCTCATCTAGTCCACCTTCATCCATTCGAAACCCTTGCATGCTTATATCTCAATGGATGACGTAGTCCATGAAAAGCAACCGCTTAATGTAGCTATGTGGTCCAAACGGTAGGATCAAATGCAACATGCGGTCTCACTCTCACAAGGAGCATGCTTCAAATTTGACTTTTGCAAAAGTATCTACAGGACCAAGGACACGAGGTGGCCTTCAGAGAGAGGCATACAAGTAGTGGCACTCTTCCAAGCCTAGAGGAGTACATTTTGATGTGAAAAGTAACATACAGGTTTCTCTATAAGTGTAGCCATTGACTTGGGCATAGAGCTAGAGCAAGAGAAGCTTGAAGATTTGTATTTTAGAGATGAAGAGTGCGTGTGTGTGTGTGTGTGTGTGTGTATGCGTATGTTCGTGGTGCGGATGTGGTGAAGTGTGTGCACAAGAAGGGGAGAGGGAAAGAGTAGACCATTGTGTGGGTGGAGCAAGACTCAAATGAGGTACTCCTTATTGTTGTATATATGTACAACTAATAAGGTGGTCAGTGGGCAAACGCCCATAGCCTGGGCGATCGGGCAAGGCACGCCTTTACCCCAACAATCTCCCACTTAAAGGTGAATGCGCCGATAAGTGGGTCCTACTAGCAAAACTACTAGTATATACAAGAAAACAGGGGAGAAACTCTCTCAACCTATGCCCAATAGCTCGCTCAGTTGATCTACATGCAACCATATCGGCTCTAGAGATAGGCGAGCGTGAGTATCCATGCTAGAGCTTGATGTAAATCCCACTGACAACTACATATGTTCTGCAAAACTCCACTATGAATCATGCTAGTGTCATTCACTCTATGATTGACAATCCCTGTTGCAAATGCTTCCAATGCAGCTCCTAGGTCAGGCCTCAACACTAGTAGGTCATACATGAGATGCCTGAACACTGACAAAATCTGCACAAAATTGGTTGTCCTAGCCTCCCTTGTGCTATCTGCATGTACTACATCATCAGGACTACTCATCTCGTGTATGGATGTGCCAACACCTACACTGGGATGGCTACATCCCTCTCACCCATAGAAGGAATTGTGTGTCCTGGCACCAACTCATCAGCCTCTAGCATGAGCATATCAAATAACTCCATGTCCGTCATCTCTGCGTGTGTCTCTAGGGAGAAACTCCACTCTACCTCTCCCAGCACAGACTCTGACAACACCTATTGTGTCTCACTAGAGCACTATCGCTCTACATCTGTCTCTACAGAGTCTACTGGCACGTCCTACACATCTAAAATATTGTATCATGAGCATGGTAGAGCTCACCCATGAAGGAGGCATGTCTTCTCTCTTGCTTAAAGCATGCCAACAACAAAACCAAGACCATTCCATCTCCTATTTCACACACATCCTTTGGCAATCATTAATGTCACGTAATTAGGCTAATAACATTAATTATAGCGGAATTAAAATGATAGTAGTGAGCATTTCATTAAGAGAATTCCTAATGAAGATAGAGAGAAAAATCTTGATTGAAGATAGCAGTACAAACATTACACCTAGCTAGCTTGGCATAAACAATACTTGTAAAAGAGAGAGAAATAGAGAAATTAACAACAATTGAGGACCACATTTGTTTGGAACCAGTGATCCCCCCTCCAAAAGGCTCAGTGTATTATATGTTCTCCCCTGAAGAGAGACTTGGTACAATACAATCGTTGTGTTACTTAAGACATTCTCAATGCCATAAAGATGAAAAGCTTCATGCACCAATATTATGCTCAAAAAAACAATCGACTTACTTGCAATAAACAAGAACTCGTCCCCGATCTCAATCCCAAGACCTCAAACACCTTCAAACTTTGGAGAGAGTTGGCAGTTAGTGAGGGAGGTGAAGAGGAAGAAGATGTAACATACAAGAAAGAAGTATTATCCTCACATATTATCACTCTTAGAGCATAG
The DNA here is from genome assembly GCF_014529385.1 of Adiantum capillus-veneris. NCBI lineage: Eukaryota > Viridiplantae > Streptophyta > Polypodiopsida > Polypodiales > Pteridaceae > Adiantum > Adiantum capillus-veneris. The sequence continues at coordinate 43,431,371 of NC_140935.1, read as the reverse complement.
CTTAGCATACTAATGGAGATTGAGGAGATGATGAGCATGCTTTGAAGCTTGACTCTTGCTTGGATTTGCACTCCATATCCAAGAGATGTAGGCTCTCTCCTTCTCAAGCTTGGAGAAGGAGATGACTTTTTGCTTAACACACAATGAGAGTGTGTGTGTGGGGACTTGTGATCTACAAATGAGAGAGAGAGAGAGAGAGAGAGAGAGAGAGAGAGAGAGATTGACCTAGCTTGAATACACGAGCTTAAAGCTCATTGGCTCAAGCTCGGGGCTAGCCAATGGGAGTCCCAGTTCATTTCAAGCAAGGGATGTAGCATTGTTACAAGTGTCCTTATTTCCCCCTTTGAGAGAGTGCTTAATTCATCAATTAAATGAAGCTAAATTCTTATTAGCTCTCATGGTCAACTGGGCAATAGGAATTAAGCTTGCACATGGTCTGCTCAATTCTCATTGGACCCCTTGGTACACTATCTAGTAGGAATAAAAGGAGATCATAATTCGTATTGGTTCATTTAATGGCCCATCCAATAAGGTTTAATCTTGTTATTATAAAGATTAATTCTCATTGGTCCTTCAAATTGTCCATCCAATTGGAATTAAGCTTCAGTGGGGGAAACATGGCTAGGAGATTAACAAGTGTCCTATATGCCTTATATGAAAAGTGGTGAGTGTGTGTGTGTGTGTTTGGAGAAAGAAATTCTACTTGCATTTGGTTAAAACAGTCAAGAGCTTTCTTGCAACAAGCATGTACATGTAGGAGAGGATTCACATCAAGAACTTTTTGTGCTTTCATGACAGTACCACATTTGACATGCATATCAACCAAGACACCACCAAGCATGACATCTTTCAGCAACAGTCCCTAAGCAACAATATTGGCAATAGATTTTGCATACATATCGACCAACACATTGCCAAGCACCACCTGTTTCTCCAACATCCCCTCACTAGAAATTTGATTGTGAATGCATACGTATCAATCAAAGCATTGAAGAGCACAACATGTTTCTTCAATAGTCCCTAACTAGCAATCGCATATTGACTTTGCTTCACTTATGTGAACTTCTTGGATAAGGCCACATGAATTCAAGGTGCAAGAATAGGTGATTTTATTTGGAAAAGGACATCTTGAAGACGATTCCCATCACTAACGTCATGTTTTTTCAATAGTCCCTGACTTGCAATCTCATATTGACCAAATCATTGCTAGGAACCATTAGGAAAAAATTGAACCCCCTTGGGGCCATGTAAGGATCCCTAATTTTAAGGGATTAAAGGTAATTTTGTAGGGGATGGAGGGAACAAAGACAATAAATAGGGCTACTTTTGTAGCTCTCTCTCTAACTTCTCTCTAGATAGGGGAGGGGGAGAAAGTAGGGAATGAGGGTGGTAAAGTAGGAGGAATAGGGGGGATAAAGTAGGAGAGAGAGGGGAGTAAAAAGAGAGAGAGGAATAAAGGTAGAGAGAAGAACCATTCTCTCTCTACCTATCACCAAACAAAGAGAGTAAGTAGTTATGACAAAAGCTACTTTTCAGTTCGTGCATCAATTTACCCCCAAAAAATGAATTTTTTATAAAATCTTCAAATGGATCTTTTAAGCTTTCAAAAGGTCCCTATATATATTTATTTATTTATTTATTTATATATATATATAATAGTATTTTTTTAGAAGAATCTAGCTTTTATAAGCTCCAAATCTAAAATTCCTTGGGTCCCTCTCTACATTAACTCCAAGAATAAATAGACAATGCCACATCATCAAAACGTCCATCTAATAAAGCCTAAAAATTGAAATTTTTAAAATTTAAAAATTTCCCTCCTTTGAGCTCAAAAATTGAACCTATATATGAAAAAATATATTTTTAAGTCTTTTTATCCCAAAAATTGTCTGTTTATCCCAAAAAGTATATCTTATCAAAAAAAATTCCCATCATAACTTTTCACCATGTCTCTTCGCGACATAACCAATGAATCACCTGCGCCCTCATCTACTAGGTCAACTAATGTCAGTCTGCGTCTACCAATCGAATTTGCTCCCACAAAAAAAAATGACGAGAAAGCATCTCAACCGGCATCCGTACGACGGTTTCGAGGAGAAACCAATGTTGACTTGTGGCTTGATGGAGGGTTGTATCCAAAAGATCCGCTCGTGGGTTGTCATCCGACATTCCGTACACTCCCAAGCTTAATCAAATATGTGGTAGAAGGAGAACGTGGTCTTCTTGGGTATTGTAAGAGATTGGACTCCAATCACGCACGTGCGTCGGCATATTTCCGACAACAATGTCAAGTGTTACACAATCATTCCACAAATCTCCAACAACAACTACATTCCACAGAGAAACAACTCAAAGATCTTAAAGAGGAGATGAAAGCTACAGAAACAGAGGTAACTAAGCTACAGATTGCAATGATGCACCTAAAAGCCACTCCATTTGGCATGCGTGAGCGTAAGAGGGAGTTCTCTTCCATTGAAAACTTAGCATCTAATGGAGGGGCACATAAGAAGCGGATCACGACAACCAGGTATTTTTTTAAATTCACAGTGTTTATAACTCTCAAATAATTTTCATCAATTTGTAACTCGGTTCACCTTTTGAAATAGGACATATATACAAGATGTGTGTGGAAGTTTTAGACAAGAGGACCGTTGCAACCTTCTCCTAGGATGCATCTCAAAGGAAGATATACTTTACATCATAGGTTGTGAAAAGGCCAAACACATGAAAGATGCCATCACAAACAAGATCCTAAAAAAGATCTCTAACCTTGTGTCTGAGGATGATGTCCAGAGAGCTTGTGATGAGGTTGGGATCAGCACAAATGCATACCATGCACTTCATGGATTGATGAAAGATGCATTACGAGAGCAAGGCATCACCGAGAATTTATTTCCTATTCCACAAAGGGTCCGACTTGCAAAAAAAGCAAACAATGATCTCGTTCGGGAATCCCTTGGCGAATACGAACACATTGAAGGATCCATGGTGTACTCTTCCACGAGTGCCAAGTCACGTGGTAATATAAAGGGAGGCAATACTATTCCTAATGGGACAAAGTCTTTTAGTTATCATCAATTCAACAATATTTTTGTTAACTTGAAACGACTACAACAAGCTATGGTTAAATTTTATGCTTTGTCTCCACAAGGTAATACAAGTTGTAATGTTGTTTTTTATTTGTATTGAATATCATTTAGTATAACAATTCAATTCTTGTGTTGTTTCGTACTTGGAGAGAAGCTCATATTTATTCTTAAGCTAGATGAATGTCAAATTGTCAAAGGACGGAGATTGGAACGTATGAGTGTGACACTCATGAATGAGGCAATGTTTTTTGCAAAAGTCGATGCTATCGGTGATCATTCTCAGAAACCATCATTTAGTGTACAATCGAAAAAAGAAATATGGTGGTTAGGAGCTTTTGAAGTTCCGAAGGAGACTCATGAGATGTTGGCATGGGTCTTCTCTATGATCCCGTGGATCACAGAGGTTATTAAGGCACAACTAGAGGGAGAAAAGCTAGAAGTAGATGGAGTAGGTACATTTGATGTTGAGTGGCACTTAGGAGGTGATCTAAAAACAATCAAATGTGTACTTGGGTGTAAACAAGGTGCTTCATCACTTCTTCCTTGTCCATATTGTGTACGAGGATACAAGAAGAGTACTTGTGGCTCCACGTCTTCAAAGAAAAATGTCAAGGGAAGTCAGGCAACAGGGTCAATGGATGATGATGCAAGGGATTGGGTGTGCTCGGTGTTGAAGTGTCCTATCATGGAGGTCCCCAATCGGTCGACAAAAGATAAAACATGGCATCCCATTATCAATTTTCCACTTACAAATTTACACTTTTGCACTTTGCATGCCTTTATGCGTATATTTGATCGCTTGTTAAAGCTTCACATAGAGTACGCTTTCACAATGAAACCACTTTCCAAATCCGTGGAAGCCATTGGAATAGTTGAAACAATTCTAAATTCGATTGGATGTCATGGTGGCAATGTTTCTATCATCGGTGAGGTGGATAATATGCATGAAGTGCCACAAAAAGTATCTATGAATGGTGTGAAAGCACGTAGGTTTTTCAAGAAACCAGAGATGTGAAAGGAGAGGGGTGAAGAGGATGCTCCATGGGAAGCGCTTTGCAAGTGTACGACTGATCAAGATTCAAATCCCGTGCTTGTAAATCTGCGTAGGCAAGTGTGGCACCACTTGGAGTTAGTGCTTCAAATCATGTGGAAACCCCAAACCACGAGCGAGCAACAAAATTTGTTCAAAGATCACATTTCAAATTTCACTAAAGCATTTGTGCAAGCGTGGGGAGAGAGCAATATCACCCACTACATGGTAAGTTACTTTGTTCAGTTCAAATTTTGATGCCATACATAAATATTTATTTGATCTAAGCATTTTTTCTTGATGCAGCATATTTTGTATGCGCATGGAGCATTCTTTATGTCAAAATATGGTTCATTAGACATGTGGAGCACTCAAGGAATGGAAAAATCACATTATCGAGCCAAAGGTGTTTACTTTAAAAATACACATCACGGTGGTGGAACTACGAGATCCAACTACATGAAGGAGATGTTTGATTGGTTCTTTCGTTGTTTTTTGGGGAGATTTCATGCCATAGAGCGAGCGCGAAAGTCAAGTCTTGCCAAGGAGGTTAGGAGACAATCTCGACTTACTGCTAGAGAGAAATGGAGAAACTCCATCGGACCCCTTAATCATGCTAGGTGGCGTGAAAATCGCCATAGAGTGGGCAAACGTTGGTTACCCAACATGTAAAACAAATGATGCTATGCAATGTAATGTTTATGTTTGTAGATGTCTTTGTTGAGTTGCATATAATACTTCTCCATTTATCTATTTTTTGTTTTTTATATTTTGATGATATTAAGAGTTTTTTTAAGTGGCCTGGTCAAGTGTGAAGAGACCTTTTTTTTTTTAAATAGAGGGCTTTTAGTGAAGAAGGAGTCTCATTTTCAATCTTGCCCCTTCTTACACCATGGCACGCACAAAGCAAACAGCAAGAAAAGATCAACCTTTTTTTGCTCACCCTAACTCAACCGTCCAAGGTGCTCAAAAACCACCTTGGATACACGCACAAGAGCTCATAGAAGAGATGGAGAGAGAATGGTCAAGTGAAGAGCAACAAGACGGACAACCTTCACGCAAGAAGAAACGGGTAGTGACATCAGACACAGAAACCGAAACGGACAACGAAGCACAAAGCCCACCATGGAGCGGACAGGAGATCCCAAGCAATCATCGAGTTTCGGCCGAGAAGACATTGCCACGTGGCTTCGGCGCTTTGCCGTCAGATCAGCCTAGAGGTGATCATGGGTTACTAAATGAAGAGGATTTTGAGGATGTAGCAGACGAGCCAGTTGGAGCGCAAGGTGGAGTTGAAGAGCCAGTCGGAGCACATGGTGGCCTTGAAGATGCGCAAGCTCCCCCTCGCAAGCCCTCTCGTAAAAAGAAAAAGTTTTTCAAGGTTCGCCCTCGCAAGGTCCATGTCCCAGATCCTACCATCCCTCAACAACGGGCTCCTGATGTGAAGCGACGCATTCCAAAGGCGTTGCAAGAGATTTTTCACTATCAAAAAACTTCAGACCTTCTCATACGCAAGGCACCATTCGCATGTTTGGTAAAAGAGATCATGCAAAGTTATCGAATGGCATTTCGAGTTCAAGTTATCGCCGTAGAAGCTCTGCAAGAAGCGGCAGAATATCATCTAAATTCTATTTTTGAAGACACCAACTTGTGTGCTATTCATGCAAAACGGGTGACAATAATGCCCAAAGATTTAGCTCTTACGCGTCGAATCAGAGGACAAAGAGATTGAATTTGACTTTTAGGCAATTTTGCCAATGTAAAGATATCTTTTTGAAATATAACGAGTCGTGGATTTTTCAAATATAACGAGTCGTGTACATTTGTTTTAAGTGATAAGTAAAGCTAACTAGAGAGAGGAAAAGAGAGAGAGAGAGAGAGAGATGTGGATAAAAGAACTGTCAACCAAGTTTGGTTGATTGAATAACCAAAATAACATTGTATTCTTATAATTTTGGTATAAATAAGCTTTAATTAGGCTGTCTAGAGGCCTGCCGCAGAGGCGCGCGAGAAGTCAGAAGTAAATGTTACTTCTGACTTCTCGCGCGCCTCTGCGGCAAGCCTCTAGACATCCTAATTAAAGCTTATTTATACCAAAATTATAAGAATTCAATGTTATTATGTTTTTATTGATGGAGATTGGACTGAAAAAAACTCTATCATTGACACCCAAAATTGACCACAAGGAGTGTACTCCTGGTGGATTATCGCAAAGCCGTCCTGGGGAAGCTTGCCAAGGTAATGCGCAAGAGACGACTGCCATCCAAAAGCTTGGTGCCTACCATCTCCTCCCCGACCTGCATGCTCATCCAGCTCCACAACATTCTACAAAGAAATCAATAGGTAAATAAGATTTCAGAATGCAACAATGAAAATTAATGTAATCACAAAACAAAAATCAATTAATACCTCTTGATTTTCGTCGTCTTCATCGTTTATGCCTTTGCTATCAAGAGAAATAGATGAATTGGGAGCCATAGCGACACTCTCAAGTTCATCTATATGAACAGGCATAGGAGTGCGTTGGGCTTCAAGCAATGCGTGTGTAGCTACAAACTCATCCTCCGACACAGATGAGTGCGGTGCATCTGTCACCGCCACCATTGCCAACTCCACTGTATCTACCACACTCTCTCCAAGGGGAAGGAGGCTTCGATCCAAAGGATCGGAAGAGGGGTCAATGGCAGAGGACTCTATAGTGGCACAGAGGATGGACAGACACTCATCCATGCGGATGTCAAAAGTCTTTTCAAGATCATGTAAAAACAAATATTCCTCCCCATCTATCACAATTGGGAAGAGGTGTTCAAAAAAAACCTCCGGAGTTAATGTCTCCTCCGGCGCATTTGCAGCGGGCTTAAAGGATGCTTCTGCACCCTCATCACCCATGGACTTGGCGGCATCCATGACACCTCCTGGGTAGGTTAGGGCAAGAATATTGCCCTCTTTGCTTGCATCCTAGGACGTTGTAATGGGCTCCTTTGTGTCCTTGACGACACCCCCAAGGCGCAAATGAGGCAAACTCACCTCAGATCTTTCAGGCTCCTCCGCAAGAAGAAACACAAAAGTCGCCAAGCGACTTAGAAACTGGGTGCCGACCTTCTTCTTTTTCAAACGTGAATCTTCAATGTACTGACCTGCCTCACCCGCAATTGAACAAAATTGTTGAAGTCGTTGGGTGAAAGGCCGATCCCCTTTGTGTATGTAGCGAAGCAAATCGCATGGAATCCACAATTCCCCTTGTCCGACAATTGGTACGGCAAACTTGTCGATGTAAAATTCAAAAAATTCTAAGATAGGCTGAAAAGATTGGCTGTTTAGGTGAATAGTTGCATTCACATCAGGGAATTCGGTGAAGAAATTGTGAAGATCGTCACGATCTTGCCACTCGGTTGTTTGTAAAAACGCTTGGAAGCGTTGTAACTCCGTGGCTACGGGAGGGGTGGAGGAGGATGCCATAATTCTAGCTCTTAAAGTAGGAATGCAAAGAGTGTTGGAGCTCAAATGAGAGTGTGAACAGGGAAAGAGTGTGAAAATGGTAGGGTTTAGGAGGCCCCCCCCCCCCCCCCCCCCCCCCCCCCAAAAAAAAAATCAATAATTAAAATATTAAACAATTTTCATTAAGTAACACAAATAACAAGAAGTTATAAAAAACTTACAAACTAAATTACAATCATTTAACTCAAAAAACACATCACTACAACTTTAAGATAATGTGCATCGCCAAAATTTGATACAACCATCTGCTTGAACTTACAATTGTGATATTATAAAAACATTAAGTACAAAACATAACTACTCTAATGATAAAATCAAATTCTCTTCCGTCGTCCACACCTTTTCAATTTGAATCGTGCTCTCCATGCAGCTACCAATCTAGCAAAAAATAAATAAATTAGCATACCCAACTTAGAGCAGGGAATAATCAAAAAAACATAAATATAACATAATTAAGAGAGAAAAATCATTCACCTTACGTCGTCCGATGCAAATTTTTGTATCTTCTCGATGCTCTAAACCCATTATCACTAAGTGCTCCCGCACATTGGCCAATGTCCAATGCTTGTTCACTTGGACGGTTTCAACGGCACCACTCGACAATTTGATTGCAATATCAAATACCTCAATTGTAGCATCGGTGGATTGCAATGGAATCCATTCACCAAGCTTGCACATCCACCTTTCATAGAAGTACCGCACGTAAAGAGTGGAGCGCACCTTGATGAAACGGATAGCAATGCCGAAACTTCCAATCTGACACCGAAAGCGATCTCCGTTGTGAAGTCCTTCAAGATACCCCCACTTCTCCCCAAGGATGGCTTCCAATGTATCGTATTGTAGATCTTTGCAAACATACATAGTATTTGTATGATGGAAAGGCAAAGATCCAAAGATGCTAGCGAAGACATGAGCAGGACAACACCATCCAAGCCCAACTGAACGCGAGGCTTTTCCAAATTTTAATGATGCTCTCACATCAGCTACAATCTTGGCTTTCAAAGACATTACAGTGAATGCATCTGGCTTTGGCCACTCCATGCTACGCAAGGTTGTAGCCTCCAAAGGTTGTAGCTCTCCGTAGCCTTCCTCATCTGTAGGTACAATGTACTTGTGGGTGTAGAAGAACACCCTCTGTCGTGCAAGGTTTGATGAAGTTGTGTTGGAGAAGAGCATATCCCCAAGACTTGCATGCATGGCCGTAAATGTGCCTGAAAGGCACGAGAGTGGTTGCTCCTCCACAAGGCTAGAAGGAAAAACATCTACATAGAAACAAAACAGTCCGTGAGATGTAAAAAGTCCATTTTTTTGTTACCACCAAAACCATTGAAGTGCAAGGGACATACAATTACAAGGAAAATCCCTTGGGTTGGTGATCCCTCGTAGACGGATGTGTCCAAACATGAAAACATGTTGAACGATTGCCATCGTACCCTTGTCTCTTACTTGCTTGAAGCCTAGTAGTCTTCCCTTCCAATGGAGATCAACGTTTGTTCTTTCACGAACACGATGGGGACCAATTGCGGAAGGTTGCATGTAGACCCACGCACCTTCTTGAAAAAGCTGAGGTTCCCATTGCTGCTCCTCATTCTTCGAGTTGTGGAGAACCATACTTTGAATGATGGGTTTGGGGCGTCTATTTTGACCATTGTTTGCCATGGATGCTTAAGTGGGAGCTTGAAATTGTAATGGAGAGCTTGGGGAAGGAGGAGGGAGACAAAGTTTAGAGAGAGAGTGGGAGCTTACAGTTGTAATGGAGAGCTTGAGGAAGGAGGAGGGAAACACAGTTTAGAGAGAGAGTGGGAGCTTAAAGTTGCAATGGAGAGCTTGAGGAAGGAGGAGGGAGACAGTTTAGAGAGAGAGTGGGAGCTTAAAGTTGCAATGGAGAGCTTGAAGAAGGAGGAAGGTGTAAGAGTTTAGATAGAGAGTGAGAGCTTTGTGTTATGGAAAGGGGCTATGGAGGAAGGGAGTCTTGGAAAAAAGGTTCTAAAGTGAGAAAATGACTTTTTGATCATAGGGTAGGTTTGAGGGGAGTTTTGGATGGAATATTTTGAATTTATTTATTTTTTTAATTTTGAAATTTTAGGGTTTTTGCAAAAACATATCTGTGGACCCACCACTCCCCCCCTCCTTTTTTCCCCTCCCTCTTTTACCCATCCACCTCCCTCTAGGATACAAAGCAATAAATGAGTGGACAACCCTATTATTCTCTCTACTTTCTTAGGTTCTAGACTTATATACATTGCTCTCTTCCTATTGGCTGGAGCCTAATTAACCTTAATCCTATATGGCCCAAAGAGAGTCCACATTTTTCCTAATGCAACATGTGTCTTTGCTTTGCATCTAGTTCAAAGAACCCGTAGCTTCCTTGCCACATCCATGTTGTGCATATCCAGCAATCAACATGGTCCACAAGACATCCCAAAAAGGATGCCCATCAAGAACTTACATGCTTTTTGTGAGGGCACAACATTCAGCATGCATATCAAGAAATCTCATCATGAATACTCTCACCCATGTCAACGTCTTGAGGCCTTCAAGGTGAAAGCATAGGTGATTGTATAGAGCTTCATTGTCTTTTATGAGGCCAGCGTTGACAATTGCATTTAGGGAGTTTTCTTTGCGTCTAGTGTACAGCTATGAAAGTTGCTGCTATGCGGACTCAAACCGGTCATGCCTACAAGATATTTCACCAACCCCAAAGACCAAGGAGCTACTTTTTGTACTCGAGAGTTATTAACATCTATGTAACTATTGAGAACCAAGGAGTTTCTACCCTTGACTTGCAGCAATGTGTTATGCATAAGGCCACATGCCTTCAAGGTGCAAGCATGGGTGAATGCATTTGGGGAAATTCCTTTTCCTTTGCATCTAGTAAGATCAAAGAAGAGCTTCATCTTGATCACTCTCATAATTTTGTTATAATGCCTTGCCTAGTCAAAACTGTCAGCATGATAACTTTTTCAAAATTCCTTGCCCAATCAAAAACTTCAACCAAGTATGTGTAATGCTCTTTGTCTAGTTAAAATGCTATATTTTTCCATGATTCTATCAAAAGGTATTTGGCCCTCATCCAATAGGCCTGAGTGACTAATGCCCTTGTGTCGCATCGAACCAAAAAAAAAAAAGCACAGCTTCCTTGACCAACCCTTGCCGCTAGGCATATCCTCCTCTTGCAAGAAACCTCGCTTCACATCTCATTAAAACGAACCATAGATTCCTTGCCACAGCCGTGCTCAACATATCCTGCAGCAAACCCGCTGTAGGAGACCACATCCTTGCCACAGCTAAGTTAGGCCTATCCTACAATCAACATGTCCCAAGAGGCAACATTTTAGGAAAAAATCCCATCAAGAAAGTCTTTTGTGCTATTATACAGGCACCACATTTGGCATACATATCAACAAGAGCATTGCCATGCACATGTTTCTCCAATAGCCCCTGACTAAAAAGGTGATTGTATCTGAAGAAAGACCTTTCCTTCACGTCTGGTAAAAACATCTCAGTGGTTCCTTGCCATAGCCATGTTGGGCATATCTTGTGAAAACATCTTAGCCACGAAGAAAGGTCTTTCCTTGGCATCTGGTGAAAACATCTCAGTGCTTCTTTTCCACATCCATGTTGGGCATATTTTGTAGCGAATACATTCCAAGAGACAACATTTTGGACAGAAATCCCATCAACAACTTTATGCACTTTCATAAGGGCCCTACACTTGACATACATTTATCGACCAAAGCATTGCCAAGCACATGTTTTTCCAACAACTTCTAAGTAGAAATCTCATCATGAATTTTCTTCCCCATGTGTAGATCTTACAGAAGGCTAGAGGCCTTCAAGTTGCAAGCATAGGAGATTTCATTTGAAGAGAGGCCTTCCCCTTGCATATGGTGAAAACAGCCCAACCTTCCTTGCCACAGTCATGTTCATGTTGGGCATATTTTGTGCCTTCGTGAAACAACCCACAACACAGGGTTTTAGTCCAAAAAAGAAATGAAAAACTTGTTGCTATTGAACCCTCATCATGCTCTTCATGTCTATGCTTGAGTTGTGCAATGAATATTTCTTCTTCACTAGATCATGCCACAACCATGTTGCAAAAGCATGTGTATTAATCGTCCTATGGGCCCAAAATCGATAATGCTTACGCGATATTCATCAACCACAAATATTGACATGTCTAGAGTTTCTTGCATGCAATCTTGTTGCTTTGAGTTTGCTTGAGTTTTTGGCTCTTGTGTTATTTGCGTTGAGTTTTCTGTGCTCTGTGTTGCTTTGCTCTGGCGTTTAGATTAAGACAGGTAGCCATTAGGAACTTTATGTGCTTTCATGAGTACGTCACAATCCGCATACATATTAAATAGAGTATCGCCAAGCACAACATCTTTCTCTAAGAGCACCTAACTTGAAATCTCCTCGTGAATTCTCTCCCCCATGTCGAGGTGTTGTATAAGGCCACAAGCCTTCAAGGTGCAGTCATAGCATCCATTAAATGTAGCACACTGCTTCCTTTCCACATCCATAATGGGCATCTTGCAATCAAATCACTCCAAGAGATGACATCCCAAAAAAGAACTGCATGCACAAGCGGGCCACTATTACTATTGGACAGGGCTGTGTTGTTGACAGGGCATCGTTGAATTTTTTATGCGACAAAATAAGCTCGGCTATTAAAATAGACCAGATCTTCCTCATCACAGCCATGCTCAGCATATCCTGCAACCAACTCGCTCTAGGAGACCACATCCTTGCCATAGCTAAGCGCAAGGCCATGGCTATGGTAGGTGATGACGAGGAGCTGTGGCTATCTTGAGAGCATGTCGAGAAGGAAAGGAGTGAGCAAGAAGAGAGACTCAACAAAAATAACACGCTACATCAATTTGTTTTAGAAAAATTTACATATATGTAGAGTTGAAAAATTACCATGCAAAAACTCCACTGCCCTTGCCTTCATTCTATAGAGCCTATTCCCACGGATACAAGGCTTGAAACCCAACAATCCCCCCCTCAACCCCAAACTATATTGACCATTCGCATGATACTTTGAGTTTTTGGTGTACTCGTCAACCGTGAATTTTAGATTCTCTCAACCACATGGATCTGAGTTTATTCTTTTTGAAGCATTTATTGGAGGGATGATTCATCTTACCGCAGTGAATACAAGGATTTTTTTTTAAACAATCCTTCGTTTGATGATTGTTGCACCCACATATGACACAAGATCTGGTACTATCGGATGGTCTGGTGGAAGCTGAGGTAGAAGCACAATTACTAATTGCATATGCACTAAGAATAATGGAAGAACTGGCATGGGATACTCTTTTTCCTTCTTCCTGCAAAACATTAATTATACCATCCAAAGAGGGCAGCGGATCTTTCTCTTTTAAAACAGTGACAATTTGATGGAATTCATCAAGAAAGCTTTTTAGCAAACAGCTGTAAGTTCTTGATCTAGAACTGTGGCTTCAACATATGCAAGTTGATTTTTGATACTCTTCAGTCTATTAGCTAAAGATGTTATGTCTTCGGTAGCACACATAGTAAGAGAGTATAACTCCATTTTTAAATTCATTGTGGAATATTTCGCTTTAGCACCAAAGAGTGTCTCTAGCTCTATCCAAGCTGCACTTGAAGAATTGATATCATTCAAATAATGAATAAAGTCGTCTTCCAGAGATGTTAGAATATTATCTAATGCTTTCTCGTCCTTGCGTTGTTGCTGGGCAAATAATGCTCTGGTAACTGCAGTCATTGTGTTTGGTTCGTCTGTTGAAAGAGGTTTCACGACACTCCATAGATTTTTTCGCATCAGATAACCCTTTACCTTTATTTTCCAAGTGTGAAAGCCAGATCTGTTGAATTTGTCAACTTTCGATGCCATATTGAAGTCTGTAAGAAGTCTAGTTAGGAGGGCTATTGTTGGTTATTGCACCATCTTGCAAAACGTGTTTGTCTTTGTCTTCGTGTTTATATGCTGAGAGGTTGTCAGCATCAATGCTCAAGTACCACTTTGTCGCCTACATTAATTGCCTTTGACAAGCTAAACAAGTAGCTATGTAGGCCAATTTGCAGCAGCTTAATCTCTGCACAACGTTTCAATAGGTTGCTGCAGCGTTGAGTTTACCCTCACCGGATTCAATCTTGGCAGGCAGTGTTCCAAAACGCTATGTAGAGAGGACTCCTTGCCTTGCTTGCCGAAAGATACCCACCTGTGAATGACGGCGTTTCAAAATGCCCTCATGTTGTTCCCTAGCCAACCTCCGTGTTGCCTTCTAACCGACATCACCTAGAGCTCTACAATGCTAGCCACAAAGATGGCATTTTGAGATGCACCACACCACGCCTGCAAAGACTGTATGGTGCTCTGATACCTCTTTGTAAGGACACGGCTTGGCGGGTGACAAGGAGGAGCCAAGGCTACCTTGAGAGCGTGCAGGAAGCAAAGGAGTGAACGAGAAGAGAGACTTCAACAAAAATAACACGCTACATCAATTTGTTTTAGAAGATTTACATATATATAGAGTTGAAAAATTGCCATGCAAAAACTTCCACTAAACTGCCCTTGCCTGCATGCTATAGAGCCTATTCCCATGGGTAGAGGGCTTGAAACCCAACACTAAGTTAGGCATATCCTATAATCAACCAGTCACAAGAGGCGACATTTCAGACAAAAAGCCCATCAAGAAAGTCTTTTCTTGCTTTCATATGGGCACCACATTTGGCATACATACCAACCAGCACATTGCCACGCACATGTTTCTCCAACAACCCACCAACAGCTCCTGACTGCATAGGTGATTGCATTTGAAGAAAGGCCTTTGCATATGGTAAAAACATCTTAGTGGTTCCTTGCCACATCCAGCATATCTGGTGAACACATCTTAGCCATGAAGAAAGGCCTTTCCTCCGCATCTGGTGAAAACATCTTAGTGATTCTTTGCCACAACCATGTTGGACATATCTTGCAGTGGATACATTCCAAAAGACGACATTTTGGACCAAAAACTTATCAAAAACTTTATGCGCTTTCATAAGGGCCCCACATTTGACATACATATATCGACCAAAGCATTGCCAAGCACATTTTTTTCCAATAACCCATAAGTAGCAATCTCATCGTGAATTTTCCTCCCCATGTGTAGATCTTGCAGAAGGCCAGAGGCCTCAAGGTCCAAGCATAGGAGATTGCATTTAAAGAGAGGCCTCCCTTTGCATATGATGAAAACAGCATGGCCTTCCTTGCCACGTCCATGTTCACGTTGGGCATATCATACGCCTTTGAGACACAACCCACAACACAGACTTTTAGTCCGGATGAAAGAAATGAAAAACGCACTGCTAGTGAACCCTCATCATGCTCTTTGTGGAATAATGCTTCTTCTCTAGATCATGCCACAGCCATGTTGCACATGCATGTGGATTAACCGTCTTGTGGACCCAAAATCGATGATGCTTACAGGATATTCATCGCCCACAAATATTGGCATCTTTGGAGTTTCTTGCATGCAATCTTGTTGCTCCGAGTGTGCATGAGTTTTCAGCTCCTATGTTATCTGTAATGAGTTTTATGTGCTCTAATACGAAGAGAGGATGCCATCAGGCACTTTATGTGCTTTCATATGGACATCACAATTGGTATACATATCAATTAGAGTACCGTCAAGCACATCTTTCTCCAATAGCCCTTGACTTGTAATCTCCTGGTGAATTCTCTTACCCATGTCGACCTGTTGCGTAAGGCCACATCTTCCTTGCCACATCCATAATGGGCATCTTGCAATCAAACCACTCCAAGAGATGACATCCCAGAAAGAAATTACACGAGCGAGCGGGCTGCTGCATTGCCACAAAATAAGCTAGATGATTTTATTTTATGTGTATTTTGAAATGGGATGATGGGATCTATCGCTAGCGAAGCAACACCATGCTATCCTTGGTTTCACAATATTGGCTTCGTCTTTTTTTTTTGGGTTGATACCGTATGGTGAGCTCCCAATATTTTTAGGAGCATGCGCAGTGCGTGCCCTCATAGAAACACATCCTCTCTCTCTCTCTCTCTCTCTCCCCCGCCCCGCCCCGCCCCGCCCCCCTTCCCACCCACAAACAGTCACAAGCAAGGAGAGAAAGCTAGCAAAAGACTACTCGGCCATCACTATCCTCTCAACTTTCAAGGATTGCAGGATAAGAGAAAGCAAGCACAGGACTCTTCAACATCCCCACGGCGAACTCTGCGAATGCTCTCAACTCGGAAGGCCAACTTGTGAACACTCATCTCTCTCATTGTTCGTGATGCAAGCGCCATCCTGTTTTCACAATATTTTTCACATTGTGACTTACCTCAACATCATGAGCTTCTGTGAGGGAGGTGCCGCATACGTGGCTAGGTACGATTGGGGGCAGGGGACCGCCGGCCCGGTGGTCCCCTGCCCCCAATCGTACCTAGCTAGGTATGCAGTGCGTATCGAGCAGAAGCTCATGATGTTATGCATTGTATGAAAAACATTGAGAAAGACTCTGTTTTCCTACATGAGAAAATTTCTGGATCTTCTTGTGCATACTCCCACCCACCATGGCAATCGAAAGCGAGCAAGAAATCTCTACCTCATCTACAAATTTATACGACCCGATCCTTGCCACCCTCACACTTCCTACCCTTCTTGATGATCTCCCTCCAGATGTTCAAACCCGCCTCACCTATCACTTCAGAAGACTCTCCCCCCATTGCTCTGCTTGTGGCTCCTGTACCCATGTCCGCTTTCGTTACTTCAATAACAGCAACAAATCATTGAACTTACAACCTAGATACCAGTGCAAACATCCCTCTCATGCTAGAAAAAATGGGATCACCTTTACATTCAATAAGAAACTTCAGACCCACAAAATGACACGTCTTGAACATGCAGTGCAAAGAATAAACCAAAGGAAGAAGGGGCGAAAATCAGAATCCCCCAAAGAAGAGCAAATCCCAAGCAGAGGCCCACATTTTCATCCAGAACACATAAACATTTCAACTAGTTATCTTCCATCAATGCAGAAATCAGATTTCTTTTTGGACGATTGCTTTCCGGAAGGACAAGGGACCATCCTCGACGGACTAACGAAAGAGATGAGAGACAAAAAACCATTCTACGAATTGTTGCTATCAACACCTCTTGATGAGGATGTTTATATTTGCAACATATCAGAGGAATTCACACTCTTTGATGGTCTCTTGATGATGTTTAATTTAGGGCATAATCAAGGTCATCAATGTAAGCCGTAACAATCGGGACTAACCCCATAACATTCAGGGTTCTGTAACCCCGCAATAGTAGGTGTTTATGGTGTATATATAACAATGTGGTCCTACCAATGCCGAATCCACAAGGGGGCTCAACTATTACCATTGCTAAAAGGTTGGCTATGACTTAGATGTGATATATGTACATTTTAAATGTTCATCCAACCAGTTGGCTAAGGCTTCGTGACAAGTATCTATATATACAGATTCACGTCTAGCCAACGTTCAGAAAGCTGTTTGTACAACGTATACTTTATTTGCGGAAAACAGAGGTTATGCTTCTAGATGTTTGATGGGATAAAGTCATCATGTATCTGCTAGTCATGGTATGTAAAGAGAGTTTTCATAACCTCAACAAGTACATGAGATGGCTACTTAAAACGCTGCTAGGATCATGCAAGGAGAAAATATGTAGGGCTACATTCCTTTCATTGTTTGTAATAAGGATCATCGGGAAACAATTGGTGAATATGCCAAGAATGTTGTGCTTTCAGGTTAGATCTAGGTAAAACTCTTGTTATGAACACTCTTAGCCTTTTGTCAACACACCGAACATCTTTGTTCATGCACGAAAGAACGAGGGCATGCAGACTACGTTTGCAAAAGCCACATCGAGATCATAAGCCAACCACTTATCAAATACCTTAAAATCGTAGCCCATAGTCAGCACAAGTGTCTCCATTCCAGCATAGAATAAAAATAGATGCAATCTACCTTTTGTGATGGGGACATCAAGATAACCCACTGGTTGTGTGACAAAAAGGTGGTTCATAACAAAAAATTGAAAAGCCTCAAAAACCTAAAACTATGGTAGCTTGTTAGTGTGATGGGATTTGTTTCACTTGATCATTGAAATAGTTCACCTGTCCAAACCTGCTATTATATGTTTCATGGTGATCCTTTGTTGTTTGGATAATCCTTACTACATACAATGGAAGAAACACAGCTCTAGTTTTACGTGCTCATTGCTCACCAGTGAAGTGGCCAATAGTAAATTTCCTTCTGCGCATAAATGGAGACATTTGATCTGTAGATAAAATGTTCTCTACACAGCATGATTTGGCTTTTCTGAATGTTTGCCTAAAACACACTCAGCATGTTGTAAGACAAAATGTTCCCTTCACAACATGAGTTGGCTTTTCTGAATGTTGCCTAAAACACATTCAGCATGAATGGAGACGTTTGATCTGTAGACAAAAATGTTCTCTTCACAACATGAGTTGGCTTTTACGTTGCTAACTACATAGAATCAATGGAGCTAAGAAGGTGTTTATTCACTGAGCTGTTTTCTTACGATTACATTCATACGTTCTGTAGTTAAACGCCCTTGAAAATTAGTGTTAGGAAACTGATTGATTGTAAACAACGAGGACCACCTTAACTCCTTAGCCCTAGATCAACAATTCGAGGGAAATGTAAATAACCAGGGAACACAGTCCAACTTTGTACAAAGGACATCGAGATAAACCCAACACTGGTTATGAACAACAAACACCTTCACAGCCCTTTGTAAACAAGACACATGTCTCCGTGCAGAACCATGGATTGTACTCTACATTAGTGAAAACAACAGCCCTTTCAGAAGGCCATAAAGCCAGAATGTCCAGCCTCGACGATATCCCCAAAACTCGCTATACATTACTGTTTTCCTTCTCAAAAGCATGTGTTATAAAGCACCTCACGCAGGGAAAGTAGAGGCTTCTGCACACTCTTTGGGCGTGGGGGGGGGGGGGGGGGGGGGGGGGGGGGACTCAGCCAGTCTGGAGAAATGCTGAGAAATCAAGAAATGACCATTCACATCCCTAGCGTACAAATTTAGTGGCATAAACAACATTCAATTTGGCCCGGGAAGATTGAAAAAATTTAGTTAGATTTCAGAGTTGCCAACCAACTGCTCAATCAACCCTCTGATGCATCTTACTTGAGAGGGAGATGGCAGACAATCTGGTTGGCATGAAAATCCAAGTTAGAAAAACTTTCTACATTCATGACTGCCTTTCAATCATGTAAATGGCAAAACATAATCAGGGGTCTCTATGAGACATGTAGCCTAATCCAAACTTGCCTTGCAAAAAGAGGTCGCAAAATTACAAATGCGCCATTTGCAAAAAAAAATTGGGTCCATCCATTGGACCACACTGGAGGGAAGATTGGAAATCCTTAAGGGCTTTCACTATCTGGCTGAATTCTGGTCGTTTGGCCGGACTGGTCGACCAGCACTTCTTCATGAGCTTAGCTATTTCTTTAGGGCAGTGAGGAGGAACAGCCGGCCTTGAGTTCTGGTCAAATATCAACAAAACAAAGAGCGTCATACTTCTGTCTTTAGACCCATTCACCTGTTAACAGCATGCTAGAAGACAACAGAAACATGCTTTATATGCATAGTATTGACTAAATACTACGGCATCCCCACTAACGTGGATTTAGACATAGGTACCAGTAAATGCTCACACATGTCATACATCAGCACAAAGATCCACATACTCACTCTCTGTCATAATGAGGCCTAGCACTAAAAGAAGCATTAAAAAGAGAAAAAAAATGCACAAAAATAAGGTGATTATTAGGGCATACGCACCACAGAATACAGAAACAAGTTACTCTACACAAGCAAATTGTGCATGTGCCGAAGAGCAAGGAAATAGCAAGCATCCAATCTTAATGAGTATTACCTTCTGTGAAACCGCAAAGGCGGCTTGAACAGGAGTCATGTCCTCGTAAGGAGTTAGACATGTCAAAAGTTCCCACAGGACAATAGCGAAGCTGTAAACATCAACTTTCCTTGAGCATGGCTTCTCTTTGATCATCTCCGGAGCCATCCACCGACAGGTGCCGGTGTAGCCTTTCATGCTATCTTTGTGACTTTCAAGACAAGAAACCCCAAAATCCGCAACTTTGATGTGCAGATCTTCAGTCATGATGAGATTGTCTGACTTGAGATCCCTATGTATTATGCCCTGTGAATGTAAATATTCCATTCCGCTCGCTGTGTCGATAGCCATGCGAGTGACCAGCTCTATAGGAAGCGAATAAGGCTCGGACTTATGCAGAAATGTCTTCAAAGATCCTCCTGGCAAATACTCGGTTATGACGCAAAACACAGGTGGCTTTTTGCATGCCGAAACAAACTGCAAAGGCACCATTCCAGTCAATCCACCAACTCTCTCTCTCTCTCTCTCTCTCTCTCTCTCTCTCTCTCTCTCTCTCTCTCTCTCTCTCTCTCTCTCTCTCTCTCTCTCTCTCTCTCTCTCTCTCTCTCTCTGTGTGTGTGTGTGTGTGTGTGTGTGTGTGTGTGAGAGAGAGAGAAGTTACAGCACTTACTTCGAGAATGTTGCGGTGGTGAAGCCGAGACAACAAGGCCACTTCATGACAAAACTGTTGATCAAGGCGGGCTGCAACCGCCTCATCTTCTGGAGGAGGCATGATAAGCTTTACCGCAACAGCCTGCTGCTTGTAGAACCCATGGTAGAGCCTGCTGTAAGATCCTGATGCGAATTTCTGCCCAAGTAAGAGCTCAGAGAGATCAGTCATGTAATGATCAGGAACGTTACCACTGAGAACAGGGACCGCATCCTCTTTGCCGCCTCCATCGAGGTAATGCGACCAAGAGGTCACTCGGCTAAACGTCTTCTTCGAATGTTGTCGCTTCAAAGCCTTTGGGCTCTCAGGTTGCTGCCTCTTTCCATCTGCAGACCTCTTAGAACTGCTTGATTTTGAGAGATTACATGAACTCTTGGACTCCTCGTCTACAACCATGGACTTGTCACCTCCCCAAAAACAACCCAAGGTGTGGCTATATCGTAAAGCAGCCTTCTTGCACAATGACTGCAAGGCGCGACAAACAATGCTTCCGCCGGTTGAAGATTGCGCAAGCTTTGCCTCATAAGTTAGCCACGAGAGATCTTCACCTATGTCCATACCTGAATGAAAACCCTAACTTCTTTTGACTTTTGCAAGACTACAAAAAGGCTGTGTGCGCACAAATCTCCCAGAATGCATCTTCAGGCAATGCAGGCATCTGATTGTGGCTAGGGAAAACCTCACCAAGGTACATTGTGAAATAAAAGCCCATGAGCGCAGTGGAGAGGGGCATCAGACCCCAACTATTGTAGTCAGAGCTGTACTGTATGCGAGCATGCCCACTTATCCGCAGGAGGCAAACCTTGCCCTTGCTCTGTGTTTCCTAGATGAAGGTCCCTTCTCCGCAGTAGGCACCTGCCCTTGCTCTGCGTTTTCTTCTACACAGATGGCCTATGGAGATGAAACGCCTTTCTCCGCAGCAGGCGCACCTTGCCGTTGCTCTGCCTTTACGTCTACACAGATGGGCTGTAGAGATAAAGCTCGAAGTCGAAGCTGGGGAATTTGAGGAGGGCAGAAGACCAGGTGGTGGCGATGAAACTCGTGCAATGTTGGATCTGTTTGCAGATACTGCGGGCGTTGGCGCGGAGGTAAAGATGTGGGTGCACCGTGCACGCACGCAAAAGCTTCCTCTCTCTCTCTCTCGCTCTCTCTCGCTCTGTGAGGCTGTGAGCTGCCTCGTCGGCTCTTCTCCCTTTAGCTTTCCTCTCCCCAAAATTTCGGAAAGCCAGAATTATAAATATGAGCTATGTATCCGACTTTTTTGCATATCGTAATCCGTATGCACGATTCGTATAACCGAGCTTCCAATCAAGCGTTTGTTCACGCCAACCTGGTCTTACATAGGCCCCAGAAGCAAAAGTGTTTATGGGCCAACCATAAGGGTGCCTCCGCACAGGCAGGTTTAACCACAGCCTGCTGACGCAAGCTAACTATGCCCTCCTTGTTCAACTCTGCCAAAAACGGCAGAGTTGGAGATCGTGAGCTCTACCCCTGCCTCCTACAGCGAGTAAATGGTCTGTGCACAAAGCTGCTCCCACTTCTATTAGTTAAAGGCCAAAATTTATCACGCACGATAGGGGTAGCACCCCTGCCTGTGCGAATCTGCTCTAAACTTAACATAATTTGTAACTTGGCACTACCTTTCGAAAGAAAGGAAGGGTGTATGTCGGGGGAGTTTCAACCCATGTACAGCAATTCAAATTCTAGAAGGTATGTTTTATTTTCTTCTCTTTAATTCATAAGGTAACGGGGCCAAAATAGTGGCGGCCCCCAACTGCAACACGCTTAACCGTCAATGATGAAACACTCGACTCTGCAATCATACAACTGCAAAACAGGAAGATGGTTGAGGTGCATGCCTCGCTGCGCTCAGATCCCGAGTTCGAAGGCGTGTTGTTACTGACCCTCGCATGCCACAGTACTCTACTGTGCCAATTTTGCAAATCAAGTGCGAGCTTGCAGCGAAGGTGAGAGCAGATCTTTTCGTGCATGCTTTATCGGATTGGAATGAAGGCAAAAATGCACACGACTTGGCTCATACCTCTCGAATGGAGGAATCTGCTCTTTTTCGATATCGTGCCATAGTATTGTCCCCTCTACCCTAATCGTTTCTTTTTCTCCTCCTCCTCTTCCTCCTCCTCCTCCTCCTCCTCTCTCTCTCTCTCTCTCTCTGCAATGAAAGGCAGTGCCAATGTTTATCTACAGACGCCTTGTTAATTTTGGCCTCTCGCAATTCTCTCACTAAACAACCCGAGTCAAACAAGGAACACTTCGTTCATGCATCTATTGCTTATACGGCCTTTTTCGATAGCAAATTATATCTAAGCTCCAAAAAGGCCCTAGCCACCCGCTTTATATACTTTCGAGGAAAACGCCATGAAACAATGATGTCCATCAGTCCATGGGATAGCTCGGACCAAGAGCGCATCAACGACTTCATATGACCATGCAAGTTCCACACTCGACATACATAGTGATTGACTTGTCGAATATGTATCCTTCTCACGCAAACCATAGTCCACCCTATCTGCTTTTTCCATCATACCACGTGCCTTCAAGATGGTAGCACAAGTGATCGCATTTGGAGAATGGCCCTCTCTTGCAGCCAAGAAAACAACATGGAGCTTCCTTGCGGTGACCTCATGAATATGTTCCAATACATCCAATCGAAGAGATGACCTCTCATACCAGAAGATTGCCAATGACTTTTTGTAGTCTAGCAAAGTACCCCACAATCAGCCTACATACGGACCAATAGAGCTTCTTTGCCCTACCCATCTATACTAAGTATAATGGGGGGAGGGATTTCGGGGCCCCCTCCCTGCCACGTGTCAAAATCTCCTTCAAGCGACAGGTGTGGCCTGCAGCTCCAGGAGCTCAACGATACACACACACACACACTACAAATACTTCTCTTTAAGATAGTATTTTAAATAGTGACAAATTAGTGAGGTAAAAAAAAAGACATTGACAATAGCGTAGTTCTTCATGTCGGGCCACACCTATTGGTTATATCTAGCAATTAATGCATTCCAACATACCACATCTTCTTCTTCTTCTTTTGAAGAGAGTGGAATTTGATTAAAGAGATCACCGAGAAAGGGATACAATGAAAGAGAGGGGGGGGGGGAGGAGGGGGGGTTAGCCCCATTACAAAAATTAAAGAGACAATAGCTCTTTCATTCTAAATCTATTGGCTTGGTAGTAGAGTGGCACAACCTTATTCCACTGTTGCCACTTGGTACATTTTTGGATACAAGACACACATGCACATTCATAAGGGGCATCTATAGCTCTATTACATAATTGAAGTGTTGACTGCAGGTAGATCATACTTAAGAAGGGTCATAGGAAAGAAGGAAGTGTGCCGAAAAACTGAAGCATTTCTCTAGAGCCATATGAACCAAAGGATGAAACCTCTCTAGATATTCCATGGGGGGGGTATCCAAACCCTTGCATTTGCCCAGCAAAAGATCCTTGAAGTCCAAAATCTTGCGAATTATTTTAGAGAATGACAGATTGAAGAAATTGATTTATAAATTTGTTATCCTTGCAGTTGAACTAGATGTGAGCACAATCTTAAGCATATATATTGCATATGGTGCAAACACCACGGTTCTCTGTCTCCAGTCTAGATGCATTGATGAATGATGAGCCACATTAGCGTGTTGTGTCTATGGGATGTTGGGTAAGCCCATAGACATTTAAACCTGTAGGACCATTGCTTAGAGCTCCAGCCTACCTTCCATAACTTGTTGAATCTTTGCTTAAAAGCATTTTCCACACCTCCTTTGGGGTGAAATTGCTTGTGAACCTGAGCAGCTATGTAAGATATTTTTCTTCAAACTTGGACAGGTTTGGCAGGTACCATGAACTTGCCCATGCACTTTTTGGCTCTTTCTTGTCACCATGCAGTGATGGAATATTCCCTTATTTGAGGTGATTTAAGTTGCCCATTTTCAACAATATCACTCCATACTCTTATTCCAGTCTTGAAGCATTTGTGCACTTTCCTACAAATTCCAACTTTAGCCTTACTTGCAAAACACCAAACCAGATGGAGTCTAATAGAAAGGACAAATGATAAGCAAGAAATTTCTTGGGAGATATCCAAGATGATTTGATAGTATTCCATACACTCCACCTTTTGCACACCAACTTGGAGCCATAAGGGATAAATGGGGCACTAGCAAGAAGGGATAATTGGTCCAATCTTTATAGTTTTGAAGCTTAAACTTATGTAGATCTCTTTTCAAGAGTAGTGCCCAGAAGTCGTTTGAATTTGCAACTCTACATATCCATTTTTTTACCATCTTGATTGACAAATACTCTTGTTTGAGGATGCAAAGACCTCCTTTCACTTTGGGTAAGCAGCAAATATCCCAGGGGACCTTGGAGACTTTAGGGTGGCCACTGTCTCCTCCCCATAAAAAGGTCCTAGCAAGAGAGGTCACTTGCTTCAATTGCTACTTAGTTGGACATCAACATGACAAAAAGTAGATTAAAGAAGGAAGCATATAGTGATTGAGTACAAATGCCCTAGATGATGCTGCCATTGTTTGATCTTTGTCTGAACTTGTCAACAATACATTCCCATGTTTGGCCAAAGGTGATCCTGAAGCCCATAGGGATACCCAGAAGTTTGAAAACCTGTCCATCCTTGATTTCCATGCAACCAGGTTCTAAGATAATCTAAGGCACCTGGCCCTTTGAAGACTTATAACCAGTCTTAGCATGATTAATGATAAATCCATTGGCCAGACAGAATGTATCCAAATAGGCCCAAAAGTTCTCCACTAAATCTTTGTCATTGGACGTTAAATAATTAGTATCATCCGCAAATTGCTACAAAACCAGATCTTTAGTTGCTCCAAGGATTTTGATGCCTTTCATAAGGCTATTTTCTAGGGCATCCTTCCATTATTCTTAGAGACGTCCACAGCTCATATATACTCTATCCAATCTTGCTGCTCTGTAATGGAATTGGCCTATTTAACTTGAGAGTAGAGGAAATTAATGAGAGTACTTTTGAGAAATAACTTTGTGAGCATAACAGGTGAACATAATTGAAGATAGCAACATAATCATAGCAATTAGTTAACTTGGCATGAACAATACTTTTGCAAGAGAGAGAATTTAGAGAACATGACAACACTTGAGGACCGGATTTATGTGGAGTCGGTCCCCCCTCCAATAGGCATTTGTATTATGATTTCTCCCATTAAGAGAGACTCGTTACAATACAGTCTTTGTGTTCCTTGTGACCTAGGTGATGCAATGAAGATGGAAAGCTTCATGCATCACAAACATAACATAAACTTGAAGAAAGCTTTAGCTATCCCAAGCCTCAGTCCCAAGACCTCAAACACCTTCGAAGGTGGAGAGAGCTAGTAGGGAATGAGGGTAGGGAAGAGGAAGAAGAAACATTTCGTAGGAGAAAGAATTAGTTCCTCACTTATCATAACTCTTGTTGCTAGCATACATAATAGCATAGTAATGAAGAAGAAGGATATGGCAAGCTTAAGCATTGAAGCATGGCTCTTGGTTGGATTTGCACTCCATAGCCAAGAGTGTTGGTGTAGGCTCTCAACCTCTACTTGCTTGGAGAGGGAGCTCTTGCACTTTGCATAGCACACAAGGAGAGTGTTTGTGAGTGTGTGTGGGTGAGTATACCCCCTAAGCAACCCCCTAGCTTGCTTGGGTCGACCCCCCCTTGTAGATCATGCTTGAAGCTCATTGGACCCCTCCAGGCCTAGCCAATCATAAGCAGGAGGCATTACAAGCAGTAGGGGTAGCCTTGAGACAAGTGTCCCCCTTTCCCCTTTGAGAGAGAGGGCTTGATAAATGCTAAATCAATTAATTAAATCTCCTAAATTACTATTGGACCCCTTGGATGGCCAACCAATAGGCTTCAGGCATCTCATGAAGGTAACATAGGTAGGGGCCTGACATGTGTCCCTGCTGCCTCTTCAAGCTTGGGCCTTCCTTGTGTGTGTGAGTGTGTGTTCTCTCTCTATCCCCTAGGAAAAGGGCTCGGCCCCCCCCTCTTGTAGGGATACTTTTGACTTTTGGTGCTCAAGCACCTTAGTCATCAAGCATGACAATGCACTTGAACTAGGGGTGTTCCCACAAGCATCTCAGGCAAGCATGTCAAAGCACCTCGAGCACCTTAATCAAGTAGAAAGTCAAGCACCTCAAGCATGTAGCAGGTCAAGCACCGCAAGCACCTTAATCAAGCACCTCAAGCATGACAAGCACCTCAAGCACGACAAGCACCTCGAGCTTGGGCCGGGTTCCCGCCTCAAGCTCAGCCCTAGCTTACCTAAGGTCAAAAGACTTTTACACACATTATTGGAGGTCTTCAATGAAGCTAACCCTAGGGTCTTATGCTCCATTAGTTAGCCTTGCTCTTTGATAGACCATCTCTCATTTGGGCCCCTTTACCATTGGCCCCGTGTTGAGATAGATCTATAAGCACATATCTATATCTTAACACTTGTTCCCGTTTATTCTCCCACATTAAGTGATCAATTTAATATGAGAAAATCATTTGGGTTGGTTAGATATTAGATTTCATGACATGCTCTGTAATAGCTTCCATGTTGCTTGGTGGTCCAAGTCATGCCAGTTTGTTCAAAGATATCCAAGAGATTCAACTTTGACATTGCCTTTTCCTAACTAGATTTTTCCTTTCCATTGATGGATTGCCCAAGTTGATTCCACATGTCTAGCAAAGACCACATCTTGAGAAGCTCACCAAAAAGTTTCTTTGTTTTCAAGAGTACACCACATTTGACATACATGGGTTGTTAGCATTGAAAACACTAACGTTTTTCTTGACAGCCTCTAACCCTTAATCTCACCATGCATATTGTCAACAATGTCGACTTCTTGCACAATACCACATATATTCAAGGTGCAAGCATAGGTGATTGCATCTAGAGACAGGCCCTTACTTCACAAATGATAAAACATCCTGGAGCTTCTTTACACGTGTTGACATAACTTGCAAAATCAAAGATCCCTGAGATAGCATAGATGGATGGAATCTCATTAGCACATTGTTGTGCTCCTTGCAAGTGCACCTTACCTGACAAACATATCGACCAATGTGTCCTCATCTTTGTCCTCCTCTTTGCATAACCTATAAACATTGCATCTCAAGAGATCATATCATGGATCAAAATCTCGTTATAATCCTAGAGGGTTCACTTATAGGAAATCATATATATCATGTACATTCTTAAAAAAAACCTTATGCTTACATGCTATGAGATAATAAAATGATCCCTTTTTCTTTTTCTTTTTTGCAAAACTCACAATTGTGAGTGATTGTGTCATAAAATCTAATATCTAACCAACCCAAAAGATTTTCTCATATTAAATTGATCATTTAATGTGGGAGAATAAATGGGAACAAGGGTTAGAATATAGATGTGTGCTTATGGATCTATCTCAACACGGGGCCAAAGTTAAAGGGTCCAAATGAGAGCCTTGGCATATCAAAGAGCAATGCCAACTAATGGAGCTTGAAAGACCTTAGGGTTAGCTTCATTAATGACCTCCAATGGTTAGTGTAAAAGTCCTTAGACCTTAGGCAAGCTAGGGTTGTGCTTGAGGTGGGAACCTGGCCCAATCTTGAGGTGCTTGTCATGCTTCTTGACTAAGGTGCTTGAGGTACTTAATGACTAAGGTGCTCCATGACTAAGGTGCTAGAGGGGATTAAGGTGTTCCAAAAAGTCAGAGCAAGGCCTACAAAGGAGGGGGCCATCCATGAGAGTAGGGGATGGGCTTGAGTGTCCACTCTCTCATCCAAAGGGCACCCCTTGCTCAAAGAGGCAAAAGGGACACATGTCAAGCCCCTAGCTAGGTTGCCCTCAGGGTGTGCCTAAAGACTATTGGTTAACCTCTAAAGGGGTCTAATGATAATTTAGCTAATTAAATTAATTGTTTAAGCATTTATCAAGTCCTCTCTCTCAAAGGGGAAAGGAGGACACTTGTCCAAGGACTACCCCTATTGCTAGTTATGACCCAGGCTTGTGATTGGCTAGGCTTGAGAGAGCCAATGAGCTTCCAGCAAGGCCAAAAAGAGGGGGTCAACCCAAGCAACTCGGGGGCTATCTTGGAGGGTATACTCTCCCACACACACACACTCTCTCTCATTGTGTGAAGTGAAAAGTGCAAGAGCTCCATCTCTTTCTCCAAGCTAGTTGAGAAGTTGGGAGACTACACCAACACTCTTGGCTATGGAATGCAAATCCAACCAAGAGCCATGCTTCAATGCTTAAGCTTTCCATCTTCTTCTTCATTATTACTATGCTATGCTATGCTATGCAATAAGAGTGATGATAAGTGAGAAACTATCTCTTTCTCGTATGTTACTTCTTCTTCTTCTTCCCTACCCTCATTCCCCGCTAGCTCTCTCCACCTTTGAAGGTGTTTGAGGCCTTGGGAATGAGGCCGAGGATGGTTAATGCTTTTACAAAGTTTATGTTATACCCGTGATGCATAAAGCTTTCCATCTTCATTGTATCACCTAGGTCACAAGGAACCCAAAGATTGTATTGTACCAAGTCTCTTATGGGAGAATCTATAATACAAAAGCCGGGGACTAGCTTCACATAAATCCGGTCCTCAACTATTGTCATGTTCTCTAATTCTCTCTTGCAAAAGTATTGTTCATGCCAAGTTAATTAAGTATAATGGTTGTGTTGCTACCGCTAATTAAGTTCACCCTCTATGTTCTCAAGTAGTCTCATAAAAATGCTCACTATAATTCTCTTAATTCCGCTCTTCTCAATGTTCATAGGCCATTTCCATTACAGGTTGTATTAGAATGTCAAAGAGAAAATTAAGCTCGTGTTGAGCCTTGAGGTATTGAAATTACATATAATTCAAACTGTTATCAAGAACGTTGTCAAGGGCTCGTCCAAATGGCACATGTCGCCCTAAACCAGTCATTCAAGTTGTGACTTTTACCTATCACACATATAAGCTTCTCACTTTCTTGTACAATCGTTGAGAAGCTAGCCACAGAAACTTACGAGTTTCTCCCAAAATGCTTTATAAGCCCCTTGAGTAAATATAATCTTCTAAAATTTTCAAATTTATACCAAGTAAAATACCCCTTATCTTGAACTCACATAGTACACTTACATTTTTGGAGGTGCAACATTAAAATCAAAAGTACACCACAATGAAATATATATTGCCCAGAGCATTGTCTGCTTTCTCATCATGAATTTTTTTGCCCATAACAACTTCTTACACAATGCAACATGCTTTCAAGATGCATGCATAGGTGATCTCATTTGGAGAGAGGCCCTTATTTTGAAGCTCATAAAAAGTGTAGTTCGAGGATATGTCTAATGGGAAGCTCATCAACACCTTGTTCTGCTCCTTCCAAGTGCATGCACTTGGCATATGTACTCGCAACACACTATTCCGACAATCATTATGTATATGATTGGGCATTCTTCTTATAGCACATGCTTTTAGTGAGCTCACTAAAAGAAGGTTCTAAAAGAGCCAAACGCTTCCTAGCCCATCCCTACTAGGTAGAGCCATTAATCAATGCATTCCAAGATACCACATCTAAGATAGGACGCTCAAAAAAAACTTTCGATGTTTTCTAGATTGTAACAAATTTGACACAAATGTGGATGAAAGGTTCTAACCCGTCAACTTACTAGGCCAAATTCTTTTCTTTTTGGGGGCAAAACTCACAAATTGTGAGTGGATTGTAAGAAACACATCATAATATTATAGAACCAACCTCAAGCTCGGATCGAGCCTTGAGGTACAAAAGTTTACAAGCTGGATGTTTATCGTCTCGCAGAGAGGCCTATCACCACCGAATGTGAACAAAATTTCTAAGCTTTACTTACTATCTGTTGACAACAAGGCATGAGTAGTCCTAGACTAATCATCCGAGTTTTGCTTGCGTCCGAGCATCCATGAGTTTTGTTTGAATGGAGCGCAATACTAGGCCAAATTCTTAACAATGCCCACGTCTTCGAGAATACCATATTCCTTTAAGGTGCAAGCATAGGTGATCACATCTATAGAGAGGCTCTTACTTTGCACCTTTAACACTAGTTTGATACCCAAACAGAACACTTAAGTGTCCTTGTTTTACAAATTTAAATTAAATGCTACTTGCATTAGATAACTTATTTAAGAAAACCCTTTTGATATGCTTAAATATGTTAGCAAGAGGGTCTTTTAAAAATATAACCTTGCATTTTAGAATCTACCATGATCAGGAACTATACTCATCAAGTTAACCCTCGTAAGACTGTGATTGATGGTTTGAAGAAATCGACTTTATAAGCTCAAGAAAAAATGAAGCAACCTTGTAAACTAAATTAGGTGTCTTTTCCACAATTTTGCTATAGATAATTGAAAGTGTTATGTGTTAAAAAATTGAGTTGGAAGTATATAAAATAATGAAAAGTTCTGTGTGTTTGATATAGCCATTTCAATCATATCGTTGTATACAAAATATGTTTTTGATGTATTTGTGAGTTTTAGAAAGTGATACATTGCTTACTCTTTCCATTGAGGACTCAAGGTGGCAAGTAGAAGGGCTTTGGTATGCAAACTGTATAAGAGAGAACTTTGATTTTTTCATTCTTGAGACATAAGCATTCAAAACCTCAAATAATATCAAACTTTCTATGTAGATCAACTAAATGTATCAAAGTACTTAGTACATACACAATTGGGGTGCCCAAAACCTTGGTTTTAATTTTATTATGGAGAACTCAAAATTTTCAAGATTTTTTGCACCATAAAAAATTCAAGATAGAGTTCAAGCAGCGAGATATAATTGAGTTGGGGAGCCCAAAAAATACGTATTTTCTCGGTTTCAACATATAAAGTCATTTGTAGTTGTCAAATTGCACTAAAATAACCCCAATTCCACCAGGGGACCTTTGGAAGACCAAAATTATGCTCTTATTCAACATGTGCTCAAGTATGAAATTATGTCTATAACTTGCGTGTGACTTGGAAACTTGTCTTTAAAGTGCATTCCATTGTTTTGTAACACTAAGTGCTAACACTTTTCTTTTATAAACATAAAAAGGGCCATCTCTACAAAAAGATATAAGAATCTTATGATTTTTTTTGGCAAAACAGCTTGAAATTTTAGTAAAATTTATGACTTAGAACTTACCAAAATTCTATCCGTACAGATTGTAGTTTGACATGTAGAAAACTCCACTGTTTGCTTTCCCTCATAATCAACCTATGCTAGAAGCAAGGTATAAAAAACTTTTCTAGCTTGACAAATAAATTACCAAAATTTGGAAAGAAAATAGGACACTTTAGTTTATTAGGACACTTAAGTGTCCAATTACAGAACTAGTGTTAAACAACACCTAGAACTTGGCCATGTCCATGTACTTTGTATCGGACAAAAGTTATGAGTACACAGGCTGTGCGTCTCTATATCCATAGCCTTTGAGCAACTCTCTTGAACTCTCATATCTAAAACAATAGGTCAATGTTTATCAAATCACCACCCAACCTTTTTATATATATCCCCTAAACTACTAGCGCCCCTTGGATAGGGCACTTTTCCTGACATTTAAACCAACACACACACACACACCCTCCCCCTTTCCACCAAACAAAAACCCAAAGAAGATCTTCCATCCTCGCAAACAAGATTGAAAGATCTCACCAAGCCTTGACTTTTTTTAGCATTTTCTTGAATTATTTTCATGGGTAGAACATTTACACTATTATTTTTCCTTGTTTGGTAGAGTTGCCAACCCTTAACTCCAAATGATTTCTTTCATCGTATGATTATCTGAAAACTTTGTTAAAAAGCCAAACCAAAGCGAAAATTGTTAGAAGCCTTATAAAAGACCAAGTAGGTAGTCCTAAAGGAAGAAATACAAGCAAGGCTTGTAGTAGCAACACAACAATTTTGGTGTCCCTTCTATTGAGCTTTCATTCATTGGGTAACATAAAAATTTGTATCTTCTACTCCCTAAGTTAGAGGTGCTCGAACAAGGTTCGCTAAGGTTTGGCTATAACCTAAGGAACCAAAACAATAAAATCAAAACCTTTTCATACAATCAATTGCAGTAATATTGTTAGATTCTACTACTACAAACAGATATGGAAGGCTAGGAACGGTCGGATATTCAACAACACCATGGAAAGAGCCAAGTTCACAAAGATAATACAAAAAAGCAAGGGGACAATCCTAGCCTTTGAAAAGTATAAGAACTCTGATGAATGGAACATGCAAATTGGCACCGCAGTAATTGACTCTCATAGATAAGGACCCTATGTTGGCTAAGGGGTGGCTCCCCTAGTAGCCGACGTATCAGTGACCTCTTAGAGATGTCATGGCTCGGCACAAGCATGACAAGAATTTGTAATCAAGATGATTGTCAATTTAATCCAATACGAACCCCCTTTTTAGGATCAATCTAATTGGAGATGCTTGGTATCATAATTATGGGACGTAAAGTATCTAAAGTAGAAAAAAAGTTATTAGGATCTTCTTTCTTGTTGTGTGAAAGCTCATTTTCAAGCATAAATTAATCACAAACCACATGGAATGATAAAAGGACCTCGTAACCTAAAGTAGATGTCACCATAAAGTCTCATGTAATGCTCCCAATAGACAGTTGTGAAAATTGAAACAATCATGTTTAGTGTTTGGTTTCAAGTCATATCAAGGAAGAGTTAGAATGTCACCAAATTAATACATCTTGTTTTTATGTTTACTAGTACGGCCGGCCGCCTTTGGCGGCCTCTCTGTGTGTGTCTTTCTCTCTCCCTGTTTATCGTGCACAGAGGATTTTTGGACTGTAGCCTTCATTTTACAGTTTTCGATACGTGTAAAGTGCACTCTCTTTGCCGTTATAGAATACATATAGATGAAGCTATTGAACATAAATGTGTAATTTTGTATTAGTAAAATTACCAAAATACACCTAAAGTTATGGAAATTTCCAAAATAACCTTGTAATTCCGAAGCTCCCAAAATTCCCCTATATTTTCTTTACCTAGATGGCTTCCATTTTCACATAATTGATTCCTTGCATAAAAAAATACATCCATAATCTGTTTTTAAAAAAATTATAACCATTGCACCAAGAAATGTGACATTTGCATGTGAAAAGCATGAGTTATTTCATCACAATTTTTTTAATCAAAAATTCTAAATTTTGATGTATTGAAAGAAGTCTTTAAAATTTAAGGGGAATTTTGGGAATTTGAGGGAAATGTAAGGGGTGAATTAGGAATTTTGGTAAAATTCAAGGACATGTTGGGAAGATTTGTCCAATTTTGAGGGGCATTTTGGAACTTCCAATATTTTGAGAATTCCAAAATTACAAGTATATTTTGGGAATTCCAATAAATTTGAGGGGTGTGTTCTAGTAATTTTACCTTTAGTATTTATGAATTAATATGTTCAAGATCAAATATAGTTCTTGTCATTCTTTTCTTTTTTTCAAAACTCACAATTGTGAGTGAATTACATTATCAATACCAAAAAAAGTATAAATTTTTTCCTTGCTCGTGACGAGCCATGACAACTACAACAGGACATAACTACGTCGGCTGACATGGGAGCCACCCCATGGAAAGGAATGAGCCCACATCTTCATCCAAGCAAGTTATTCATAATAGTGCTAAAGGTTCTGTTCCACTCATCAGATTTTGTTTGTTTCCCAATGAAAAAGGGGTCAAAGAGATGATTCCAATCTTAGAGAGCCAAGAAGATCAGTGAGTCATGGAGTTGTGGAAATACCATGTCAGCTCTCCCCACTCCAAAGACTCCATTGCCTTGTTGCATTTTCAAATGAGCTCGCCAGTCGAGCCCCTAAGTTTAAGAACGGTCCAATGAAGGGTAATAAGTTTATCTTGCACTTCCAGCCCTTTCCACATGCCACCTTTTGAGCATAATTTAGAGTTGTCCATCATAGGCCTGACCATAATAACCGAGGCCTAGTCTTGCTTCGTTATTGTAACCACAAACTTAGCACATTGGTCCTCCGCATAGATGCTAGGGTTAAGAATCCCTAGACCACTCCACTGGTCTTGCAACTGTCTCCCAACTAACCCATTGCAAGGGAGTAGAGTCTTTATAAAGTCCTTGTCATTTTATTTTATTCTATCCTCCCTCCACCTCTTTGGGAGCCACTTCATGAGAAAGATCACTTGGAGGTGTTTGTCATAAAATCTAATATCTAATATCTAACCAACCCAAATGATTCTCTCATATTAAACTGATCACGTAATGTGGGAGAATAAACGGGAACAAGGGTTAAGATATAGACATGTGCTTATAGATCTATCTCAACATGGGGCAAATGGTAAAGGGGCCCAAATGAGAGATGGTCTATCAAAGAGCAAGGCTAACCAATGGAGCATAAGACCTTAGGGTTAGCTTCATTGAAGACCTCCAATAATGTGTGTAAAAGTCCTTTGACCTTAGGTAAGCTAGGGCTGACCTTGAGGCGCAGGAACCCGACCACAGCTCGAGGTGCTTGTCCTGCTTGTCAAGATTGAGGTGCTTGATGATTGAGGTGCTTGAGATGCTTGGGGTGATTAATTATTGAGATGCTTGAGGTGCTTGACATGCTTGAGATGCTAGGGTTGCACTTAAGGTGAGAACTTAGCCCAATCTTAAAGTGCTTAACGGCCAAGCTTGTGGTGGGAACTGGGCCTATGTATGAGGGGCTTGAGGTGTCAAAAAGTCAAATATTCAATCCCTACAAGGATGGGGCGAGCCCTACATGAGGGGGGATGAGAGAGAACACCCACACACTCACACAAGGCATGCATGGTACAAAGAAAGCAAAAGGGACACTTGTCAAGTTCCTCCTCATGTTGCCCTCATGGTGTGCCTGAAGCCTATTGGTTGTCCACCCAAGGGGTCCAATAATAATTTAGGAGATTTAATTAAATGATTTAGCATTTATCTAGCCCTCTCTCTCAAAGGGGAAAGGGGGACACTTGTCTCAAGGCTACCCTTGCTGCTTGAATGCCTCATGCTTGTGATTGGCTAGGCATGGAGGGGTCCAATGAGCTTCAAGCATAAGCTACAAGGGGGGATCGACCCAAGCAAGCTAGGGGGTTGCTTAGGGGGTATACTCACCCACACACACTCACAAACACCCTCATTGTGTGCTATGCAAAGTGCAAGAGCTCCCTCTCCTTCTCCAAGCAAGTAGAGGTTGAGAGCCTACACCAACACTCTTGGATATGGAGTGCAAATCCAACCAAGAGCCATGCTTCAATCCTTAAGCTTTCCATCTCCTTCTTCTTCATTACTATGCTATTATGTATGCTAGCAACAAGAGTTATGATAAGTGAGGAACTAATTCTTTCTCCTACGAACTGTTTCTTCTTCCTCTTCCCTACCCTCATTCCCTGCTAGCTCTCTCCACCTTCGAAGGCGTTTGAGGTCTTGGGACTGAAGCTTGGGATAGTTAACACTAGGTTGGTAATGGGACACTTTTATGTCCTGGGACACTATTATGTCCTGTGAAGTGACCATTTTCCTTGAATTATGTCAAGAGTTTCAAAATGGATTTTGAGGTGCTATCTATCTAGAAAGTTGTCTCATGAGCTGAAAAAAACTCAACATTTTTTTGGAATATCAATTCCATCTTTAACATTGT
Source organism: Adiantum capillus-veneris (assembly GCF_014529385.1). Classification (NCBI taxonomy): domain Eukaryota; kingdom Viridiplantae; phylum Streptophyta; class Polypodiopsida; order Polypodiales; family Pteridaceae; genus Adiantum; species Adiantum capillus-veneris. Next base: position 43,395,458 of record NC_140935.1, on the reverse strand, counting down.
CCTTGCACAACATTTCACAACCTAAACTGTGTGAAAAAACGGGTCTTGTTTTTGGCTTTTTTTTTACTTTTTGCAACTATACCACTCTAGAATTCGTATTTGTGAGGTCTATAATGCTAGAGAACTATCTTTAGTAGTCCTCAACATGTCCTGATGCTTCTAAGGAGAAATAAATATTAAAGTTGTAAGTTATGACCAAATTACAAAAATTATCAAATCCTGTTTTTTAGCCAATTTTAGCTCTTCTATGATTTTTTTGGTGGATTTCATGATATCCAAATTCATTTTTGATTTTCTATGTCGCATATTGTAACATAAAGCTAACATTCCTTGAGTTTTGGGGCACCTAATACCCTATTTTGCATAGTACACAACGATGGTTGATTTTTTCAATTATGGAAGAAAACGAAACATTGTAGGATATCAAGTATAGCTTTTTCAATATTGCTAGTTTCTTGTGACAACTACATGCATTTTGTAGGTAGTAACCATATCTAGTCATAAGGATCAAATTTGGCTAGATATTGAATAGTTTCTATGGGATTCTACAACTCATAATGTTCAACCCAGTTTTTTTCATGTTTGCTGTATTTAACACTTCATCTTTGTCCCCAAGATTCCTCTTGGTAAGAGATATATTATTCTTTTGACATGCTTCATGGCTCCTTATGAACATAAAGGACAATAGGGAACTAAGAAAACATGCATATATTATTTGTATTGAGCGTGGCTATAGAAACTTTGATGATAGGTTTGCAGAATGGTAAAAATTCAACTTTTTTGTACCTATTTATTTTGGCAAAACAAAAAATAGTGAGTGAGAATCAATCATATGTTCTGATCACCAACCCATTGAAGTTAACTAGGGAATTTATCTCAAGTCCTACAAAAATCCCTAATCTTATTTTTATGCAACAAAACGTAAGAAACGACTGTTTTGATGAAAATTCACTGGTCCATCAACTTTGGAGGCTGGGTGTGACCAAAAGATGAGAAATTTTACAAGTTTCTTATTTTTTCCATGTTTAGTAGTCCTTGAACTATAACCTCATGAAAGGATTTTACAAAATGAGTGGATCTACTATGGTTTTGGAGGTTTTTTAAAAACCCTGAAAGGACACTTTTATGTCCTGTTAGGTTACCAACCTAGTGTTAAAGCTTTCTTCAAGTTTATGTTATGTTTGTGATGCATGAAGCTTTCCATCTTCATTGCATCATCTAGGTCACAAGGAACACAAAGATTGTATTGTAACAAGTCTCTCTTAATGGGAGAAATCATAATACAAATGCCTATTAGAGGGGGGACCGTGGAGGGGGGACCGGCTCCACATAAATCCGGTCCTCAACTGTTATCATGTTCTCTAAATACTCTCTCTTGCAAAAGTATTGTTCATGCCAAGTTAACTAATTACTATGATTATGTTGCTATCTTCAATTATGTTCACCCGCTATGCTCACAAAGTCATTTCTCAAAAGTACTCTCATTAATTTCCGCTACTCTCAAATTAAATAGGCCAATTCCATTACATTGGTATCAGAGCATTTGGTTTCTCTTTTCTTGCTTAAGGAGAGAGGTCCTTAAGTAGCCTATAAATGGTTGATGTTGTTAATTATATTAGGGTAAGTGGAACTGGGATCTATTATCGATTTTGTTGAGCCCACTACGTGGGGGATGGTGCACACCTCGGGAGGTTTGGACTTAATAATGGAGTCTTTTTAGACTTGCCTACGGCTTTACTATTATTGAGCCATAAGAAGTCCGAAAGGAGCTAGCCCTCGGCAACTCTGCTATGTTAGACCTACTCCACTACTCTCTATAATTAACCACTTCGAGCCGTGGGTGTAGATACTTAAGAGCCGATTTTCAAAGGCTAAGAGGAGTGGCAACTAAGGTTTTGATTTGCCAAAGCATACACTAAGTACATACATAAATTTTGTTAACATGGCTGACAATAATCAAGAGAGTAGAATGAACATTGATAGCTTTGATTTTGCACATGAAGGTGCTAATGATGATGCTCCCATGTTTGTGAATTATCTCGTCACTAGGTTGCAGCAAGCTATGGGCAACCTTGCTTTGCAAGCCGCAGTTACTCAACAACTTCGTGCTTATGGAATTTCCCTTCCTCTTCAAGAGAAGAGAGACCTTAGGAGGCCTCTTGAAGAGACCCCCAAAAGAAGACTCTCTCCCATTCGACAGGAGGCATCCAAAGAGCAAGAAAGCAATGAAAGTTTAAGTTCCTCTGAAGATGTGGCTCCACGAAGATGGCGGTCTAGACGATCGCCCACTCCTCCCAAGAGGAAAAGATCAACACATAGTCCTTCTCATCATCACTCTGAAAGGCAAGAGAGGAAACAAAGGAAGAAAAGGGCTAGGAAGAGGTCACCCTCTTCTCGTTCTTCTTCACCTTCCTCCTCTTTCGACGAAAGTTATGGCTATTCTCCTAGAGAATACAAGAGGGGAGGACATCGCAAATCATTTCCTGCATGGCGAAGGTCACAAAAGCTAAAGAAGTTCAAGGAGGGAGGAAAGAGTATCTCTTTTCTCACCTATGATGGCACCTTCGGTGCTACTGACAAAGTGTTGGCCTTCATCCAACAATTTGATGCGTCCTTTGGAGATGAGGGCTTCACAGAGTCCTCCAAGCTACTCCATGTAGCTATGCACTTCCAAAAATCAGCTCGTCAATGGTGGGCTAGCCTTCGTGGAAATGGTGAAGCCCCAAAGACATGGAAAACTCTACGAGGTTCCATCATGAAGCAATTCCTTGCAAGCGATGCAAAGGACAAAGTGCTTACCGAATGGCGCAGCTTGAAGCTCCTCTCCCATGAGTCTATCCACAAGTACGTAGACAAGTTTTGGGATTTAAATCTCAAGGCTACTGTCTTTCGAAAGATAGACTTTGTCGAGCAAAGGTAGAAAATCTGTGCGGGATTACCTGAAGAGATGGCCGAATACATCAACTCTCAATGGCCTGGTACTATTAGCGAAGTAATCCATCACACCATGGTTGCTTCACGCATCAATTTCCATCAAGGGGCTAGACATAATGTCAAGCCCATGGAAAACAAAGACAAAAATGATGCAAAGGGGAAAACCAATGTTCAAAATACTTCCCAAGTCAATTCCAACAACAGCAACAATCGGACCAAGGAGAAGGGAGTTTACAAAGGAAAAAACAAACTCTCCCCTGAAGAGCTTGATGCTTTTCGCAAGGACCATAAGTGTTTCAAGTGTGGGGAGCAAGGACATGGCTATCGTTCTTGCCCCAAGAAGAATACTCGCAATGAGACTCCTAGGGCTTCCACCATCGAAGCTCCAAAAGAGGATGCTCATTGCAAAGGATCATCACTTTCCTATGCTTTGGGAAAGGTAAGAGAGCATGATGCCTTCATCTTGTTTGACCCTGGCTCTACTCTCAACTTCATATCAACGGAGTTGGCCACCAAGTTGGGCATTCAAGCTTTTGAGATGGGAGATATAGTAGTAGCTAATGCAGCTTTCAAGGGACGACAAGCCTCCATTAATCCTTTGATTGGGAAGTTGAGGCTTCATGTCCAAAGCTATGTCGACAAAGAAGAATTCTTCATCTCTCCTCTCCAACATGAGGATGTTATCCTAGGGGCACCATGGTTTGATCGCATGGTTGCCAACATGAAGTTCCCTGAAAGGAGAATCTACTTCACCTACAGGGAAATGAACATGTATATAGATGCTAGTGAGCATGGTCGCACTATCCCACTTGTAAATCCTCTTGCTTTTGATAAGTCAATGAAGAGCTCAGTTTTTGCGTACATGATTTTTGTCAAAGAGTCTCTAAAAGATACTAATGTTTCATCAAATGTAAATGGTAGGAATCAAGAAGAGTTAGACTTGTCTAATTTTCTAAAAGGATTCCAAGATGTGTTCATCGATGATATCCCTATGGACTTACCTCCAAAACGAGGGGATAATGACCATTGCATTGAGCTCCTTCCTGGAAGCTCACCACTTGACAAGCCTCCTTATCGAGTCTCACAAGCTTAACAAGAGGAGATCATGAGGCAAGTACAAGAGCTGGTAGACAAAGGGATGGTGAGGCCTAGTTCCTCTCCCTTTTGTTCTCCAGTCCTTTTAGTGCAAAAGAAATATGGTACATATCGTATGTGTGTGGACTATCGAGCACTAAACCATATCACTATCAAAAACGGATTTCCCATACCTCGGGTAGAAGATCTGTTTGATAAGCTACAAGGCTCTACCTACTTCAGTAGGATTGACCTTAAGAGTGGCTATCATCAAATAAGGATAGTGGATGAAGATATCTTAAAGACCACGTTTCGCACAACGTTTGGTCTTTATGAATATCTAGTTATTCCTTTTGGCTTGACTAATGCACCAGCTACGTTCAATCGTTTGATGGAGAAAATTTTTAGACCATACCGCAAATTCAATGGAGTGTTCTTTGATGATATCATCAAAGAACACTCCAAGTCTTTGGAGGAACATAAGCAACATCTCCAAGTGATGATATCATCAAAGACTTGGAGTAGATGATATCATCATCTACTCCAAGTCTTTGGAGGAACATAAGCAACATCTCCAAGTGATTTTTCAAGCATTGAGGGAGAACAAGCTTTTTCTCAACCAAAAGAAAAGCGAATTCTTCTTTCAAGAGATTCAATACTTAGGTCATATTATCTCTAAAGATGGTATCCGAATGGATCCATCAAAGTTAGAGGTAATAAAAGCATGGCCTAACCCAAGAAATCTACATGAGCTAAAAAGCTTTGTTGGTATGTGCACATACTATAGACGCTTCATAGCAAAATTCTCTCAAGTAGCAGGACCACTATACGACTTAACTAAGAAGAACATTAAGTTTATATGCACTGCTAAGGAGAAAAATGCTTTTGAAAAGCTCAAAGAGAAGCTCACTTCCCAACCAGTCCTCGTGCTTCCGGACCTCTCAAAGCCATTTGAGGTCCAATGTGATGCTTGTGGTGATTGCCTTGGAGCATTTTTGCTTCAAGAAGGGCATGCCATAGCATATGAGAGCCGAAGGCTCGATATTGATGAACGAGTCTTGGGCATTTATGAGAAAGAGCTTTTAGCTGTTCTACATACCCTAGACACATGGAAGCACTACCTATTGGGGACTCCATTTATCCTACGAACCGACCACGAAAGTCTCAAGTATTTCATGACGCAAACCAAGCTTTCCGACAAACAATTGAGGTGGGCAAATTTTCTTTCGTAATTTAATTTCCATATTGCTCACATAGCTGGCAAGCACAATCAAGTGGCCGATGCACTTTCACGACGACCCAAAGTTAATGCGGTGTCTATAGCTACTCACAATGATTCATCCTCTATGATAGATGAGTATGCTACTGACCCTGACTTTAGAGACATAATGTCAGCCCTTGCTTTGGGGAAGAAAGAGGAACCATTCACCTTGCAGGATGGTTATCTTCTCCACGGCAATAGGCTATGTGTTACCCATTCCCTTCGTGAGAAAGTTATGTATGAATCCCATGCTCCTCCATATGTGGGACATAGAGGTATTCAACCTACTCTCCGAGGAGTAGAGACGTACTTCTATTGGCCTACCATGAAAGTGGACATACAAGAGTATGTTTCAAAATGTGTACTATGCCAAAAGACCAAGTATGATAGAGGGAAGCAACCTGGATTACTCCAGCCATTGTCTATCCCAAATTCACCATGGGAGAGTATATCCATGGATTTCATCTTTGGATTATCCAAGTCTATCCATGGGAATACAGGAATATGGACAATAGTTGACAGGTTTAGGAAGCAAGCACATTTCATTCCTGTCAAAAAGACTATTAAGGCACATCAAATGGCAACTCTCTTCATTTCTCAGATTTGCAAGCACCATGGATTACCCACATCCATCGTGTCAGATAGAGATCCTAGAATGACCAGTAATTTTTGGAAAGGTCTCTTTGAAAATCTAGGAACAAGATTAAATTTCTCTTCGGCCTATCACCCACAAACGGATGGCCAAAGTGAGATAGATCAACGCTCACAATGGGAAAAGTACTTACCTCTTGTAGAGTATGGCTACAATAACACTGTACATACTTCTACGGGAAAAGCACCTTTTGAGATCATTGAGAGCAGACCTAAAAGTCCCTTGCTACTCAAAGTACATGGGAAGATCTTCGTCGCCGATGAGTATAGCCGTGACCTACAAGAATCTTTTCAAACGATTAGGGAGGCTATATCCATCTCTCAACAAAGGCAAAAAGCTGATGCTGATAAGCACAGAAGAGTCTTAATGTTCAAAGAAGATGATTGGGTCTTACTCAAGTTTCCTAAGGCTCGATTAAGGCAAACGAGGGGCAAAAATCCTACGGGCCATCAAAAGTATTATGCTAAAGTAGCAAAAAGATACTATGGTCCTTTCCAAATCTTGAATCCCATCAATGAGACGGCTTATCAACTCAGGTTGCCCAACCATTGGCTCATACACAATGCCTTTCATGTAAGCCTACTTAAGCCCTACAAAGGAGAGCCACCAATTGAACCAATTATTGAAGACCCTCCCGAAGTTGAAGACCAAGAAGAGGTGCGACAACCCAAAGCGGTCCTTCGGCATGAAGACAAGGTACTACGACATGGTAAGATTATCCGACGGTATCTTATTAAGTTTAAAAATTATCCTTTTGAAGATGCTAGATGGATGCAAGGAATACAGCTTAAGGATAGTATGAACCTTGTCAATGCTTACAATGCTACATTAGAGTAAGCAAATGTACAAATTTCTTTTAAATGACTCGTGTTTTTGTCTTATTGGACTAGTCCTCTTTTTAATTGTGCAAAAATTTAACTAGTATGCATGCTTAGAATCATGTTTGTGATGACGACGTCTCTCAAACACCAAGTAGAATTTGTCACTCTACTTTGGGAGAATGAAATGGAATAAAGAGCAGACATGCTTGCGGCAGCTATGTCTCCCAAGCACCAAATGGATTAGTCATCCATCTTGGAAAGATGTCATAGGGTAAAAAGGGATCCTCTACCCGCTAAGTAAAATTGACTAATGACTAAGGCTTTATCTCTTCTACCTCATAGTCGAGGACGACTATGATTTCAAGAGAGAGGTAATGTCATAAAATCTAATATCTAATATCTAACCAACCCAAATGATTCTCTCATATTAAACTGATTACTAATTAATGTGGGAGAATAAACGAGAACAAGGGTTCAGATATAGACATGTGCTTATAGATCTGTCTCAACATGGGGCAAATGGTAAAGGGGCCGAAATGAGAGATGGTCTATCAAAGAGCAAGGCTAACCAATGGAGCATAAGACATTAGGATTAGCTTCATTGAAGACCTCCAATAATGTGTGTAAAAGTCCTTTGACCTTACGTAAGCTAGGGCTGACCTTGAGGTGCAGGAACCCAACCCAGCTCGAGGTGCTTGTCCTGCTTGTCATGCTTGATGATTAAGGTTCTTGAGGTGCTTGATGATTGAGGTACTTGAGATGCTTGAGGTGCTTAATTATTGAGATGCTTGAGGTGCTTGACATGCTTGAGATGCTAGCGTTGCACTTAAGGTGAGAACCTAGCCCAAGCTTAAAGTGCTTAACTGCCAAGCTTGTGGTGGGAACTGGGCCTATGTATGAGGGGCTTGAGGTGTCAAAAAGTCAAATATTCAATCCCTACAAGGAGGGGGCGAGCCCTACATGAGGGGGGATGAGAGAGAACACCCACACACTCACACAAGGCATGCATGGTACAAAGAAAGCAAAAGGGACACTTGTCAAGTTCCTCCTCATGTTGCCCTCATGGTGTGCCTGAAGCCTATTGGTTGGCCACCCAAGGGGTCCAATAATAATTTAGGAGATTTAATTAAATGATTTAGCATTTATCTAGCCCTCTCTCTCAAAGGGGAAAGGGGGACACTTGTCTCAAGGCTACCCTTGCTGCTTGTAATGCCTCTTGCTTGTGATTGGCTAGGCCTGGAGGGGTCCAATGAGCTTCAAGCATGAGCTACAAGGGGGGGTCGACCCAAGCAAGCTAGGGGGTTGCTTAGGGAGTATACTCACCCACACAAACTCACAAACACTCTCATTGTGTGCTATGCTAAGTGCAAGAGCTCCCTCTCCTTCTCCAACCAAGTAGAGGTTGAGAGCCTACACCAACACTCTTGGATATGGAGTGCAAATCCAACCAAGAGCCATGCTTCAATGCTTAAGCTTGCCATCTCCTTCTTATTCATTACTATGCTATTATGTATGCTAGCAACAAGAGTTATGATAAGTGAGGAACTAATTCTTTCTCCTACGACCTGTTTCTTCTTCCTCTTCCCTGCCCTCATTCCCTGCTAGCTCTCTCCACCTTCGAAGGTGTTTGAGGTCTTGGGACTGAGGCTTGGGATAGTTAAAGGTTTCTTCAAGTTTATGTTATGTTTGTGATGCATGAAGCTTCCATCTTCATTGCATCACCTAGGTCACAAGGAACGCAAAGATTGTATTGTAACAAGTCTCTCTTAATGGGAGAAATCATGATACAAATGCCTATTGGAGGGGGGACCGGCTCCACATAAATCCGGTCCCCAGCTGTTGTCATGTTCTCTAAATTCTCTCTCTTGCAAAAGTATTGTTCATGCCAAGTTAACTAATTGCTATGATTATGTTGCTATCTTCAATTATGTTCACCCGCTATGCTCACAAAGTCATTTCTCAAAAGTACTCTCATTAATTTCCGCTACTCTCAAATTAAATAGGTCAATTCCATTACATGTTTATTTAACAATACTCGATACAAACCACTCTTATGGTCCTCTCACTGATAATTTTTAAGTTTCTCCGTGTTTGTCTTTTTTTTTTTTTTTTTTAAGTTTAAATTTTTTTGCCTTTTATCGAAAAGCCTTGTGCAAAGGATATGACATGGCTTTGTGTATCATTTTGTGATTAATGCAAGCTCAGCTGAGCATTTAACAAAAAATAGATTTTCCAAGAAGCAAACTTGAGATGCAAGCTCAGCTGAGCATTTAACAAAAAATAGATTTTCCAAGAAGCAAACTTGAGATTGATCTTATGGATGCCATGGCTCAGTTGGAACATGGATGCTTATGTAGTTCTTTTTGTGTTAATTAAATTTCTACTCACGGTTGGTGAGTATTGCCAAACAAAAAGAAGTTGGTAAGATTTTAGTGCACTCCTTGATCTATCCATACCGCTAAACAACAGAGCTTTTCTTAAATTAGTTTTGTCTTGGGCGAGCAAAAAATCGTTTCTCTAGGCTAATTCCAGTCAAGTGTGGAGCAAGGCAAAAGATCGACAACATCTAGAAGGCCAAATGCGACGAGAATGATAAAGTGTTCCTTTGGAGACTTCTCTTCGGTTTCATCCCCACCGAGGACAAGACTAATGCAAGAGGGCTATCCGAAGGTATATGTATCATATGCAAGCACCCGAACGAATGCCTCACGCACCTATTATGGGGTTGTTAAAAAATCGGAGCTTTCACGGGTGCTATCTGCAAATGGGTGTACACTCATTTGGGAACTCCTTTCTTTAGACGAGACCTTGCTTTGGGATCTAAACGCATCGACAATATGGAGCTTCTGACGGACATTTGCATCGTAAGAGCTATTGTGCTGAGAGCAATTTGAAACTCTAGAAATGAATTACTTTTTCAAAAGAAGGAGGATCCTTTGGACCCCAATGTTGTTCTTGAATTGTATCAGTGGAAGTTGTTGTGTAAAAGGAAGGGGAGAGAGAGAGAGAGAGAGAGAGAGAGAGAGCATAGAATGTGAGCTTCATATATAAATGTAAACAAGCTCTCGCGTGGATGTTTTTTTGTTATGGAGAACCGGCCTCTGCAAAGGATATGCAAGGGGAGACTATAACCTTTTGATATTAATGCAATTCAAGCTCATATGAGCATTTAAAAAAAAGAAAGATTTTAGTACACTCTCATTTTTTGTTGTGTAGTGACTATGGGCTTACTTAAGCTTCACTTTTATTGGTTCATGGTTCATATTCCGTATTTTGAACTGTACCAATGTTTGTGGTCTTTGTGTTTCCAACAAAGTCTTTGTGGCATGAGAGAAAATGTGCATTTCTTTTTTACTGATTAGTTTTCGTGTATCCTTTGTCATCTCCTTATTGGTTTCCTTCTTTTTTGTGTCATAGGCATATTATTATCGTTGAGCTTGATATTTTCTTTTATTTATTTATCACTTTTTGTTCAAGGAAAGCTTGAAATTATTAAACATTAATGCTATTGTGGTTAAAGTTCTTATCACAAAACATCATTAGTTTTTGGTTATGACAAGGGAAATAATGGGAAAGTGCCCAACTTTTCTTTTGATGCTATTTGCAACATGCTTTTCACATGAGCAATTTGTACCTCATTTTATGTGAAGGGAGACTCTCTAAGATTATAACTTTATCAGTTCCACCTAAAATGCACATGCACTTACCCATGCAGAGACAATCAGTCCATAGTCATTCAACTATTCATAGAATGCTATAAATGTACCCAACCTTCATTTTGTACAATCTAACCCTATAGTTTTTGCCTCCAGAGGTGTTTAAGGGCAGTGGTGCTCGAGCATTTTGATTGGTTGTCGTGTTCATTTTTTACTACAATGCCAATGTATAATTATGCAACATTTAACTATGTACATCGGAGATCAAGTTAATTTGTACTTACAATGCCTCGAAATGTTGCTCTCACAATTGTTGACCCTTTGGAATCCCCATTCTTCTCTGCGCAAAAATGGGACAAAAAGAACAGCTTCTCGTTATAGGAATCGTGTAGCTGGCCAACACTGGACGAGGAACAACTCTCTTAGACAACAACTTGCACAATCTTTTTTAGTACTTAGCAAACTCCTTCACATTCAACAACCTCAAGACACTAAGAATATGTACAAAGTACCAATGAATGCCTTTTGGTCTTGCAAGCTGATCATGATTCTAAGAGCATCAAAATAATTGAAGCAAGAACGACTAAGACCCCCAACAAGAGTCAATAAAGAGCCCTTTTAGATGTGCAAGTCGATCATATTGCAAGAGCATCAAAATAATTGAAGGATGTACGAATAAGACCCCAAGCAAGGAGTCACTATAAAGAGCCTTTTGGTTGTGGGAGTTGATCATATTGAAGAGAATCATGATATTTGAAGGAGTCAACAAAGATAATATAACACATGAAGCAACAAAGAGTCCATTAGAAGTAGCCATGCTCTAAGAACCATTTTGTTGACCTTGTTTTTTAAGGTCAAACTAATGAGACAACCGGGATTATGGCCAAATCAAATGGTTTTAGTGGGAGTTGTAACTAACATGGCCATTTCTTACCAATTTTTTTTTTCAATCGAGATATTTACACTACAAATTGGGATATGTGAGCACTAAAAGAAGCTCTAATTTAGGAATAGATATTTGCAATTGACCATTGTAGCCATTCAAAATTGGAAATTACTAAATTATGTTGCTAGCTAAGCACCTGCGGAGTAGCACAAGCCATAACATGAGGGTTTGACCTATTACTCTACAAAAAAAGTGATAGATTTACGGCATTAAATGAAAATGAGCATTTATTGCCACAAATAAATCAACCAAAATGCAAAAATTCAATATAATAATCAAGTAAGGAAAAACATCCAACAAAGGTCAAGAAAAGCCAAAAGAAGAAACAAACCTGCCATATAAAATAGAGAAGACAATAAATCCACATGTAGTTCAATTTCAATGGCACTATTAGAATATGCAAAATCCTTAAAGAAAGCAAAGGAAGGAAGGAGAGAGAGAGAGAGAGAGAGAGAGAGAGAGAGAGAGAGAGAAATGATATGAGCACTCCATAAATTCTCCTCTCATACAGAAGTCAACTTCTTCCTTCTACGTGTACTTAGGTTATGGATAAAATGTCATGCTCAAACTGAATACACTCACTTGGGTTAAGGAATAGGAATTTCCCACAAACTCTATTTAAAATAGGAGAGTAACTGTTTCAATAATAATGGGTTAATAATTGTTGCCCTCCATCTGCAAATGAGATAAAGCTACACAAGGTAGACTTGAAACCATTGCTCGTCATGCATTTATAAACTCACTAATCTACAATTCATTAACACCACAATCTACAATTCATTAACACTACAATTCCTATTCATTAAGGAATAGGAATTTCCCACAAACTCTATTTAAAATAGGAGAGTAATTGTTTCAATAATAATGGGTTAATAATTGGTGCCCTCCATCTGCAAATGAGATAAAGCTGCACAAGCTAGACTTGAAACCATTGCTCGTCATGCATTTATTAACTCACTAATCTACAATTCATTTATAAACTCATTAATCTACAATTCGACATAGTTGTTTGCATTTAGGGTGTCCATTTGTCCCAATCTTGGCTAATTTTACTTGGTAGTTCATAAAAAATGGTTAAATTATATTAGTCTTCCTAAATCACAATAGTGTAAATCTCTCGATGTTATGTTTGCCAGTTTTAAAGTTGACTATTTTTGTCACCTCTCTTATCAAGAGGAATTTGATAAGGTTTTTTTTCATTAAAAAAAATTGACGTTCTAATTCCACGGATGCTATTTTCAAGAGATATTTGGTATCTCTTTGCTATGTTTACAGCCTTGCAGCTAGGAACTGTCTAAGTTTTATACTTTTTGCTTTTACATTTTCTTTTGGTATTATTCCTAGCTTGGAAGATCAATAGTTCTAAAAGTTAGAAGGTGGCTGCTTTTGTAGTTGGAACCATATCATCTATATGTCTATGGGTATTTGATGTTCGTTTGGAATTTGTTAGGTTATCAGCATAGTCAAAAGAGAAGATGAATAACAATGCTAAGAAGAGGGCGAGCAAAGATGAAGTCACGTACCATAAAAATTGGGTTTATTTAAATCAAAGTTTACATATAAATAACCTACAAATCCATCTATCTCTATCTGCATGTATTATTAGGCACTGAAATTGAGTATAGTTTAAGAGATGGATACCATGTTGTGGATATACATGACTACGCAGCAATTCACATATCAATGGTTATTCACTCTGGCTTAACACAAGTTGTGGGTAGGTTGTAGATTTTTAAAGTTGTGGAGACTGATATCGGTGAATTGTGGAGTCCTTTATAGTCATCAAGCTGCTGCTCTATTTTTAACCAAGCTCTATTGTAATCTAGCACTTAGTGCTCACTTGTACTTTTGGATCATGATCTAAATACATCAATTGTCTAGTCGAGTTGTCGAGTTGTTTCTCTATTGTAGCCAAGCTCTATTGTAATCCAACATTTAGTGCTCTATTGTACTTCTAGATCATTATATGGATACATCAATTGTATAGTCCTTTGCAGTTGTTGAGTTGTTGCTCTATTTGTAGCCAAGCATATGTGCTTTTAGTTCAATTCATTATTTGATCTCCTTATGTTCATCTAAAGACTTAATATGTCTGTCCTATTCAAAATGATCTGACATCTGACTTTGAAGTTCCAACCTTGAATAGTAGTCAGAGTGACCAGCTCATTCCATTTCGGCAATCATGGTGGTTATATTTAGCTCTTGACACATCTAGAATTTAGGGATAGCAAGACATTCAGCAAGAGGAAGGAGACCTACTACAATCTTTGTTGAGTATCAAGACCATATCAGCACGGTGAATGAAGAATTGGAGCAAAGCTTTGATGATAGACCCCGATCCAAAATGAGGAAAGCGATCTCAACCTTGGAAGGAGAGGTATTGAGGGACTTGGGGACTCTCAGCATTCAGCTCAGTCCAAGAGAAGGCATTCAACGAGGGTTGAAAGACACTCTGATCTGCATGGGTCTCAAAAGTCAGACTTGAAGGACAAAGAAAAGGTACAGACTGATGACAGTGATGGTGGTAGTTATAGCAGAAGGGCAACGTCACATGGAAAACTAGATCACAGGAATGAACTTGACACTCTAATTGAAATGGATGATCACTATAATGATATATCGAAAGTTGAAACTAACCATTACAAGAAGCACATGCATAGGGAGAGAAAGTATGATCACAAACCATTTCCATGTCCATTTCCAGTAAAAGGTGGTAAGTGGTGGAAAGCAACCATGTGCTGGATGTAAGCCTTCAATTTCTCCTTTTGCATTCAACTACATGAGTAGTGCTTTGATGGAATCTTGGATTTTTGATGCAACCATATGATGAATAAGAGGATGTACTTTGTGAGGGCTCTACAAGGAAGAACACAGTTAGCTTACACATCATTATCCATAAGGCTCGATCAAACCATAGGCCATTGCCATCTTTACATAAATCCCCTCCCCTCACATGATCACATGCACAATTAATGAAAGGCCTCTTAACATTCCAAAGTTGTGTACTCTCCATGTTCTATATATTATATTACACCTTTGATTCCTTGAAGGCATACCATCAAAGGTACACATGGAGAAGGGACATGCGATGACAATGGATTCTTTGATGTTGGACATGTTAGATGATCAGCTATATTGCAATCACAGCTTAACAACTCTTTCTCTATCTCATTTAGTTGGATGAGCAAAATTTGTTCATTAGTAGGGGCTAAAAGTGCAAATTTACTAAATTCCCAATCTTCATGGTTGATATCAACTAGATAATATCCAATATTCTATCTGCAAATGAAAGAATCAGTATAATTTTCAAAAGGTCTCTTCATTTTGTTGAGGTGTGGGGTGGAGAAGGTGAAATTCTACTGCATAATAGCCTCTTCATCCTTGTAAAGTACATTGGGGAAGCAATTGCTAGGCAGGTTGCTTGACGAGGTTATGGTTTGTGGAAATTCTTGCAACACCTATCTTCTTCTTAAGTAATTCCCGTGCATGACTTCCTCCCATGTAGGTTCATGAATTTCCTCCCAATACCAAGTTAATGTTCCATCCACTCTTATTGCTCCTTGGCATCTTCATCTGCTATTTTTTGTAGATTGTTAGCAATTTCTCTAATTCTAGTGATAGCCAAAGATGGGCTATCCATATCCATGGCACAAATTTTGATCCAAGTGGGGGTCTCTAGGTGGGATAACAACAAAAGTTAAAAACCTTCATTGATTCCAATTTTTGCCACATTCAATGAAGCTCAAGAAGTCAAAGCAAGAGAAGTGTGAAATTATTCAATAATTCCCATACTACACGGGGTAATTACAAGTGGTAAGGGTGCAGACATGTAAAGCAAGTGCCAATATTGATGCCTACCACCATCACAAACAAAACACACAATTAGTTTTATAAGAAAAAGATCGGCAAAAGACATATGTCATGATACATGCACAATTGTTATCCATGTCGATCTTACTCGACATCACTAAGAAATAACCTAATTTTCCATGGTAGTTTCGTCGTGCCAAGTGTATGGTTGTGTACACACACACACTCCTCATTCCACTTTGCTCTTCTAAATTGTTGTAGTCTATTTATTTTGGAGATTGAATCCTTCCTTCTGCCTTGATAATATCTAACTTGTAGGTCATAAATCACCTATGGCGGTTTCACTTCCACCCTTTTATATAGCATGAGTCTCTCTCTCTCTCTCTCTCTCTCTCTCTCTCTCTCTCACACACACACACACACATTCACTTTTTGTTGTAGGCTATATACTCCGCCGATGGTTTACTTTGATGGGACCACCCATCCTCCAATGCTATGGGACCCCCCATCTTGCCGCTTGAACCAAGGATAATTCTCCTTCGTTAATTTGCTTGATAGTTCCACTAAATTGGGTGCACTTATGGTGACTATTCTCTTTGTCCTTCTATAGATATTTGACCAAATCATGGTAGCTCTTTTAGTGTTCTCCTGTAGTTTTGTGCCGAATACACCGTCTAAAATCTCCTTGGGGGGCATGATCAAACCTATTTGTAAGTCTTATGATATGTATTTTTACTCCTTCCATGGAGCCTACTTCTTTCCTTCTCGGAGTTTTGGAATTTCTTGATAAGCTACTAGGGTCTCTTATCTTTGTCTAACTACAAATTTGGTTACTTAATGTCTTTTCTCAAGTGGTTGCATCTAGAGTATGGACACATAATAATGTCACTTGCCTTCATCTTGATGATGCTTTCCTTTTCTTTCCCAAGTTCAAGGAGCCTTATTTGTATGCCAGACCGTTGTGAATAGGCACTCACACATTACCTTGAAACACTTTTGGTGGCTTTTTCTACCCTCATAGTCTTTGGATTAATTATGAAGCTTGTCCTTTGGGGTGGGGTGGGGGGGGGGGGGGGGGGGGGGGGTGTGCACTATGCAATCATGTTAATGTATCTCGTGAGTTCAACATGAGGGGTTTTAAAATGCAAAATTTTAGGTAGTTTAAAAGAGATACACTAAAATAAAGGGGTTTTGTATTCGAGTTTTAAAAACATTCCTAAAATAAAGGACCATTTTATTCATTCAAACATGTTAAAGAGGGGTTTTTTTAATTATGCCACGAACACAGATTATATAGGGAGTTACTGAATAATGAACCCCCTGAAAGCTTGGTATGACTACCCCCTA
Source organism: Adiantum capillus-veneris (assembly GCF_014529385.1). NCBI lineage: Eukaryota > Viridiplantae > Streptophyta > Polypodiopsida > Polypodiales > Pteridaceae > Adiantum > Adiantum capillus-veneris. The sequence continues at coordinate 43,378,957 of NC_140935.1, read as the reverse complement.
GGGGTGCACCTTGTAGGTATGTAGGGATATCACATGTGCTCAACAGGTGGACGTTTTATACATCATCTTAGTTATAGATTTACACTTACAGGAGGGAAACTTATATTCAATTTTTAGAAAGAGCTATTGGTTTTTGAAGAAAGAGAGGTATTTTTATTCCAACCCACAAAATGTGTGAAGGTAGTCTCTGATCGCACGTGATATAGAGCATTTTGTAAGGTGCACCCCCCGAGACTTCCCCAACCTTATCCATCTTGCTTCTTGATTGCAACATTTTAAGAGACGTAGTTTTAGCTATGTATAGGAAATTGATTGCATGTGAGGGTGGAGTATACCTTCTTTATTAGTGCCATCTGCCTTATGCATGCCTCATATCAAATCAGTTGGGCATACTCAACAACAATCCTGCTCTACACATTTGACTTTTATCGGTCTAAATTCATAGATTTGATGCAAGTCTTCATCTACAGCTCTTCACCCCTAGCATCTTATTGAAATGATTGCTTATGATCTTGGGCTTTCAATCTCAAATGACTTTGGATGCATCTATATATATCATCCTTCATAAGTAGGCTCAAGTATATTCTATGGTGGTTGTTTTTTGCTATAGTGCTATGAGTGGTTTTGGTTGTTGCCTTTGCTTGTATAGTTGTCTGCCCACATGCTTGGATCTTCAAAGTTTTATAGCTTGATGTATACTCCTTTCAACTCAATGCAGGTCCTTGATTAAAGCTACATTTTAATGAATGCATGAGAGTTGTGCTAAATAAGGATTTTTGGGCGATAAACATATGTTTTGATTTGTCTTGGATTGATTTTATTCATAAAAGGACAATTAGTCCTATTATGAATGCATGAGAGTTGTGCTAGATAGGGATTTTTAAGCAATAAACATATGTTTTGATATGTTCTTGGATTGACTTTATTCATAATAGGACAATTAGTGATTCCTTTATGGAACTACATCAATCGATGTTGTGGGTAGCAGCTATTATGACTATAATGCACAAGTTTGTACCTGGTGACTTCTCAGAAGCTGTAACATGGTGATTTGCAAACGTAACTTGGCTACCTCATGTATTTGATACTAGATGGTAACAAGTGATGCTATTGGAATTTTTGGTGAGAATAATGATAGCAAATTATTATGACAGTGTAGGGTATGACACGGTGAGCTGTCATGGGCATGATCTAGTATATCAATAAAAAATCACAGGTTACGATCAAATTCCTATATTCTTTTGGCCAATGGGTACCCTTGGATATAATCTCAGGTTGTTATGACTTGTTGTAATTGAATGCTTTGTTGCTTTTGAGGAGTATGTAACCTTAGACATGCTCTCAAACTGCCACCCTATTAAATCATGAATTGCGCATGATGTTGATATTTCTTAGGTGTAACGGGGCATCTATATTATACTAAGTATAATATAGATCCCTTCACCCCATTATACTTAGTATAATGGGGTGAAGGGATTCTGGCTCCTTCCCTCGAACACGTGGCGATAGCTGCGTGCACCTCCTCTCGACAGTGTTCCCTAAACTGTCCACACTGAGACGCGCGCGCGCGCGCGCGAGAGAGAGAGAGAGAGAGAGAGAGAGAGAGAGAGAGAGTGGCAGCACATGCGCGCAAGAGATAGAAAGACTCAAGCCTGCCAACTCCAGTTGCCTTGCCAGCTCGGCCTAAAGCACTGCCAACTCTAGCTTGCCACCTCGAGGTGCGGGCATTGCTATGGAACCTGCCCTTGAGCTGCGCTGTACACAAGCTGCCTCTCTTTGCATCCTGGAGCTGCGGCCCACATAAGCGCTCTCTCTCTCTCTCTCTCTCTCCGCGGGGTACACAGTAACACAAGCTCTCTTGAGCCGCGGGGTCTGCATCCTAGAGCTGCGGCCCACATAACGTCTCTTGGGATAGTTTCCTACGACGTTAAAATTCTCTACTTCTTCTCTTGAGCTACGGGGCCACACTCTCATTGCCACATAAATCTCTCTCTCCTCCCTCTTTCTCTCTCTCTCTCTCTCTCTCTCTCTCCCCCCTCGAGTTGCAGGGGAGTCACCACCCCTCCATCTTCTCTTGGCCCGACGGCCACATAAGCTAGCTCTCTCTCTCTCTCTCTCTCTCTCTCTCTCTCTCTCTTTGGGGGTCACTATGTCGCCGAAAACCAGAGGAGCCAGTGGACGGTTAAGTGGTATGCTCCACTGCAGCCTTTGGCTCATTGTGGCAGCAATGATTGTGATGGCGAGGATGGTGGTGAGACGATGGAAATGGAATCCTCCTTGATTGAACCATTGCAGGTACTGAGAGAAAATTTGGGGCACCTCCCATGTTGAAGAGAGAGAGAGAGAGAGAGAGAGAGAGAGAGAGAGAGAGAGCGTTATAGGGGCTTATGCAGGATGAAGCACAACAATGCAATCATCCCCAATGGCCGCTTCAAGAAGGATTGACAGTCTTACATAAGGACCTAGCCCACAAGGAAGAGGCTCTTGCCTGTCAGAAGGAGGTATCACTCAACCAGCTCGCATAGAAGCACATATGTCTTGCCTCTCACGAGAAGGCTGTGCATAACTTCCTTCCTTTATCCAACAAGCCCCACGCTACACCCTGCTATGCCTTCGCATTCCCGAGGTGATAACAAAGACCTAAATCCATTTATCATCAAGTCTCATCAATATTTTTAATTGATCAACATGCAGTTTTGTGTTGGGCGAGGTTAACCATGGACGAGTTAAAGTAGCACCACCCATAGGTAATGCAATTGATCATCAAAGGAAAAAATAAATGCAGAGAGAGTCTTCAATCAGATGTTGCTGCCATAACACGTGACCACAAGGTTTGCCCAAATTCGGTTGGAAAGGATGAGCAAGTGTTTGACGGGTGTTCGCAAAAAGGGAGCAGCATGAGCTGAGGACGATGAGGAATGCTCCGTGATAGATCTTCTGCAGAACATTGAAATGAAGGTTTTTGAAGCGATCCTTTTATTTTTAGGGACTGCTCATCTACAAATGGAGAATCAATAGTATTCAGACTTGATAAATAGCCAACGACAAAAAACACACTTAGTAATTTCACAAGAGTTGACAACAGCTTAGGGCATGGTCACGCGAGGCTTAGTTAGAACTAAGCCTTGACATCCTCTGGCAAGAGCTTAGCACGAGGACCATCTGCAGGTAGAGAGAGGAACAACAAAGCGCAAGCAAGAGAGAAAGATGGCGCTGCCCGATGCAGTGGGTGGGCATAGTTGTGTGACTTTGCCGTTTTAGGCATAGTTAGCCTACTATGCTGGTGGATGCCTGCGAAAAGCTACCTTGCGTCAAACCTTGCCGGCTCAACTTACATGAAACTAAGCTTTACGTGACCATAGCCTTATTGCAGTTAAACACACTCTTGAAAACTTCACAAGAGTCCAATCTTTTTATGGCACAATTTTTCTTTTGGAGAGAGATATGATTTTGCTTTGGTTTTATTGATAGTGCTGTTGTACGGTTTTGAAAAGTTTTTTTTTGGAAAAATTACCAAAATGCAGATGACACCAACTCCATAATAGCTAATGATAATGCTTCAGCTACTCAATTCTGGTGGTGTTTGGACACATTCTGCAAAGCCAGTGGTTCAGTAATTAACCACAACAAAACTAGTTTCAGAAGCTCTAATGGTTTTAGGTAGCTACTTCCTCGGGCTGCCAAGAAATTAAGAATGGGCAAGTGTTTAGGCTGCTTGGCATTCCAATGGGGTTCAAAGCTTTCCTTTGCTCAGAGATGGGATTGGGTCATTGAACAATTCAAACAAAAGTTGGGGAAGTGGCAGCAAGCCCACTCATCCATTTCAGCCAGAGTCTTTATTTTAAACCACTACTTGTTGCCCTCTCTCATTTATTTTTTGTCTTGCTGGTCTCCAGCTAAGTACCAGTTAAATCAAATCCTCTCTATGGCAAGGAACTTTTTGTGGGGAGGAGATTTTGCTCACAAAAGGATGCCCAAAGTTTAATGGGAAATTTGTTGTCTCCCAAAAGATAAAGGGGGGCCTTGAGTGCTGAACCTTGAGAGTATATCCACCATGCTTGCAGCCAAGTCGATCTGTTGGAATTAGGGTTGTAGAGAAACACAGCTTGGAGAAGACGAAGGAAGCTCAAGGCACACAATAGAGAGTGTGTTACTTAGTGTGCAATGGAAAGATAGATAGCCCTAGAGTGATGGGCGTATATACAATGCTTTTTGTACAAATTGTGAAAATCAGAGTTTGCAACTCTAGTTACCTTCCATCGGATACTGGATGCAACATAAAAGGCAAGAGATCAGGATTTTGCAAACATAATTTTCTTGATGTATTTGCGATCAAGCAAGCTAAATCATAATTGAAATTTTGTAGTTACAAGTCATATTTTTATAGAAGAAAGTGTTGGAATTAGGGTTGCAGAGAAACACACACAGCTTGGAGAAGACGAAGGAAGCTCAAGGCACACAATAGAGAGTGTGTTACTTAGTGTGCAATGGAAAGATAGATAGCCCTAGAGTGATGGGCGTATATACAATGCACGGGGGAAAAAACCTCCTAAAGAGGGAAAAAATGCCCCGGCGGTCCTAGTGTGTTCACACACATCACTACCACATGTATATGGTAACAAATCCCCCCTGGAGTGATGCGGTGAACGAGAGCTGGCACATGAGTAAAGGGAAGTGCCATGCCCTGAGGACAGGATCAGTCCACAAAGGGGAGTAAGCCCAAAGCTTTGCGGAAAGCTTCAAGCTTCTCACGAGACAATGCCTTTGTGAAAAGATCTGCAAGGTTGTCCTGTGTTGGCACATAAGCCAAGCTGATCTCTCCTGCTGAGAGCCTCTCCCTGACATAGTGGTAATGCACCTCAATGTGCTTTGTGCGAGCATGAAAAACTGGGTTCCTCGCAACTGCCAATGCGCTCTGACTGTCAGTGTAGATAGTGTTGGCAGTGTCCTATCCAACACCCAAATCAGCCATAAGGTGTCTGAGCCATACACACTCAAACGTAGCTGTGAAGACTGCCCTATACTCAGCCTCACAACTCGAAGTGGCCACAGTAGGTTGCTTCTTGCTCAACCATGATATACATGAACTGCCAAGCATGAAACAAAAACCACTTGTGGACACTCGCGTGTCAAAACAACCAGCCCAATCTGAGTCCGAAAAAGCATGTAAGTTTGGTGGCAATGATTCCCCCTTGGGATAAAACAAGCCAAGATTTAAAGTGCCACTAAGGTAGCGGAAAATCCTCTTAACAGCCTGCCAATGCTTAGACCCTGGGCTATGCATAAATCTACTGATCTGTGAGACTACAAACTGAATATCCAGCCTCGTGTTGCATACATAAATGAGGTAGCCAACAGCAGTTTGGTAAAGAGTGACATCAGTAGGATTGCTAGCATCATGTAGACTCAACTTCAAACCTGTTTCCATGGGAGTGGCAATAGGTTTGCAATCCTCAAGTCCAAACTTACATAGCAATGTCTCTATGTAACTTTTCTGACACAAGGCAATACCACCATCACATTACTTAAACTGTATACCCAAGTAATGATGCAACAGCCCGAAATCTTTCATCTTGAAAGTAGTATTCAAATCAGCCTTAAATTCAGCAATATGTCTCTCATTTGGTCCAGTGATCAGCAAATCATCAACATAAAGAACCACAATGAGAAGTACATCACCCTCACGCTTTACATACAATGTGCTTTTTGTTGGACTATTACGAAAGCCTTGTTTGACCAAATGAGTGTCAGCTTTCTCATACCAAGCACGAGGAGATTGCTTCAACCCATACAAAGCCTTGTTACATTTGCACACTTTGTCCTCTTGTCCTTTTATGACAAAACCGCGAGGCTGCGTTACATAAATAAGCTGCCAATGCACATAGAAAATGCATAGTAGTCATACGACAAGTGGGAGCAAAAGTCTCTTCATAATCTATGCCTTTTTGCTGTGCATAACCCTTTGCAACAAGTCGAGCCTTATGGCGATCGATCTCACCATCCAGCTTGCGTTTCAACTTGTAAACCCGCTTCGTACCAATGGCCTTTTCGCCAGGAGGCAAATCACATAAAGTCCATGTGTCATTTTCTATAAGTGCATCATATTCTGATTGCATGGCAGCCATCCAATTTTCTGAATTCTGTGCTTCATCAAAAGACAGAGGCTCCTTAACATCATGTAAACTAGACACAGCCAAAGCATAACAATCTGATGCATAAGATGCATGGCGAGCGCCTGAACGAGTACGACTAGACAAAGGTGCATCCAATTTACTGTCACGCAAAGTGTGCACCAGCCATTTTGGCATACCTCTAGCCTTCTCATTTTCAGCCCTTTCCTCATCAAGTACATCATGTACATCTGCATCAGTAATAGGCTGATCTAAAACATTTTCAGAAACCCCCATAGGCTGTACATTTGCCTCATTGGAACTTACATTCGTATTTCCACCACTGAAAAGAGGCAACAAAGTGTCATAAATGTCCTGTGAGATTACATTACTGTCTCTAGTACATGACAACAAGGGCTGAACAGAATCTTCCACAAACACTACGTCTCGAGAAACCAGAATACGTTTTGTTTGCAGATGATACAACCTATAACCTTTGCTTTCAGCACTATAACCAACAAAAATACATTTGACAGCCTTATCATCCAATTTTCTGCGCTGCACTTGTGGCACCAAAGCATATGCCAAGCAGCCAAAAACACGCATGTGCTCAATAGAAGGTTTTCTATCATGCCATGCTTCATATGGAGTAATAGACTGCAAAGCTTTCGTAGGACACCTGTTAAGTACATAAGTGGCACACATAATGGCCTCAAGCCAAAAAGAATGCGGCAAAGCTTGACTTTTGACCATACATTGTGCCATTTCCGTCAGTGACTTGTTTTTCCTCTCAGCAACACCATTTTGCTGAGGTGTATAAGGCACTATACATTGGTGTTTTATCCCACGACTAGCCAGAAATGCATTAAATTCATGAGACATATACTCCCCCCCTCGATCAGAACGGAGGGTGCCCATAGTACATTTCGAGACATTTTCAGCCATAGCCATAAATTGTTTGAAGGACATAAAAACTTCGAACTTCGCTTTAAGCGGAAATACCCATGCATGCCTCGAGTAATCATCAATGAAAGTCACGAAGTACAGGTAATTGCCCAAGGACGGAGTTTGCATGGGCCCACAAACATCACTATGCACAAGCTGCAACCTGCATGTGGCCCGAACTGAACCATCCTTTGGAAACTTAGAACGCTGCATCTTACCCAAAATACAGCCTTCAAAAACATGTTTGATAGGTGTTTCAAGAGGTGGCAAAGAAGCAACCATGTCAGATTTTTGCAAACGCAACAAACTGGCAAAATTCAGATGACCAAAACGTGCATGCCAAAGTTTTGCATCTGAAATAGCCCTTGAATCTGCAACAGCATTTGCAAAGTTTTGTCCACACTTGTCATACAAAGTGAGCTTATATAGCCCACGGCACAAAAGGCCAGATGCAACAATTTCATCACCAAAACTGAGATCATGAACTGTACATCTGTCATCCACAAATTTGACTACAAGTCCAAGTCTAGCAAGTGCGGATACAGACAAGAGATTCTTCTTGATCCCAGGTACATAAAGTGTATCAACAAGTGTGAAAGAACTGCCATTAGCAGCAGTAAGCACAATCTTTCCAACTCCCTGAACTGGATAAGAGGCGTTGTTGGCACAAGTGACTGAACTCCCATGAGGGACAGACTCGAGAGAGGTAAACAATTCACGATGTGAGGTAATGTGCTTTGTAGCACCACTGTCGAAATACCACACATGTGAATCTGCAGCAACTGACAAGCATGCATCATGGACAATAGGATTGTAAGTGCACTCTGCGCTAAAAGCCCATTCTGCATCAACATCAACAACACAATCTCCTTTCACAGAAGACTCAACAATGGCTGCATTTGTAGTGGAACCAGCATTTGCAGTGGAACCACCCTCTTTCTTCTTAGCCTCTTTGGCCTTCAACTTAGGACACGACTTGATCAAGTGATCATTGGCTTTACAATAATCGCAACGCATCTTCTTTTTGCCCTTATCACCAGAATTTCCAGACGAATTGCTGCTAGTAGAAGCATTAGGAACATAATTTTTGCTACTCGCAGCATAACCATAAGAAGTGGCTGCATTATTGTTACCACTCTTACTTTGAGAAGCAATAAAAGCCTGTTCAACTGCACACTGCCTAGTCCTATTTTTTTTAGAAAGTGACTCTTGCAACAGCAATGTGCATAATGCATCAAACTTGACAACTTCAGGATTTCCTTGGGTCATCAGTCTCCAAGTACTAGCAAAAGTCTGGTAGGAATCTGGTAAGGCATCAAGAACAGTCTACACAAGGGAACTGTTGGAAATGACTTCACCTGCAGAAATAAGCTGCTCATTGATATCCTTGACACTAGCAAGGAAAGTGTCCATATCATCTTCCTCATGCATAATCTTCGACTCCAGCTCTTTACGCAGCAAAGCAATTTTAGCCTCATTGCGGCTTGCATAAAGACCTGCTAGAATATCCCAAGCCTGTTTTACAGATTTTGCTGAACGGATGTGAGGAACAATGGTGCGCTTCACAGACAACGCAATCAATGCATGAGCCTGCGCATCCTTAACATCCCAGCGAGCTTGTTCTGTCGTAGGCAAAACAACTCTAACAGCCGCAATCCTTGCAGCAAGACCTGCAACATCCTCAACATCGCCTACATCCTCAGAACCAGGACATACATCAATGCCCTGCACAATGTTCCAGACACCCTTTGACACAAGAACATGTTGCATCATATAAGCCCACATAGGGTAGTTGTCCCCATCCAACCTGTCCTCAGCAGCAAACATCTTGAACACATCTGTATTGTTGTTGTCAGGCATGGTAAATGCTGCACCTGATGTGAAAATTGCCCGAAAATAGGAGAAATGGAGCGGGAACAACCTGTGCTATATAGCACAAACCGTAGAAGACTATAAGGCACCTGTTATGCAGAAAACGACACTCACAGAAATTCTGCACAAAATGATGAAATAGCCTGTGCAGTACTGCCTGTAGTGGAAACGGAGGCCGAAATGAGCCCAAATCGAAATTCTGAGCAGACCAAGCTCTTCGAGCTTACCCAAAATTTTTGTTGACCTGCGAACGCTCGCCAAAACTCACTGAAATCGGAGAAAGTGAGCAGGCGTGTGCTGGAGCAGCTGGCGACTAAGCCCGGGAGGACGTGACCTGCTCTGATACCAATTGTTGGAATTAGGGTTGTAGAGAAACACACACAGCTTGGAGAAGATGAAGGAAGCTCAAGGCACACAATAGAGAGTGTGTTACTTAGTGTGCAATGGAAAGATAGATAGCCCTAGAGTGATGGGCGTATATACAATGCACGGGGGGAAAAACCTCCTAAAGAGGGAAAAAATGCCCCGGCGGTCCTAGTGTGTTCACACACATCACTACCACATGTATATGGTAACATGATCTACAGAGCTTCAGTCTCAAAGGATTACTGGGCTGCTCTTATCAAAAGAGATATTCATAATTTCAGATGTGCCAACTATAAATCTTGATCTAATTTTCGTCTCAGGGAGATCCTGCTATCAACTCTCAATCTTCAGCTTGTAGGCTCCAAACTGGTTAGAAGAATGTGGCTGGCCTGAAATGCAGCCAAAGCTCAGTGGAATACCTCAAATGAACTCTTTTCTAACCACTCCTTTTTTCTTCAAGATTCTATATGGTTTGGTTTTTATGCAGGAAAATCCTCTGTGCTACCATGCAGAAAAGCTCACAAATGTCATAAAGCTGGAATGAGGTACTGGGAAGACATTCTCCACCAAGGCAAACTGAAGTCTGAAAGACAGCTTCACCTTCAATTCTCAATCCCCATCTCCCTGGCTAAGTGGTGTCTGGTAACTTCCAATTCGAAGTTAGGCTTGTTCTATGTCCCTCTTAGAGATAACCAGGCAGCTACCTGAATTGGCAAGCTTACTGAAGAGGTCTACAAACAATTCTACCCCAAGCCAGGTGTAGAAGAGGACATAAAGAAAAGACTCAACAAAATTTGGAAGATTGGCTGGAGTAAGAAGCAATGGACCTACAGGTTTAAATGTCTTTGGGCATTCCCTCTGGAGATTAAACATTCCACCGTCATGTGGCTAATCATCCATAATGGCATTTGGACTGGAAGCAGAGCAGTGAAAGCAGGAGTTAGTGATGGTTCTTGCTGCAGATGCCATAATGCAGTGGAAGACAATCTACATCTTTGGTTTAACTGTAAAGCTAATGGGGCGATTCTAAGATCGCAGAATGTAACCAGTCAAATCAATCTTAAAGCTATAGACTTCAAAGACCTGTTATTGGGATGCTGCAGGGGTCTTGACATCCCACTTTGGTCCATCTGGAGAGGATACTTACTTTGGTACATTTGGAACCATAGGAATGCTGTTTTGTTCAATAGCCCAACAGCCTACCCCTTTTGTCTCCTTAAGTCTGATCTCAAACAGTCTGCTCTCAAGCTGTGTAATGAAGTTAAAGAAGCTTTACCACAAGGCTTAGCTTTATCCTTTGTCTTAATGTCTACCCGATGGCAAAAATGGAGTTCAGTTGCCTCTATGTTTTACCACCCTGCCAGATTCCGTATGCTCTATCTCTTGTAATTGTCTCTGAGTAGTTGGGGCTGACCCTCCCCCTACTTGTGGGTCTTATTCTCCCCATTGTATCCCTTCCTTTTAATACAATTCCACTTTTCTCCCCAAAAAAAAAGCCCCTCTAATTTATGGAAATTCTTAAAATACCCCTCAAATTTCAAAAATTCCCAAAATCCCTTGTATCTATTTTAGTTGGATTGTTCATGATTTCCTAATCTTTATTCTTTTTTGACAATGGAGAATCATTTTCTAGTGCTTAGCATGTAATTTGTCACAAACTACCTCCCAAACAAAAGACAATGATGTCTAAAATTAATGAAGCAATTCATCTCCAAAGCCTACATAACCAGCTCAAATTCTAGTTTTAGTATCTTGTATTGATAGACAATCAGCCTTCTTATGAAAAGCTACAAATTTTTTTATCTTTAAATTTACTCTAACAGCCAGGGGTATTTTGGGGATTTATGACAAAATACGAGGGGTATATTGGGAATTTTTAAAATTTGAGGGGTATTTTGGGAATTTCCAAAATTAGAGGGGTATTTTGGTAATTTGCCCTTTTTTTTGTGTGTTGCCATAGCAACCCCTCAACACTAAAGGGCACGGGAAATTTTTGAAGCTCAAACGGTGGGATCCACGACAGCGAAGTCAAGACACGACGATCGAGACGTGCGTAACCATAGGATGCCAGGGTAAACTAGGACACGGAAAGGTAAACTTGGACAAGCAAAGGGGGCTCTCCGAGTTTATTTATCATTATTTGGTTTGCCCATATGTTAACTTCCCTGTCGCGGGTGTAGCGGTTAGAGCATTGATCTCTCATGGTGGTGGTGCGGGTTCGAGTCTCTAAGCTTGTGATCGGCGCCCATTTTTTTTCGCCATCCATCCGCCTCGAGATTCCCCCATTGGACCCCCACCGCGGATCCCATCTCTTTTCTCCCGTGCCCTTTAGTGCTGAGGATAGCAACCCCTCCCCATGACATGTGTCGCAATTTGCTTCATCCGGCCAGGGTGCCCTGCAACTCAGAAATAGACACACATAGAGAGGTTCCTGACAACTTTCTGTGCGCGCGATAAAGGGGGGGGGGGGAGAGAGAGAGAGAGAGAGAGAGAGAGAGAGACGGCTAGCCATAGTAGTTTTGATTAAGTTTCGCAATGGATACGTACTAGTACCTATCCGAAATATTGAAAAATCGTTTTTTATTGTGAAAGAACAACGGTCAAGGTTTGCTGGGCAATGCATGTTCTGAGCATGTGAAAGGGGCCCTTTTTTACGGACCGGACCACGGACTTTCGTTCTGCCAACCAGCAGAGCCTCAGCAGTTGATGCATCAGAACGTACGGCCCACCAGCTCTTTTGTCTCTTGTTCTCTTCGAATCCACGCGCTCCATCTGGTGCCATTCTATTCGCTCCATCATCCTTCCTCATTGGCCATGGGCCATGGCCCACCTCCAATTCTCGATAATCCTTTTGTCGATCCTCATCGGACCATCCAGATTCCAAATTGGAACAGGTTTTGTTGTGAAATTGTGACCTCTGCCCGCTCTGGTTTTCGGCGACGTAGACTCTCTCTCTAGAGTCTAGTCTCAGCGTGGACAGTTCAGGGAACACTGCCGGGAGGAGGTCGGGGCACCAGCTATCTTTATTTCAATCAAAAAGCTCCTATAAAATGAGAGCAAGCACATGCAAGGCAGTTGATGATGCGTCTCGAGCACCACCCATTTCAAACTTTTGCAGCCCTCCACATGTGACATGTCACTATCGCCCAAAGTCAGAGATTTTTATATTGTCTTGTCCGTCCGTATAGTTTGAAACTAACCTAACTACCACCACCACCACCTGAGTTCATGACTCATGACTCACCCCATTGATCCCAAGTTATTCCAACGACCCATAGTAGAGTGGAGTCTCACTCCACACCCCACCTCAACCACGAACCACGCTTTGAGTTTCTAATTATAACATACTCCTCGCATAGCTCCCCTTCACACAAGTAAGTCTTGCATGAGCATGAGCATGAGCAAGGCTTTGGTATTCAAAAATAACCATAACCAATAAGAACTACATGGAAGAGTAAGGGTGATGACCCTAGGGGATTGAGCCAATATTAATGCTCTGTATTGTATTTTCCACGTTGCCATCATCGTAGAGCACTTTCCCCCATTCTCATCCATTCGTAGCTTGATTGCATGCCCTCCTTTCCTCTCCCCCCCCCCCCCCCCCCCCCCCCCCCCCCCCCCCCCCCCCCCCCCCCCCCCCCCCCCCCCCCCCCCCCCCCAATGGGGAGGGAAGGAGAATGGAACTCCAAGAGGCACTGCGAAACGGCCTTGTCACAACGCTCTTCTCTGCAAACACTAACCCTCACCAACACTCACTTGCCAACAACGCTCATGCCTATGTCTCAAACCCCCTTGTTCAAAGCCGCCCTATGTATAATGCTGCTTCAATAGCCTCTGTCATATCAACCTTTTCTATTGGCAATACCTTCAACAATAGAGGGAAATCCCAGCTAGATATTTCAACAACCCTCTTATGCTGCAATGGTGGTGCAACCTCCACCTAACTTCCAATATGGAAAACGAGCTTCATTCAAGAACCCCTTCGTCCAACTGAAACAATAGGTAAGTCTCCTCTATTTCAATCTCAAGAAGGCTTTGACAAAATTGATCAAGATTCTAGAGAAGTAGAGGCTGAAAAAGTCCACCTTAGTGGTAGCCCTAGAGCAAGGGTGTCTACTGAGTAGGAGCCTGCCCCTAAGGCTCAACCAGAAAGTGAACAAGGAACTTCCAACAGGGAGAAAATAAATGAAGTAGAAGACCCTATCTAGATGAGGAAGGGTCACCATCCCCACCAAAGAGCTTGAAATGTGGCATGCATGTTTGTAGGATAGGGTATTTATAGGGGTTTGCCATGGCATTAGACCGTCTATGGAAACTTTGAAGGCCTAGATAGCATGGTATTGGGGGATTTGTGTTTGAAAGGTGACCCGAGAAGGCATGAGGCCTTTGGCTGCGAGAAATGGAAGAGAGAGAAAATATAAACAAAGATAGATGAATTCCAATAGGAACCCAATAGGAGTACTATATCATTAAAATTGAAATAAACTGTACAAGATGTGGTCTAATCGACCTCTAACAATCACCCCGATGGTAATAAAAACTCTGAGTAAAGTTTAATCAATACCTCTAGCATTGACAATCAATCAACACCGCCACTTGCATCCTAGTCGATCACGATATTGGAGTCTTCTCAATGCATGTCCAAGCCCTCATAGCTGCATGCACTTGAGCCCCTTAATGAACATGGAGTGGCCCTTGCTCCAAACATCGATAACTGCCCAGAGCTCACCCTTACTTTCCCAAAGCGTCTCTTTTCTTCTCTGTCTTTAGCACTCCTACACCCCTGAACATGAAAATTGCTCGTCAATTCTTTTGCTTCATTGAACATGAAAACCTAGCTTAAATCCTCTGCACCCTGATGTCCTTGTATCTCCCAAATATGATAGAGAGAGATTACCCTCTCCCCTTCTTGCCCTACTGCTTCTTATGCCATAAAAACTCCTCCTCCCTTGCTATCATCTTTACCCTCATGTCATAAAATCTAATATCTAACCAACCCAAATGATTTTCTCATATTAAACTGATCAATTAATGTGGGAGAATAAACGGGAACAAGGGTTAAGATATAGATGAGCTTATAGATCTATTTCAGCACGGGGCCAATGGTAAAGGGGCCCAAATGAGAAAAGGTCTATCAAAGAGCAAGGTTAACCAATGGAGCAAAAGACCTTTAGGGTTGTCTTCATTAAAGCCTACAAAGGTAAGTGTTAAAAGCCTTAAGACATAGTCTTTAATTTTTACTCTTTAGTCACTAAGGTCCAAGCAGGCAAGGGGCAACTTGCTTAAGCTAGGGCTGTGCTTAAGCAGGGGGCCTGCTTGCTTACCAAGATCAAATATCTTGCTACAAAGAGGGGGGCGAGCAGGGCTGGAAATTGTAGGGCACCCTTGCTCTTCCTAGGGAAGGGGAACTTTTATGGTTGCTAGTCCCATGGGAAGGGTAATCTTGTGGTTCAACCTTCACGATGCAGCGTTAAAAATTTTCCACCCTTCCAATCTAAACACAATAAAGTTGTGATTGTGAATCTTGGCATTATAGAATGTCAAGTTACGATTAGCTTAGCCTTAAGCACAAATGTGTTGTCCTAGTACAATCAAACATATAAAATGAGATGTAGATGGTGGGCTGATGTTATTGCATTGGGAGGTCGGGACCAATCAATTTAAATGCAGGCAAACCATTCTTGAAACAAAAAACACAATGCCAATTCATATGCCAGGCATCAAAGAGGTAAAACTTGTGCGAAGATTTAAATGGGCTATTTAGCAATAGTGGTTGTCCGCTAAGGACAAAAACGCACCATTCGTTGATTGCATGCAGAGAAGGCAGATTGGCTATCACGCTTTATACTAAATAGTGGCTCCCAATGAGTATCTCCAAATGCTTCAAGTTGAGCGCACAACAGTGCATTAGTGAAAAATCTCAGGTTTGCAAAAGCACAGTAGACTCGAGAGCAAATGAAATTTTAGGCAATTATCATAAACCTCCTAAGACCAAGCTCAGAAGTAGTGATGTGTAGCCCCATTATCAATCCAAATAATATATGATAGAAATGTAGTATTCTGCATAACAGAAAAGAAAAGTCTCGATAAGGGACTCTCCACTCTCGACTCTAGAGTCGACACCCAATTTCCAAAGTGGGCACCTAGTTGTACATGTTGGATAGTGGCTAGCATGAAGTAACCCCTGCAGGGCAATTTGGGAGCTTGCCCTTCCTGGGGAAGGTTACTATGCAAGGACCCTTCATTGAGGAAGGGATACTTGACCAACATGCTCTTCTGAGTGAAGGGCTTCCAAATTTTTGCCATGCATGTGCAGGGCAAAACGCCTCGGGAAGGGCGGGCAGGGTTGCAATTTTCAGCCCTGGGGGCGAGCCCTACAAAGGAGGGACGTGTGTAGTAAGTATGCACCTCACCAAGGACCCATACTCTTATGAAAGGAAATGGGGCATCTTGCTTAAGCAAGGATTGTGCTTAAGCAAAGGGGGTGCTAGCTTAACCTCACAAGAGGGAAAGAAGGACACTTGTCAAGAGACTACACATCTTGCCCCAAAGGGAGCCAAGCTCTCATTGGCTAGAGGGATACATGGCCCAATAAGCTTCAAGGAAAGCCTAGGGAAGGGGGTCGACCTAGCTCTCTCTCTCTCTCTCTCTCTCTCACACACACACACACACACACACACACACACACACACACACACACACACACACACACACACACACACACACACACACACACACACACACACACACACACACATTTGAGCATCCCATGAGCTCTCTCACTCTCATTCTTCCCTTCACACACTCTTGTGAAGCAAGAACTCCATCTCCTTCTCCAAGCTTGAGAAGTTGAGTGCCTACTACCACAAGCTCTTGGCTATGGATGCAAATCCACACAAGAGAATGCTTATGCTTGCTTATCAATCTCTCTAATCTCCCATTAACACTATGCTAAGCTATGCTACAAGAGCTATGAGTGATTATGCGCAAGGGGTTATTGATTTCTTGTAGAGCTACTTCTACTTCTATCTTCTTCCTCACTCCCTGCCAGCTCTCCTCACCTTTCATTGGTGTTTGAGGTCTTGGGATTGAGGCTGGACATTTTCCAACTTCATGCTAATCATGTTTATTGTTGTTACCATGCTAATGCTTGGCGAGTGAAGCTTACCATCTTCATCTCATCAAGAAGGTCTCATGGAACACAAACAGTTGTATTGTAAACAAGTCTTCTGTCATGGAAAATTCTATAATACAAAAGCCTATTGGAGGGGGGACCGGCTCCAACTAATCCGGTCCTCTATTGGTGTCAATTTCTCTAAACTCTCACTCTCTTTTACAAGTATTGTTCATGCCATGTTAATGAAGTAATGTGTTAGTGTTGCTCTCTCCATCCAAGCACTTTCTTTCTCACTATAAATCTATACTCAAAAGAATACTCTAGGAAATGCTCAATATGTTATTCATTTTCCGCTCCAACTCAAGTTAAAAGGTTAATTCCATTAGATTGGTATCAGAGCATTTGGTTTCTCTTTTCTTGCTTAAGAAGAGAGGTCCTCAAGTAGCCTATAAATGGTTGATGTTGTTAATTATATTAGGGTAAGTGGAACTGGGATCTATTATCGGTTTTGTTGAGCCCACTATGTGGGGTATGGTGCACACCTCGGGAGATTTGGACCTAATAATGGAGTCTTTTTAGACTTGCCTATGGCTTTACCATTATTGAGCCATAAGAAGTCCGAAAGGAGCTAGCCCTCAGCAACTCTGCTATGTTAGACCTACTCCTCTACTCTCTATAATTAACCACTTTGAGCCGTGGGTGTAGATACTTAAGAGCCGATTTTCAAAAGCTAAGAGGAGTGGCAGCTAAGGTTTTGAATTGCCAAAGCATACACTAAGTACATACATAAATCTTGTTAACATGGCCGACAATAATCAAGAGAGTAGAATGAACATTGATTAGCTTTGATTTTGCACATGAAGGTGCTAATGATGATGCTCCCATGTTTGTGAATTATCTAGTCACTAGGTTGCAGCAAACTATGGGCAACCCTGCTTTGCAAGCCGAAGTTACTCAACAACTTCGTGCTTATGGAATTTCCCTTCCTCTCCAACAGGAGAGAGAGCTTAGGAGGCCTCTTGAAGAGACCCCCAAAAGAAGACTCTCTCCCATTCGAGAGGAGGAATCCAAAGAGCAAGAAAGCAATGAAAATTTAAGTTCCTTTGAAGATGTGGTTCCACGAAGACAGCAGTCTCGACGATCGCCTACTCCTCCCAAGAGGAAAAGATCAACACACAGTTCTTCTCCTCGTTATTCCGAAAGAGAAGAGAGGAAACAAAGGAAGAAAAGGGCTAGGAAGAGGTCACCCTCTTCTCCTTCATCTTCATCTTCCTCCTCTTCCGATGAAAGCTATGGATATTCTCCTAGAGAATACAAGAGGGGAGGCCATCGCAAATCATTCCCTGCATGGAGAAGGTCCCAAAAGTTAAAGAAGTTCAAGAAGGGAGGAAAGAGTATCTCTTTTCTCTTTTATGATGGCACCTTTGGTGCTACTGACAAAGTGTTGACCTTCATCCAGCAATTTGATGCGGACTTTGGAGACGAGGGCTTTACAGAGTCCTCCAAGCTACGCCATATAGCTATGCACTTTCAAAAATTAGCTCGTCAATGGTGGGCCAGCCTTTGTGGCAACGGCAAAGCCCCAAAGACATGGAAAACTCTACGAGTTTCCATCATGAAGCAATTCCTTGCAAGTGATGAAAGGACAAAGTGCTTACCGAATGGCGCAGCTTGAAGCTTCTATCTCATGAGTCTATCCACAAGTATGTAGACAAGTTTTGGGATTTACATCTCAAGGCTACTATCTTTCAAAAGATAGACTTTGCCGAGAAAAGGCAGCAATTCTGTGCAGGATTACCTGAAGAGATGGCTGAATATATCAACTCTCAACGGCCTGGTACTATTAGCGAAGTAATCCATCACACCATGGTTGCTTCATGTATCAATTTCCATCAAGGGGCTGGACGTAATGTCAAACCCATGGACAACAAAGGCAAAAATGATGCAAAGGGTAAGACCAATGCTCAAAATTCTTCCCAAGGAACTTCCAACAACAACAACAACAACAACAATTGGTCCAAGGAGAAGGGATTTTACAAAGGTAAAAACAAACTCTCTCCTGAAGAGCTTGAAGCTTTTCACAAGGATCATAAGTGTTTCAAGTGTGGGGAGCAAGGATACGGCTATCGTTCTTGCCCCAAGAAGAATGCTCGCAATGAGACTCCGAGGGCTTCCACCATCGAAGCTCTAAAAGAGGATGCTCATTGCAAAGGCTCATCACTCTCCTATGTTTGGGGAAAGGTAAGAGAGCATGATGCATTCATCTTATTTGACCTTGGCTCTACTCACAATTCATATCAACGGAGTTGGCCACCAAGTTGGGCATTCAAGCTTTCGAGATGGGAGATATGGTAACGGATGATGCAACTTTCAAGGGACAACAAGCCTCTGTTACTCCCTTGATTGGGAAGTTGAGGCTTCATGTCCAAAGCTATGTGGACAAAGAAGAATTCTTCATCTCTCCTCTCCAACATGAGGATGTTATGCTAGGGGGCACCTTGGTTTGATCGCATGGCTGCCAATATGAAGTTCCCTGAAAGGAGAATGTACTTCACTTATAGGGGAAAGAATTTGTATATAGATGCTAGTGAGCGTGGTCGCACTATTTCACTTGTAAATTCTCTTGCTTTTGATAAATCAATGAAGAGCTTAGCTTTTGCATATATGATTTTTTTCAAAGAGTCTCCAAAAGATCCTAATGTTTCATCAAATGTAAATGGTAGGAATCAAGAAGAGTTAGACTTGTCTAATTTTCTAAAAGGATTCCAAGATGTGTTCATCGATGATATCCCTATGGACTTACCTCCAAAACGAGGGGATGATGACCATCGCATTGAGCTTCTTCCTGGAAGCTCACCACCTAACAAGCCTCCTTATCGAGTCTCACAAGCTCAACAAGAGGAGATCATGAGGCAAGTACAGGAACTGGTAGACAAAGGGATGGTGAGGCCTAGTTCCTCTCCCTTTTGTTCTCCACTCATTTTAGTGCAAAAGAAAGATAGTACATACCGTATGTGTGTGGACTATCGAGCACTAAACCATATCACTATCAAAAACAGATTTCCTGTGCCTCGGCGGGTAGAAGATCTATTTCATAAGCTACAAGGCTCTACCTACTTTAGTAGGATTGACCTTAAAAGTGGCTATCATCATCAAATAAGGATAGTGGATGAAGATATCCTAAAGACCGTGTTTCGCACAACATTTGGTCTTTATGAATATCTAGTCATGCCTTTTGGCTTGACTAATGCGCCAGCTATGTTCAATCGTCTAATGGAGACATTTTTTAGACCTTACCGCAAATTCACTTGAGTGTTCTTTGATGATAACATCATCTCCTCAAAGTCTTTGGAGGAACATAAGCAACATCTCCAAGTGACTTTTCAAGCATTGAGGGAGAACAAGCTTTTTCTCAACCAAAAGAAAAGCGATTTTTTTCTTCAAGAGATTCAATACCTAGGTCATATTATCTCTCAAGATGGTATCCGTATGGATCCATCAAATTTAGAGGTAATAAAAGCATGGCCTAACCCAAAGAATCTACATGAGCTAAGAAGCTTTATTGGTATGTGCGCATACTATAGACGTTTCATAGCAAAGTTCTCTCAAATTTAGAGGTAATAAAAGCATGGCCTAACCCAAAGAATCTACATGAGCTAAGAAGCTTTATTGGTATGTGCGCATACTATAGACGTTTCATAGCAAAGTTCTCTCAAATAGCAGGACCAATACATGACTTAACTAAGAAAAATGTTAAGTATGTATGGACTGCTAAAGAGAAAAATGCTTTTGATAAGCTCAAGGAGAAGCTTACCTCCCAACCAGTCCTCATGCTTCCGGATCTCTCAAAACCATTTGAGGTCCAATGTGATGCTTGTGGTGATTGCCTTGGAGCAGTTTTGCTTCAAGAAGGGCATGCCATAGCATATGAGAGCCGACGACTCAATACTGATGAACGAATCTTGGGCATTTATGAGAAAGAGATTTTAACTGTTCTACATGCCCTAGACACATGGAAGCACTACCTGTTGGGGACTCCATTTATTCTGCGAACCGACCACCAAAGTCTCAAGTATTTCATGACGTAAACCAAGCTCTCCGACAAACAAATGAGGTGGGAAAATTTCCTGTAGCAATTTAATTTTCATATTGCTCACGTTGTTGGTAAGCACAATCAAGTGGCTGATGCACTTTCACGACAACCAAAAGCTAAGGTAGTGTCTATTGCTACTCGCAATGACCTATCTTCTATGATAGATGAGTATGCTACTGACTTTGATTTTAGAGACATAATATCAGCCCTTGCTTTGGGGAAGAAAGAGGAACCATTCACCTTGCAGGATGGTTATCTTCTCCACGGCATTAGGCTATGTGTTACACATTCCCTTCATGACAAAGTTATGTATGAATCCCATGCTCCTCCATATGCGGGGCATAGAGGTATTCAACCTACTCTTCGAGGAGTAGAGACATATTGCTATTGGCCTACCGTGAAAGTGTACATACAAGAGTATGTTTCAAAATGTGTAGTATGCCAGAAGACCAAATATGATAGAGGGAAGCAACCTGAATTACTCCAGCCATTGCCTATCCCAAATTCACCATGGGAGAGTATATCCATGAATTTCATCTTTGGATTACCCAAGTCTATCTATGAGAATACGGGAATATGGACAATAGTCGACAGGTTTAGCAAACAAACACACTTTATTCCTGTCAAAAAGACTATGAAGGCACATCAAATGGCAACCCTCTTCATATCTCAGATTTTCAAGCACCATGGATTACCCACATCCATCGTGTCAGATAGAGATCCTAGAATGACCAGTTCTTTCTATCTCTCTCTCTCTCTCTCTCTCTCTCTCTCTCTCTCTCTCTCTCTCTCTCTCTCTCTCTCTCGTATTATTTAATTATATCATTTGGACATGTGTCCTCTTTTTCCTCTTTGCGAGAAAGAACTTAATTATTTATTTTTTATGCATCTAAATTCTCATTGGACCCCTTAAAAGCCTATCCAATAGGATTCAAGCACATCATGAGGGTCACATGTGGAGGATTTTGACATGTGTCTTTTATGCTTCTTAAGTCATTTGGTTTGAATTGAATACTTCAAACACTTAGTCAATTAAGCATGAAATCTTTTATGCCTCTTGAGAGTTTATCTTTATATTGAACACTTCAAGAACCTTAGTCATTTAAGCACGAGAATCACCTCAAGCTTGGGCAAGGTTCCCACAAACACTTTAAGCACTTTAGTTAGCAAGCCAACAAGCACCTCCTGCTTGGGTAGGATTCCTACCTGAAGGTCAGCCCTAGCTTGCCTAAGGTGAGAAGGACTTTTTAACACTAACGTTTGGAGGTCTTTAATGAAGCTAACCCTAAGGTATTTTAAGCTCCATTAGATGCCCGTTTCTCTTTGATAGATTATCTCCTTTTGGACCCCTATTGAGATGTAACCATCTCTCCTCTTGGTCCCTTGCTGAGGTAAATCTCGAAGCACTTATTGCACATTGCTGTTTGGTAGACTATCTCCTTTTGGATCCCTATTGATGTGATAGATTGGGAAGATAGACATGCCAATTACCACACAACCATACCTATATATAGGCCCTTGGACCTCTAGCTCTTAGCTATATATAGCCCCTATACTGCATGTGTATTTGTTGGCCCTTGGCCAGGGCCATGCCCTCCTATAGTCTGACCTTGGCATGACATTACTCCCCCCTTGGAGAATCATTTTCGATTGCAAAAATAAATGTGGTAGGATCTTTATAATAACACTAATGTTTTCCACAGTGGTATCCCTCATAAATCTAGCTGTTTGTTTAATCAACACACGGTTCAGTAGGAGGTCCAATGAAATCAAGAATAATATCTTGATTTTGCACATTGTTGTCCATTTGCAACCATCTTGTGTTACTAGTTCCAATACAATCATAGTGTGTAGACTCCATTTAGAATGCACATGAGCATGCTAAACCAGTTATCACAACAAAGAGATACCCGAAAGAGAACCTCTTTTCACTTTCCTTGAAGTAACTTGATGACATAACTCATCAGCCAAGTTTAAATCCTCGACTTGTTCTCTAATTTTCTTAGTAAACAACCCCACCATAACTAGTGTTCAAGGTTGAGAACCTGACTTATACATGAAGAGACTATACCTAGTCGCAAACATGCTTTAACTTCTGGTAAGCAAACTCCAAGTAGATCATTTAACCGTAGAACAATAAATGTTGACTAATTGGATTGCTTGGTGCTAACGTGCGCACTTTGCATATCCTTTAGCACAAGATTACACTTTGTAATCTGCCTATCCCCTTGGATAATGAATAGTATTGAGGTGTGTTTCCCCTCGTTTTATGGACAGTCTTCCTAGATGACACGTAAATGGGAATCAAAATTTTGTACAACATTGCTGATGAATCAACAATGTCCTAAATAACCATCTTGGTTAACTTGAAAGTCCACAAGCACCCAAACCGAGTCATGATCTCTATTGGTGATTTGTAGGTATAAAAGTAATCTCATATAGATACTGCACATAGAGTGCAAAATGCTTCATAAGCAACTAATGTGATGAATATGCATGCCACTCCAAATCACGCTTTGCTAAACACTAGGGCCCATAACACCTAGTGTGCATGCATTTAGCAAAAACCAGATCTGAACCTATATATCCATGATCATCTTTGCCAATACTGATGGTGAATGTTAAAGAGGAATGCAAATAGTTTCGAATAGAAACTAAATACTTTATGTTGCAATCATTTGCAAGCCTTGCTAAAATGTTTGAACCATAATAGACGGTGAAACATTAATCACTTCTAGCCACAAACAATGAAACCTTTTCATTAACAACTCATAGCCTTGATATATACATAAACAACCACTCGTTAATGTTGTGTAGCTACACTTGTACCTTAACAAGTCATTCTGTGTATCCAATGATTTCTGGCCATTGAAATTGTTCCTGACACGTCGTACTGAAAACGGTCTATAAACGGATGTGACCAACACCTAGGGACATCATCGTGACACATAATTGAAGTAGCAGTGCCATTGTCAGTCCCAAAGACTCATATTCACCACATGTGGAACATGTCTTAACTAAGGATGCCTGAAAAAAGAACATCCTACAGGTACAAGATGTACTTGTGTGTGGAGGTAACTACAAACACTCTATGACGGGAGTGAGAGGAACCCTCATTAGCCTTGCTCCACAATGGCTAAACTGAACTCCTTGAGTTCCTAGACCGTGTTGTATCCCATGTGACAACATGTACCAAATAAAACCCTACAAGTGGATCCATAACTGCGTAATGAAAAAAATTATTTTGGACACTACAGCCCAAATTTCTAGGCTTTTACCCGACCTTGTCATCTTGCTGAAGAGCAAAAATGGATTAAAACATAGAAGTTTATGCATCCTACTTGGAAAAGGAAACAAAAACATAAAACCAAATCAGATGTGTACCTGGAGGGGGAACATAGTGTTCACTTATTTGTAGTGAAAGGCATCTGTCCAAATTTCCCGCCTGCAAAGGCCTAGGAACACTAACTGAAAATTAGTGGAATGCAAGTAGTATTGCACATGTAACATTGGGTGTTGCCTTTGCAATCCAGACTGGTTAAAAGCAACATTGTCAAACCCCTTGGTTAAATGTTGCATGAAAACTGCTCAACAAGCATCCAGCCCTTGGCCTATGTTCGTGACCCTCCTTCGGTTTTCCCGTGGCATTTCATTACTTTTGAAGTTGCAATATATCCACTACCCCTTGGCAGTTTGAGGACTTCTTTCCTTGAAAATGCAAGTGTTAAGGTTCCAAGAATTGACCATCAAACCTTACTAAGTGATTTAGTAATCACGCGCTGGGTCTTACCCCAAACTGTACTCATATAAGCACTCTTAGTGCTAATAGGAGTTCCACTGATGTTGGAGTCGTATTCACAACTAGATCTTTTGCACACCTAAAAATCCAAAATCTTGGGTTTTTGTTAACAATCTTGCTGTCTGAAATGTTGCCTTCATCTATACACCTTGGTATAGAGATAAGCCCGTACGAGTTTAAGACGTTCAAAAACTCAACTTGATCTTCACACGTAAAGTGTGTAGCGCTAAAATAATGCCCCAAAAATTTCTAATGGCAAGACTCTTGCTTGTCCATGAGAATTGATGGGTACTCAACAAAATGGAATTGAGCAATCACTAATGGATTACAAACAGATGGCTCTTAGCCAGGTGCCAAAAGAGGTGGCAATAGATGGCTCTTAGCCCTTCCTGTTACCGTATTGACATAGAAAGATGTCAATAAAACCATGCCTAGTTTCACCTTTCTTGCAGAGAATTAGGAGAGAGAGAGAGAGAGAGAGAGAGAGAGAGAGAGAGAGAGAGAGAGAGAGAGAGAGAGAGAGAGAGAGAGCGGTGGGCTAAAAATAATGCCCCAAAAATTTCTAATGGCAAGACTCTTGCTTGTCCATGAGAATTGATGGGTACTCAACAAAATGGAATTGTGCAATCACTAATGGATTACAAACAGATGGCTCTTAGCCAGGTGCCAAAAGAGGTGGCAATAGATGGCTCTTAGCCCTTCCTGTTACCGTATTGACATAGAAAGATGTCAATAAAACCATGCCTAGTTTCACCTTTCTTGCAGAGAATTAGGAGAGAGAGAGAGAGAGAGAGAGAGAGAGAGAGAGAGAGAGAGAGAGAGAGAGAGAGAGAGAGAGAGAGAGAGAGAGAGAGAGAGAGAGAGAGAGAGCGGTGGGCTGAGTAAACCCCTTGTTTTAATGTGGTGTATGTCCCTTGCATCGGCTCCATTGCAGACGATGTCTGTGTCATAGCTTATCCTACAAGCGTACAACGCTCTTGTAGAGAGGTACCATAATTGACATCTGGACCCACCTATCGTATATGTGATCATGACTGTACCAGAGTGATTGAGGCACTTTGCCTGTGAATATACATAAAAAATTGTTTTAACATGTTAGTTACTTACCTCGTCCTTGATATAGTAGCTAGTGTGATAGCGAAAGCATATACAATGATGGGTGTTGTACGTCCATCATACCAGTATGTCATGCATACATATCAAAAAATGGAATGATAAGCCCTTGGCTTCAGTGACAGTCTCAACCATGTGAGCCACTGGTATACGTGCCTTGCACGATTACACTGGCATGGATACATCACAATGCGCCGTTGCGTAAACTATGAACTTATATCCCATTGTGCCAAAGATGTGTGCTAAGAGTCAATCAATAATACCTTTGCACATAAGAGAAACCGTACTTCACATGAAGTCGGGCAAAGCACTTTGCTTTGTACATCAGCTTCTTATGGAGTTTGCCCAAGCACTTTGCATTGCGCAGAGGGATCTTTTGCAAAGTGAGAAGTTAAAAATAGACAAAACAAAAATAACTTGATGTTTACTAACCTTGGCACCCACTTATGGCTAGGTGTTTGGTAGTTCGCTCGAATTTGGCTCATAGCCTTATGTATTGTGCGAGTGAGTTAGCATAAGTATGATATACACCATCATGGAATGTAAAAACCTGCAAACATCTTGGCAAGTTTTCCCAAGTGTGTATGCAAAGAGCATATTCCAAACTGTGGAAATTGCGATGCCAAATACCAAAAGGGAAGCCTTGCTTCACATAAGTACAAAGGGAGTTATGGTGCACATAGCTAATAGATACTCTTGCAAATTTATAATGGCATAGTAAAAGAAATTCGACCTTGTTGAACATTCACAAATAATTACTTTGTTGAATAGACAATGTATTTTAAAACAAAAAAATACGTGCACCTCATACCTGCTTGGCTTGCTTATTGTATTCTAGAAAATTTCATAGACGGATGTGAAAAAATAGTTTGCCTAAGAGCCATGCCCGAGCAAAATTGCGAATCCAAAATACGACAAAGAAAAACCCCTTTTGGTTTCTCAAGCTATAACAAGTGATCTGAGACTTTGTCGTCTCGATTTTGGCTCATAGCCCTTGCACGTCTTACGCAATCGATTAACTAAAAACTCCATAATATTGCACCTTGCCTTTGGAGTAGTTACTTCTTCCGGTAGTATCAAGTCTAGAAATGCGTTGTCCCGCTCCCCTTGATATACTAGAATATTACCAAGTTGCCATGCCTTTGCATGATACAATGTGGTAGCCCAACTTTGGATGTTTATCTAACCACAGACTCTTGCCGCACAGAGGCAACCTTTGCTTTCCGTGCTTGGAATGCGGACAAATCTACAAGATTCCATGAAATTATAATTTAAAACGTTAAAATAAATTAACTTGCTTACCAATTCTTACGATAATGTATGTCATAACATCAAACAATTCGATGTATTGGCTCGTAGCCTTTGCTAACGTCGAGCTCCTTAGGATAGCAGCTAGAAAGTCATGAAATTGCCTATTAGAGGGCCGTGTCCTCATCTAGATTGCTTGAAGCACTCATTGAAATGGCCCTTGCCATATTTTTGAGGTCGTATCCTTGGATTACTCCCTTGTCGCATACTTATTATAACCCAAAAGATTATGTTGCATGTTCCTCAATTTTACTTTTGGAAACATTGCACTTTGGCCATGCCGACTTCCTTTGAACCCCTCATCAATTCCTTGATTTTTTGAATATGGTGTCAACAACATGCATGGTTTGCCTCGGCCCACGACAAAGTATCCCTTGCATTCCTTGCATGTCCTCTTTGCATGAGCTTCTCTGATTGTTTCACTTGAAATCTCTGCAATTTTTGAGAAATTACAGAAATTTAATTTGATTAGACCCTTTGATTGCTTTGGTCGTCTCTCTTGAGTTTGTTGATGGCGAGTTGAAGAGGGTTGAATGGGGGGGCTACCTCTCTTCCGCTTGTTTGATTAAAACCTAGACCCTAGTGTGAAAACGAGCTTCCCACAAAAACCTATGTAGTTTGCTGATTGCTGAGGAGGAAGGCGAGCTCGAAGCTCCTGCCACATGCACCCAACAATGATGCTCCAATGTAGAATTTGTTCGCTTTTTGCCCTGCAAACCCAGCAAGCCAAAGCGCGGCCGCTTTCATGCAGTTTGACTTTGATCCACACCCCGGCTAAGCCTGCCTTCCCATGGTCTTCTTGTCCTCTGTCAGCTCTGCAGGGACGGTGTCCCATGCTGTGTGTCGGGTTCTTGAGCCCGCCATGAAAATCCCCATATAAGGGGTTACTCTTGCGGCTCCACCTTGGATGGCCCTTCCATGCACGCCCTCATGGAAATGAGAGAGAGAGAGAGAGAGAGAGAGAGAGAGAGAGAGAGAGAGAGAGAGAGAGAGAGAGCATGCAAGGTTCCCCCTTCCTCCATAGCCCCTCCCTCCCCTGAGCTCTGATACCAGTGTGAGAGACTGGGAAGATAGACATGCCAATAACCACCCAACCATACCTATATATAGGCCCTTGACCCTCTGGCTCTTACCTATATATAGCCCCTATACTTCATGTGTATCCGTCAGCCCTTGCCCAGGGCCGTGCCCTCCTATAGTCCGACCCTTGGCATGACCGTTTGACATGCCACCATTTCTCCTTTTGGTCCCCTGTTGAGATAGGTCTAGAAGCACATATCTATATCCTAACTCTTGTTCCCCTTTTATCTTCCCATATTAAATGATCAGTTTAATGTGAGAAAATTATTTGGTAAAGTTAGATATTATATTTTATGACACTGCTCCACTTCAGTGTAGGTCACCTCTCCACGACTTATTACCCTGCTTTCAAAAAAGATAGGCTTAGATCTCCTTCTCACCTTTTGTAGCAATACTGCCCCAATAGCCATAGTACCTACCGTCACCGACAACATAAAAATAATCTTCTTGATCGGGAGGGCACACCATTGATAGCTGGCACAATATTTCTCACCCTATCAAATGATTCTTGAGCTTCCCCGTTCCATTCAAATACATGGACTTGATGTGCCCTCTTTTGAAGGGGATATACACATTCCAAAAACATCTAAAAAAACCTTGATAGATACTTTGATTTAATATGCACAAACGATGCAAAACCTCGAGCATTGGAGGGAGGCTCCATAAGGACTAGAGCCTTAACTTTTTTTGGATCCACCTCAATTTCATTCTGTGACACCACATGGCCTAGTAATGAGGCTCGAGGCTGTGCTAACTTTCACTTCTTGGGGTTCAATTGACTCCTTCTTCATCAAGCCTCTGAAAACATAGTTGCAGCTTTGAAAAATGATCCGCCCTTGAGCTATAGCAACCAATGTCATCCATGAAAACCCTGATAAACCTACCCAAGTAGGGACCAAATACCCTGTTTACCAATCTTGAAAAGTACCATAGGAATTTACCAACTCAATTGACATCCTACAGTAAGCAACAAAATCCCCATCGAGAGATAAATGTCCTCTTTAGCTTGTCTTCAAAAGCAAATCCTATCTAAACGTAACCTGAAAACCCATCCATGATGGAATACCTCCTATGGCCAGCTACCTGATTTAAGATTTCATCTTAAAATGGCAACGGATAGTGGTTTCTCTTGGTCAACGTAGTCAATGGCTTGTAGTCAACACACACCCACCATTTCCCATTTTTTAAAGGAGTAATAACCACCAAGGATACCCACTTAGATTCCTTCCCAGGGTATATAATACCTGCATCCCAATAGTTGGTTGATCTCCTGCACCAAAGGGCTTCCTTTTGAATTTCACTCAATCTCCTTAGCTTCTGCACTTTTGTGTTGTGACCTTCCTTGAGAACTATCTTGTGCTCAACACCCTTGGCTCCTTGCAGATCCTTGTACTCTGTCGCAAAAAATTTGGAAAGGAGGCACACAATTGGACATAGCCTTCTTTCTCATGCTTGGTCAAATCTTCGATCAACATATTGGCCACTTCTTCTGCACGTATGCCATGGACCTGTGGTTTCACCTTCTCTTTTGAATGAGAGTCCTCCACATTGACTCCAAACAAATCATCATTAATCTTCAGTAGATAATCCTCACTTTCCTCTTCTTCTGTCTATGTATAACATTCATCATAGGCCATCTCGGTCTTGTAATCATAGCTTATTGTGTCACCTCTGTCTCTTGCCACCATAGGGTGGAAACAACTCTCTTTGGCCTTTAGGTCTAGCACCACCTATCTTCCTCTCTCTTTATCAAGCAAGGTGAACACTATGCTTTCCCGATACTGTTTAGCACCTATTGTCAATAATCATGGCCTACCAAAGGTGATAGGGAACACATTATCACCTACTTTCATTACAAAGAAATCTATTAGTCACTCAATGCCCATCAACTTCATTCTTACATCTTGAGCCACACCCAAACACCTAGCTTTAGCATGGTTAGCCATCCTCATGCACATGTTTGACTTTGCCATTGCTTTGACACTTGTTTCCCTCATGGAATTTTTTATCATGATGCAAACTTGTGCTCCATCATCTATATATGCTTGAACCTACATTGTCTTTTCAATAACATCATCCACCAAAGAAAGAACATCAGTTGGGCTACCCACCTTGAGTGCACATGCACATTGCATTTAGCTTTTGGTAGCCTCGTGCTTACGCTTGTAGTAGACCACTGTCTCCTTATTTTAGGGTTCAAAGCCAAAAAACGACCAAAAGTTATGTTAGCCTTTTGGCCCTACACATCACTTACCTGATCCTATTTGGAGTAGACATGCCCTAGTTGGAAATCTGCTTGCTTGATCTTATGACACCTCCTCTTCTTGCTAGTTTTTGATTGCTCCCTACCCTTGTACATATTCTCTTTGCCTTTACGGTCTCTAGTCTCCCGTTTGGTTTTTGTTTCTCTTCCAGATCTTGCCCTTTTGTTGGCCAAAACTTTGACATCCTGCTTATCCACACCAATGATGTTCACCCTAGGGACTTCACCGCCATTTGGAGGATCTGGTTGCATTGGATTCTTGATCACCTGCTCTCTAGGGCCATTAAGATGTGCTTGATCCCTTCCTCTATCAAATAATGGATAGATACCACCTCTTTCTCTTGGCAAATGAGGACAGTCCGGTGCATAATGTCCTTCTTCATCACAATTATAGCACCTGCTAGACAACGGCCTAGTTTTACCCCTTGCCCCTCTTGGTTGACCTCTATCTATCCCCCTTAAGTGCAATTATTGCATTTATACGGACAAATCCTATACAATTTGCACCCAATTCTACAACACAACTACTACACCTTGGTTCCCATGATTCTCCTCATGATAGCATCATCCCTGGGACCCTATGGTCGAGTAGGAACCACCACTTTACAGCCTCACACTTCTTGCTCAATCTTCTTTTTTATTTTCCTGCTCTTCACCTTTGTAATTGCCACTGCACCATTACAAGTTCTCCGGCCTTTCAAAATCTACATTTCCCTCACTTTAGGATGTAGACACGCCATTAATTTATCCACCTTAAAGTAGTCGTCGTTGGCCAACTGCATGGCTACCACTAACTTTTCCCAACAAGCTTAAAAATGATCCAAAAACAAATCAAATTCCTCACCTACAGAGCGCTTTCAGTTTGGCATCCATATCAATTGGGGATGCTTCTTTGTCAAAATCATGTAGAAAAGGCACTCATAGAGCCTGCGAAGCAAGCTTATGCTTGCTGTCCAATGCTTCCTACCACACTTTTGCTTTGCCGCCCATCACCAAAGGAAAATTCTGCACCTTGTTGTTTTTGTTTGGCATACGCAATGACAACATATAGAGCTCGAAATCCGCAATCCACTCAACTAGACTCTCTTCACTTGTGAAAATTGGACTATAGCTTTCAGACACCATCTTTATCAAAAGCCTATTTTTCTTCACAAAATTAGGAGCAATCAGCATGGTCCTTAGTGGGGGCACTAGAAGATGGAAAAGGGGAAGGGGGTATGCACCTGGAACACACAATGTGCATCTCTATACAACCCATAGCAAGCCAATCCACTAGGGTTCACCTTCAAAATCCACACAATTTCACTTGTACACACTTGTTTTGCCACACCAACACGCACACACACACTTCACGAGAAGCTCCAACACCTGTCACACACCCAACACCTCTATTCCACATTGCTAACTCACACAAACCTCTCTCTCTCTCTCTCTCTCTCTCTCTCTCACACACACACACACACACACACACACACACACACACACACACACACACACACACACACACACACACACACACACACACACACACACACACACACACACACACACACACACACACACATACTTTTCATACACAGTCTTTGGTTCGGGGTTTCACTCAACCTCACCGCAATTGGAAACACAAGAAAAGCATATGAGTAGATGAAGGGAAGGGGAGCAGGGAATCAACATTGAGAAGGGGGAAAAGAGCAAGCTTCTTCTTGCAAAAGCTTACAAGGATTCCATGGTTTACACAGAGGAAAACACCTCTTACTTGCTCTCAAAAATATGTTTGACAAAAAGCCCTTTACAATAAACTTAAAGTCCTCTTATAGGGAGGTAATTTCTTCAAAAAAAGAACAAAAAGTGCCTCTTGCTTGTTTAACTCAAGGGCTCCTCTTTCTTGAAAGGGGGTTGATTTTATCCATGTGGAGGTACCATTTTAGCACCTTTGATGGGCTACCAATACCTCAGCATTCCACTCTCCCTCACATACTTTAGAGCTCACTTGAGTTCATTTGGGTTGTCACGGCGCCGTGACAACGCTTTGACTCTCCCTTTGACCTGAGTAAAAGGTTTGTGCCTTTTTGAATGCACGTGGGCACAACCGAGCTACCACATCATCATCCACAAACTGAGCCACCCAAAAAATGAAAAATTCATATGGCACTGCTCTGCAATCAATTGGCATGAATTTCACCTGCAATATCTTGATCATCGGTACTCCGTTTGATGAGCTGTTAATTTCAACTAATCCCATATAGTTCACATGACATTTCAAAACCTAGTCAAGGCCCAAAGTCACTTGTCAAGTGTGCTTCTCAATGCGTACAAGTGGGCCCATAAGTGCCCCCCCCCCCGGCAAACATTCAACTGGCCATAACTTTTCCTCTAGAGCTCTGATTGACAATCCAAGAAGACATGCATGCTCCACAACTTGCAATTTTTAGTATTAGCCACACTGAGCTAGCTCTAGCGATCTGCCCCCATCCGCCCTCCCTATCGAGGATCTGTCAAGCTTTCTAACTTTGACTCTGGATAAGGTTCTTCTTCAACTGTTCTCTAAATTAATTCAACATCTACTGGTTTGTCTCTTAGAGATGTTTTTGAACAACCTTCCATACTTCTAGAAAGGACATCAACTTCTTTGAAATGCAAAACCGCTTAATACAAAATCCATGCTGATAAATGGAATTGGCTAAGTTCATTAAGAGACTTGTTGTAACGATATTCCTGACCCCTATTGATGGACATTCATCTTGACGGCCCTTTCCGTTTCCGAGCTCATATGTGCACCTTACCTTTGGCCATGCCCTCACTTAGACACCTTGTCCTTGAGGCTCCATGATTGTGGATACCCTTTGTGTGGCTTGAATGCTTGTGCGATTAGCGTTGTGAGCGGGATGAAAACACACACAGCGCCTCTATAACGACCCGACACACACTCTTGGAAAGATACACACACACACACACACACACACACTATGGGGCACCACTCGACTTAGACAACACACCTGGCCGAGAGAGGGAACACACCTCTGGAGTGATAGGAGAGAGACTATCCACTTACCCACTCCACACAGACACACACACACACACACACACACACACACACACACACACACACACACCCCCAAAAAACTCAGCTCAAAAGAGGAAAATTTCTGATGTTTAGATACAATTGAGCTTGGGCCAACACCAATGGGGCAAATAGCTCACACAATATGGGTAAAATAAGCCAGATACAATCACAAACTAGAGTAGAAACTTCGCTCATAGGAGAAACTTACACAGAAAAATAGCAGGAAAAGAGTGAGGAATTTGGCAAAATGGACAGCGCCATCGCGTCCGGAACGGCCCAAAACCCCAGTCTACAATGTCAAAGTGCTCAAATCCGACCTCGGATGAGCAGTTTACGGCCAAAACAGGCTCCAAAAACCCCAAAAACACACCTGCGGCTGTTCCTCCTCTCTTCTCCACGTTTTTTCTGGTCTCCTCTCAGTTTTTTCAGTTCCCACACTTAGATTTATTAGTTGGGCACCCTTGGCCTTTTAGATGACCTCAAACGGACCCCGAACAGGCCAAAAACTGACCTCGCAATGCATAGTTGTCACCTTTTTTGCATCATCCGCACACCTGACACTCATTTCTTTTCAATACTGCGTCTCGCAACCACGTGAAGTGGCCCCAAAAAGTGGTCCTAATGATGACCTTTTTGCATAACTCTCACAAGAAAACACCACTTTGTGTCCGTATTCATCCACGTGCAAATATTGACCCCGTTCGGCCTCCTGACGCCACTCGATGCCATTTGACGCACCTGCTTACCTCATGTCGTCGGCCCACGGATAGCTTCCTCAAGAAGTTTTACGCGCTACCAACTCCTCCTTATTGTAGAAAAAACATAGTGGTACTGGTAATAGTGAAAATCGATGCACTATGTACACCCTGTCCTACCTGTACACATGTGGGCCCCACGTAACCACCTGGCTTTGAAAAATGGGCAATTGTTGATTTGATGCACCATGCATGTATATGTACATATGCGCAATCCCTTGCTCCAAAAAACTCCTGACATACTTTGCCCATCCCCTAACCTGCTAGATCATTCATGATCAGCAGTAGCAAAGAGCGATATGAGACTCGCCGCATCACAGGTCTCCTCATCCTTCACCAACATTGCTTGCTCCACAGACAGTTCATCTTGCTCCACCATCATCAATCTAGCATGATACAATTTCAGACGCAATCCATTTACCCTTGACTTATGTAGAACACCATCCAGGTTAGCCACCTGATATGTGCCATTTGGAAAACACTCCACTACCTTGAAAGGGCCTTCCCACTTAATTTGAAACTTCTTTTGGAAGGTGTTGTCCAGCTTACTTGTGTAGCGCAAAACCAAGTCATGCTTCTTGATACCCTTACTTTTGACCTTTTCATTTATCTTTGCTAAAGCCCTATCTTGCATCTGCCCATAATGTTCCAATGCACTCATCCTATCCAGCTGAACCTCTTGTAGCTGTAAGAGCCTCTCTTCGAATGCATCACTAGGTGGCCCAAGCAACTTCTCTAACATCTTGACCGCAGGCAACTCTACTTCCACAGGCAATAGTGCTTCTTTTCCATACACCAAATGAAATGGAGTAAACCCTGTACCTGTCTTCACCGAAGTACGGTAAGCCCATAATGCACTAGGCAATTCCAAATCCCAATTCTTTCCTTGGTGCTCTGTCACTTTCGAAAGAATCTGTACCAACTCACCATTGAATCTTTCATTTAAGCCATTACATTGTGGGTAATAAGGAGTGGTATGCTGGTGCCTAATCTTCATCTTTGCACATAAAAAATCTAGCAGTTTAGCTCTAAAGCCAGGTCCCTTATCTGAAAGTAGCTCCAGTGGCACCCCAAACTTGCAACATATTTCATCATACACAAATTTGCCACATCCTTTGCAGTGATCTGTTTTACTGCTATAGCCTTTGCCCATCTAGAAAGATAGTCCACTGCCGTCAAAATATAGCTTTTGCCCCTACTTGTGATAGGTAACGGGCCTATTGCATCAATCCCCCACTTTTCAAACACATCAAACGCCATAATGGTTTTTCGTAGCTCTGGCTTCAACACTCTCTTCCCAAATGCTTGACACCTATTGCAAGACCTACACCAATGGTGAACATCCTTGTGCAAACTAGGCCATACATACCCCTCTTGCAAAATCTTATGCAAGGTGATCTTTAGAGCAAAATGGCCACCACATGCGCCTTCATGATTCTCTTCCAACACTCTGTAAAGCTCCTCCCGCCAAGGTACACGTCTCAACATGAGATCAGCCCCTTTCATGTATAAGACATCACCAATCAATTTGTACCTGTATGCTCTACGCACAAAGCCATACTTCTTAGACTTCTGAATCTACTTTGGAATGATTCCTATTAGCAAAAACTCCTCTTCTTGATCCAAACTTTCCCGGACATGATAAAGAGGTAAGGTGGTCCTCAACACAAATAGCTCCCCAATCATGCCTTGAGCTGCTTCATGTGCCTCTCCATTTAGAGCATGTTCAATGTGTCTGATGATCCATGCTTCGAACCTTTTTAACAGGACTTTAATTCTGAAGCACATTTCCTTCAATGAGGTGTTCTTGCTCTTCCACACACCCAACACTTGCTTCACCACTAACAAGGCATCACCTTTTATGCTCAACCTTCAAACCCCATGCTTCAAACAAATGTGTAATCCGGCTTCCAGAGTAGCATATTCAGCCTCATTGTTACTATGAGCATCCAATTTGAACCCTCTCTTGCATACTAGCTTCCCCTCTGGATCATAAAGTGCTATACCCCCTGAAGCTGCATCATGGCTCTTTCTGTATGAACCATCAAAGAACAACACATGTGCATTGCTGATCTGTGGCACTTCTTCAACTACCTTTCTCACCACCTCTTCCTTAACAATAAGGGGATTCTCCTTGTAGGTCAACAAATCAGCTAGGGTAGCCCTTGTACTATCTTCCACTAGAAAAGAGAACTCAAACTCTTGCAGCTCAATTACCCATTTCTTCACCACATTTGACATGTTAGTACCATTAATTAACTGTGGCAAAAAGGCATAACTCGTCAAGAAAACAAAAGGCCGTGGTAGCAAGTAATGACGAAATCGTCGACAAGCAAATATTACACTGGCCATCACTAGCTCTACTTCGGAGAACTTTCTCTCCGCTACCAACTTCACTCGGCTTGCACAATACACTGGCCTCATATAATGGCTGCCCTTCCCCTTTTGCAATAGAATGGCTCCAATGGCATCATCCCCTACTGAGGGATTTACATAAAAAACTTTCTCCCAATCAGGAGCCTGCATGGCTGACAAACCCCCTAAAACCTCTTTCACCTCTTGAAACACTTCTTCACACTTGTCATCCCATTGCAATGGATCATGCTTTGCCACTTGTTGTAATGGATAAAGAATCTGAGAAGACAATGGAATAAACCTTGCCATGTACTTCACTTTCTGTATAAAGGTTGCCAATTGCTTCGTACTCGTAGGTGATGGAAGAAGAATAATAGACTTAACCTTGTCTGGATCAGCCTCAATGCCATTTTCTGACACCATGTGGCCCAATAACTTCACCCTTGGCTGTGCTAGATGACATTTCTTTGGATTTAGTTGTCCTCCACATTCATCATATCGAGCCAATACCATCTGCAGCTTCTCATGGTGTTCAGCCCTACTGCTATAAACACAGAAGTCATCCATGAAAGCTTTAACAAAACTACCAATGAATGGTTCCAACACCCAATTTGCTCTCTCTTGATAGAAGGAAGGTCCATTTGACAACCCAAATGGCAATACTGTGTAGCAATAGCAGCCCCATGGCGTAATAAAAGTTGTCTTTGTGCGGTCTTTAAGAGCAATCTTCAATTGAAAATAGCCTGAAAAACCATCACACACACTGTACCTCTCATAACCTGCCACTGAATCCAAGATCTGATCAATGAATGGAAGAGGATATGGGTTCTTCTTAGGGGCTGCGTTTAAGGGTTTAAAATCTACACAAATTCTCCACTTCCCATCCTTCTTTGGACTGAGTACAACTGGACTCACCCATTCTGTGGTCTCCATAGGGACTATGAACCCTGCCTTCAATAACTTGTCCACCTCTTCTCGCAAGGCTTCCAGTTGCTCTTGACCCATCCTTCTTAGCCTTTGCCGCACTGGCTTAGCACCTTCTTTCAGCTCTATATGCATCTCTTCGCCCTTGAACCCTCTGATCTCTTCATATGAAGTAATGAAAAAATCAGGAAAACTAGCCAGCATGTGCAAATATATATCCTTCTCCATAGTTGAGAGGTCTCCACTGATCATTTGTGTCATCAATTCCTGCTTCTTTGACAACTCAACCTTGGTTTGCATCAACCCTTCAATCACTTCATAAGGCCCTTCACTTTCATCTTCAACCTCATTCGCAAATGCAACTAAACCAAACTCTTGGATTTATTTGTCCATCAAAAGAAATGCAACATCAACATCCTCATCACTGCAGGTAGTGCTATCACTATCCTCATCTGTCACCGTGGAAGAGTCTTCATCACCACACTCATCCTCATCTTCATAAAGCTCCTCTAATCGTTTCCTTGTGTCCATATTATAAAGCTTCTTGGTACCTGTCTTTCCATAGAGGCTAATCGTACCATGTTGCCAATCTTGAACAGCTCCCACTGCACGTAACCATGGTCTGCCCAGTATAATAGGATATGCTCCCAACCCTGTTGGCATCACATGAAAATCAACCACTGCCTTTGCATCATATGCCTCCACTTCTAAGCTCTTTACAACACCCAAGCATTTTACTTTTTGATGGTTTGCCAATCTGATCCGAAACCCTGACACCCAAGCCACTGTGAGACCCATCTTCTCAACGCATGAGTGTGTTATGACGCATATTTGGGCTCCGCCATCCACATAACCTCGTCCCAAATTTTTCCTTTTATGCCACACATCTACTATTGGACAAATGTCTGGTAGCTCATCCATTGCCAACACCTTTACTGAACCTCTCTCTGGCTCTTTCTCCATTGGGTTAACCATCCTCTTCCACTGTCGCTTTAGCTTAGCTCTATAAGCTGCCCAAAAGTAACATCTGCCTTCCTGCTCGTCAGATCCTCCTTCAAGTCATAGCTTAATTGCCCATCCCCTAGTGGAAAATATGAAACATGAAACTTTCGACGAGCTCTCCTTTTCCTCTTGGCCTTGACATCCTCGCCTTCATGGCTCTTTCCTTTCTTCTTACTAGGACCTGGGGCACTTCTTCCTTCCTTTTCCTTTGCGGTCCTCTTCCCAATAGGCATCACTAATGTACCCTCTAGCTTTGATGCCTTCTCCAAGGTGACTACACTTAGCACTTTTGTCTTTCCTTTTTCCTCCTGGGTTACTCCACTGGTTCCTTCGTCTCCCTTAATTTCGATGCCATAATCATTTGACCTAGTTAACACCTGTCTTGGCAATGGATACATGTCTCCCCCCATATTAGCCTGGTGATTTAGAGAACAAAACTTGAAATATAAGTATGATCTCTAGTCACCTATGATTAATGAGAGTGATGTCTACTCTCTTGATGACATATTAGTCTGGTGTAACGAGACAGACTGAACGGGCATCCACCTAGCCGGAGGACACGTAGCCAGACACCACATTTGAACTCTATTAATTTTCCAAGCTAGTGTAGTGATACTCTGTGTAAATACTGATTCTAAAGTAGTAGGTCAATTCTTTGAGTTGTAATGTTGTCATGACATTTATAAAAGTCCATGTGAACTGGCCACTAGCCATTTAGAAAGCCCTAGGTATAAAGGTCAATAACTTTATTGTGAAAGGGGGCTTATCTTTAGAGGAGAAAGAGCTCTATTGTACATACGCTCAAGCTACAAAGCTGCTCCAAACTTGTAATCATCACGACTAATTATTGGGTAATCCATTTTCAGTTTTGAAACTTGCATTGTGTTCCTCTTTCTTTGCTCTTTCATTCAGGTGTAAGCATTGCCAGTTTTTTTGAGGTTTGTGACTATGTATTAGTGAGCCTAATCTTCAGATTTGAGTGCTTAAATCACTATCTTTAGTCGTTTTGACCATAGGAGAGTGTTCCTAGACCATAGGGCGACCTTTCTAGACTGATCTCTTGCAGTTTTCATGACCTTTTTCATGATGGATTGTGATTTTGGTACCTGGTTGGATTGCGACCAAACTTGGTAGGATAGTGCCCCA
This sequence comes from Adiantum capillus-veneris, assembly GCF_014529385.1. Lineage (NCBI taxonomy): Eukaryota > Viridiplantae > Streptophyta > Polypodiopsida > Polypodiales > Pteridaceae > Adiantum > Adiantum capillus-veneris. The sequence goes on along the minus strand of NC_140935.1, from coordinate 43,339,645 downwards.
TAGGTGTCCCAGACCTCCTCCTAAAGTTTCGTTGCATTTTGAGTCCGTTCGAGTGTCGAAATGGCGTGATGACCTAGAGCTATGAGAAAGGACATAGGAAGATTTTCCTGATCATTGAGTGTTGGTTTGATTGTAGAGTTGTTGTGTTTGCTTGTTAAGGTTTACTTCTTGAGATTGATGATCTCAAAGAGTCTTTGTGCCCCATCCAAGTCACTTCCCTGAGTATTGACATTATGTTAGTGCTAGATCGCTATGCTACAGACATCTGTCACGACGGCGACCTGCTAACATTGGCGTCGTTGCCGGGGATACGATCCTTAGATGGCGAGTGACCTAGTGCATATTTAGAGCATTCTTTTTTGAAGATTTGGCTTCCTTTCCATTTACACCTTAGCAGTGAAGTAGCTAGAAGTCGATGACTTGCTAGATCTATTCTTGAGAGCTAAAGAGGGTTGTGAGTGAGGTAGCCAATAGCATTTCACTCTTCGATTTTCTCTTTGCTTTTAGAATGCTTTACCGTTTTCCGTTTTAACTTTATTTTGTACCGTTTTGTTTGTTTTTGTTTCATGTTTCATTTTAGTTTTTAGGAGTAGGGTAAGTAGAAACTACAACCATCAAATTTGGGCTAAAAGATTGAAGATAAAAAGGGTGAGAATCATATTTTGGTTGAAATGACCATAACTCTGAAATTCTCAAAATTTGATGGTAGAGACCTCAAAAAGTGATCCAAATTCAAAATTTTGTGGATCTAGGGCATCAAGATACTCTATAGAAGCAAGCTAGAAAGTCTGGCAAGGTTCTATGGAGAAACATGGATTGCGATCCATGTACCCCAGAGACCATTTTGACAAAAAAGTGATTTGTGACACTGTGCATCAGTGGGATATTGCTCTGATCAAGTTTTCTTGAAAGAAAAACTCAAAAATCACGTCAAAATTAAACGTTAGGGCAAAAACAACAAAATAAGCATTTCAGGCACAAAATTTACAGTTTTTTCAACTTTTTGCGATCCAAATTCAAAAAAGGGTGAGATTTGGCTTGTGCAGGGAATAGAGAACCAGCATAACAAAATTCATGAAAAAATGTTGTCAAACATGGATCGAGATCCATGTACCTTTTATCATTCAGAGTTTATATTTGACAAGTGCATCCCTGATAACTAGTGGAACAATTTTTCCAAAAGGGACCATGTCAAAAAATTGAAAAAAGTTGGTCAAAATAGCCAAATACAAAAACCATTCAATAAACTACAAAGCAGATAGAAAAACTCACTTTTGACTGGAAGTTTCTTGTCCAAATTCAAAAGGAAGTGGTGAAGTAGACTATTGACACTGCAGGTAATCATCAGACTAAATTTGGTATTCAAATCTGATTGAACATGGATCGCGATCAATGTACCTCATAAAAAAATGTTGGTTGAGATTTGAGAAGTAGATAGTTGAGACATAGACACACACTTTTCCCAAAAGAACTATATGCAAAAAAGTAGCAAAAAGTGGTCAAAAGAGCCAAAAAAAGAACATTGTCAAAACTGTCACAGCAAACTATAGAAGTCAGTTTTGGTAGGGCAAAACTGATCAAAATCCAAAAATTCTTTGTGGAGCAAGCTGCAAAGATCATAAGCTATCAACATACCAAAATTCAGATCCAAAAGTGGTGGAACATGGATCGCGATCCATGTACTTTTTGGACATAAACTTTTCCAGCCTCTAGTAGAGACCATTGTGAACAAAATTCTCCAAAGGAGTTTTGTAAAAAAAGTCCAAAAAACTCATCAAAAGTGCCAAAAATAGTTCAAGGGTGAAAACCCTAAAACAGACATGTGAATTGACTTTTGCTTGACCTAATCAAGTCCAAATCACACAAAAACCATATAGCAGGGATCAAGAGACCAAGGGCAAGCTGTGAATCAAGTTTCATTACCATCTGACACAGAGGTACATGGATTGCGATCCACGTTCTAGACTGATACCAAACTTACACCATAGCTAGAGGACATCACGAGGAGTTGAGTGGTCTTTTCAAAATTGAATTTGGAGATCAAAAACCAAGTCAAAAAGCCAGAACTACCAAGCACTGCCAGTGCCAGAATTGACCTAACTTTCATTCTAGAGGTCCGTTTTCAAAGAAATTGATACCATAGGACCTCCTAATCATGTTGATGTTGATGGTACCAAGAGAAGTCAATTTGGACTCCAAACATAGATCGTGATCCATGTACCCATAGTGACAGCTTGACCTCAAACTTTCTAGATCATTAGTACATACATAAGAAAACATATGTCTAAGTCCAATTTTGAAAAAAAACCAACATATTTGGGTCAAAAGGGTGCAAAACAGGTGGCATACTAAAAACCGCAGTGCAGACGTAGTGTTGGCTATTTGACCTATCAAACCAAATCCAAAAACAAATCTAGCTTATGGACATAGAGTGCAACAAGCTACCAAGAGATCAAGTACATATGTGGTTGAACATGGATTGCCATCCATGTACCTCAGCTTCAGAATTTGATAAAATTTGGTACAGAGCTTGCATATGATCTTGTCTACATACTGCCAAAATTTTGAAAAATTTGGGGAAAAAAATTTGACAGAGGATCATGGATCGTGATCCATGTACCGCAGCATAGTGGGGGTATCTGGCTTGATGAGCTTATAAATATACTTGAGCACATCCCAAATCTCAATTTTGAGCTAAAAATACCTTCTGGAGACCAAGATACAAGTCAAAGTTCCTCTGTTCTGGTCCTAAGTGTTGGGGTATAAAGCCCAATGTGGTCGCCCAGGTAAGTGGGCGGGCCGCCAGGTATGTACACATATTCTTTTGTAAAAACCTAATAAGAACTCACTATGCTCTACACATTACAGTAGAGCGAGTTCACCATATCGTCGTGCTCTTCTTCTCGCACTCTTTCTCGCATCACACTTCCGCTCGTACTCCTTCAACTGGTATCAGAGCTCAGATCAAGGCTCGGGGTAAGCACTGCAGGAGGCTAGAGTCACCAACTTAGATTGGAGTGAAATTCGATAGGCGTAGACACGGCCCCAAATCTCGTGGGCAAGCTGGAAGGACTCGGTGTTGTCAGAATTTCATTCTGAGGTCATCTTGGTCACCGTTCGGCTTTGACAAAGGTCTGCGTAGGCCATTTTCGACTACGTGGTCTCGACGGGTGCAGATCGGACTCTGCAAATTTGGGGTTTTCGGCCTACGATTGCAGGTGCTGAGGATATCGACACTCCCAGAGTGTTGATTTGTGGCTGTCTACACATCGAAGGACGGCTCACAGTTCTTGGAGGTGTGTCACATATGACACGGGCACATCTACACACAGACTGTAGGCGACATCCACTAGTTCATCAGGTAGCTTGTGTTTGCTCCTTGATATTCCAGATTTCATCCTGACATTGCAGGTAATTCCACATGGGATGTATTGTCAGAGATGATGTATGTCTGTTGAGGGTTTGTTGGTTGTGAGTCACGAAGCAAACAACCGCCGCAGCGGTTACAGCATACAGTGGGAAATTTGTGGATGTATGACTTTGTGAGAAGTCTATGTACTGTCAGATTTACTGCAGCCTTTGTTGAGGGTTGAGTGAGGTTTTATTGAGCTGGGAGATTCTCGAATGTTGAGATCCTTTCGGTGATACAGGTCTTGGAGCGATCCCTCGAGCACCCTTAGATAGGCAGCTAGGATGTATTGACTGTGAGCTAGACAGTTGGGATTGCATCTTTGCTTTACTGCCGTTGAGGCATTGTCGCAGTCTATGCTTATAGGACAGTGACAGGACAGTGAGAGACAGTACAGGTGCAGGATAGGTTTACCCGCAGCTTACAGTGTCAGAGAGACAGTGTTTTTGAGCTGTTTTTGGTCTGTTTTGAGTACACCAGAGCCATTTTACAAAGGAGACTCTGCCGAAATTTATGCAGAATCTGAAGCTTTCTTGGTTCATTTGACAGGTTGATATTGGTTCAGAGGTCAGTTTACAGGGGAAACTCTGCCGAATTTTTCCAAGGAAAGTAAACCACTGTGAAGCGTAGCTATGGCTGGATCATAGGACACTTCTCTTTACAATATCAAGAAGCTAGATGGAACCAATTTCCCATTGTGGAAGAAGCAGATTTGGCACGTGTTGGTACAAAAGAAGCAGATAAAACCTATAAAGCTCAAGGGGATAAAACCAGAAGATATGGACGAAGATGAATGGAGCGAAATGGATGAATTGGCACTTTCTACCATTATGCTGACTTTGGCAGAAAGCGTTTACTTCAATGTAGCAGACGAGATGTCGTCTTATCAAGCATGGTTAAAGATGAGTGATCTTTATGAGAAGCAGAGTGCAGCTTCACAGGTATACTGTCTTAAGAAGCTTGTTGACTTGAAGATGAAAGAAGGGACACCTATGTCCAATCATCTGAATGAATTCAACACAATCTATAGTCAGTTGTCAGCTCAAGGTGTCAAGTTTGATGAGCCTATTAGAGATATGTTCCTGTTGATCACATTGCCGAAAAGTTGGGACACTTTTCGCACAGCTTTGAGTAATTATGCACCTCCAGATGGTTTGACCATAGCAGGTGTAGAAGGCAGTCTGCTTACTGAAGAAACCAACAGAAAGACAATGGACAAAGGCAAAGGAACAGCCTTAGTTGTCAGGGGAAGGACCAAGAAAAGTACAAAGGTGGAAAGAGGGATCAATCTCGTAGCAAGTACCGCATTGCTAAAGGCAAGAGTGACATAGAATGCTACCATTGTGATAAGAAGGGTCACATGAAAAGAGACTGCAGAGAATGGAAAGCGGAAAAAGGCAAAGAGAAAGCAGAAGACCATGGTGATAAGAACAAGTCTTCAGTGAAGATTCAAGAAATAAATGTGACAAACACTATTGCAGAGGATGATAGTCTAGTGTCAGAAGATATCTACTTCTTGAAAAATACAATGGACTCAGCTCTTCTTACAGCATCTGATGGAAATGCATTGAGTGACTGGATTATAGACTCAGGGACATCACTTCATGTGTCTCCAAACAAGGATTGGTTTACCTCTTATGTGACCACTAAAGATCATGTTCGGCTAGGCAATGGGCAGACATGTGAGATCTTAGGTGTTGGAGATGTTCAATTGAAGTTTCATAATGGCTCTTCTTTCATGCTGAAGAATGTGAGACATGTTCCCGCAATTACAAAGAGCTTGATAAGCACAGGTTTACTTGATGATGCTGGCTACGCACCACTTTTGGACAGAATATGTGGAAGATATCCAAGGGTTCTATGACAGTAGCACATGGAGTAAAGTTTGGAGGACTTTATATGATTTATGTATCAAATGTCTCTAAAAATGTAATCAATGTAACCGAGCAGCCGAACGTTTCTTTGTGGCATAGCCGGTTAGGACATATGTCCAAGAAGAGAATGGAAATCTTGTCTCATTCTGGTTATTTGCCTGGCTTGTCATTTAATGATTTTGAATTATGTGAACATTGTCTGTATGGTAAGCAAACACAGCTGCCACATAAGCATAGAAGCAGTAGAAGAGATACACAGTTGGCACTTGTTCATAGTGATTTGTGTGGATCTATGCCTAACCTATCTCTAGGGGGAGATTCTTACTTTATGACATTTATAGATGATTACTCGTGGAAAGTATGGGTTTACTTTCTCAAGCACAAGGATGAAGCGTTTAGTGTTTTCAAAATGTTTGTGACACATGTGGAGAATCAGAGTGGCAAGAAGCTTAAATGCTTACGCACTGACAATGGTGTGGAGTATGTTTCAAAGGCCTTTCAGGACTTTTTTGAGTCAAAAGGTATAAAACGTGAACTTACTGCTCCTTACAATCCTCCTCAAAATGGTGTTGCTAAGAGGATGAATAGGACCATACAAGAGAACGTCAGAAGTATGTTGTCTAATGCACAACTGCCAAATGGGTTTTGGGCTGAAGCTGTATCAACAGCTGTTCATCTTGTAAATAGATCTCCTAGTAAGGTTTTACAGAAGGATTCAGTGCCAGAGATGGTATGGTCAGGCAAAATGCCCTCATACAAGCATCTCAGAGTCTTTGGCTGTGAGGCATATACTCACGTTCCAAAGGAATTTAGGAACAAACTTGAGCCAAAGAGTAGAAAGTGCATCTTTCTAGGCTATGGTAATTCTGGTGAGATGGGGTACAGACTTTGGGATCCCGAATCCAGAAAGGTTGTCCGCAGCAATGATGTTCACTTTTATGAATCCAAATATCATTCTAAACCAGAGAGGGTTGAGGAGATTAGAAGAGTTGTCTTCCAAGAAGATGGACCTGCACGTGCAAGACAAAATGTCAGAGCTCAAGAGGAGCAAGGACAGGATAGAGTGGAACCACAAGTTGTGTCTGAGCCTGAGCCACCTATTGTGCGTAGATCTAGACGTGTCACGCGACCTCCTGATAGGTTTGTTCCATCTATGAATTATGTCATGTTGACTGATTGCAATGAGCCTTCATGTTACAAGGAAGTAGTGCAAATGAAGGACTCCGGGAATTGGCAATTGGCCATGCAGTCAGAGATGACAGCTCCGCATAAAAACCAGACATGGAAGATAGTTAAATTACCACGGGGCAAAAAAGCTCTACCCTTTAAATGGGTTTACAGGTATAAGATCACCGCTCATGATAGTCAGCCAAAGTACAAAGCAAGGCTTGTTGCCAAGGGCTTTAGCAAGAACAAGGCATTGACTTTGATGAAGTCTTCTCTCCGGTGGTCAAGATGACTACATTGAGATGCTTTCTTGCATTGGTTGCCATATTAGATTTGGTGTTCCACCAAATGGATGTCAAGACAACGTTCTTGCATGGTGATTTAGATTTGGAAATTTACATGCAGTAGCCAGAAGGGTTTGTTGAGAAAGGCAAGGAAGATTGGGTATGCCAGTTGTTAAAGAGTCTTTATGGCTTAAAACAATCACCGAGGGCATGGTACCATAAATTCCACAAGTTTATGCTTTCTCAAGGATACAAACGTAGTGAGTTCGATCACTGTATATATACAAATAAGGCTAAGGATGGCAGTTGGCTGATCCTTATTTTTTATGTGGATGACATGTTGATTTCTATCAAGCACTTGGAAGAAATTTCAGCTTTGAAGTCAAAGATGGCAAAATCGTTTGACATGAAAGACATGGGTGAGGCAAGTCATATACTTGGTATGCGCATTGAGAGAGACGGATCAAAGAAGTTGATTTGGTTATCTCAAACAGAGTATATTGACAAGGTTTTGCAACGTTTCAATATGGAGAAGGGAAAGGCATTGAGTGTTCCATTGCCACCATATGTGAAACTTAGCAAACAAGATTGTCCCGTGTCTGAGGAAGAACAGGCTGAAATGGATAAGATTCCATATGTGTGAAAGGAATATTGAGATACCTGAAAGCTACAAAGAGTATGCGTATATGCTATGGGAGTCAGGAGCTAAGTGTAAAGGGTTTTACAGACTCAGATTATGCAGGTGACTTAGACAACTGAAGTTCTACGTCAGGGTATGTGTTTACATTGGCTGGTGGAGCAGTATCATGGCGTTCTAGATTACAAGATTGTGTTACTCAGTCTACTACAGAGGCTGAATATGTTGCAGCATCAGAGGCATGCAAAGAATCAATTTGGCTTAATCGACTAGTAACAGATTTGGGAATCAAAGAAGAGATGCCTGTGTTATATTGTGATAGTCAAAGTGCTATACAATTGGCTCGCAATCCACTTTATCACTCAAAGACAAAGCATGTGGATGTGAAGTATTATTTCATCAGGGAAATGCTCGAGGATAAGCAACTTCAGCTTGTCAAAGTTCACACCACAGAAAATCCTTCTGATCTACTTACAAAAGGACTTCCATCAGAGAGCTTTGCGAATTTTTGCAAGCAGTTAGGTGTAGGGTAGTACATCACTTCTCTACATCTCTTGTATATTAGCTTGTATAGTAGCTTCTCTCACACTTAAAGTACCACATTGGACTTTAAGTGGGAGGTTGTTGGGGTATAAAGCCCAATGTGGTCGCCCAGGTAAGTGGGCGGGCCGCCAGGTATGTACACATATTCTTTTGTAAAAACCTAATAAGAACTCACTATGCTCTACACATTACAGTAGAGCGAGTTCACCATATCGTCGTGCTCTTCTTCTCGCACTCTTTCTCGCGTCGCACTTCCGCTCGTTCTCCTTCACTAAGACTGTGTTGAGTGCTGTTTCAAGTGTAGTTCACTAAAATTGCTCTAACTTTTTATAGACAGCTCCAAATTGAATCAGGTATAGCCAGGAAGAAAGCTTGTGGGCAATAGGACCTAGAACGACTTTTAGAGCTTAATTTTTTCAAGTTTCCTAAATCCAAACTTTTAGGGTATGTAGAACCAGTTTCCAGAGACCAAAAATCCACAAAGACCCAACTTTTGAGAGACCTTACCAGGGGCAAAAAGGGATAAGTTGCACTAACCCAAAGCGGTCTTGTCAAGGACTATCTTGAGAGTTTTAAGTGAGTATTAATCATGACAAATCATTCACTGCTAGGGTTGTCTACTCCATTCAGAGACATGAAAAACGCTGCAATGCCGACAATAGGGGATTGGGAGAATACATAGAGGAGAAGAATCCTCTGATCAACAAACTAAATGTGAGATTCATTAGAACCAATGAACCCATGTAAGTTCTTACGGATTACACTTATGACAGCTTATATAGATCCACAAATGGGGATCAATATACCTTCTATAAGTGTGTAGAACCCTATGCTAGAGAGATGCCATTCCATAAGAATCTCTATGCATTCATGTATGCAGATGCCCATAAAGTGCAAGTTTTGATGGTAGATAAGTATGGAAGGGAGTAAAACTTGTAGATTCAATTGATCTAGAGAGGTATACGTACAACGGTACTCCGATCTCTACTTAATATCAATAAAAAATTATGACAAAACACCCAACAAAGAGGATTTCACCAGGATTTTTCCCAAGACAAGAGGAGAGCACGAGAGACGTCTTTCCACGAGACCACAAATTGGCTAGATTAGTGACTGACCACAATGATTAAGACCATATAAAGTGGCTAATGTATTAAGATAAAATATAATGGGTCAGCAGATCCATATGCTCATGTATCGCTCTTTGAACAAGTTTTGAGAGCTTAAGAGATTGCAGATTTTCATACTCAGTATGAGGGAGTTGGGTTGACATTACAAGGAATGGCTTTAACGTGGTTCAACCTCTTAATAGAGATGATTTCCCAAACATAGCACAAATCTTACAAGAGTTTGTAGAGGAGTTCACAAAAAGGGGAATCAAACATAACATGGTGTCACACATCTACGCTTTCAAACAAAAAGCGAATGAAAGAGTGAAGGAAGATTTGCTTTGCTTCAACAGTACATAGATAGATGTCCTGAGAGAGAGCTACCACAAGATGAGAGATTATCAGTTCTCTTCATGGAGGGATTGATGAACAAAACTCTCAAAAAGGACCTGCATTTAAAAAGATGGACGACGTTTGAGCAAGTCACTAGAGAAGCTCTTTATCTAGTTGACAATTGCAAGGCCTACGGAGAGTTGACTGTAGATACAGACAACGCAACTAGTAGTCCCTCATCTCCAAAGAGCGAATCAACAACAAAGAGAGATGTTCAAACTCCTTGGGAACCAATCATTGATCAAGTGGTTGAGAGGGTGATTAGAAGAATAAACCAAGGCTACAAACAAAACCTAAATGCACGACAACCTCAATCGAAAAGATGTATTACTTGTGAAGGGGATCATCCCACTCCATGTGTAAAACTAAACCAGAGAGGCAACAAGTCTGTTGCACTTTTTTTTGGCCAAGGGATGGGGATTTTGATAGAGAAACAAAGCATCTGCATGAGATTTGAGTGTTGAAGCGAGCTTGAAAGGTTGTTTTATCATAATTTTCACGGCAATGATCTCACTTGGTCGGCTTTAAGGAGTTGTTTTGATAGGGTATGATATGCTTGGAAATGCTACAATGAAGTCCACAACCTTGACGACTAAAGATCGAGATCAGTCATTGCTAGAGGTGTACAAAGGAAGCTGGGCAAGACTTTGAAGAGGATGGCCACCAATGGCCGCTTATTGTTTTTTGCATATCATCTGTGACTTTATCGTATTGTGCGAGTGTGTGAGTGCAAGAGTGTGTGTGTTTGTCAAAGGGAGTTCCGAGAAGCCTTTGTCAAATATTAAAAAAAGTGCTCTAATATGTCTGTTTAATGTGCTACGAGATGGTTTGAATGTGCTGAGGGAGGCCGAGTGTCGCGAGGGGTCCACCAAGCTTATGAGAGGGGCAGCCTTTTTGCAAGACAAGGAGGGTCCGAGCAGGCCATTGCCGATTGGAGAGGGGCTTTTGCTCTATACCGAGGCCTGAGAGAGTAGCGGTATGTAGGCCATGAGGGCCTTGTGAGCATGCAGGAAAGCCAAGAGGGCTTAGAAGATCCTTAGAGGGCTGCAAGCCATCGAAGAGAGAGAGGTCTTTGCCTTGTGAATGGAGCATGATTTGCAGGTCAGCTGAGAGCGAGCATGTTTAGGAAGGGCAAGAGTGGGCTTGGCAGGTTGAAAACAAGCGAGGCCAAGGGCTGCTGAATCGCCACGAGAGTGAGCGGGTTAGCCTCTGCAGGCTACCAAAATGGAGGGGAGAGAGGCTTCCTACGAGATGATGACGAGAGAGAAGAGAACTCTCTGCAGGTCGTGAGTGAAAGAGAAAGATGAGATGGCTCAAAAATGGTTGCTACCGAAAGAGAGAGTTAGAGATGCTTTCTTTCTTTGAAGCTTTTGGCTTTATTAAAACCCACTAGGGGTGCTCCCATAGGAAGGGATTCGAGGAGGATTAAAGAGAAAGAGCGATTTGTCGTTGCTGCAAGTCGAGCTAGAGAGAGAAAGAGGATGCTTGGGACGCCTGTTCGGGGCTATTGTTGAGAGAGAGTCAGTGAGTTTGCCATGAGACTGTTGTGAGAGTGAGTGAGTGAGAGAGTACAATATCTGGTTCTAGTCTCGATTTTCGTCTCTCTTTCAAAATAAAGACAACATTCTCTCTCTTCCTTTTTGCTGAACTATTAAGTGATCATGTTCGTGGATAATCATTAATACAATTTGGCACCGAGACTGCATTGCACATTCCTTGGCAGCAGAGTTTAACAGCACATCTCGAGCCATATTTCCTTATTGGTGGGATTGGGTTGGGAGTTTGTCTTTTTGTCTTTGCTTGGTTTTTCTTGTCTGGTCCTGCTCCATGGCCCAGGCATAGAAAAATATCCATCAGTGGCACGCACGGTGGGACCCAGCTTCTAGAGTTCTCGCTTGAGCGAAGTACCTGCAATTCTCAGAGATGGAGCTAGTTTTTCCTTTTTGCTTGTATTTGATTTTTAGGTTGGTTTCTTTCCTCGCGGCCATATGGGATGCATTCATATCTAGGCAGGGGGAATCCAAAAAAAGGGTTATTTTGACGTCTGTTGCTACCTAGACCTTGAATATTGATGATGATGTTTGTGAGCCTTTAGGTTTTTATAAAATTTGGGATGAGTTTTTAGCCCATTTGAGCGATGAAGTGGATGAAGACGAGGGCATTTCCCTTGAAGATATTGCTTGGAGCGAAGCATTGAGAGAGAGTGCGACTCTTGACGAGTGCATATGGGATGTCTTTTTGGCCAATGTAGTGGATGATGCCACTTTTATTGAATTTTTTCTTTAGGAGGAGAATGTTGATGTACCTCTTGTTCTTTCCCACCCTCCCACCCTTGTTGAGGAGGTGTTGTATGGAGTGGGGTTTACACATTCTTCTGAGCATATCGATGATGAGATGTAGCCTTTACAAGGGGTCGGGTTTGTCACAGGGGATAAGCCTGTGATTGCAGCCACACATTTTGACGATGTTGTCCTTATTGAAGATGTTTGTGATGGTTCTAGTGTTAGCTCTCTTGATGTTTCTGATGGCAATGTGGTTCCTATTGAAAATGTTTTTTTGAGAGAGCAGCATGATTCTCTAGTTGCAGATCCCGTGGTTATTAATGCTTATGATGCTTTTAGCCCACCACCTATTCCCCAAGCTAGGGAGCGACCTATTGACCAGTGGATTGTGAAGTTGACACCCTTTGATGACGGTGGGGTTGTAACAGCTGACTCCCATTTACTGCAATTTGTGCAAGCTTGTAGGTTTGAGGGTTATGACAAACCTGATAACCTTATGAGTTTTTTCCTGTTTTTCTCACTGGGGTAGCTATGCAATGGTACCTTAGTATGATGCGTCATTCTCCACATTTGATGCAGACTTGGGATGGATTGGGTAGCGCTTTTGTTGCCAAATTCTCTCCTATTTTACCTTCTTGTTTAGTCTTTGGGACCTTGTTAGAATTCTTCCAAGGGGAGGGTGAACCAATTGCTGATTATATTCATCGTTTTCAAACTTTCACGTGGAAGCATTGTGATACCTATTGTTTTGATGAAAGGGTTTTGTTGGAATGTTTTCTTACGGGTATGTTGAGGGATATTCAATTTCATGTGAGGTTGTCTGATCCAAAGAAACTTGATGATGCATATGCACGTGCTAGGGTTGTGGGGGAGGCCTTTGAAGCTACCGCCCTAGCCATCCAATGGAGGGTAACATTAAAGGCTGAGAGATCCAACAGAGAGACTTGTTCGTCGACGGCGATGACATGTGCTTCTAATGTCTCTATTCCACCATATCTCACTCCAACACCTTTGCAAGCTAATGAGGCACCTGTTTTTAAAGATAACACTTATTATCTACCACATTGGGTACCACATGTGCCACAACGTGAGTTTGTTTCCCATCCAAGGGGGTTTTGACAAGATAAAGAGGGAAAATAATAGAAAAAGGGTAAAATTTAAATGGAAAAAGAAAAGCCCAATGGACAAGGCACTGGTCTAACCGGAAATTCTGGGTTCACACTAGCAGGCTAGTTTTCCCCGTAGGACGCCACTGTTGCACTTTTTTGGGGCCAAGGGATGGGGATTTCGATAGAGAAACAAAGCATCTGCATGAGATTTGAGTGTTGAAGCGAGCTTGAAAGGTTGTTTTATCATAATTTTCACGGCGATGATCTCACTTGGTCTGCTTTAAGGAGTTGTTTTGACAGGGTATGATATGCTTGGAAATGCTACAATGAAGTCCACGACCTTGACGACTAAAGATCGAGATCGGTCATTGCTAGAGGTGTACAAAGGAAGCTGGGCAAGACTTTGAAGAGGATGGCCACCAATGGCCGCTTATTGTTTTTTGCATATCATCTGTGACTTTATCGTATTGTGCGAGTGTGTGAGTGCAAGAGTGTGTGTGTTTGTCAAAGGGAGTTCCGAGAAGACTTTGTCAAATATTAAAAAAAATTGCTCTAATATGTCTGTTTAATGTGCTACGAGATGGTGTTGAATGTGCTGAGGGAGGCCGAGTGTCGCGAGGGGTCCACCAAGCTTATGAGAGGGGCAGCCTTTTTGCAAGACAAGGAGGGTCCGAGCAGGCCATTGTCGATTGGAGAGGGGCTTTTGCTCTATACCGAGGCCTGAGAGAGTAGCGGTATGTAGGCCATGAAGGCCTTGTGAGCATGCAGGAAAGCCAAGAGGGCTTAGAAGATCCTTAGAGGGCTGCAAGCCATCGGAGAGAGAGAGGGCTTTGCCTTGTGAATGGAGCATGATTTGCAGGTCAACTGAGAGCGAGCATGTTTAGGAAGGGCAAGAGTGGGCTTGGCAGGTTGAAAACAAGCGAGGCCAAGGGCTACTGAATCGCCACGAGAGTGAGCGGGTTAGCCTCTGCAGGCTACCAAAATGGAGGGGAGAGAGGCTTCCTGTGAGATGATGACGAGAGAGAAGAGAACTCTCTGCAGGTCGTGAGTGAAAGAGAAAGATGAGATGGCTCAAAAATGGTTGCTATCGAAAGAGAGAGTGAGAGATGCTTTATTTCTTCGAAGCTTTTGGCTTTATTAAAACCCACTAGGGGTGCTCCCATAGGAAGGGATTCGAGGAGGATTAAAGAGAAAGAGCGATTTGTCGTTGCTGCAAGTCGAGCTAGAGAGAGAAAGAGGATGCTTGGGACGCCTGTTCGGGGCTACTGTTGAGAGAGAGTCAGTGAGTTTGCCATGAGACTGTTGTGTGTGTGTGTGTGTGTGTGTGTGTATGTGTGTGTGTGTGTGTGAGAGAGAGAGAGAGAGAGAGAGAGAGAGAGAGAGAGAAGAAAGAAAAATTAATGCGCTGCCCTATAGGGTGTAAGCCCTGATACCTTCAAGCAAAGTGGAAGCCTACGAAGCTGCATCAACGAAAGGTTTTGAAGCCAAAGATAAGTTTTGTAAAGCTTGCTGTAAAAACAATATTTTCACTATTCAAATTGCTCAATAATTTCACAATATCTCGTTCTCATCTCGATTTTGTCTCTCTCTTTCAAACTAAAGACAACATTCTCTCTCTTCCTTTTTGCTGAACTATTAAGTGATCATGTTTGTGCATGATCATTAATACAATCTAGCACCGAAACTGCATTGCACATTCCTTGGCAGCAGAGTTTAGCAGCACATCTCCAACCATAGTTCCTTGTTGGTGGGCTTGGGTTGGGAGTTTGTCTTTTTGTCTTTGCTTGGTTTTTCTTGTCTGGTCCTGCTCCATGGCCTAGGCATAGAAAATTATCCATCAAAGTCCTAGAGAAACAACCACCTCTTTTGAATGATGGTAATGTAGGAGTCAACTACACTCAGCCAACTCACATGCCACAACCTACAAGAAATCAGTACTCCATGGATGGAAATACACTCATGTTCATAGTCAATCAGGAGTATGGTTCGAAGAACATTCTTACAAGGCCAGAACAGCCATCGGCTAGATGACCAACTATAAAACAAGAAGGTCCATGCTATGAGTGTGGAGGTGATCATTGGGCACGAAGTTGTCCAAACAAGGTCCACAAATAGAAATATTTTTATTATGTGATGGTTGTGGGAGAGACCATCTACGACAACACTGTGCTAAAAATCCAAACTACAAAGGGAAAGCAACAATAAATGTTGTAGGCGTAATGCCTTCTTCAAGTGGATTCGAGGTAGAACCCTTGATTCCTGTAAAGGTGATGACTTAAGATCAAGCTCAAGAAGCTGCCAAAAATGCAATCATTGAGGAGGAATCCACATTGCCTGTTCAAATAGAAATTAAGAACATCTCGATGAGAACAAGAAGAAAATCATGGAAAGCCAAACGAGACAAAATGAAAGTGAAGAGGCTCTAGGAGAAAACTGCTATGGAAACTCAACTGAATCAAACAAAAGAATAGCTTAGAAAAGAGCAAGAAAGCAAGAAAAATGCAAAGGACCTAAAGAGTCAAAGACTAACTCGGAGGTTCAATCTTGGTGGTGGACAAAGTCTTTGAGCCTTTAGATGCAATTTTGAAGGCCTATGAAGCTAGGCTAAAACCCAATCAAACCCAAGAGCATAGATGGTTGACATATCCTCATCTAGGGTATGAAAACAAGAGGTTGCAAATGTGAAAAGAGCTCATCCAGACGGGCCCCAAAATCTTACGGAACCACATGTTCTAGATGCTCCAAAAACAGAGGTGCTAATCTGCAAAATAAATACAGGAAATGGAGAGCCATGGTATTGTCAACAGAGAGCGGGAAGAATCGAAAGTTGATTCACCTTTAGATACAAAGGAAGTAGCCAATACCACAGATGGGGTGGGCTCACAATCAATGATTCCTATTCCGAAGGTAGAAGAACCCTGGCCAAAATCCTCATGGGAATTGATCAGAAACCAAAAAGATGGTAGTGCTACCTTACAGTCGGCACCTATTCTTGAAATAAACATGGATCATGAATTTTTTCCAAGGGATATAGGATCTCTATATGGGGATGCCAGGTATGTAGCATCTGAAGAGAGCGAACCACGCTCTCTTAAGACTTTGACATCTTTCATAGGAAAACTTGAAACAAAATTGGAGGTTAAAATTGTTCCTTCTCAGTGGAAAGCCACACCAAAAATTATAGATACCAAGAGATTGCGCGAATTAATGTCTTCTCCTATACAATGCACACTTTATCTCTCAAAGTTGCTAAAAATTAGACCGCATCTATGGGGCCAAATGGACAAACGCTTGGAAAAGATGGGATTGAAAATCCCTTCACATGACCAACTTGCAAACAAAAACATGGATGACACCTCGCCTAAGAAGCCACAGAAAAAGACAGTACTAGTAAATAAGGTGGGTGACTACTATGAAGGATAAGAAAGAAACACGCCTTACCACTTGAGTTCAAAGGAGTAAAGACGATTGCTATATTAGATAGTGGGACAGGAATTTCCATTGCAACCAAAGAAATGTGGGAAAAATGGGGAAAGCCTGCTCTTAGGAAAACTTGATTTAAACTACAAGTAGCATAGGGATACGTGGAGAAATCGATTGAAATATTAGAACAAATCGTTGTATCCTCGTGTGGCATAGGATATGAGCACACCATTACCATAATGAATTTTGACAAGAGCAGCAACTTTGACATCATATTGGGAAGACCATTCATGCGTCATCTCAACATGGTACAAGACTAGGGCTATGACTATATCTACTTGAGACACAAAGAGGTCACAACGAAAATCAGTGTCAAATATCATAGTTATAGAGATGTAGAGCGAACCCCGGGAGAAGATCTAAACTTTACTATGGATCAAGAAGATGATATATCAGCCAAGCTGAAAGAAAAAGCACATATTTGGAAGTATGGAGCTCCCAAGAGTGTAAGTCAGAGGAAGAAGGATTGTATTCTTGATCGACCTGTGAAGGACCCATACTATATTCCAGAACCTTTTCCTGAAGAAATGTTCGAACCCTTTGGATGGGATCAAATACTGCCGATTCTTGATGTCTGCATAAATGAGGCAACCAACACCAAATTTTGTGATGAAGATGGCTATGATATAACTCCCTTGTTTACGATAAAGGTGTTGAAGGAAGCAAATGAGATTTGTGAGTGTGAAAGCAGAAAAGGGGTATGGATGGCTATGTCATTGAACATGATGCCAAAGTGCAAACAAAGGAAGCAGAGCAACCACGAGAATGATAACCTAGGTGACCTGCAAGAGGAGATTCATGAGTTTCTTTTAGAATTTGCATCCTTAAGCATGTAGGCATGCATAGTCGGTTCTTGAAGAATAAGAGTCCATCTTGGATAGAATAGTCTTCTAGGTATCTGTTTTGAACTTGAGTTTGAATTTCTTGAATCAATGGACCAAATTTCTCATCAGTTTGGAGGGCGTTTTGAACTTCTTTTGGTAGGGTTGAATGAACTAGTGAGGTGGCAAGAGCCCCAACCCATCGACTTAGAGCATCTACAACTTGATTTTCCTTGCCCGGTCTAAATTTGATCTCAAAAGTGAATTCTTGTAGAAATTCAACCCATCGCCTTTGTCACATATTGAGATCTGGCTAGGTAAAAATCCACTTGAGGCTTTTCTGGTCAGTAACAAGCTCAAACATCTGACCTAAAAGATAGTGTCACCACTTCTTGAGGGCATGAACCACAACAAGTAACTCAAGGTCATGTGTGGGATAATTCTTCTCATGAATCCTAAGTTATTGTGGTTCATAAAGCTATGGGGTGGAATTCTTGTTGTAGGATCCCACCTACACCTTGTATGCAAGCATCCACTATCACCGTAGAGATTTTCTAAAATTTTGGGATCTTGAGGGCAAGTTCATTGGCCAAGATTTTCTTTAATTTTTTGAAGGCCATATCTCTATTATCAGACCAAATAAACGTTTTCTCTTTCTTGGTGAGTTTAGTGAGAGGGCCTGCGATGAGTGCATAGTTTTTGATAAATATTCTACACCATCTTGTGAGACCGAGGATTCCCCGAACTTCCAAAATAGACTTGGGAATCAGCCACTAGACTACGGCTTCCACCTTAGCTTGGTTGGCAGAGAGACCTTCCCTAGAGACTATAATCCCAAATATGCAACCTTCTCTACAAAGAAAGAGCATCTGCTCTGCTTGGCATAGACATGCTGTTCATGATCTTCTTTGGTCTTTAAATATAGAAGGATGTCATCAAAGAAGACTAGAACAAAATCATCTAGCTCTATCCTAAAGAGGTCAATCATGAGACGGTTAAATGTGGTAGGGGCATTGGTCAGGTGAAAGGGCATGACAATGAACTCATAATGCCCAAACCTTGTATTGAAAGTTGTTTTAGGAATATCTTCCTTTTTGATCCCCACTTGGTAATAGCCTGATCTAAGATTGATCTTGATGAAATATCTAGCACCACCCAGTCGATCTAGTAGCTCATCTATGTGAGGCAAGGGGTACGTGTTTTAGGAATATCTCTTTTTATGATCTCCACTTGGTAATAGCTTGATCTGAGATCAATCATGGTGAAATATCTAGCACCACTGAGTCGATCTACTAGCTCATCTATGCGAGGCAAGGGGCACTTGTTCTTGACAGTGCATTGATTCAAGCCTCAAAAATCTATGCAAAGTCCGAATGTCCCATCTTCCTTCTTTTGGAAGAGCACATGAGCTGCCCAAGGAGATACAATGGGTCTGATGAAGCCTTGTTTTAAAAGCTACACCAATTGGTTCTTCATCTCTATGGATTCAAAAGGTGACATCTTGTAGGGGGTCTTGGTTATTGAATGGGCACCGAGAATTAGCTCGATCTCGTGTGCTAGTTCTCTAGGCGGGGGGAGATTTGTCAATTCTTCAGGGAAAATATCTTGATACTCATTTAGCCATTCAGGTTCCAATCCTTCTAAGTCTATTTTTGGTTTATTGAACTTTATAACATAGATAAGAAATCTTTCCTTTAATCCCTTAACTAGACAAATGGCTTTGACCACCTTCAAGGGAGCTTTTCTTACTTTGCCTAAGATCAAAACTTGTTCTCCCTTGGAATTTGAAAAAGAGATGCTTCCTTCATTGCAATGTATGTTTGCGTTATTTCTACTTAGCCAACCCATCCCTAGGATTCCTTCAAATTGGTCAATCTTTAGGATTCAAAGTCTTTATTGGTTTGAATGGCCTTCTAGTTGAAAGGATAGATCTACCGTCTGTTATGGAATTGATATTTTACTATTTATTACAGCTCGCAAGTGGAAAAGGATTCATCAATCTAGGCCTATGTGAACAAATATATATATATTGTACATTTTATTGTTCAAGTGCTCTTTTATGAGCTTTGGCCATCTATGATCGGCCGGCCAGTTTATACTCACATTGACCATTCAAGAAATCTATAAATCCAAGAGGGAAATGGTCACTCTTGCACGAGGGGAGATTCCACCCAGTGCCCACATTGTTCTTCTCCCCTCTCCTTTCTTCTCTCAGGTCGTGTCGGCATAGCACTCCGCTCTAGGAGGTGTACCTGCACGTGTTTTCCTACTCTCTATCGCTCTTTGTCTCTCCCCTCTTGCGTATAGCTCGGATTATGGGCAAGTGCCATTAGTAGGTATGCAGGCTTATTGTCATGAGCTATGTTGTGCTCTTTTTGGTACTTTGCAGGGATCTAAAAGAATTTGTTGGTAGCAGTTGTATCAGAGCTCTGAGAACATTCCTTTAGATACAAGTAAAGCTATGAAGAGCTTTGAGTGGAGAGATAAGTCAATTTCTTCTTATGCATTAGTTTTTTTCATTTTTTTTTTCTTGAATGGTGTATTGTTTCTTCAAAGACATACTTAAGAGATTATTATTTATTACTGACATAAATTTTCTTGATTTCTTTTTTCTTTTCCATTAGAGAAATATAGAAAGAAAGTAATATTGAAAATTGCATGTTTTTCATAACCCATTCGGGTAGTGGAGCATCGAAGGGGTTGCATGTAGGATCTGTTTTGCAACCCATTGCAATGACCCACACATTAGCATAAGTTATAATAGCTACATATATACAAAAATTCTACAAGAGAACCTTGCCAGAAGACGACGAAGATTTTTTGTGTATCCCTGCTTCCAATGAGATAGGCATAGAAAAGCCGAGAAAATTACATTTGAATAGTTTTTGGTTTAGAAGAGAAAACATTAGGAAACCAATAAGAGTCTCGAGGAGAAGTAGAAGCGGTCAAAGAATAATTTTATGGACCTTGAAGCAGTTGAAAGATGAAGAATAGTACGAATTCTTGGAGACCTTTAGTGTGTTAGACTGATTATAAGGTAGAGGGAAACGAGACAACACAGAAGCAGTTGTGATGGTAGGAAGCAACGACACTCACACCATGTTGAGAGCCTCACTCTAGCATCACTGTCAAAACCTGCATGCACT
The DNA here is from genome assembly GCF_014529385.1 of Adiantum capillus-veneris. Taxonomy (NCBI): domain Eukaryota; kingdom Viridiplantae; phylum Streptophyta; class Polypodiopsida; order Polypodiales; family Pteridaceae; genus Adiantum; species Adiantum capillus-veneris. The sequence continues at coordinate 43,319,388 of NC_140935.1, read as the reverse complement.
GCATGAGTAGCAAAAACTCTTGGCTAAGGTGGCAACAACATCATCGGTGTCAATAGTAGCTAGCAAACAACAGCTCCATGAAATGCTAGCAATTCAAAAAAATAGCAACAGATCCTCAACCATCCATACACCATGTAGAAAGCTGTGAGTGAGTTCTCTCTCTCTCTCTCTCTCTTGATGCAAAAGAATTGGATCAGTATGGAAAGTCACTTCTACATATCTGCAATAGTACCGGAATGCTCATTGCAAATGGTGTATCTTTATGGCAAGGCACCAATGACTTTACATGTAGAAAGCACAATGGTGATAGTGTGATCGCCAATATGTTGTTTTTGGAAGCCACTCTAGAATGCATACAAAGCTTTACACTTGGTGAATGGAATCCGGAATTGGATCATAGGATGCTATGTATTGACCTCAAGTGTGGTGAAGCCTCCAATCATGATGTGAATCATTTGTACCTAGATCTAGACTTCAAACGAGCACTTATATATGTTGATATGGTGGACCAAATATTAAGCATGATAGAGCATCAAGAGAGCCCAACATTAGAATTGGAGCGGAAAGTTTTCAAAGAAGTAATTTTCTCTTGTGCAAGGGAATGCTTTTCGGTGAAACACATGTCTTGCAAAAACTCTAAGAAGGGTAGCAGCAAGAAGAAATGGTTTGACATGGAATGTAGTCAAGCCCAAAAACACTTGCTAAGGTTGGATGCAAGCAAAGACAAGGAAAAGCTACTTGGAACATTCACACACATACAAAGCACTTGTTCAAAAAAAGAGGAGAAGGTGGGAAGTCAAGAAACAACTTCTTTTAGCGCAAGAGAAAGCACATGCATGTGGAAAGTTTTGGCTAAATCTAAAAGGCGAGCGTGTTGAGAGCTTTGGGGACTTGACTCTTGAGGATATATATATGCATTGCAAGAACCTCTATGAGCAACCCAATGTTGATAAGATGGAGTGTTGTAGCTCCCTTCCGTTTATGCCTCCCTTCTTTACCATTGAAGATGTATGTTGCGCGCTTGAGAAACTTGCTACCCGCAAGGCAGGGGACCTTCAAGGTGTCAAGGATGAAATGATTAAATGGAAAAGCAAGAAAACACAATATTGGATATGCGATATGTTTAACCTTGCACTTCAGCATGGCATGCCTCATGATTGGAGTGAAAATTGGATCAAACCTTTGCACAAAGGAGGAGATGTAAACAATGTGAACAACTATCGCACTATAATGGTTGGTTCTTTGATGGCAAAGTTATTTGGATGTATCATGGAGATGAAGATAAGTGAATGGGCTGAAAAGAATGGCAAACATACGCTAGGCGAAGCAGGTTTTCAAAAGCATCATAGCACTATTGATCACCTTGTCACTCATCAAGTTCTTATGGAAGTGTCTCGATTGAAAGGAAAAAAGTTGTATTGTTGCTTTGTGGATTTCAAGAAAGCTTTTGACATGGTACCGCGAGGAAATCTTTAGAGACGTATGCAAAGCCTTCAAGTGCCGAGAGAATTTATGCATGCAGTCTTTCGAATCTACCAAAAAGTGATATGTTGACTACGTATGGGAGATGCAATTTCAGTATTTTTCGCAAGCACCATTGGTGTCAAACAAGGATGCCCACTTTCCCCAGCCCTCTTTGGGCTACTCATTGATGAATTGGAATGGATTGTTCTTGATTTTATGCAACAAGAAGGCATAGAAGAGGTTAAGATCGGAAATACGGTGATCATACTTTTGCTTTATGCCGATGATGTAGTGCTCTTGGCACATACCTTAGAAGATGCACAAAAGCTTATGAGTGTCTTAGAACGCTTTTGCCTACATAGCGGGCTGATCATGAATGGATCCAAAACCAAGGTTATGCTTGTAAAGACCCTCAATGATGAAAATCCATGCATTGTATACAACAATGAGCAACTTGAAGTGGTAGATAGCTTCAAGTACGTTGGCCTTGAGGTTCCATTTAATCATAGATGGAAGGATTGCGCAATGCGTCGCTTGGAAGCCGGAAAGAGGGCTTATTATGCATTTGAGAACATGTGCAATGCTGGAGAGATCAATTGTTGGGCTCTCAAAAAGTACCTCTTTGACACATTGGTGACACCGTTGCTTCTTTATGGAGTGGAGGTGTGGGGTGGTAGCATCGGAAAGTCTACTTGGAAAGAGTTTGAGAATGTCCAAAAGCATTTTCTCACCAACTTTCTCCAAGTCAAGACACAAACACCCTACATGATCTTACTTCTTGAGTCCGGATCGCTTCCCATTGAGGTCTTGGGCATGCAAAGGGTTGTGGAGTACATGCTTAAGACACAACATAGCCCTTTGTATCAACTTCCTAGAATCGCATATGAAGCAAGTCAAAATGTCCAAAAGACATGTAAGAGCAAAATACTAAGTTCGGGGTGGATGCTTGACATCAAGAAATGGTTTGGAAGATGGGATGCATGTCACTTGGTCAAGGATGCATCAATCGACTCCCAAGTGAATGAGGCCTTCTTACAACGCCAATGTATCACGACTTGGGTGAAATATGGAGGTTCTCTCTTCAGCCATTACACCACACACATTGCCCCAAACTACAAATATCTCTTCTTCTCCAAACGCGGTAATTGAACCCATCCCTACATCCTTGAGCCTATTCCATTGAGTGCAATCTGCACCATTGCCTCCATTTGTGTTAGCTCCCATTCTCTACGCTGTGAGACATGACGTTGGGGCACTGGAAAGGAGTCTCATCGACTTTGCACCTTATGCCCTCGTCAAGTGCGAGAGAGTGAGTACCACACACTACTTGAGTGCTCAACTTTTGACCACATTAGTTCCTCTTTTCCCCATATATTCAGCCATGAGCTCTCCTACATACCTTTCTCTCCCAACCACGATGTGGAGTCTCTATTGTAATGCTCATTTCAGCCATTTTTGAGCATCGAGAGTCACTTATGACCTCCACTCACACCACGTGACATGTTCATTTGGTCCCATAGGTCATATTTGACCTCCGAGGACAATAATAGAACTATCTCTCTATCTCTCTCTCTCTCTCTCTCTCTCTCTCTCTCTCTCTCTCTCTCTCTCTCTCTCTCTCTCTTCTCTCTCCCGCTTATGTTGTCTCTCTCGATTGTCTATATCACTAGCCACAATAGTCAAAATCTCTCTCTCTCTCTCTCTCTCTCTCTCTCTCTCTCTCTCTCTCTCTCTCTCTCTCTCTCTCTCTCTCTCTCTCTCTCTCTCTCTCTCTCTCTCTCTCGTGGATGCCTACTCTGTGTGTGTGTGTGTGTGTCTCTAAGGCGCCAACACCCCCCCCGAAATCTCTCTTTCTCTCTTGTTACTAGATTTTTACTACCTCTCTCTCTCTCTCTCTCTCTCTCTCTCTCTCTCTCTCTCTCTCTCTCTCTCTCTCTCTCTCATTCTCCACCAAAGTAATCACCTATAGCGATTGTCGCTGAACTGGTGCCAAATTATTCCCTCCCTCTATTCTCTATTCATTTACTTGTGGCACCCACCAACCTCTCTGTATTTCTTAGCCATCCCACCTTTTTCACACACTCCCTCTATCGGCCATTTATTATCACACGCTACGCGTGTATGTCCTCCTCTCTGGCCCACGTTAGGTACACACACATACACTCTGTAGCCCTTAAACAACATGTAAAGGTGGCTCACAGTTCTCATAGCCGCCCCACCTGACACTACTTGTACTCAATGACCCTGCAATCTTCTCTCTTTCTCCCTTTCCTTCTGTCTCGCTGCACCCTCTTCAGTCGCCATGCGTCACACGAGGAGCTCTCGAGACTTCGCAATTAGCCAAGATTTCACTACCATTCCCCATGCAGAGGCCGCAATTGAATCAGGGGCTCCAATAGTGTGGAGAGGGTCGCCTCATCATCAAGATGCAGCCTTCTCTCTCGTTGTTTACGACTAACGCCATGGTTGTGTGCCAACAAATGGCTTCCCATGCGTGGTGCTTTCTACAACTAGTAGGTGCTACATGTGGTGCACTCTACGTCTTTGAACCCCCAACATCCACCAAAGTTATTTTTTTTTCCTCCACAACCAGCTTCCCAAGGATGCTACCACACTCCTGTCGCTTATTTTGGTGAACTAGTGCTCCTTTGGTTTGTTTCTCGTGCAATTTTATTGTTCCCTCAGATTTTGGGCATGCAAAATATTTGGTTTTACCTTCAATCATATCAGGACACTTTACTTTCCACAATTTTCTTTTCTTGTTATAACAGACGCGTTGTAGTCATCCACAAGCCTATATAACCATTGTCCATTTATACAGATCATATGATTTAAGAGTTAATATTTGAAGGGCTTCCACAAGATGAACCCTTCATTGTGTGGGGTTCTTTTCCTTGAGAAATTGCTTGCTGAGAAATTTGCGTGTCAGTGGTGGGAAGAGCTACAATATTTTGCCATGCTTGGTTGTGGTGGGAAGCAGTGTTCGAGACAAATCATTCTCCTAACCATACACAAAAAGAGGAAAGTTTAAAAGAACAATTTGCATTTTTCTTCTTTTTGCACTATTTCTTTGAAATTTCAAGGGGAATGATTTCTTTTTCTCCTACTCCTAAGGGGCATTATTGAATTTTCAAGTAGCATGATTGTAAGCTGGAACACACTTTCCCCAAGTGGGAAGGGTTGAAGTTTTCAACCTTGCCGGTGTGTGCCTATTTCTTTTTGGCCTTGAGATTTGTGTGTCTATATATAAGGTGGAGATAAGCGTTGTGATGTCTCTTGAGATTTCAATGTTTGTTGTATCCATTCAAAGATGACCATCAAAAGTAGTTCCTATGAAATTTTTCAAGAGAAATTCTCCTTGAGAGTGCAATGATGGAAATCAAACTTTGGATCAGAGTAATCATAACAATGTTTGTTGATCGAGTTAGGGCTTGCCAAAACAATTTTCCTAATTGAAGAAAATAAGGGCACACCTAAAGCTCTTTTATTTTTTTAGGTCAATATTCAAAAGCATTTTCAGGTATTCACACTAAAACTTGTAAAAACTTTGACAGTTCACTTGAAGGGAAGCTTGGAATCTAGCCGATGTTTTGCAATTTTAGCTAGTTTAAATAACACTTGTGCAATTTTATACATTTGAGCATAAATACCAATAGAGTCTTAACTTTTAACCCCAACCCTTACTAACTCAAATCCTAGTCCATGACGTTATTTTCCGTAGCAGGATATCTACAAGAAGTCACATTGTATTATGACTTTTGAATGCTTCTTAAGAGCTATGACAAATGTATTAAATACTATCACCAAAGCTATTGTAGCACTCATGTAGTAGTAGGTGATATCTCACATGAGCATGAGAGATGGGATCTAGTCTAGGGACTTGACATTTAGCAAGCATTTTAGACCTTGTTGCAGATGTAAACTTGGGTTACTTACCTTTGTACACAAGTTTACTTCTTTTCGTCGCACTACATTAATACACAGACTTCGCTTACATAACTTCCTTATCCGTTTAATTTCTAGGTGTATTTTAAGGGTGTATATTTTATATATATATATAATGAGTATTTGGATATATATATCTAACAAGAGTATTTCACAGTTCTATAAAACAATCCCCCGCTCTAATATTCTTGTTATGTAAATGCTCCATTACCTTTGCTTTCTTCTAAGTTGCTCTCTTTATTTGTGCCACAAGTTGACCTATGCTATTAAGTTGACTTGCAAAGTTTTTTTCTTCTCGCTAAGTTGTCTCACATTTCAGTTTCAACAAGGTTATGGATAACTTTTTTATTTCTATTCAAGTTTAATTTATTCTTAACTTTGCAGTTGTCGAGTCAAGTTGGCAACACTTTGCAACTTTCTCTTACTTGTGGCTCTATCCACCTGCACACACTGGTATCTATATTTTCAACCGCAATATACCATCCAGTGATACACACACGAACTAAGGTATTTGCTTTAATCAAAAATAGTTTGTACGTCCTTTGATATAGTTCAAAGTGGTGTCAAATAGATAGTAAATATTTTTCTCTTTTATGTCTCGTCTTGTCCATTGGTCACATGCACACAAATTTGCCGATTTAGGTAGTGTGTTAATGCTCATCTTGGTGTCGATTTGCCGATTTAGGCAACACCACTAGACAGTGCAGATTCACCGATTTAGGTAGCACATTGATAAATTGCACATTCATGGTTTTTTTTAACAAAAAATATCAAATGCAGATTCATCGCCGATTTAGGCAGCATTAGTGCAGATTTGCCGATTTATGCAATACGTCTTATTGGTGTAGATTCATCGATTTAGGCAACACCGGTCACAAAATCATCCTGCAGTGGTTGGCCACCACTATAACTGGTATGATTTTGCTATTCGGGTATACAAAATGAAGGATATTTGGATTTGGATGTGAAATGGGTAGATATTTTGCATTGGATTTGGATTTGGATTTGGAATGGAGATATGATGATTTTCTGTCGCGACAGTATTTATGGAATTGCAATTGACATTGCTGAGAATTGACTTATTGAACGATGAGTGTGACCAATGATATCCTGATTTATCAGGGTATGACATATACTACTTATTCTAGTGGTATGGGACACTAGAATAGGTAGTATGTGGATGACGGCAGGCATAAACACTGTTCTTTAGTTTAATCATTTCTTCATTTTATTATGACATGTTCCTAACACAGAATACTAATCACTGTTTTTGACAAGTATTGTTTGCAGATTCTTATCTTTCCAACTGAGGACAATTGCTTTCTAGCGGAGAGGTATGTCATGGAATTGATATCCAACTATTTATTGCAGCGAACAAGTGGAAAAGGCTTGACCGATCTAAGCCTATGCGAACAAATATATACATACTGTAAATTTTATTATTCAAGTGCTCTTTTATGAGCTTTGGCCATCTATGACCGGGCGGTCAGTTTTTACTCACATTGACCATTCAAGAAATATATAAATCAAATATGTGCAAGAGGGAAATGGTCACTCTTGCATGGGGGTAGATTGCACCCAGTGTCTACGTTGTACTTCTCCCCTCTCCTCTCTTCTCTCACGTCGTGTCGGCATAGAACTTCTCTCTAGGAGGTGCACCTGCACGTGTTTTCCTACTCTCTGTCTCTCCCCTCTTGCGTATAGCTCGGATTATGGGCAAGTGCCATTAGTAGGTGTGCATGCTTGTCGTTCATGAGTTATGTTGTGCTATTTTTGGTACTTTGCAGGGATCTCCATGTTTCCATTGGTAGCAATCATCTGCTCATTTGTGAAGATGGCGGATCCCGTTGTTAAAGAAACTCGTAGCTTATGACCTGTGGATTGAGAGGTGACTTGGAATCTTTTTATAATGCTAGGTGAAAAAAATGAATACCAGAATCAATAAGAAAGGAAAGAGGTTTACCTTCAGATTCTCCCTTAGTCTCAAGAATTGAGAATTGTCGATTTTGGCCACTCGAATCCAAGGCATCATAAATGTGAGCTTGTTCCTCTATCTCATCCTTTACAAAAACAAAGTTTACAGTGAATGTTCTAGGTGTATTGTTGGCTGGCTTCTGATTGTGAGAATGAGTTGTAGGAGGGGATCTTGCTTGTGCTAGATTTCTTCCTCTTCCCCGAGGTTTTGGGATTGTCCCCCGTGTTTGGGTGGAGTCTGAAGGTTAACATGGGGACTCAAATTACTAGGGTCATCTCCTTTAGGGCATTGGTCCTTCTTATGACCAAATTCTAGGAACTGATAGCACTTGATTTGCCTTCCACTTTGAGTGATTGGAAGGGCATGCACACGAACAAAACACAGTGGAGATTGGGGTTGGGCAACGGGATTTGGTCAAAAGGGTAATCTACGGTGGAGATTGGGGTTGGGCTAGCTGGGGTAGGAAGGAAATTCTTGCTTCCTATTGGTTGTAGTGCCTCTCTTAAAAAGGCTCTTATGTTTTGACTTGGTTCGGATCAGAGCATATGTGAGTGAGTAAGGTTGAAGGAACTCTACTTCAGGAGTGAAATCTTCTCCAAGCCCAAGGATAAAGAAACTTAGCTTTTTCCCCTCTCTCATGAGAGGACCATATTGGGATTTTCATAAAATCTAATATTTAACTAACCCAAATTATTTTCTCATATTAAACTAGTCATTTAATGTGGGAGAATGAACGGGGACAAGAGTTAGAATATAGACATGTGCTTATGGATCTATCTCAGCACAAGACCAAAGTCAATGGGTCGAAATGAGAGATGGTCTTTCAAGAGCAATGCTATCTAATGGAGCTTGAAAGAGATTAGGGTTAGCTTAATTAAAGACCTCCAAAGGTTAGTATTAAAAGTCCTTAGATCTAGGACCTTAGGCAAGCTAGGGCTGAGCCTGAGGTGGGAACCTGGCCCAAGCTTGAGGTGCTTGTCATGCTTGCTGAATAAGGTTCTTGAGGTGCTTTTTCTGCTTGCTGACTAAGGTGCTTGAGGTGCTTGTCACTTGATGATTAAGGTTGGGCTAGGTTCTCACCTCAAGTACAGCCCTAGCATCTCAAGCATGACAAGCATCTCAATCATCAAGCACCTCAAGCATCTCAAGCACCTCAAGCACCCATTCATCAAGCATGACAAGCACAACAAGCACCTTAAGCTTGGGCCACGTTCCCACCTCAAGCTCAGCCCTAGCTTACCTAAGGTCGAAGTACTTTTACACTAACTATTGGAGGTCGTCAATGAATCTAACCCTAAGGTCTTATGCTCCATTGGTTAGCCTTGCACTTTGATAGACCATCTCTCATTTGGGCCCCTTTACCATTGACCCGTGTTGAGATAGACCTATAAGCACATGTCTATATCTTAACCCTTGTTCCCATTTATTCTCCCACATTAAATGATCAGTTTAATATGAGAAAATCATTTGGGTTGGTTAGATATTAGATTTTATGACATTAAATCTTACTTTTGAGTTTTTTTTTTCAAAAACCATCGGCTTTTTTTGGGTGAAAAGGTTTAAGCTTGATTGAGTTTATTGCTGACTCTCGCACCCACCGTATTTCTTTCATGGTGGCCAAGAGGAGATTCATGCTTGGGAATGGACTAAAAATTGCATGGGGATAGTGTAAATAACCTTAAGGTTCCATACAATCAAGATATCACTCAAAGATTCAAAGATTGGGCTTTGCTAGATGTATCAGCCAATTGATGTACATCCCCAACCAAAATATTCTATCAGTTAACTGCTCCCACAAACTCAGATTGAGGTTAGATGTCAAAGGATATGAAAGATCAATAGAAGTCAACAATGGTGGCTACAAAGACTAAATCATGTTTGGATCTGTTTATTGCTTTCAAGCACAAAGTTTTTATTTGGAGGGTCATAGCAAGAGACTTTCTATTGGGGAATTTCTAGCAAGGAAGATAATGGAGTATGATAAATGTCCTAGATGTGGATAGATAGAAATAGCTAAGTACTTTATTTGGAATTTTTCTAAAGTAAATGCCCAGAGGAAATGTTTCTTTTATGTATGCCTCTTTCATTGAGAGATTAAAGTTACAAAGTTCACACTTGTATTTGGTACAATCGAAACTACCAACCCTGGCTTGGATTTGTGTATTGGTCCTCTGAAAGTATGGAAGATTTCATTCTTGTGGAGTACCAAAAAAATTTCCCTGTTTGTGTTAGGTTTTAGGCCAAGTGGTCGGTGGTCGATTGGCTGGGTGCCTACCCACTATCACTTATTGGTTATAATGATAACAATAAGGAGACGAGAGGTCTTCTTCCTCTCATGTGCTTCACAAAAAAAAAATGATATAAAAGAATTGCTAATGCGGATGCTAATGATGTTGTTGCTGATTTTCCCTCCCCTCGAAGTGAATTTTGAAATTTTCCCATAGTGCCTTGGAGCGGTCTTTGCACTTGGAGACTCTCCAAGGCCACTGTCTGGAACTCTGTACATGAGCACATGCTCATATCCTTGATGATATATATAAATTCATACATTGCAAGAAATTGTTCTTGGTTGCAAGATTTTTACTTTTAATGCATATTTCAAAATTTCTCTCCAATGTGAAGTACCTCTTCACCGTTTAGGTGAAGCCCCTCTTGAAAAAAACGGTTTTGAGCTTGTTTGAACTTCCTTTGGATTTTTGCTTTGCCTTGCGCCTTTGATGCACCCCTTTGGGATGATGATTTGGAGCTCTTCAACACTCAGGTCATGGGAATAGGGGCTTATGTTGAAGTGAGGCTTGCTTATCTCATGCAAGAACCGCCTCTTGGTGAAATTCCTTTTTTGAGATTTATCCTTCCACTTGGAGCTCTTTGAGAGATACCGGATTTTAATGAAATGGGGTCTTAGCTTCTTTGTCGAGATTTTGCACGGGAGTCATCCCCTGAGGCCTTGTAAAGCTTTGCTTAACGTCGGATGCTTGGTGGAAATACCCCGTCGGACAAGGGCCTTGGAAGCCGGGTGGGGGGTTGAGTGATTTGGAGCACAACGATTGGGAGCATGTGGGAAGGAGCCCCAAGGAGCATGTGGGAAGGATCCCCAAGGTGGAGGCTCAAGTGTCTCTTGAGCCGAGTTGGGCCGCGGGGAGGGGGGCCTCTCTTTGGCAGACCTGACTTGACTATTAAAAATAGTTTGGCACCTCTTCAAAATCCATGATTGGACGAGAGGGAAAACTAGCAACAACCTCATTAGCATTTGCATTAGTAGTTCTTTTACATTAGTATTTTTTAATTGCAGTTGTTTTTCCAATAAAGCATGATTTCACAACAAAAGGGGGAAAGAAGCACTTGTGCAAGGGAAGGATACGAAGACAAAGACCATGGAGCAGTTGAAGAAAAAGGTGCTCTTGGATTAGAGAGAAGCATACATTTTTCAAGATTTTGCTCTTGGAGTAGAGTATTGTTTTTGCTCCTAGATTGGAGTGTGGCACCTAGATTGGAGTGTTATGTTGTTTGTCTCCTAGATTGGGCATGTATGTTGTCTGTGCTCCTAGATTGGAGTGTTTTCCTTATTCATCGGGTTGTAGCCCAAAGTTCAAGGGGACGATTTCTCTTGTATTGACATCCTTAGTGGATACCATGTGTCATCCTTAGGATAAAGAATCTTCAATGTATTTTCCTAGCCCAAACCTCAAGGGGAGGATTGTAAGGTGTGAGCTTTGTCCTAGAGTCCTAGAATATGAGTCAAAGAGAGAAGAGTATATTTATCCCACATGCAGTGGTGCAAGGCTGTAAAGATACTTAAAGCTCATTTCATGAATTGATTGCCGGAAATGACATGCCATATGTTGGGGTATAAAGCCCAATGTGGTCGCCCAGGTAAGTGGGCGGGCCGCCAGGTATGTACACATATTCTTTTGTTAAAACCTAATAAGAACTCACTATGCTCTACACATTACAATAGAGCGAGTTCACCATATCGTCGTGCTCTTCTTCTCGCACTCTTTCTCGCGTCACACTTCCGCTCGTACTCCTTCAACTGGTATCTAGCACTACAGGAGGCTAGAGTCACCAACTAATATTGGAGTGAAATTCGACAGGCGAAGACACGGCCCCAAATCTTGTGGGATAGCCCAAAGGGCTGGGTGTTGTCAGAATTTCATTATGAGGTCATCTCGGCCACCGTTCGGCTTCGACAAAGGTTTGCGCAGACCATTTTCGACTACATGGTCTCGGCGAGTGCAGATCCGACTCTACAAATTTGGGGTTTTGGGCCTACGACTGCAGGTGCTGAGGATATCGACACTCCCAGAGTGTTGATTTGTGGCTGTCTACACATCGAAGGACGGCTCACAGTTCTTGGAGGCGTGTCACATACGACACGGGCGCATCTACACACAGACTGTAGGCGACATCCACTAGTTCATCAGGTAGCTTGTGTTTGCTGCTTGATATTCCAAATTTCATCCTGACATTGCAGGTACTTCCACATGGGATGTATTGTCAGAGATGATGTATGTCTGTTGAGGGTTACAACATATAGTGGGAAATTTGTGGATGTATGACTTTGTGGGAAGTCTATGTACTGTGAGATTTACTGCAGCCTTTGTTGAGGGTCGAGTGAGGTTTTATTGAGCTAGGGGATTCTCGAATGTTGAGATCCTTTCGGTGATACAGGTCTTGGAGCGATCCCTCGAGCACCCTTAGATAGGCAGCTAGGATGTATTGACTGTGAGCTAGACAGTTGGGATTGCATCTTTGCTTTACTGTCGTTGAGGCATTGTCGCAGTCTATGCTTACAAGAGAGTGACAAGACGTCAGAGACAGTACAGGTGCAGGACAGGTTTACTCGTAGCTTACAGTGTCAGAGACAGTACAGGTGCAGGACAGGTTTACCCGTAGCTTACAGTGTCAGAGAGAGTGTTTTTTGAGCTGTTTTTTGGTCTGGTTTTAGTACACCAGAGCCATTTTACAAAGGAGACTCTGCCAAAATTTCTGCAGAATATGAAGCTTTCTTGGTTCATTTGACAGGTTGATATTGGTTCAGAGGTCAGTTTACAGGGGAAACTCTGCCAAATTTTTCCCAAGAAAGTAAACCACTGTGAAGCGTAGCTATGGCTGGATCACAGGACACTTCTCTTTACAATATCAAGAAGCTAGATGGAACCAATTTCCCATTGTGGAAGAAGCAGATTTGGCACGTGTTGGTACAAAAGAAGCAGATAAAACCTATAAAGCTCAAGGGGATAAAACCAGAAGATATGGACGAAGATGAATGGAGCGAAATGGATGAATTGGCACTTTCTACCATTATGCTGACTTTGGCAGAAAGCGTTTACTTCAATGTAGCAGACGAGATGTCGGCTTATCAAGCATGGTTAAAGATGAGTGATCTTTATGAGAAGCAGAGTGCAGCTTCACAGGTATACTGGCTTAAGAAGCTTGTTGACTTGAAGATGAAAGAAGGGACACCTATGTCCAATCATCTGAATGAATTGAACACAATCTACAGTCAGTTGTCAGCTCAAGGTGTCAAGTTTGATGAACCTATTAGAGATATGTTCCTGTTGATCACATTGCCGAAAAGTTGGGACACTTTTCGCACAGCTTTGAGTAATTATGCACCTCCAGATGGTTTGAACATAGCAGGTGTAGAAGGAAGTCTGCTTACTGAAGAAACCAATAGAAAGACAATGGACAAAGGCAAAGGAATAGCCTTAGTTGTCAGGGGAAGGACCAAAGAAAAGTACAAAGGTGGAAAGAGGAATCAGTCTCGTAGCAAGTCCCGCAGTGCTAAAGGCAAGAGTGGCATAGAATGCTACCATTGTGGCAAGAAGGGTCACATGAAAAGAGACTGCATAGAATGGAAAGCAGAAAAAGGCAAAGAGAAAGCTGAAGAACATGGTGAGAAGAACAAGTCCTCAGTGAAGATTCAAGAAATAAATGAGACAAACACTGTTGCAGAGGATAACAGTCTAGTGTCAGGAGACATCTACTTCTTGAAGAATACAATGGACTCAGCTCTTCTTACAGCATCTGATGGAAATGCACTGAGTGACTGGATTATAGACTCAGGGGCATCACTTGATGTGTCTCCAAACAAGGAGTGGTTTACCTCTTATGTGACCACTAAAGATCATGTTTGGCTAGGCAATGGACAGACATGTGAGATCTTAGGTGTTGGAGATGTTCAATTGAAGTTTCAGAATGGCTCTTCTTTCACGCTGAAGAATGTGAGACATGTTCCCGCAATTACAAAGAGCTTGATCAGCACAAGTTTACTTGATGATGCTGGCTACGTCACCACTTTTGGACAGAACATGTGGAAGATATCCAAGGGTTCTATGACAGTAGCACATGGAGTAAAGTCTGGAGGACTTTACATGATTTATGTATCAAATGTCTCTAAAAATGTAATCAATGTAACCGAGCAGCCGAACGTTTCTTTGTGGCATAGCCGGTTAGGACATATGTCCAAGAAGGGTATGGAAATCTTGTCTTGTTCTGGTTATTTGCCTGGCTTTTCATTTAATGATTTTGAATTCTGTGAACATTGTCTTTATGGTAAGCAAACACAACAGCCACATAAGCATAGAAGCAGTAGAAGAGATACACAGTTGGCACTTGTTCATAGTGATTTGTGTGGATCTATGCCTAACCTATCTCTAGGGGGAGCTTCTTACTTTATGACATTTATAGATGATTACTCGAGGAAAGTATGGGTTTACTTTCTCAAGCACAAGGATGAAGCGTTTAGTGTTTTCAAAACGTTTGTGACACTTGTGGAGAATCAGGGTGGCAAGAAGCTTAAATGTTTACGCACTGACAATGGTGGAGAGTATGTTTCAAAGGCCTTTCAGGACTTTTGTGAGTGAAAAGGTATAAAACGTGAACTTACTGCTCCTTACAATCCTCCTCAAAATGGTGTTGCTGAGAGGATGAACAGGACCATACAAGAGAAGGTCAGAAGTATGTTGTCTAATGCACAGCTGCCAAATGGGTTTTGGGCTGAAGCTGTATCAACAGCTGTTCATCTTGTAAATAGATCTCCTAGCAAGGTTTTGCAGAAGGATTCAGTGCTAGAGATGGTATGGTCAGGCAAGGTGCCCTCATACAAGCATCTCAGAGTCTTTGGCTGTGAGGCATATCCTCATGTTGCAAAGGAATTTAGGAAGAAAATTGAGCCAAAGAGTAGAAAGTGCATCTTTATAGGCTATGGTAATTCTGGTGAGATGGGGTACAGACTTTGGGATCCCGAATCCAGAAAGGTTATCCGCAGCAATGATGTTCACTTTAATGAAGGCAAATATCATTCTAAATCAGAGAAAGCTGAGGAGATTAGAAGAGTTGTCTTCCAAGAAGATGGACCTGCACGTGCAAGACAAAATGTCAGGGCTCAAGAGGAGCAAAGACAGGATAGATTGGAACCACAGGTTGTGGCTGAGCCTGAGCCACCTATTGTGCGTAGATCTGGACGTGTCACACGACCTCTTGATAGGTTTGTTCCGTCTATGAACTCTGTCATGTTGACTGATTACAATGAGACTTCATGTTACAAGGAAGCAATGCAAATGAAGGACTCCGAGAATTGGCAATTGGCCATGCAGTCAGAGATGACAGCTCTGCATAAAAACCAGACATGGAAGCTAGTTAAATTACCACGGGGCAAAAAGGCTCTACCTTGTAAATGGGTTTACAAGTATAAGATCACTGCTCATGATAGTCAGCCAAAGTACAAAGCAAGGCTTGTTGCCAAGGGCTTTAAGCAAGAACAAGGCATTGACTTTGATGAAGTCTTCTCTCCGGTGGTCAAAATGACTTCATTGAGATGCTTTCTTGCATTGGTTGCCATATTAGATTTGGTGTTCCATCAAATGGATGTCAAGACAGCGTTCTTGCATGGTGATTTAGATGTGGAAATTTACATGCAGTAGGCAGAAGGGTTTGTTGAGAAAGGCAAGGAAGATTGGGTATGCCAGTTGTTAAAGAGTCTTTATGGCTTAAAACAATCACCGAGGGCATGGTACCATAAATTCCACAAGTTTATGCTTTCTCAAGGATACAAACGTAGTGAGTTCGATCACTGTCTATATACAAATAAGGCTAAGGATGGCAGTTGGCTGATCCTTATTTTGTATGTGGATGACATGTTGATTTCTAGCAAGCACTTGGAAGAAATTTCAGCTTTGAAGTCAAAGATGGCAAAATCGTTTGACATGAAAGACATGGGTGAGGCAAGTCATATACATGGTATGCGCATTAAGAGAGACAGATCAAAGAAGTTGATTTGGTTATCTCAAACAGAGTATATTGACAAGGTTTTGCAACGTTTCAATATGGCGAAGGGAAAGGCATTGAGTGTTCCATTGCCACCATATGTGAAACTTAGCAAACAAGATTGTCCCGTGTCTGAGGAAGAACAGGCTGAAATGGATAAGATTCCATATGCGTCTGCAATGGGTAGTTTGATGTATGCAATGATTGCTACTCGCCCAGACATTGCATTTGCAGTGGGAGTAGTAAGTCGATACATGTCAAACCTAGGCAAGAAACATTGGGAGGCAGTGAAAGGAATATTGAGATACCTGAAAGCTACAAAGAGTATGCGTATATGCTATGGGAGTCAGGAGCTAAGTGTAAAGGGTTTTACAGACTCAGATTATGTAGGTGACTTAGACAACCGAAGTTCTACGTCAGGGTATGTGTTTACATTGGCTGGTGGAGCAGTATCATGGCGTTCTAGATTACAAGATTGTGTTACTCAGTCTACTACAGAGGCTGAATATGTTGCAGCATCAGAGGCATGCAAAGAATCAATTTGGCTTAATCGACTAGTAACAGATTTGGGAATTAAAGAAGAGATGCCTGTGTTATATTGTGATAGTCAAAGTGCTATACAATTGGCTCGCAATCCACTTTATCACTCAAAGACAAAGCATGTGGATGTGAAGTATCGTTTCATCAGGGAAATGCTCGAGGATAAGCAACTTCAGCTTGTCAAAGTTCACACCACAGAAAATCCTTCTGATCTACTTACAAAAGGACTTCCATCAGAGAGCTTTGCGAATTTTCGCAAGTAGTTAGGTGTAGGGTAGTACATCACTTCTCTACATCTCTTGTATATTAGCTTGTATAGTAGCTTCTCTCACACTTAAAGTACCACATTGGACTTTAAGTGGGAGGTTGTTGGGGTATAAAGCCCAATGTGGTCGCCCAGGTAAGTGGGCGGGCCGCCAGGTATGTACACATATTCTTTTGTTAAAACCTAATAAGAACTCACTATGCTCTACACATTACAGTAGAGCGAGTTCACCATATCGTCGTGCTCTTCTTCTCGCACTCTCTCTCGCGTCGCACTTCCGCTCGTACTCCTTCACCATATGGGGTGGTTTCTACACCACACATAGCTTGAACATCCCCAAGAATCATCTGAAGGTAGGAGTTATCCTATACTATAGAGGGGGCACCACCTAGCATAAGTGCGGCTAGGACGCAGATATAGATGACCTAGGGTAGCAAAAGTGAGATGCCATCTAGGTAGCCAACATGAAATGATGATGTAGCAAACGTCCAGATATATAGAAAATTCCTAGTCAATAGTGAGAGTGTGTGTACAAGAGAGGTATGCGACAAGGTCGGAATTGTGCATGACTGACTGGTAGTGGTCCATGTTGTTAAGTATGGAGCCTGATTTACCCTTGTAATTTTGTGTGGCCCCCATTATGAGGAGAAGCCATCGTGCGTGAAGGAAAATCACTCACCGGAAACCAAAATTTTCACGGACAAGAATCAGTGGCAACTTTAAAGGCCCCCGAGACTTTTTTTTTTGGCCGGAAGATTCTTTTTTGCTGGAATATTGTGGCCGGACGGCGGTCGAAAAGTGGTCGGAAAACAACCGGTCGGTTGGCCGGTGGCCGGTAGTCAATGGCCGATGGCTGGTGGTCGGAAGTCAATGGCCGGTGGCCGAACTCAAAAGCTGACTTGTCTTCTCAAGGGCGGCCACACATGGGCGGATTGGAGGGTCCGATTTGGACTTATTCGCACAAGGGCGGCTACACATGGCTGTCTCTCATAAGAGAGGGCAGCCTTTTGGCCTATAAAAGGAGGCCATTTCTACACACATTTCATAGTGTGAAGTTGATGCAACAAGGTGAGTGTGAGGTGGTGAGAGTGAAGCAAGGCGGGAGCTCCATTAAGGGTATAATCCCTTTGTAAACTACTTCTTGTTTTGAAGTACTAAAGCCATTGAGTGGCTGCTTTCCCGTGGACGTAGCCCACATTGGGTGAACCACGTATATCATGTGTACTCTCTCTCTCTCTCTCTCTACTCTATAATCTCGTGTATATAAATCTGTCTCTCTCCATTAAGTAATCTACTCAATTATCTATTTAGCTACGTCTTATTTCCTAACAACTGGTATCAAAGCAAGGTTTGCTCGTAGCTAAATTATGTCAAGGAAAGGATTCCTTGAATTGAGTGGGAGTTATGGCGGAGGAAGGGAAGCTCAAGATTGATAAGTTCAACGGAAAAAACTATCAACATTGGAAGATGCAGATTGAAGACTATCTCTACCAGAAGGACCTCTATTTGCCACTAGGCGGTCTTGCGAAGAAGCCCGCTGTCGTGTTGTGACACGTACATAGTGGGAACGCATGCTACAAGAGTTATCTTGTAATTTTTTAGATACATAATTATCTTTCCTATAATGTACATATGCATATTTAAGTATAATAATAAGCCTTCTATCTCATCCTATTATTTTTCTCAAGGGTAACATATCCTTACTTTACCATCAGAAAATACTATGGGAAAAGCATCAATAGCTCCGCCTCTTTAACTTGGGGCAAAAAGCATTGATTCTTTATTTCTACTATTTCATTATCATCTCACACCCTAGCTAGATCCTATATCTAGGGTAAACTCCAATATATATATATTCTATGTATTTTTTATACTTTTCTTATATTTCTTTTTAAATAGCTACTAGGAGAGAATCAAATCCTAGTGGGACACTAGGTGGCATGATTTCAAAGATACACTTATTTTAATGCATTATTGCAAGCATGGTTACAAAACTTTGTCAAGGAGAAATGTCATGCTTTCATATGGCATGAGGTGTCCTTGGGAATTAAATGAAAGTCAAGGCTAAGGAGACCACATGAAGACTTTTGCTGCCATAAATGGACCCTATTTTGATGAATTTTTTACACAAGGTTCCAATCCGAATTGGAGAATGATTTTAAAATGAAAATCGTAGCTAATGAGCTGAAGTTTTTGCCCATATTTTTATTTTTTTATTTGGAGCTACGGTTGAGGAGATATGATCAAAATACTGGACCCCAGTCTGCCCACATCATGCAGGGACAACTCATTTCCAACTTTTCCAATTCCTGTTCACACTGGCTCCTCTCTTCTTGTGTAAACCCTTGGGGGTTCCCTTCACCTATAAAAGGGGACCTCTTCTTCCTTGGAAGGAACTCAAGCATTCAAGCCATTGATGAGAGGAATTCTCGAGGGAGTGAGTAGTAATGCCTAATTGTACTTAGCCATTAACATAAGCCCAAGCCTACACTTTCTCCTAGAGGGAGACTAGCCATTCTTGCAACAAGCTAACCTTGGAAGATCAACTCTAATCAAAGAAGGTCTTACACTTGGTGTATCAATCAAAGTGGAATTCTCCACTCTTCTTCTCTCTCCCATCAATAATGGTGCCGAAGGGTTTCAAGTAAGATGTGTTTTACATTGATGTTTTCTTGATTTCTTGTTGTTTTCATTTTCATCTCTAATCCAACATATATATATGTATCTAATCTCATCTCCTTAACCAAACCTATCTCTCTCATTCTTAGTAATTCATCCTCTCTAGGTTCTCTTTGCTACAGGTACATCTCTCCCCGCAGTATCCTTATTGCTTACGGGCAAGAATAGGGCTTGGGAGGGAAACTTCTCATCTCTTCACTTCTCTCATATCTACATTTCTCACATACTATCCTAGATGAATAACCCACATGATGATAATTTCTATCGCTTTCACTCTGTACGATCTATTAGAATTAACGTATGGATTAGCCGTAAAATACACTTTCAACAACGTATAGTGTTTCTCTTTGGCCCAGAAAGGCTCAATGAAATACTTCTATCACCGGATCCCATCATACTACCTCTCATAGACTATAACTTTTCTTTTGACGTAAGCGTAGTTATCTTGCTATGAACCAAGAGGATTTGTACACACAATTAATCCCAATCACTAGACAAAATATATATATTATGGTAAACACAAAACTACAATTCCAAAGAACAATTCGTAGCCTATTTGGTTAGCCAAGATTGAATGCCATTAACTCATCCATTAACCCTTTCATATTACCCATGATACGCTATGACCATAGCCTTGATGTTTTCATCTTCGTATTGTTTTGACATTCTCTTTTGCGTTCTTCCTTTGTGTGTGTGAATGCAAGAGAGAAAGAGTGAGTCTTCTTTGGTTGAACTTCTTTCCAAACCCTAGTCTTCATGGCATCTATGTTTTAACTCCTTCATATAGTTTTTGTTGAGTTCTCTCACAAACTCTCACAGCCATAAGCCCGGTGCTTTCCTGGCAAGACCGCAAATTTCTCGACATATTTTTGGTGAACCCGACGCGAATCTGCTAGGGTGAGAGTTTGTGGGTAACCATGGGTGATCATGTTGAGCAACAGGGTATGCATTTTGACCCAGCAACAATGCAAATGTTTCAAGCATTTGCAATGTTCATGCAACAACAACATGCTACTGAAAGAAGGGAGATTTCAGCAACGAAGGCCATACAAGCGGTCGTAAACAGAATGGATCAGTTCAATGGCAAAGATGTAACCAAGTACTTACGTGAGTATGTGAAGGAGATGGAGCTGCATCGCGTGTCAGAAGGTGAGATGATTCAAAGCTTTGAGCTAGTTGTTGCTCCAGAAATTAGGGAGCATGTTAGGGCAATTAAAGATGGGCATGGGAGAAATTGGGAAGAACTCAAAGTAGCTTTAAAGGAGGAATATTTCATGGAGGACTCTGAGAGAGTGACCAAAAGGACATTCTTAGAATGGGTAGTCAAGCCAAAGCAAGGACTATCAATAACAGAGCTACTTAGGGAATTTGAGCGGCGCTATGCACAACTCACTAGGACAGAAAGGGCCACACTAGATGCAGAGAAGACATATCTTTTCTTACAAGCTGCAGGTAAAGAGTTTCAAGAAAATTTGGAGCTTCTTCTTGAAGATAAAGATGCTGAGCAAGGACTAAAGATCGACTGGAATGAGGTTGAAGGTGCTGTCTCACTGCTTGCCAAACGACAAAGAAGAAGGGACAAGATGGTAGTAAACACTACAAGTCCTTCCACCTCAACTTCTGACAAAATGGTAAAGCCTACTTTTATCGCTCCTAAGTTTGATGAGTCCATGCTAGATGAGCTTGTGAAGGGAATGCGTGACTTGAAGGTGAAGTTTGCAAAGCTTGAAGAAAAAGGCCAACCATCAGGGCCACTTCCTAGGCAAAGACAACAGCCCAAAGAAGGGTTTGTTAATAGATGTATTTGGTGTGATAGTACAAACCATGTAAGAAGGGATTGTGATGATTTTAGTGATGCTTTGTCAAAAGATGTTGTCTTTTTTAAGGATGGTAAAATCCACTTAAGAGAGACAGGTCTACCCTTGAGAACTAACTTTGGGAAGGGGGGAATGCAAACCTTAGTTGAAGATATGGCAACCAAGCATGCCACCTCTTCAGTTGAGGCAGCTACTTATGGAGTCAAAATTGAACATTTTTGTGATGAAGAAGTGAGTGACCATCATGGTCAAATTTGGCCAAATGTCATGCAATTAGCTAAAAAGGGAAAGCTTACAAAAGAGATTCTACATGAAGCAGGTGATTGCATACGTTTAGAAACAGGATGGAATGATCCAGTGGACTCATTGTCAGTGCATGCCTACATTACAAAATGCCAACAAAATGAGGCAATTGTAGAAGAGAAGCGCAGACATGAGAATGCTGATGAAGGACCATCAAAAAGAGCTTCTAGAAGTGGGGGAAGAAGCGACTCAATGCCTTCTCAAACACCCTCAACACAAGGAGCATCTCCACCTGAAGTACTCATGGAGGAGTCTACAATAGGAAAGAAGAAAGAGCCAACAAAAGGAATGACAGATGCACATTCTGTGCATGAGGATTGGGGTTCTACAGATGAAGCTATGAATCTTCAAGATTCACAAATCAAAGATAGAGAAGTGTTTGGGAATGCTATACAGGTTGAAGTGACATCAGAGGATAGAGCAGAAGAGCAAGAAACCTCTTGGGATATGGTCTGTGATTGGGGTGATATTTCTTATCTGTGTGAAGATGCAAATAAAGATGCTTGCCATAAAGTGCCTACTATACAGGGTTGCCTGCAGGTATGCAAACAATATCTGAGGTATAAAAGGGATTTAGGTCTTGTGTCACAGGGTATAAATTGCAAGCAGGTTTGTGAGCATCTATCTGCTATGGATAGGAAGGGTATACATGGTGATTCCTTGAAGCAAGAAGAGGATGCTAGCTCTATGCTGACACCAGAGCCATGTAATGAAGAAGGGTTCTCCCTAGAAGAGTGGAGACATGATTCAATTGAAGATAATTTAGCGATGAGTCAAAAACGAAGAAGGGGTGAAGATATTGTGTCAGAGACTAACTCCAAGGAGGTTTTTGAGCAGTCGGTTACAAGTGACCGGGAGCATACCTACCAGGATGATTTGGAAAGGGAATTAGACACCATATTTGAGAGGTATGCAAAGTTTTATGCTATAAAGCTGGAGAGGTATTTGGTAAAAGGTGAGAGAATTGATGAGAGGTTTACCATGCACATTTCTGAGGTTTCTCTCGATGTTGAGAAAGGCTATCTAGAGGATTCTTTTGAGAATGAAGATGCAGATTCAGACTTCTATGCGAAAGAGGTACATATGGATTTACAGGTTGGTCAGAAGGTTGAAGTGCAGTTTCAAAAATCTTTCAAGTATATTACAGGAAGCCTGGAAGTGTTTTTTGAAGAGGAGGATGAGGAACTTATGTCTCTACGTCATGAAGATTTTGCGCATAATGGAGATTTGTTACAGATGTTTTGGAGACAGATGTATATAACAATTCCTTCTGATTCGAGAGCAATTAAAAGATGCGGAGAATCTCAATGCTTAGTACAATATAAGTTTTTGAGTTACCCATATGATCCTGGAGGAGGTCATGGAATGACAGGGGATACAATTGCTTTCACAAGTTACCATGAGGTTGGCACATGCCGGAGGATGTGCAGGTTTAAAGGGGGTGGATGTCGTGTTGTGACACGTACATAGTGGGAACGCATGCTACAAGAGTTATCTTGTAATTTTTTAGATACATAATTATCTTTCCTATAATGTACATATGCATATTTAAGTATAATAATAAGCCTTCTATCTCATCCTATTATTTTTCTCAAGGGTAACATATCCTTACTTTACCATCAGAAAATACTATGGGAAAAGCATCAATAGCTCCGCCTCTTTAACTTGGGGCAAAAAGCATTGATTCTTTATTTCTACTATTTCATTATCATCTCACACCCTAGCTAGATCCTATATCTAGGGTAAACTCCAATATATATATATTCTATGTATTTTTTATACTTTTCTTATATTTCTTTTTAAATAGCTACTAGGAGAGAATCAAATCCTAGTGGGACACTAGGTGGCATGATTTCAAAGATACACTTATTTTAATGCATTATTGCAAGCATGGTTACAAAACTTTGTCAAGGAGAAATGTCATGCTTTCATATGGCATGAGGTGTCCTTGGGAATTAAATGAAAGTCAAGGCTAAGGAGACCACATGAAGACTTTTGCTGCCATAAATGGACCCTATTTTGATGAATTTTTTACACAAGGTTCCAATCCGAATTGGAGAATGATTTTAAAATGAAAATCGTAGCTAATGAGCTGAAGTTTTTGCCCATATTTTTATTTTTTTATTTGGAGCTACGGTTGAGGAGATATGATCAAAATACTGGACCCCAGTCTGCCCACATCATGCAGGGACAACTCATTTCCAACTTTTCCAATTCCTGTTCACACTGGCTCCTCTCTTCTTGTGTAAACCCTTGGGGGTTCCCTTCACCTATAAAAGGGGACCTCTTCTTCCTTGGAAGGAACTCAAGCATTCAAGCCATTGATGAGAGGAATTCTCGAGGGAGTGAGTAGTAATGCCTAATTGTACTTAGCCATTAACATAAGCCCAAGCCTACACTTTCTCCTAGAGGGAGACTAGCCATTCTTGCAACAAGCTAACCTTGGAAGATCAACTCTAATCAAAGAAGGTCTTACACTTGGTGTATCAATCAAAGTGGAATTCTCCACTCTTCTTCTCTCTCCCATCAATAATGGTGCCGAAGGGTTTCAAGTAAGATGTGTTTTACATTGATGTTTTCTTGATTTCTTGTTGTTTTCATTTTCATCTCTAATCCAACATATATATATGTATCTAATCTCATCTCCTTAACCAAACCTATCTCTCTCATTCTTAGTAATTCATCCTCTCTAGGTTCTCTTTGCTACAGGTACATCTCTCCCCGCAGTATCCTTATTGCTTACGGGCAAGAATAGGGCTTGGGAGGGAAACTTCTCATCTCTTCACTTCTCTCATATCTACATTTCTCACATACTATCCTAGATGAATAACCCACATGATGATAATTTCTATCGCTTTCACTCTGTACGATCTATTAGAATTAACGTATGGATTAGCCGTAAAATACACTTTCAACAACGTATAGTGTTTCTCTTTGGCCCAGAAAGGCTCAATGAAATACTTCTATCACCGGATCCCATCATACTACCTCTCATAGACTATAACTTTTCTTTTGACGTAAGCGTAGTTATCTTGCTATGAACCAAGAGGATTTGTACACACAATTAATCCCAATCACTAGACAAAATATATATATTATGGTAAACACAAAACTACAATTCCAAAGAACAATTCGTAGCCTATTTGGTTAGCCAAGATTGAATGCCATTAACTCATCCATTAACCCTTTCATATTACCCATGATACGCTATGACCATAGCCTTGATGTTTTCATCTTCGTATTGTTTTGACATTCTCTTTTGCGTTCTTCCTTTGTGTGTGTGAATGCAAGAGAGAAAGAGTGAGTCTTCTTTGGTTGAACTTCTTTCCAAACCCTAGTCTTCATGGCATCTATGTTTTAACTCCTTCATATAGTTTTTGTTGAGTTCTCTCACAAACTCTCACAGCCATAAGCCCGGTGCTTTCCTGGCAAGACCGCAAATTTCTCGACATATTTTTGGTGAACCCGACGCGAATCTGCTAGGGTGAGAGTTTGTGGGTAACCATGGGTGATCATGTTGAGCAACAGGGTATGCATTTTGACCCAGCAACAATGCAAATGTTTCAAGCATTTGCAATGTTCATGCAACAACAACATGCTACTGAAAGAAGGGAGATTTCAGCAACGAAGGCCATACAAGCGGTCGTAAACAGAATGGATCAGTTCAATGGCAAAGATGTAACCAAGTACTTACGTGAGTATGTGAAGGAGATGGAGCTGCATCGCGTGTCAGAAGGTGAGATGATTCAAAGCTTTGAGCTAGTTGTTGCTCCAGAAATTAGGGAGCATGTTAGGGCAATTAAAGATGGGCATGGGAGAAATTGGGAAGAACTCAAAGTAGCTTTAAAGGAGGAATATTTCATGGAGGACTCTGAGAGAGTGACCAAAAGGACATTCTTAGAATGGGTAGTCAAGCCAAAGCAAGGACTATCAATAACAGAGCTACTTAGGGAATTTGAGCGGCGCTATGCACAACTCACTAGGACAGAAAGGGCCACACTAGATGCAGAGAAGACATATCTTTTCTTACAAGCTGCAGGTAAAGAGTTTCAAGAAAATTTGGAGCTTCTTCTTGAAGATAAAGATGCTGAGCAAGGACTAAAGATCGACTGGAATGAGGTTGAAGGTGCTGTCTCACTGCTTGCCAAACGACAAAGAAGAAGGGACAAGATGGTAGTAAACACTACAAGTCCTTCCACCTCAACTTCTGACAAAATGGTAAAGCCTACTTTTATCGCTCCTAAGTTTGATGAGTCCATGCTAGATGAGCTTGTGAAGGGAATGCGTGACTTGAAGGTGAAGTTTGCAAAGCTTGAAGAAAAAGGCCAACCATCAGGGCCACTTCCTAGGCAAAGACAACAGCCCAAAGAAGGGTTTGTTAATAGATGTATTTGGTGTGATAGTACAAACCATGTAAGAAGGGATTGTGATGATTTTAGTGATGCTTTGTCAAAAGATGTTGTCTTTTTTAAGGATGGTAAAATCCACTTAAGAGAGACAGGTCTACCCTTGAGAACTAACTTTGGGAAGGGGGGAATGCAAACCTTAGTTGAAGATATGGCAACCAAGCATGCCACCTCTTCAGTTGAGGCAGCTACTTATGGAGTCAAAATTGAACATTTTTGTGATGAAGAAGTGAGTGACCATCATGGTCAAATTTGGCCAAATGTCATGCAATTAGCTAAAAAGGGAAAGCTTACAAAAGAGATTCTACATGAAGCAGGTGATTGCATACGTTTAGAAACAGGATGGAATGATCCAGTGGACTCATTGTCAGTGCATGCCTACATTACAAAATGCCAACAAAATGAGGCAATTGTAGAAGAGAAGCGCAGACATGAGAATGCTGATGAAGGACCATCAAAAAGAGCTTCTAGAAGTGGGGGAAGAAGCGACTCAATGCCTTCTCAAACACCCTCAACACAAGGAGCATCTCCACCTGAAGTACTCATGGAGGAGTCTACAATAGGAAAGAAGAAAGAGCCAACAAAAGGAATGACAGATGCACATTCTGTGCATGAGGATTGGGGTTCTACAGATGAAGCTATGAATCTTCAAGATTCACAAATCAAAGATAGAGAAGTGTTTGGGAATGCTATACAGGTTGAAGTGACATCAGAGGATAGAGCAGAAGAGCAAGAAACCTCTTGGGATATGGTCTGTGATTGGGGTGATATTTCTTATCTGTGTGAAGATGCAAATAAAGATGCTTGCCATAAAGTGCCTACTATACAGGGTTGCCTGCAGGTATGCAAACAATATCTGAGGTATAAAAGGGATTTAGGTCTTGTGTCACAGGGTATAAATTGCAAGCAGGTTTGTGAGCATCTATCTGCTATGGATAGGAAGGGTATACATGGTGATTCCTTGAAGCAAGAAGAGGATGCTAGCTCTATGCTGACACCAGAGCCATGTAATGAAGAAGGGTTCTCCCTAGAAGAGTGGAGACATGATTCAATTGAAGATAATTTAGCGATGAGTCAAAAACGAAGAAGGGGTGAAGATATTGTGTCAGAGACTAACTCCAAGGAGGTTTTTGAGCAGTCGGTTACAAGTGACCGGGAGCATACCTACCAGGATGATTTGGAAAGGGAATTAGACACCATATTTGAGAGGTATGCAAAGTTTTATGCTATAAAGCTGGAGAGGTATTTGGTAAAAGGTGAGAGAATTGATGAGAGGTTTACCATGCACATTTCTGAGGTTTCTCTCGATGTTGAGAAAGGCTATCTAGAGGATTCTTTTGAGAATGAAGATGCAGATTCAGACTTCTATGCGAAAGAGGTACATATGGATTTACAGGTTGGTCAGAAGGTTGAAGTGCAGTTTCAAAAATCTTTCAAGTATATTACAGGAAGCCTGGAAGTGTTTTTTGAAGAGGAGGATGAGGAACTTATGTCTCTACGTCATGAAGATTTTGCGCATAATGGAGATTTGTTACAGATGTTTTGGAGACAGATGTATATAACAATTCCTTCTGATTCGAGAGCAATTAAAAGATGCGGAGAATCTCAATGCTTAGTACAATATAAGTTTTTGAGTTACCCATATGATCCTGGAGGAGGTCATGGAATGACAGGGGATACAATTGCTTTCACAAGTTACCATGAGGTTGGCACATGCCGGAGGATGTGCAGGTTTAAAGGGGGTGGATGTCGTGTTGTGACACGTACATAGTGGGAACGCATGCTACAAGAGTTATCTTGTAATTTTTTAGATACATAATTATCTTTCCTATAATGTACATATGCATATTTAAGTATAATAATAAGCCTTCTATCTCATCCTATTATTTTTCTCAAGGGTAACATATCCTTACTTTACCATCAGAAAATACTATGGGAAAAGCATCAATAGCTCCGCCTCTTTAACTTGGGGCAAAAAGCATTGATTCTTTATTTCTACTATTTCATTATCATCTCACACCCTAGCTAGATCCTATATCTAGGGTAAACTCCAATATATATATATTCTATGTATTTTTTATACTTTTCTTATATTTCTTTTTAAATAGCTACTAGGAGAGAATCAAATCCTAGTGGGACACTAGGTGGCATGATTTCAAAGATACACTTATTTTAATGCATTATTGCAAGCATGGTTACAAAACTTTGTCAAGGAGAAATGTCATGCTTTCATATGGCATGAGGTGTCCTTGGGAATTAAATGAAAGTCAAGGCTAAGGAGACCACATGAAGACTTTTGCTGCCATAAATGGACCCTATTTTGATGAATTTTTTACACAAGGTTCCAATCCGAATTGGAGAATGATTTTAAAATGAAAATCGTAGCTAATGAGCTGAAGTTTTTGCCCATATTTTTATTTTTTTATTTGGAGCTACGGTTGAGGAGATATGATCAAAATACTGGACCCCAGTCTGCCCACATCATGCAGGGACAACTCATTTCCAACTTTTCCAATTCCTGTTCACACTGGCTCCTCTCTTCTTGTGTAAACCCTTGGGGGTTCCCTTCACCTATAAAAGGGGACCTCTTCTTCCTTGGAAGGAACTCAAGCATTCAAGCCATTGATGAGAGGAATTCTCGAGGGAGTGAGTAGTAATGCCTAATTGTACTTAGCCATTAACATAAGCCCAAGCCTACACTTTCTCCTAGAGGGAGACTAGCCATTCTTGCAACAAGCTAACCTTGGAAGATCAACTCTAATCAAAGAAGGTCTTACACTTGGTGTATCAATCAAAGTGGAATTCTCCACTCTTCTTCTCTCTCCCATCAATAATGGTGCCGAAGGGTTTCAAGTAAGATGTGTTCTACATTGATGTTTTCTTGCTTTCTTGTTGTTTTCATTTTCATCTCTAATCCAACATATATATATGTATCTAATCTCATCTCCTTAACCAAACCTATCTCTCTCATTCTTAGTAATTCATCCTCTCTAGGTTCTCTTTGCTACAGGTACATCTCTCCCCGCAGTATCCTTATTGCTTACGGGCAAGAATAGGGCTTGGGAGGGAAACTTCTCATCTCTTCACTTCTCTCATATCTACATTTCTCACATACTATCCTAGATGAATAACCCACATGATGATAATTTCTATCGCTTTCACTCTGTACGATCTATTAGAATTAACGTATGGATTAGCCGTAAAATACACTTTCAACAACGTATAGTGTTTCTCTTTGGCCCAGAAAGGCTCAATGAAATACTTCTATCACCGGATCCCATCATACTACCTCTCATAGACTATAACTTTTCTTTTGACGTAAGCGTAGTTATCTTGCTATGAACCAAGAGGATTTGTACACACAATTAATCCCAATCACTAGACAAAATATATATATTATGGTAAACACAAAACTACAATTCCAAAGAACAATTCGTAGCCTATTTGGTCAGCCAAGATTGAATGCCATTAACTCATCCATTAACCCTTTCATATTACCCATGATACGCTATGACCATAGCCTTGATGTTTTCATCTTCGTATTGTTTTGACATTCTCTTTTGCGTTCTTCCTTTGTGTGTGTGAATGCAAGAGAGAAAGAGTGAGTCTTCTTTGGTTGAACTTCTTTCCAAACCCTAGTCTTCATGGAATCTATGTTTTAACTCCTTCATATAGTTTTTGTTGAGTTCTCTCACAAACTCTCACAGCCATAAGCCCGGTGCTTTTCGGTGTTTGGAGATCAGTCTCCAAGTGGGAGATTGTTAAGTATGGAGCCTAATTTACCCTTGTAATTTTCTGTGGTAAAAGCGCACATTTGTAAGGCCCCCATTATGAGGAGAAGCCATCGTGCGTGAAGGAAAATCACTCACCGGAAACCAAAATTTTCACGGACAAGAATCAGGGGCAACTTTAAAGGCCCCCGAGTCTTTTTTTTTTCGCCAGAAGATTCTTTTTCGCCGGAATATTGTGGCCGGACGGCGGCCGAAAAGTGGTCGGAAAACGACCGGTCGGTTGGCCGGTGGCCGGTGGTCGGAAGTCAATGGCCGGTGGCCCGTGGCCGAATTCAATGGCCGGTGGCCGAACTCAAAAGCGGACTTGTCTTCTCAAGGGCGGCCACACATGGGC
This sequence comes from Adiantum capillus-veneris, assembly GCF_014529385.1. NCBI lineage: Eukaryota > Viridiplantae > Streptophyta > Polypodiopsida > Polypodiales > Pteridaceae > Adiantum > Adiantum capillus-veneris. The sequence goes on along the minus strand of NC_140935.1, from coordinate 43,289,598 downwards.
GGATTGGAGGGTCCGATTTGGACTTATTCGCACAAGGGTGGCTACACATGGCTGTCTCTCATAAGAGAGGGCAGCCCTTTTGGCCTATAAAAGGAGGCCATTTCTACACACATTTCATAGTGTGAAGTTGATGCAACAAGGTGAGTGTGAGGTGGTGAGAGTGAAGCAAGGCGGGAGCTCCATTAAGGGTATAATCCCTTTGTAAACTACTTCTTGTTTTGAAGTACTAAAGCCGTTGAGTGGCTGCTTTCCCGTGGACGTAGCCCACATTGGGTGAACCACGTATATCGTGTGTACTCTCTCTCTCTCTCTACTCTATAATCTCGTGTATATAAATCTGTCTCTCTCCATTAAGTAATCTACTCAATTATCTATTTAGCTACGTCTTATTTCCTAAGACATGTGATGAAGCACAAGCAGAGTGATGTACAAGAGATGAAACATCCCACGGATATGGGGGAAAACAAAGATAAGGAGAAGACAACATGGACTCAAAGATCATGGCAACATTGCACACTTTATTTGATGATGATGATACTTACAAACGGTGGTCTTGGCTATTACCAACCTTGCTCTTGGCACTGGGGATGCATGATGGAATGCGAGCGCCATATGGCGCATGGCGAACTTTGGAGTTAGCGGGGTTATCACGTTAGCGGGAGGTTAGTTGAGGGAAACATCAAGACGATGCAGCCATCCACGACGTCAATCACCAGCATTGAGAGTGGCCCAAGGTAGCATGGTGTCGATGCATTCAATCCTAGCGTGCTCATGTTGCCTTGTGGGGGAATAGTGAGTGCCTTATGTGCATGGGGTGGTCATGACTAGTTACTCAACCATGTATGGGTGGAGATTGGTGATGATGGTGATGCTGCTAACACTAAAATGCCTATGCTTGCAACAAAGCATGATACCCTGCGCTCCCTAGCTTGAGAGGTGCATTATGTGTGTAGTGGTGCATGGAGCTTGGGTGGTGCCTCTAGTGTGTTCTTCCTTCACTTGTGTGTCTCTCCCCCCTTTTGTGCTTAGTGGGGGCCTCTTTATATAGGCATAAGAGGTGGTCCTTACCTAATGGTCCTTGCAAATATCCATTGGTCACTGTAGAGAGTCTAGATGCCTCTCTAGTGACAAAGATAGAGAGGGAGAGAAGGTAGAGATAGAGAGAAGGGAGGTAAGAGTGGGGTGGGGACTTTCTTACAATCCACTAGCCATTGGGTAGGTTATCAGGGAAGAGTGGGGTTTGGGGTATTTACAATGGGTTTTGCTCATGGTTTGGGTGGCCGGTGTGAGGTTAATGCTACCAAAATTGATGTCTTGTTGCATGATGCCGAGATGCTACGCATTTGTCTGCCGGCCGGGGCATGCCTTTCGCGTCACTTCTTAATCCAGTGTAGCCTTCTCGTGCTTTTGGTGTTTCTTCTTCATCAATGTCGAGTTCTTCTTGTATTTTTTACTTCTTGTGTGTGCGTATGTGCGTGCAATGTACATTTTGAATGTATCTGTATGTGCTTGTGAGTGAATATGTGCGTGATCGTGAGTGTATGTGTGTGCTTGTGAGTGTGAGAGAGCGAGTTATATTTTACTGTGTGTGCGGACTGGTCGACACAGGTGAGAATGAGAGAGAGTGAATGGGAGATGAGGGGAAGTGAGGGTTTTGGGGAGAGAGTGAGAGCTATGGAGAGAGAGTGAGAGGAGAGAGTGAAGGTTAAGAGGGAGAGAGAGATATTCCTCTGCATCGCATGGCGGGCTGCTGACACAGGATGGAGAGAGAGAGAGAGCGCAGTCAACAAGAGTGGTTGGCGGAACCAAGCTGAAGAGAGAGAGAGAGAGAGAGAGAGAGAGAGAGAGAGAGAGAGAGAGAGAGAGAGAGAGAGAGAGAGAGCTTGTCTTCTTTCAATATGGAGGAGAGATAGAGATAGTGGTGGCCCACTTGATGGCATTGAGACAAGGAGGGGAGGGGGTGGGGTGAAGACAACTTGCAATAGGAGAGAAAAAACTTTTTTTTTGGTTTATTATAAGGCTCTCCTCTTGGAGTTTTGTTCCCGCGGCTCGATTTCGGAAACCCCCCATCATTAGCCCTCCCCCAAGGTTACGGGCATTTATGCCTCTAACTCATTTTTTTGTTCATTGTCATCAAAGGCATAGGTTGATGGTGTATCCTCATCAGGAATGTCGATAGGTGGAGTTTGATCAAATCTTAAAAAATAAGCTTTAAGCCGCCAGCCATTGACTCTGGTCCTATGAAGCTTACCATCAGCTTCCATGAGCTGGTAACTCCCATTGGCATATTTATTTGTGATGATGAAAGGGCCTTCCCATCGGAGTAGGAGCTTCTTATCTTTGAGTGTGTCGAAGTGATTGTGATAGCGGAGCACCAACATGCCCTTCTTTAAATCTTTGCATCGAAGATGTTGATTGAAACTAAGCCATCTATGTTCTGCCTGTGCTGCATAATAATTGATTGCTTCTTCTCTGTCCAATTGTAGTCATTCCAAGTCAAGGATGTGATCTCTCAAACGCATGTTGGGTCGTTGAAACTGGCTTGCCATTACTCTGAGACTTGCTAGTTGCACCTCAATAGGTAAGATTGCCTCCTTGCCAAATACGAAAAAATATGGGTTGAGCCCCAAAGATGTGCGGATTGAGGTTTGGTAGGCCCACAAAGCTGGGAGTAGATATATATCCCAATCCCCAGGATGATTGTTAACCTGCTTGGTGATAGTTTTACAAACCATTCCATTCACTTTTTCAACTAGGCCATTACATTGAGGGTAGTATGGTGAAGATTGCCTCCTTGTAATGCCTAGCTTTTGCATTAACTCTTCTACCAAGTCTGCTCTGAAACCTGGACCTCTATCATAGATGATTTCTAATGGTTTGCCAAACCTGCAACATATGTGCTCATAGACAAACTTAGCTACCTCCACAGCTGTGATCCTAGTTGTGGATGTAGCTTTCACCCACTTTGTCATATAGTCGACTCCCATGATAATGTAGAACTTCCCAAAGTTGGCTCTATGCAATGGTCCTATGGCATCTATACCCCATTTTTCAAATGGTCCATATGAAAGGATAGGTGTCTGTGGTTCAGGCATGAGTGACCTGGTGCCGGCCTTTTGACACAACTTACATGTCTTACACCAGTGGTGTACATCACGATTGAGGCTAGGCCATACAAAACTAGCCTGCAAGATTTTTCTACTTGTTATATCTAGGGCAAAGTGACCGCCACAAACACCATCATGACAACTGGTAATTACCCCCATAATTTCATTAGAGAGAGGGACCTTCCTAACTACTTGGTCCTTACCCTTACAATACAAACCATCATTGATAAGCCAATACCTTGTGTCCTTCCTGGTAATCCATTGCTTGTGCTCTTTTGTTAGGTCTCGTGGACATTCCCCTATTTTCAAGAAATGCATAATGTCGGGTAAGTTGTCACTACCTTGAAATAGAGGAAGCTTTAGCTTTATAGTCCCAACCACCACTTTCTGTAGTCTCTTGCTTGCTAATGCATCAGGTTCATGGTTTTGAGCCCTTGGGACATGGTGTTGAACTGCTTCAAACTTACCCAGCAAAGTTTTTACACAGCTTAAGTGGGTCCTTAAGCTAGGATTCTAACATGTCCATACTCCATTTACTTGCCTTCCCAAAAGTAGAGCATCCCCAAATACATTAAGGTGATTTACCCTTGTGAGACGCATCATTGTAACTCCTTGGTTAGTGCTGCATACTCAGCTTCATTGATAGAATGTGATTCTAACAAATGGCCAAGAAAAAATACCTTGATACCTTTGTCATCAAAGACCACTATGCCTCCAGCTGCTTTGTCGGATGCTCGCTTGTAGGCTCAACCAAAGTAGAGAGAGTGTGCTCTTTCTACCACCGATGGATCTAGAAGTGATTGAATTCCTTCCCTTTAGATTGCTTTACCATCTTCTCAAAGTTTTGGTAGGTCATGAGTCCCCCCAAGCTTTCCCTTGTCGTGATTTCCACCTATACCGTGTAGTCAAACTCTTGCAGACGAACTAGCCATTTGGTAATCCTAGCAGAAACATCCATGTGTTGTACCACAAGGGAAACATTTCATCCATGGTTAAGATTACAAATTGCCTAGGTAGCAAATATGACCGAAACTTTGTAGTTGGAAATCTTAGAGCTAGGACTAGGTGTTCCACATGGGTGAAACCTTTCTCTACCACTATCATCATTCGACTAGAAAAGTAGATTGGCCTCATGAAAGATGTTGTATCCTTCTAGAGTAGCACAACCCCCAAGGAGTCATCACCCACGCTTGAGGTGACATATAATTTTTCATCCCACTTAGGTGGTGAGATAGTTGGTAGGGTGGCTAAGACCTCGTTTACCTTGTTGTAGCCATGTTCGGTCTCCTCGTCCCATGTGAAAGTTGATCGTTGTGTGAGGTGTTGCAGTGGTAGATCAAGTTGTGATAGTAGATGTATGAACCTACTCAAGTACCTCACCTTTTTTAGAAGAGAGACCAGTTACCATGTGGTTTTTGGTGAAGGTAATGCTATGAGTGCGGACACCTTACTTGGATTGGCATTGATACCTTTCGCTGAAATTTCATGGTCTAAAAGAATGACTCTACTCTCCATAATGTGGCACTTGTCTACATTTAGTTGCCCACCTAAACTTTGCACCCTTGCCAAACCCCTCACTTACCTTTTTGGCATTACAAAAAAATCTACTTCTACCTCCATATTGAAGGCTTTTACTTTCACAACAGTGCACATTTTACTTTTGTGTTGTTTGCCATCTTTGCCTTGCATGGAGAAGGCTTGTCAACCTTGAGCCCTAGCCGAAGCATCATAGCTTTACTCATCACACAAATTTGTGCAGCACCATCAATGTAGGTGTTTCCCACCCTCTTACCCTTTATGTTGATGTCGATGATTGGAAGGATGTCATCCATGTTGCAACCCAAAACTGCTCCGGCTACCTTTTCTTTGGAGCGCCTTGTATTTACCATTTTGGACCTTTGCTGTCTTACCTTCGGTGCGAGATGTAGCAGATATGGCCATGTAATCTTTGATCCTTGCTCTACCACATCCAATCTTAGGTCATAGGGCCTAGAACTCTCCCCTAACTAAAAGTCGATGATGCTTATCTTTCATCATGGCCTTGATGGCCTCTTGCTAGTCTCTCCTTTCATGCTTGTCTCATCATTAGATTGTGTAGTTTTCTCCCTCCTAGCTCTCTTTATAGTCATGGCTTCAAATGGTTCTACAAAGGTTACCTTCTCCTTACCCTTATTTCTCTCCTTTTCTCTGGGTGGATCCAATACTACAACCTTTCCTTTCTCCTCTAACCTTATGATGTTTACAATGCGATCAGGTGGTGGTGCCGGTGGAAGAGGTGTAATGGGTGCTTGTGGTGGTGCCTGGGGTGGACATAGAATTTGTGTTGGTGGGGCTGGTGCTCGGGGTGGAGGTGTTCTCTCTGTGGGGGTGACAGTTGGTTTCTCCTACCTCTCCTATTATAGTTCTGTTGCGGTTTGGTACAGTAGTACATACCGTGACTATCTTCTCCGCAGTTGTAGTAGTGATACTCCCTATTTTGTTGTCGTGCTCTCCCCAGGTCTTGATCTCCCTCCTGATTCCTTCCTTATTGTATCAAGTGGACAAACAAATTATGCATTTGGCCAGTAATGTGGGCCAACATATCTTGTTGGTCATTTCTTACCCCAGGAGCTGGTGGTGGTGGAGGAATGGTGGTTGTCGTGGTTTTTGATCGACGTGATGTTTTGCTTTTGTTGACTCAATTTCTTTGGCCTTCATCCACAGCTTCTTGTCTTTAAGACGAGCAACCTCCACAGCTAGCTCGGTACGTAGCCAGGAATCTACCCTTCACCTTCTCTTTGAGCATCGGCCACAAGCCATGCATGAACCGGTCCTTTTTTAGGAAATCGGGTGCAGCTTTCCTTCTTGCCAGTGACTCAACCCACCATTCCCACAAATCCACAAACTTGGACTCATAGGTGGCATACTCTAAAAGAACCTCCTGCTTCAAGTCTCCCAACTTGTCCCACAGCTTTGCTGAAGCGGTACCTCCCCCAAAGCGCCTCTTAAAAGAAGTTTTAAGGGCTCCCAGTCATGGTTAGTTGCTTGTGGAAGTGCATTGTACCACAGCCTAGCTTCTAGCATCATGAGATGATTAAATATTCTAACCCAAGATTCATTTGTATCTTTGTTGCTTACTACACATGCTACTTTGAAGTCATCTAAGAAATCTGTTACCAAAACCTCCCCCTTATTTCCTGTAAATGTTGGAAATGCTATACTTTCCATGACTATTGAGAGAGAGAGAGAGATAGAAATACACATTGCTTAGCTTGCAATCAAAAGATTTTATTTTTATTTATTTTTCCTTTACAAGGAGGCGTGTATACCCTATTTATACTAGAACATAAATTAAAATCTCAAACGGTACATTGCCTTGTACCAAAGGTAGGACAAATGGCTGATCTAACGCCAGAACCTCAGAGAAGCGCTCCACACCCAGCATGGTTTTGATGACGTGCTGGTAGTGAGCCTTCGAGTCCAATATTACCTTTATTGAATGTACTCGTATCAGAATGTGTGATCTACCTTGAGCTATGTTGTACTGATTCATGTGAAGCTTACAGGTGCTTAGTCACTGTCCAAACTTGTGGGAGAGGGTGGTGTCCTCTCCTGAAACAGGCTTAGTAGATCCCTAGTCTCTCTAGTGAGAGCATGAGAATGTGCTTCCGCTATCTATGCTGCACAATCAGGTGCGACTTGGATACTGACTATGACAATTACCTCGATGACTTGAGTTACCCAATTCTCAAAGTAGAATAGTATTGAATCTCTATTGTGCAAAGCTCCCTCCATCTTGTTGTTGTAGGTTGGTCATAGGTTGTTGCAGACATTGTCTTGAACTCCTCCTTCTTCTCCTTGGAACCCGGCCTATGTATATCCATTGAGTTTGACGTTCTCCTTGTCTTTCCCACTGCAAATCTATCACCATTATGCATGGCACTCGAGCCTCGATGGAGATGCAATGTTCGTCTAGTTGTGCTTGGAGCTCTTCTTCTTCTGTCTCTAGTTAGCAAACCCTGCTAACCATTCATCCATCCACAAAAGTTTAGTGTTTGCAGTCTTGTAAACTAGAGGGTTTCAAGAAAGGATCCTTAGTGGGGGTGCCAAGAAAATGATTGCTGGAAATTACATGCCATTGGGGTGGCCTCTACACCACACATAGCCTGAACATCCCCAAGCATCATCTCAAGGTAGGACTTATCCTATACTATAGAGGGGGCACCACCTAGCCGCAGATATAGATCACCTAGGGTAGCTAAAGTGAGATTCCATCTAGGTAGCCAACATGAAATGATGATGTAGCAAGCATCCGGATATATAGAAAATGTCTAGTCAACAGTCAGGAGTGTGTAAGAGAGAGGTATATGACAAGGTCAAAATGGAGCATGACTCACTGGTGGTGGTGCATGTGATGAAGCACAAGCAGAGTGATGTACAATAGATGAATCATCACAGGGATATGGGGGAAAACAAAGCTAAGGAGAAGAGAGAATGGACTCAAAGATCATGACATCATTGCACACTTTATTTGATGATGATGATACTTACAAACGGTAGTCTTGGATGTTACCAACCTTGCTCTTGGCATTGGGGATGCATGATGGAATGCGAGCACCATATGGTGCATGGTGAAATTTGGAGTTAGCACAGTTAGCACGTTAACGAGAGGTTCGTTGAGGGAAACATCAAGATGATGCAGCCACCGATGACGTCAATCACCAGCATTGAGAGTGGCCCGGGGTAGCATGGTGTTGGTGCATTCAATCCTAGCGTGCTCATGTTGCCTTGTGGGAATAGTACCTTATGTGCATGGGTTGGTCATGACTAGTAACTCAACCATGGTATGGGTGGAGATTGGTGATGATGGTGATGTTGCTAATGCTAAAATGCCCATGCTTGCAACAAAGCATGATACCATGAGATCCCTAGCTTGAGAGGTGCATTATGTGCTTAGTAGTGCATGGAATGTAGAGGGCATGGAGCTTGGGTGGTGCCTCTAGTGTGTTCTTCCTTCACTTGTGTGTTTCTCTCCCCATTTTGTGCTTAGTGGAGGCCTCTTTATATAGGCCTAAGAGGTGGCCCTTAGAGCCCTAGAGGAAGGCGCTATCAAGACTAGGGCCTTGACCTTCTCCGGATCCACTTCAATCCCGTGTTGCAACATCACATGGCCCAGTAACTATTCTAGACAGTGCTAGCTTGCACTTCTTAGGGTTCAATTGACCACCTTCCTTATCGAGCCTCTAAAAGCATAGTTGCAACTTTGATAGATGCTCCACCCTAGAACTTTAGCATCCTATGTTGTCCATAAACACCCTGAAGAACTTTCCTAGGTATGGCCCAAATACCCTGTTCATCCAATATTGGAAGGTAGCATAGGCATTCACCAACCCAAATGGCATCCTGTGATAGGAAAAAAACCCCCATGGAGAGATAAAAGTCATCTTCATTTGTTCTTCAAGTGCAGTCCCTATTTGGAAGTAACCCAAAAACCCATCCATGATTGAGTGCCTCTCATGACATACTATTTGGTTTAAGATCTTGTTCGAGAATGGCAATGTGTAGTGATTCTGCTTGGTAGCCACACTCAATGGATTCTGATCAACACACACTCTCCACTTCCCATTCTTTTTAGGAGTGATAACAACTAGAGAAACCCACTCAAACTCTTTCACGAGGTATATGATATCTGCATCCAACAACTGGTTGATCTCCTAGCAAAGGGCTTCCTTTTGTATCTACCCTAATCTCCTTAGCTTTTGTGCCTTCAGGTTGTATTTCTCATTGAGAACTATCTTGTGCTCTACACCTTTTGCACGTCGCAGATTCTTTTACTCCATCAAAAACAAATTTGGAAAATATGCACAAAAACGAACATATCTTTCTCTCTCTTTGTTTGGTCAAATCTTCACTTAACATATTGGCCACCCTACGCCATGAACCTATGGTTGTATCTCCTCTTTTGTATGAGAGCCCTCTATAGTGACACCAAACAAATTGTCATCAATCTTAAGCATATCATCCTTGCTTTCCTTTTCCTTGCCAATGTAACCTTCATCATAAGCTGTCTCAGTCTTGTACTCATAGGTTTTCATATCATCCTAGTCTTTTGTCGCCGTAGGAAGGAAATGGCTCTCTTTAGTCTTCAGGTCTAGCGCCACCTATCTCCCTCTCTCTTTTCAAGCAAGGTGAAAACCTTGCTCTCCCAATCCTATTTAGCACATATTGCAAGCAACCATGGCCTACCCAAGATGATATGGAAAGCATTATCACCTGCTTTCATACAAAGAAATCAATTAGGCACTCAATGCCCATCACCTTCACTTTCACATCCCGAGCCACACCCAAACACATAGATATAGCATGGTTAGCCATCCTCATGCACACATTTGACTTGGCTACTGCTTTAACACATGTCTCTCTCATCATAGCATCTTCCATCATAACACAAGCCTATGCTCCAATATTTATAGGCCAATACTTGCATCTTTTTCTCAATGACCACATCCACAAGAGAAAGGACATGAGTTGGGCTACCCACCCTTAATGCCATATTCTACACCACTTGCACATTGCCCTTAGCTCTTGGCAGCCTCATGCTAACACTCGTAGACCTTTGTCTCATCAGCTTAGGATTTCAAGCCAAAAATTTTCCAAAAGTTATACTAGCTTTTTGGCTCTGCACATCACTTACCAGGTCATACTTAGGGTAGCCACATCCCAATTGAAAATCTATCTGCTTGATCTTGTGATGCCTTCTCTTCTTTCTAGTTTTTGGTTGCTCCCTACCCTCGTACACCTTCTCCTTGCCCTTGCAAGAAGGCTAGTCTCCCACTCAATCTTCGTTTCCCTTTTAGTTCTTGCCCTTTATTGGCCAAAACCTCAACATCCTGCTTATCTACTCCTATAATATTCACCCTAGGGACTTCACCACCATCTAGTGGATCTGGCTACCTTGGATTTTTGATTGTATACTCTCTTTGGCCATTGAACTGCCCTTGACCTCTTCCTCTACCAAAAAGCGGGTCAATACCACCACTTTTCCTTAACAGATGAGGGCAATCTAGTGCATAATGTTCCTCTTCTCCACAATTGTGACACAGACCTGAAAATGGCCTCATCCTATCTCTTGCTCCTCTTGGTTGTCCTCTATCCATCACACTTAGCCACAATTCCTGCATTTGCTTGGGCAAAGCATGTATGGTTTGCTCCTACTTTTGTGGAACTAAGTTGTAGGTTCTCCTCATGAATAGCATCTCTCAGACTCTGAGGTTGGGTAAGAACAACCGCTTTGTAGCCTAACACGCCTTGCTCAATTTTATTTTTGATCTTTCTTCTTTTTGCCTTTTCAATCGCCATTGCACCATTTTAATTCTCCTGACTTTCAAGTTCTACATTTTTCCTCACTTTAGGATGTAAGTACACCATGACTTTTTCCAGTTTGAAGTAGTCCCATTAGCCAACTGCATGGCTATCGTCAACTCTACCCAACATGCTTCAAAAAGATCCAAAAACAAATTGAACTCTTCACTTGAGCTTCACTTACATCTTGTTTGAGTGCCTTCAATTTTTCATCCATCTTGATTGGGGATGCCTCCTTGTAGAAATCATGTCGAAAATGTGCCCGTAGAGTCGACCAAGGATGCCTCGGCTCACCTTCCAAAGCTTGATACCACACCTTAGCTTTGTAACACATCACCAATGGAAAAGTCTGCATCTTTCTATCCTCGTTTGGCATATGCAGTGACAGCATGTACAGCTCAACCTCTGCAATCCATTAATCTAGATTATCTTCACCTATGAAAATTGGCCCATAGCGTTGCATGGCCATGTCCACCAATGCAAAAAATTGCAGCTTCTCAACAAACTAGGAGAATTCAGTTTGCTCCTCAGTGGGGGCACCAAAAGATGATTGATGAATAAAGTATTATTTTGAATATGATTAGCTAGTATATAATTTCAATGGACAGTTAAAAACAACAAAATCAAACAATTCATACATTTTGTATATGAAATACTCTTCACAGCCACGTTATCGACCAAGTATTTCATATACTTAATACTTAAAAAATTAATTGCACATGCACATACAAATTATATGACGTTCATATGGCCGGGTTAACGACCTGAATGCCACATTTATGCAAAAATATATGCTTCTAACAAACGACACTCTATTAGCCACGTTACTGATCGAGTGCCGCCAGAATCTAAGGAAAAACAATGGCCTACATACAAACATTATATAGCCGCGTTACCGATCGATACCCATATGTTTTTTGGGAAAGGGGAAGGGAAGTTGACTTACCATAAGGATACTAGATTTGCTGCGTTGCCGACGTAGTACCCAGACAGTAAGCGAATACTTACCACAAGGACACCATCTTCCCCGCGTCACCAAGGTGATGCCTACGTGATAAGCATTGTTCTGTAGAACAGCTTACACACACACTCCCATTCTGTGGTAAGGTACCTTATTACTACCACGCACTACGACAAAAGGCACGCTACCACACAACGCATACACACACAAAACACATACCCGGATCCTGTGGTCAGGTACTCTGCCTGCTGCCGCGCATTGTGACGCAGAGCACGCTCCCACACGACCCCCTCTCTCCCTCTCTCCTCTCTCCTCTCGACATACCTACAAAGGTGGTTGCAAGTGCTCTCTCTCTCTCTCTCTCTCTCTCTCTCTCTCTCTCTCTCTCTCTCTCTCTCTCTCTCTCTCTCTCTCTCTCTCTCTCTCTCTCTCTCTCTCTCTCTCTCTCTCTCTCAGAAGACGAAAGAAAGACTAGCGCCAATACACCGATCGGGCCCACATATACCCCGACGCGGGGAAACTGAAAATCCCGGTGGGAATTTTGTGGGTTTGTAAGTCACCCTAAACCAGGTTCTGTGTGATCCTTACATCATAAATATAGATTAGCCCACAAATCTTCATAAAAACCGCCTAGATCATATGGAATATAAGTCAATTGCCCAGGACCATGCATATATATGTCACCTCCTGGGTCAAAATCTATCTCAAAATCCCCTAAATCATAGGGTAACATCAGATTCCATATAGCATCAGGTAGCAGCAGATATTGCCATATCCCCTGTGCAACTGGCTCATCCAATTGTTGATCATCAATCACAGGTAAAAGCATTGGCAGTGCACCTTCACTCTCACTAGTATTGAAATTCCGATCATGCATATCTGAATACATCAAGTCTCTCGTAAAATCCTCTTCACTAGGCTCAAAAGATGTATCTGAAAACAATTCTCTAATTCGTAGAAGCTCAAAATCAAGTAGTGCATCATCTAACAACTGCATAAGTTCATCATATGCTGAATTTGAACAAACTGGATCATGCATGAATATAGATTGATTGGTATACTTAGCATCTGTATTTGAGAACCCTTCTGAAGCTCCAATAAGCACATAAGGTCTAGGTCCACCGCTAGAGAAGGTTCCTCCATCTTGCACATCTCAGTCTGTTGTAAACTGAGATTTCCACATGTGACATACATACTAAATGCATCTGCTATGAATTGATCTTTAAGTCTTTCACCCTTAAAATCCATATATCTTTGCACTTTTGTAGCACAAAGTTCAGCATGCACATTGAAAATTTCATCTACTGCCCTGTCTGTATCGTTGGCACAATCAAACCAATCATATTCATCAACAAGAGATTGCACTTCACTATGCACCCCCTTTGAATCAGCATCATCAATTTCATGATCATTCTGCCATAGTGTGAGCCTTGTGTCACAAATTTCTGATAGAGAAGAGGTTTTCTCCCCTTCTAAATCATTATCAAATTCAGGATCAGCCTACCGGATCGGTAGCTCTAGGTCACAGAAGCGTGTCAAAGGAGTCTGCACCCCCTCTGAATCATCATAATCACGTTCAAGATTAATTCTCCAATTTGGTAGTTGTGCTTCACAAAAACATTTCAATGAAGGAGTCTACACCCCCTCTAAATCAACATTTTGCAGATCTTCAAGCACATACTCTTGCTTAGCCAAGTCCTCAAAATCTGGTACATCCAAATTCGATAAATCGGGTATACCAAAATCCATGTTCTTGCTGCTCTCAACAATAGCCCTGCTTTGACCTATGACATCCGTATCATTAATCAACTCTTTGGCAAAACCTGTACCAGTATCTTCAATCACCTCTACGATAGAATCTGTACCAGAAAAAGTTTGCTTTAATTCTGGCTCAGTAGCAAAAGTATCAGCTATAACTGAATCTTCCCGCATGTCTACCTGAATATGACTGCACTCATTCACCTAGTATATGTTGTTTGAAAAATTCACCTTGTGTAGTTTGAAGCTGTAGAGACTCACCCTCAAGGACTTCTACTTCATGCAAGGCATCTACAAAGCCCAACTTTTCGTACACAACTTTGACTATTTCTTCATCATTAGCATGTAAGAAGGTAGCATCATGTACAATAAACTCATCAATCACTGCTTCTAACTTTGATCGTACTTGTCCTCGGATATCTGCGTAGGATGGTAGACTTGCACTCTCTTCTTGATAGCTTTCATACTGCTCATAACTTACATGTACCATAGCTTCTTTGAAATACTCCCAGTTGCCGCTGCAAGATTTGGTAACCTCTTGAATCTGCTCCTTGACTCACTAACTGCTCAAAAAATTTGATCATCAACTCTTCTGCTCAAAATAGCCCATTTCTTGGCCCTGCCTCTGTTGGGCTTATCTCGCAACCATTGCATTGCAAGAGACGAAATTCCGGACATGATACTCCTCAAGCACTTACCGCTCCCACATTTCAAAACGTGGATGAAGCTCAAAAATTCCTAGATGGAACACCGACAGAGAGGACCAGACTAGTATGGAACCGACCCCCGATGAATCTTCAACAACTAATATCTTGGCAACCGGAACTCCAATCACACTGATCTGAAAAGATCGACGCACTCCACAAAGTGAGCACTTCTGGCCCATGCGTTCTTTTCATTTCTATCACCTCAGCTGAGCAGTTTCCCAATCCGGTACGGATCTGCAATCGACTTAAACTTCAAACTGCCATAACTTCTTCACCGTAGCTCCAATTGACGAGCCGTAAAGACAAGCCGATAGAGCACTTCAAGCAGTGCAGTTCTAGATCATAATATCCATCTGTGCTCACTTCAAGCATACTCATTTTGGCATCATTAAGGCATATGTTGGCCCTTTTAAGCCGCATCTGGCATACATTAATCATTAAACTTGGCATGTTAACAAGCCCTGATCGCTGACCATTAAGCAAGTAGGTTTCAAAGAAGCTTGATGTGCATTTTTATGGCATCTTTCTTAGTATGGGAGTGGAGCTGCGCGACAACGGGTCCCATGACACCCCTTTTTTGCAATAAAGCTTTTGTTAAGTCCATATAGTATTGTAGCTGTTTGCGTCTCTTGTACATTGAAGTCATCTTTTTTCTTTGCAAAAGTACCTTTTGCTTTAGGCCATGTTGTCAAAGTGTAAGTGCCAAAAATGGATATGTATCCTTATGTTTGCAAGAAGCATACAAAGCCATATCCAAGGCACCCTTAGGGACTTAAGTCAAAGTGCAAATTAATGTGCTTGTGTAGGTGAAGGTTGTACTCCAAAGCTAAAAGAAAATTGTATACTACAATTCCAAGTGGACCGCGGATTGTGCCACAGTGGAAGTGGGTAGGAGGACATTAGTATCATGCCTTCCTATCTAGCCCTTGCTATCTATGGAACCATTTGCCAAAGGATGTTGAGAAAAGTCCTTTAATTCTCGACATAAATGGAGTGCTCACATTTACCCCCAACCGCGATGTGACCTGCCAAAGTGGTGTGATTGGATGGAGGGGGTGTATGCAAATGTAAACACATATTATTACAAGCGGGTTGATGTAGAGCAGTTTACTAAATGGGCTAAAAAGTACTTCCTTGTCTATATTTGGACTTTTTCTTGATGAAAAATGTTCTGATGCATTTCAACTTATGTTTCTCAAAATTCAAGCATTCTATTTCTATGTTCTTGTCACAGAAGGACTGCTATGAAGCTAATGTTTTTGTTTTCAAATGGCAAGCCAATATTATTTTAGAGCCTAGAAGTTTTCAAGGAAAAGTATCCACTCCGAGGGTCCACCTCAAACTATGTAAGTGTAACACATGATTTTATGCAAAGGGATATTTTCTATATCAAATATTCACAAAATTACATATACAAGGGGGATTTAAAAATGGAAAACTCAAAAAAAAAAAAGCTTTACGAAGGGAAAGGGGTCTTTTAATTCATGGTGAAGTCTGGGTGTAGAGGGGTCTTATAAATACTTCTTGAATGCATGTGCTATTAGGTGTTTTTGAAAGGTGAACCCACAAGGTATCCATAGTTTAGCAAGTTCACTACCCTATTGTTGAAGGACAACTCCTACAAATGCTGGATGACTCCACCTAGGACGTACACTATTTTTCCTTAGTTTAGAAAGATGGGGCCAACATTCTTGTGGGATTTCTCAATATGAGGGTGAGTAGTTTTTTGTATGAGTGGTGTCTGAGCATGAACCAATAGTTGATGCTCACCAAAGTGTTCTTATTATATAGGGCATGATTTTGGCATCAAAAATAAAATTTGGTTGTGCACATGGGCTGTAGGCATTGAAAATAAGTTGGATTTGGCTTTTGGGGAAATCTCGACGCATAAGTGCCAAGTTGAATTATTTTTTAGCTGGAAGGATTTTGCAATTGACTAAGTGTTTGTGCAAATTCTTGGGATGTCCAGTTTGCCCCAAGATTAATGTATAGGCTTGTGAAAGCACAATGAAATTGAGGGTGACAAAATTTTGCAAAAGATAGGTTCATTCTAGCATTGGAGATAATAAGCGTACTTTTTATCTATGTTACCATTTTTGCATTTTTGCTTCATGGGATGGTTGACCATCATGTTCCAATGCCCTGAATGTGATTTTGCAAATTTTTGGGTTTGTCAGCATTCCCTTTGAGTAAATTTTGAAGCTTGGAAACACAAGTGCATTTTTTGATGTGGGGAACAAAGTGAAAGAGATTTTTGTGCTTTTGGTGGGTGTAGGGTTGTGATGCAACATGTAAAAGAGGCCTATGATAAAAAAATGCAGATTGGGGTGAATTTTGGGCTTGGAGATATTAAGCATGCTTATTATCTACCCCTACAATTATTTGAACAAATTGACTTTTAGTGGCTTACACTTGTTCTATAGGCCTAGTAAGTAGCTATTAGCCCCTTTTTGAACTTATTTTGATCCCTTAGAGTTGTTCTATCCAATTAGTCCTATGTTCCAATTAGTCCTCTATTTCTGGTGATTTTGCCCTCAACACTTGGCATTGGTCTTTTTCTTCAATCCATGCTTATGAAAATGTCCCATAGGTTGTAGGGAGTTTCCCTATCAAGGTTGATCTCATTCAAAGTAGATATATGGTTTTGGACCAAAATAACATGTTGTAGCCCTTCAAGCCGTTTTCTAATGCCATGGGTCCCAAATATTATGTGGGAGCCTCCTCTAAAGTCAAAACTTGATTCCAACTCGGAGAAAATTTTGTGCTTATTATCTATAGACCCTCTGGACCCCGACGGAATGATCATCTAAGCTTGTGGGATCGTTCTATATGCTTATGCTATGGTCCCCTTGAAGTTTGGTTGATTTTGGTGTACCAAGCTAGCTCTTATGATCATTTTTGTGTTCGTTCTTTCTCCAAAAGGTTTTGCTAACCGAGGATTTTTTCAGACTACCCAAACCATGGATGTGCATTCAAACAAACTCATTAGTGATTAGAAATTTACCCCTCATGCCTTGTGTTAAATTGTGCACCACAGAATCCACTAGGAGTTGTTGAATGCAGTGCAAAGAAGCCTTTAAGAGCTCTCTCCAAGAAGTCACTAGTGAGAATGCGACTATTTTTGGCCTACTGGAACTATACATGCCTAGGCTTCCCTACTCACTTTCTCTCATACTTCCTAGTTAGTCCTAACAGATTGTGATGTATACTTTCCTTTTTAAAAAAATCCCGTTTGGATTTTGATTGTCCCGTTTTTGAAGATTTTGCAGAATCAGGTTCCATGGGCCTAATTTAAGTATACCGTCACCATCATCAGAATTGAACAGGATTTAACATGCTTGTCCATCTCTTCTTCCTGATCATGAAGATACCTTCCATTTTTCCATATGAGCGTGTTTGACATTTATTTATTGTTTTTGTCTTTATTGGAAAAAATTAAAAGCTAATTATTAAACCAATTGAGAAAATAAAATCCAATCTAAAAAATATCCAAACACATAAAAACAGACAAAAAAGTAAAAATATTTTTGGATTTTTTGGTGATATTCATATTATTTACATATACCTAGGGGTGTTTATATTACATTCTCCCTAATTACACATACCTAGGGGTTGTTATATTACATTCTCCCCATTCTCTTTACTTATAAGGGCATGTCTCATGGATTTTGTAGGAAAATCACACTTTAATGTACAAACACTTCAAACATTGCCCTATTCCTAGCAAATTTTGGGTCCACATTCAGAATGCCTCCCCCCTCCTAATTGGAGTCCTTTAAGATGACAGCGTATAGTCCGAGTAGTGTAGTGCATGGGTAATTAAATCATGTCTATTCATAGCCCTCATTGGCTCTACAATGCTTGTGAGTTCAATGCATTCCAAAATACCATGCTACACAAAAGAAGGGTCTTAAGTGGATTGCTTAAGGGTTCCCAATATTGAGGCCTCCTGCTGATCAATTTTCTTAAAAAGAATATATTGGAGTAGTTGGGCTTGTTCTTTAATAGTTCTTGGCAAACAACTATCTTTTTTTGCAAGATCAAACGATTGAGAGACTAATTGATGCTTTGGTAGCTATTCAAGCTTTGGTGCCCATTTGTAAACCATCTTGCTTGGTTTCTCTCTAGCGTGGACTTTGGTATCCACTTGTGAACCAATTTGGTTGGTTTCTTTGCTTCTTGCCTCTTCTTTGATACCACACCCACTTAGTATGTGGTGGTTGTGCTTTTTTTTCCCCTTGTGGAGGGTGTAGCACGTTTTGGTGATTTGCAACAAGTATTGTGCCTGCTCTTTGATTGGTCCTTGGGCACCCAAATTTGCTTAGTATTTAATTGCATCTAAGCCTTTGGTACCCAATATTTCCCATTTCCTTTCATGCATGTGTTGTGAGGAGAGATCTTGTGATTAGCAACCGACATAAGTGTGGTGCTTGGACATTTTTTTGCTGACTATGAAGCCCATAGGTCTGCCTTCCACTCTTCCTTGGTATAAGAAAATGGTAATTTTAGTTGTCCAACCTTGAGTGTCAATTCCAAGACTTTTGTGTCCCAATTCCTTAACAACTTTGTATGTTCGCATGCACGGAACTCCTAGTACCATATCTTCATTCATCTGCTTGTCTCAAATGTAGATAAATGTGTGTGGGTAGGAAAATCCATGCACAAATATATTAAAGTTGATCATTCCCAATGTGGGAGAAAAATATTCATGACACGCCTTCACTTTAACTTTGCAACACTCAAAGGGTTGGGTATTTCTTTTTTGTGTGTGAAATAACGTACTGCGTTTATCTTGGCACCTATATGCGCTAATTACATTGACTCTAAATTCATTGTTCAAGGTCACAATTACCCTCATGTTAAGTCCATCCAGCCATTCATTATCCATCTCTACTTCATCTTCTACTAAGGCGTGTATATAATGTAGAGCTTGAACTTGAAGCATAATCAGCTGCTGCTCCGTGGGGGCACCAAAAGACGGAGAGGGGGAATAGGGAACACACCCAGCACACAAAATATTTCCCTCTCTATAGCCCAGGGATTCCACACGACCCCTAACCTCTCAAATAACACCTTCAAATTGGCTAATTTGCACTAACAACTCCGCTTTAGCATACAAAAACAACTACCTCCCACCTTGCAAAAAACACCCACAACACAAATGCACCCACACTGCTCAACTCACCCTTTCAGACTCACAAAACCCTCCTAATCTGCCCTCTCGGTAGCACCTTTCGAACTACAAGCAATGGCCAATATACGAAGAGCGAGAGAAGAGGAGGGGAGTGGTAAGAAGCAACACAAGAGATTGGGGCAAATGAGTGGTATTATTGCATAGGGAGTAGTACAACCAAGTATGCAGCTTCAATGGCAAGCTTAACAACACACAATCTTCAAGCTTCCAATCACACACACAGGCAAAAAGCCCTCAAATTTTTGCATTTACAACCTTTTATAGGGGTGCCTCTAGGAGGCCCAAAAAAAGAAATAAGGATGAGTCTCTCCTCCCCTGGCCTTCACTTAGAGCTTCTTTTAGAATTTTGATTGCATTGCCAACACTTGGCATAGTTCACTTTTGGAAAGATTTACATGGTGTGCACATTGGGTTTTTGTCGTTCCATTTTGGCCGGCCGGATCTCCATTTGGGCTTCTCTTTCCTTGGCTTGCTTGCTCTTCAAATGTACTCGTTGACTCATCTCCTTAGCAGTGAGACCCCTCCCCTGTCGAGGCAATAGAGATGTCTCTATTGGGGGGGGGGGGGGGGGTACAACCCCTTCCTCACAACACTTTGGCCTAAGAGGGCGCGGGCACCGCCCTTTACCGCCTGCCACATCATCACCGAACTCCACACCACCACGCGGCCGCCCGCGGGCGCGCCACTTCCCTTCACCACCGACTGCGCCAAAACCGCCACCAAGTCCGCCACTGCAGCGCCCAGAGCTCGCGCGCCATAGACATGGGAGGGAGAGCTCCCCTCTCTCTCCCCTCTTGTGGATAATGGAGAGCCCACGCCTTGCTATATATAGTGCGGCCCCTGCCATGTTCACAGCGTATATGGGACATTCGCCTCGCCACGTGGCGGCTCCACAGACCTTGAGCCTCAAGGGCTTAAAAAAAAACCCCCATTATTTTTTTAACAAATTTTTTTTTTGGCCTTCAATTTATCTGGCTCTCCTCCATTGCTCCAACTTCCTACTGCCAAGCTGTAACCACCAAATGAAATTCCACTTTCTCGGCTCCAACCACACCCTCTGTCTTTGCATTTTGACTCCTCGGCATCCTCGAACCAAGGCCTTCAAAAAAGGAAAAAATCATCTTCAATCCACTTTGGACAAAGGCACCCCAACTTCCGACTCCCATATCTTCCCACTCCAGACTCCATTTGGCATGCAGTCACTTCCTTCTAGCTCCGTATGATGCACACACTGCTCTAGAACTTTATCAAGGCTCAGAAGATGCCAGATGTCTCCAATGTGGCCAAGTGGGATCAGACCCGGCCCTCAGAAAAACTTCGGTTGATCAGATCTTGCAAACCATGGCTCCGATTTGCAATCCGAAAAGACGGGGAGGCTCCATGAATTGAGCTCTACACATCTATACCTCAAGTTCCACTTGGATCACTTGTCACCAGCTGCCCTGTTCGGCAAGAATCTGCAAACCACTAAAGCTTCAACCTTCAATAACTTGGGCTCCGTAGCTCGGTTTGATGAACCGTCTAGACCTGCTTCTTCAACACTTCATTGCTAGACCCAAAGGCTGCACTTTGCATCTCCTTTACCTGCTACCCCAATTAGCCCCTTATGGAGTCTTCCTTGGCCTATAAGCCGCATCATGCATACATGTCCGCTGCTACCTGTCATCCCATGATTCTCCTAGCTACTTCAGTCCTTTGCCATGCTTTTGCTTGCCTGTACACATCTGTCCATTCCACCTTCTAGAGTCGACAAACTTTGGTTGCACCACCGGTCCCCCCTCCAATAGGCATTTGTATTATGATTTCTCCCAGTAAGATGGACTTGTTACAATACGAACTTTGTGTTCCTTGTGAACTAGGTGATGCAATGAAGATGGAAAGCTTCAAGCATCACAAGCATAACATAAACTTTGAAGAAATCTTTAACTATCCCAAGACCTCAAACACCTTAAAAGGTGAAGAGAGCTAGCAGGGAATTAGGGTAGGGAAGAGGAAGAAGAAACATTTCATAGAAGAAAGAATTAGTTCCTCACTTATCATAACTCTTCCTGATAGCATACATAATAGCATAGTAATGAAGATAGAGGAGATAGTAATCTTAAGCATTGAAGCATGGCTCTTGGTTGGATTTGCACTCCATAGCCAAGAGTGTTGGTGTAGGCTCTCAGCCTCTACTTGCTTGGAGAAGGAGAGGGAGCTCTTGCAATTTTCACAATGCATAATGAGAGTGTGTGTGTGTGTGATGTGTGTGGGAGAGTATACCCCCTAAGAAACCCCCTAGCTTGCTTTGGTCGACCCCCCCCCCCCCTTGTAGCTCATGCTGGAAGCTCATTGGACTCCTCCAAGCCTAGCCAATCACAAGCATGAGGCATTACAAGCAACAAGGGTAGCCTTGGGACAAGTGTCCCCCTTTCCCCTTCGAGAGAGAGGACTAGATAAATGCAAAGACAATTAATTAAATCTTCTAAATTATCATTGGACCGCTTGGGTGGCCAACCAATAGGCTTCAGGCACACCATGAGGGCAACATGAGGAGGAACTTGACAAGTGTCCCTTATGCTTTCTTTGTACCAAGTAGGCCTTGTGTGAGTGTGTGAGTGTTCTCTCTCATCTCCCCTCATGTAGGGCTCGCCCCCTCCTTGTAGGGATTAGATCTTTGACTTTACCTCAAGCCCCTCAAGCTTAGGCCCTGTTCCCACCACAAGCTTGGCCCTTAAGCACTTCAAGCTTGGGCTGGGTTCTCACCTCAAGTACAGCCCTAGCATCTCAAGCACCTTAAGCTTGGGCAAGGTTCCCACCTCAAGCTCACACCTCAAGCTCAGCCCTAGCTTACCTATGGTCAAATGACTTTTACACTAACTATTGGAGGTCTTCAATGAAGCTAACCATAAGGTCTTATGCTCCATTGGTTAGCCTTTCTCTTTGATAGACCATCTCTCATTTGGGTCCCTTTATCATTGGCCCCCTGTTGAGATAGATCTATAAGCACATGTCTATATCTTAACCGTTGTTCTCGATTATTTTCCCACATTAAATGATAAGTTTAATATGAGAAAATCATTTGGGTTGGTTAGATATTAGATTTTATGACAAGGTAAAATTTTACAAATGCAGTTAGGGACTCAAAGGCTATTTCAGATGCAAAACTTTGGCATGTACGTTTTGAACATCTAAATTTTACCAGTTTATTGCGTTTTCAAAAATCTGATATGGTTGCTTCTTTGCTGCATCTTGAATCACCTATCAAACATGCTTGTGAAGATTGTATTTTGGGTAAGATGTAGCGTTCAAAGTTTCCAAAGGATGGTTCAGTTAGGGCCACATGCAGGTTGCAACTTGTGCATAGTGATGTTTGTGGGCCCATGCAAACTCCATTCTTGGGCAATTACTTTTACTTCATGACTTTCATTGATGGTTACTCCAAGCATGCATGGGTGTATCCGCTTAAAGAGAAGTCCGAAGTTTTTATGTGCTTAAAACAATTTTTGGCTATGGCTGAAAATGTCTCGAAATGTACTACGGGCACCCTCCGTTCTGATCAAGGGGGGGGATTTATGTCTCATGCATTTAATGCATTTATGGCTAGTCGTGGGATAAAACAACAATGTATGGCTCCTTATATGCCTCAACAAAATGGTGTTACCTAGAGTAAAAATAGGTCACTTACAAAATGGCACGATGTATGGTCAAAAGTCAAGCTTTGTCGCATTCGTTTTGGCTTGAGTCTATCATGTGTACCACTTATGTACTTAACAGGTGTCCTACAAAAGCTTTCCAATATATGACTCCATATGAAGCGTGGCATGATAGAAAGCCTTCTATTGAGCACATGCGTGTTTTTGGATGTTTGGCATATGCTTTGGTGCCACAAAGACAACGTAGAAGATTGGATGATAAGGCTGTCAAATGTATTTTTTTGTTGGTTTTAGTGCTGAAAGCAAAGGTTATAGGTTGTATCATCCGCAAACAAAGAGTATCTTGGTCTCACGAGATGTTGTGTTGGTGGAAGATTTTGTTCAGCCCTTGCTATCATGTACTAGAGACAGTAATGTAAGCTCACATGACATTTATGACACTTTGTTGCCTCTTTTTAGTGGTGGAAGTTCAAATGTAAATTCCAATGAGGCAAATGTACAGCCATTGGTGGTTTTTAAAAATGTTACAGATCAGCCTATTACTGATGCAGATGTACATGATGTACTTGATGAGGAAAGGACTGAGAATGAGCAAGCTAGAGGTATGCCTAAATGGTTGGTTCATAATTTGCGTGACAGTGGACACAATTTTTGGCCGAGCAATTTTTGGCGAGCACTTTTTAAGAATCAGACGAGTGGATTTCCAAAATATTCTTTATCTACCTCTCTCTCTCTCTCTCTCTCTCTCTCTCTCTCTCTCTCTCTCTCTCCACCCACCCCCCCCCCCCCCCCCCGTTTCTATCTCTCTCGGCTATTCCAAAGTCCTAAACCATTTGGTACGTGTCTCTAACTCCTTTTTCAACTAAAATGTAACATTGCAGATTGCACCTTCAGGGCCAACTTACATTCTGATTTACCACCATGCTTGCATTCAATACACTATTGGTAAGACAAAGAGAAGTGCCTTACACACAATTATGGTATATTTGATATAGCAAACCCAAATATATGTGTTCCATTGCATCAAAAGAAAATACATATGGGGGGGGGGGGGGATACATCATGGGTGAGGTGGATGAAAGAAGGGCAGTGGGGCCATATGCTCCTAGAGGAAACAAAGGTCGTGCCAATGGGGGCACTGCACCAAATGATGGGGGAACTCCTCCGAATTGCAAACGGTACGAACCATATGTGGGGAGGCCTGTAGGTAGTGTGCAGGGCAATTTATCAATTGCAGACGAGACCTCAGATTTTTCCTCTACCTTTGAAGTGACAATGGATAGATCTTCTACACGAGATGTCACCACAACCATACCATCAACTCAAAGAAACTCGGTTGCGAGAAGGAATGCAGCATCCACAAGCTTGCTATCCCACTGGTTCCATAAAGGAACTTTACCCATGATAGCTACATGTGTCCTAGTGTGTATGGGAAAGGCCATGTATATCAAACGTACACCACCCAATCTCAAGTTGGGGTTCATCTGCCCTATTTTTGCTAGAGAGCCCAAGAATCTACGTAGTGATTACATAGATATACACAAAGTCTTTGTTAACACTAAAATTGTGGACATAATTAGGAAGGAAAAATATCGCGGCTTACCTATCATTGCACAACACATCAAGATAGCTTTTGCCAAATACTTGACGCTAGCATGCACTACAAGGTGGCACGTCTCTACAAGCATATATGTATGCTCAACATAAGATTAAATACATCTTGCATGCAATGCTAAAAAGAACAACTCAACATTAACCATTTTCACATACCTGAAGGGTTTTCTCCGACCACTCTGGCCATGTCCGATAGGTCTTCAGCAACCTTGCCCTATGATGGTGAAGATGGAGGTGACTCCTGGGTGTCCTCTACTGGTCTCAGAGTGAAGGAAAGTGTTGGTACACTGTGGCTCATAGCACCAAGGCTCTGAAAACTAGCGCTGAATTCTATAGAATGCTACTCAACTACATGCTCGCTCTCACAATCACTGGAGGCCATAGCTCTCTTCCTTCTCTTCCCACGTTGCCAATCAGCCAAGGGGGCTTGCGGCACCGATGTGGAGCCAATATTTTGGTCTTTCTTTGAGGCCACTTTCTTTGTTTTGTTTGGAGAAAGTGCATCCTCTATCACAACGGCTTTCTTACATGAAGCATTATGCTCCTCTGTTAATTAAAAAATGAAGGTTATTATGCCCATATTGCATGGCTAAGGCAAAATCTACATAGTAGGATACCTATGTAAAGCACTTCCTCTTCGGGTGGGTATCCTTATCCGGGTAATCCAACCACCAAGGACACTTTCCCCACGCTCCCTTTGGCCGCAAGTCATCTATCCATGCGTCTGGATACAAGTCCGTCTCCTCTCTCTCTGACATGCACCATGTACCTCTTCCCCATTGCTCAGGAATGGGGAAGACTGGAGCATCTCTCCACCATCTACAAGACATAAAATAATGTTTTGTGCCACCATGACAAGATTAGTGTAACCTACAAAACATACGTAATGTGTCTAGCAAAGATATCCAACCTGTAGAACATGCGTCATGCCGTGCAAGCGAAGTGGTGTTTCTCTTCGAGATCTTGTGTGTACTTGATCCGTGCACACTTCTTGAAGGCTTTGCCAAAGTGGTTCCATCTATATTTCTGCAATGTGTGTGTGAGTGTGCAGCCATGCCTCTCTTCAACCTTCTCATGTATGTCTGCAACATGTTGATTCTTGCCCTCCAAAATAGCAGTGATAGTACATTCGCAAGAAATAGTTGGATTTACCTGTTTACCATTCCCAAAACCAATAGAAACTCCACTATCTCATGGAGTTGAAAATCCACAAGCACGCATGTCACCCACGGTGCCTCTTCAATGGGAATGTCGTTCTCTTTCATCCACTCGCATCCATGCCTCCAATCTATGATTTCCATCCCAAACCACAAAGTACCTCTTGGCCATGTGACTAAGCTCAAGGATGAGATGAAGCTCTTCGTCCAAGTCATATGACATTGCAAGTTCTCTCAAAGTGTGACCACAACAAAAGAATTGCTTATGATCGTCCATAGGAATCCGCTCACTTACAATAAATCTTGCCATGGTTGTTTGGTAGCTTTTATTTGCAATGGAGAGTTTCAAATCCACCACATGGTCATCATGCATGTAGATGGCCGGGTTCAAAAGAAGTCGACATAGAGGTAAGCACGAAAGTTTGTCATCATAGGGAGCTCTATGAGAATCCACTCAACCCAAAGAAATATGTTTGTTGACCACATTTCCAAATGCTTCATTTCCTATGTCTTCTATTGTGATAGCAGTTTCCACATGATGGCTCAATTCTCCACTTGATTGCATTGTTCCACCCACACCGGTTACGATGTACACGATCCGATCTAGCGAGCTTATGGCTTGAGATTGTTCTCTCTCTTGCGTGCATCGTGGAGGGACTTCTTGCGATGTAGTAGTATAAACATCATCTACGAAACCATTGTTTTTTGATTGATTTCTTGTCCTCATAATTTATCTAAAGAAGTAGAAAAAGTTATGGCTTATGAGAAATTGAGAACCTGAAAGAGGAAAAGAGATGAGAAGTTAAGAACTTGAGAGAAATAAAGTGAGATCAAGTGAAATCTTGACATAGAAATGAGTTTAAGATAGAGAAGTAGAGATGGAAGGATTGAGAGAAATGAGTTTAAGATAGAGAAGTAGAGAGGGAGAGATGAAAAGATAAGAGCTTGAGTGAAAACTTGACAGAGAAATGAGTTTAAGATAGAGAAGAAGAGGCAAACTCAATAGAGAATGATATAAAAAAGAATTGTGGCAAGCTCTTTATAAACTTTTCAAATAAAAAATATGTTTTTTTACTTTTTTTAAATATAATAATACAAGTGTGTGTGGTGGAGATGTGTGTGTGTGTGTGCATACACATGTATTGTGTGTGATGCATGCGTGGATGAGTGTCTGTGTGGCGAGCGCACACACACATACATCCATGCGGGGATGTATGTCTGTGGCAAGCGCGCGCACACACACACCCCCGCGTGGTGTGTGTGTGTGTGTGGCACACGTAGGCCGCCTCATGGCCACATGGTTTTCCACGTGTATCGTTGTCGCTAGGCGGCAGTACACATGGCGTGACATGTGGTCTCTTTTTAGGGCCACGTGTTGTGACATGTGTACTGCCGCACAGCAGCAGTACACATGGTATGCCACCTGGCCGTCGTGCCATTGACGTGGTAGCGTTGCAGCCATTGTGGCATGTCACGTGTACCATCAATTGACGATGGTACACGTGGTCTTCCACGACACGTGGCCCCCCAATGGCACTGGGTGCCAAGCGTCAAGCGCCAAGGGGCCGCTTGTTGCCACATGCCACCATGTGTCCCACACATGCCGTCCCCCCCCCCCCCCCCCCCCCCCCCCCCCCCCCCCCACACACACACACACACACACACACACACACAAAAACCCATGAGTAGATGTGGATGTGTACGTGCGCTTGCCACAGGGCCACACGCTACCACATGATGGTGTGTGCCCCTGCATGGCCCCTTGGCGCTTTGCGCATGGGTCCCCATGCACCAAGGGCAGTTGGACGGCACGTGGCGGCACGTGGCCCAAGGGCCACACGTCGCCCTACGGCCCAGTGGCAGACCACGTGGCCACATGGCGGCCATGCATGCCGCCTGGTGGCCACCTGGTCAACCACTTCCCCCTTGGCGCATGGGAAAGGGGCCACACAAGGCCATCGCGTGGTAGCGTGGCCCATGCATGCCGCCTCCCCTCCCACACACACACACACCACTTAGTGTGTGTGTGTGTGTGTGACACCGAGTGGTGTGTGCGCGCATATGTGTGTGTGCCACACATGCATGTGTGTGCACGCGCGCTTGCCACACACACACACTCACATTTCCCTTCTTCAAATACACACATACATATTCACGTGCGCTCACACACAGACACGTAAAACTATTAAAAGAGTTATATATATCTTAATGAATATTGTTTAAATTATTTATTTTTAATATTTTATTTCAAAATAAATTTGTTACAATATTATTAAATTTAAATTATAATGATGATATTATTAGCCGTGAGTATATAAACAATTTGTTAGTTGTTGTTAGAATGAGATCTTATGCTTAATTACTTGTTTAGCTTATTATTGTGGCATGTTCTTTATTGTTTTTTGATAAGAACTTTCTTATCCTTTTTACAATAGTAAATTTATAATATCTGAATCATTTCTTTTAGAAATAATTTATCCAATGCAATTTACAACTTTAGCTGCATTGATCGAAATTGGTGATATTGAGATGACTCTGCCTCTTGAAAGGACGCTCAACAATTTGGGTGAAATCATCTATATACTGGATGAACATCTTTCACGTAAAAACAAAGCCAATGTGTCCCATCAAGCACACTATGCAGACTCACCTAGCACAACTCCCATTGCCATTGTGGATAGTCCGCCCGAGGTGCACTTCGCTCATAAGGAGATAGTAGGTCTTTGCACCCCACCTCAAGTTTTTCTTCCAAATAACTTCAAAAGGGGTACAAGACAAAAACTTCTGCAGGCCGAGAAGATAGGTACATTGACAAAGATGTTAATGCAAATACAAAAAGTGGAACAATTAGTTACAAAGATTCCAAGGGCCTACAATGGTGATCTTGTTGTAGAATTTCTCCCTGTCATGGGGAGGTTGCACCATATGGATGCAATGGAGCATAAGTACGATCCTCATTTGTGGTCAAAGCCACAAACATCCAATATAGTTTTCCCGGGTATAGTGCACCTTAGTCATTGCATAGGATCTCTAAAGCGCATGAATGAACAATGTGCTCGCTTGGTTAATTATCATATTCCCAATACAAGTTATTTCAACGGGTACATACAAAAGGCACCTGCACCCGGACATTATTGTAAGATTGGAGATAAGATCCTTACATGCCACTTTTGTAAGGCAATTGCTTCTTGTACTGCAACATGTGATTGTGTAGTATATTATGTCATGCCATTCGATGAGACGGCCATCGGAGTCATGATTCATTGTGGCACACATAGGCACGATGTGTGCAGCGGCACATCCAAAACACTAACGGACAACACCAAGGTAATGGTGCAAAGGATTTTGACTGTTGATCCACATGCAGGAGCCAAGAAGGTTCCAATGTGTTTGGCAAAAGAAATTATAAGTACAACACTTCTTCGCAGCAACATCAATGAGAGGCTTTTAGGTGAGAAACAACTATTTGCAATTGTTAAGGAGTTGGAAACATTGGTGCAATATAATTGGTATGTGCATTTCTCAGATTCTTATTTCGATGCAAAACTCTATGGTGAATTATTTTTTCTTTGAACACTATGAACATTGCTAGGTTTCAAAGGTCAGTATCTAGTTTACAGAGAGGTGGTGATAAAGAATCTTTTGGCATTGATGCGATCCTAAAGCTGAAGCAAGACCGCACATATAAATTTTTCCATTTAATTAGTTTTCTTGTTCAAGGATACGGAGGGAAAGAAATGTTACGTCTTCAAAATGTCCACAATTGGTCCAGCATCCGGTGTGGACCTGGTGAACCAAATGAGACAAGACAGGGATGACAATCTTTGACATGCGTAGATCCAGTTTGATCACACGCGAAATGTGAACGATTGGGTGACTATGGCATGTCATGTCTATGATCCAAGGTACATGGCACACCTTGATAGCAATCTGGGTTGCCTTTGACTCCCTCTCTAACAATTTGTTTACAACATGCAGCCTCAGACCTTCTGACTATTGCAACTTGTGAAGAAATAAAAGACGAAGACATGGAAATGCAATGTCTATTTTGGGAGTGCCTCAATGATGTAATGCATCATGTAGGTGTGAAAGAGCTAATTTATTTGGCTTCATGGTGGACAAAGCTCAAGCAAATTGGAATGCAATTCAAATTGTTTTCAACGGTGGCGACATTACAATGAGCGATCGAGAGTGTTCTTGTCTTTTCCATTAGAAGCAAAGCTTGAATCAACACACAACGAAGTATGTGGCATAATCTTCTCAACACATACACAAAGAAATGTGTGAGAAGTGGAGTCAAGCACCAACAAAAGAGGCTGCAACAGCAAAGGATTTTTTGATACACCAATGGTGGCATATCGGTCATTGCATAGACTATAACATTCCATACATGGATTCATGGCTTAGTTGGTGGGAAATTTGTATTTCACATTGGGGTGGCATTATGACGTGCATAGAAAGAAGCTCCGATGGACCAAACATTCCATACACAAACCTCGCCGAGAGCAAGGATGGTAGTTGGCTAGCAGGGGAGGATTATTGTAAACGCATTTCATTATATGATGCATGTACAACCGACCTAGAAAATTCCATCTTACAGAGCACAAAGGCCATTACATACAGCCATGGATAACACATTGGGAAGGGTCCATTGATACAGAAGCTTGCAGTGCACCATGAAAAACGTCCCAATCAAGTAATAAGAGCAGTGAATGAGGCTATCAAGGGCACTAGAATGTATAAACAACCGACTCCATTGACAAGAGATAAGGAGACATCAAGGCAAAAACGCAAGACAAATGAGGTTATTAATATGGAAGATGATGCATCGCATATGCTTGAGTACAACTCGGTCACCAAAGATCGCAAGAAGTGTGGAAGACCCCGTAAGATCAACTTTGCACAAGAAGGGATGTCACAAACCCCAAAACAAAGTATAGGTTTGGGTGGGTAGTATGTAATGGAACCCAAGTTCAATGAGCAATGTGGGCCATACGATGAACTCCACAAGGTAGTAGAGTCACATGTAGTGGCACTCCAAGAGGAGGACGAAGGTGTGGAAGCAGTATTGCAGGTTCAAGCCTTGGTATACCGGCCTCATCTTTTAAAGGATATCAAAAGCATCCAAATGGTGTGGTGCACCAGCAGTTTTGGTTTTGTTCGGATCATGTCTTGCATTGCCACATAGTAGACCAGAACATTGAGCTGCAGCCTGAGCATCCACCACAAAGTTGGCCCATGCATGTGGGAACCAACCTATCTGAGGATGAGGTGCAAATATTTCATGAAGGGGGGTATCAAGTGGAGTTCAAGAAAGAAGGAATCTCTACTATAATTCCGGTTGTTCCTGCACAAAATATAACCAAATCTGCTTTCAAGTCAAAAGATACATCCACGCCTCAAGCGAGTGCATGAGCCACAGTGCGAGATGGTGTGCGTGTATGGTATCGGACTTCCATTTTTGCGGATGCTACTTGCAAGATCAATCTAGCACTAGCATTGGGAGCTAAGGTCGAAGATGAGATATCTGAGATAGATGGTGTTCATGAGGTCTTCAAAGTAGAGAACAAAGGTGAAGATGGTCATGTCGGGTTGTACAACGTTTTTATTTGCAACCAACCATTGTGCACATGTCTAGACTTAATGGAACGGCTGACAAAGCAAAAACCATATCTTGTATGTGAACATTTGTATTCTATTTATCTGTGTGTACTAGGGTTAAGCCAAAATAAGAACATGTTTATCCATCAACCAATTTTGGCAGATGCTGATATATTTAAGGCACTGAGCCGAGGCAGGACCTATCCAGGCATGGATGCATAGCATTTTCCATTTCCAATCATTTGTATGTCAGTTCACAAAACGAACAATACTACCGGGTTCTATTTTTTCTTATGAGACCACATTTTGGTGCATTGTTGTAGTTTTCTTCAAAAAAATTTCAAATCTGGAAGGTGGTTGTTTATGTGTCACATCGTGAATAAATTAATAATTTAATAATCCCACAATTGTTATAAATTGGTGTTGCTTGTATTATTTTTGTGAAACCGTTCACTAGCTACCGTAGTGCACTCCTCTTTCTTTTCACGATGACCGACAATCTTAAGAATAGAATCAAGTCTGCATGGGATACCATGGAAGCCATTCCCAATGGAGAGGCATTGTATGAAGCCAAATGGTTTAAGGCGGCTCTGAAGGCAACAATCAATGTGTATCACCTCTATCATTGCCACCCAGACCTCAATATGCGGTCCTTGCTCAGCTTGAACAAGAAGGGACAATCCACTTTCTCTTGTTGGAAGAAGATTGGGCTCATCACATAGGAGGATGAGGAGCAAATGATGCAGCAGCTAGGGAACGTGGTGAATCTTCTTTTGCCGCTTGAGGGAAACACTACTGCAACTCTTTGGCCTTCTAGAAGATGAACACTTCTTGCCTATGTAATGCGAGTGCAATAAAATGTAACCTTTCTATAATTAATGGATGTTCTTCTTTAAAGTACCCTTGTCCCTCTCTGTTGTTTTTGAAACAATTCGAAAGATGGCATATCTTTGTCTGTGTCTCAACCTCCCTATTACCTCATTGCCTATCTCTACCCTCCCTCTCTCTCTCCTCTCTCTCTCTCATGCAATTTTGCTAGTCTCCACTCCTTTTTCTTCTCTCTTTATCTCTCTAAGAGTACCCTCCCTCTCTCTCTTCTCTCTCTCTCTCATGAGGTACCCTCCCTCTCTCTCTCCTCTCTCTCTCTCTCTCATGAGAGAGAAGAAAAAGGAGTGGAGACTAGCAAAATTGCATGAGAGAGAAGAAAAAGGAGTGGACACTAGAAAAATTGCATGAGAGAGATAGAGAAGGAGAAAGAGAGAATCTGTTTAGGAATCTGCTCGCCTAATTCTTAAAAAGCACTCACCAAAAATTGCTCGCCTAGGAATATCCCCCCATGACAGTAAATTGGATGCACCTTTGTCTAGTCGTACTCGTTTAGGTTCTCACCATGCATCTTATGCATAAGATTGTTATGCTTTGGCTGTGTCTAGCTTACATGATGTTGAGGAACCCCTATCTTTTGATGAAGCACATAATTCAAAAAATTGAATCGCTGCCATGCAATCAAAATATGATGCACTTATAGAAAATGACACATGGACTTTATGTGATTTGCCTCCTGGCAAAAAGGCTATTTGTACAAGTGGGTTTACAAGCAGAAATGCAAGCCGGATGGTGAGATTGATTGCTATAAGGCTCAACTTGTTGCAAAGGGTTATGTACAACAAAAAGGCATATATTATGAAGAGACTTTTGCTCCCACTTGTCATATGACTATTGTACATTTTCTATGTGCATTGGCAGCTCATTTTAGTTGGGATGTACATCAGTCAGACATTGTTAGTGCTTTCTTGAATGGTGGCATATTTGAGGAAGTTTAGGTAATGCAGCCTCGCGGTTTTGTCAAGAAAGGACAAGAGGATAAGCTAGGTGCGCAAATGTAACAAAGCTTTGTATGGGTTGAAGCAATCTCCTCGTGTTTGGTATGAGAAGGCTGACACTCATTTGGTCAAATGAGTCCTTTGTAACAGTCCAACAGAAAGCACATTGTATGTAAAGCGTGAGGGTGATGTACTTCGCATTGTGGTTCTCTGCGTGGATGATTTGCTGATCACTGGACCAAATGAGATACATATTATTGAATTTAAGGCTGATTTGAATGCTACTTTCAAGATGAAATATTTGGGGTTGTTGCATCATTACTTGAGTATAGAGTTTAAGTAGTGTGATGGTGGTATTGCCTTGTGTCAGAAAAGTTATGTAAGCTTGGACTTAAGGATTGCACACCTATTGCCACTCCCATGGAAACAGGTTTGAAATTAAGTCTTCATGATGATGGTGATCCTACAACTGTCACTCTTTACCAAATTATTGTTGGATGCCTCATTTATGTATGCAACACAAGGCCAGATATTCAGTTTGCAGTCTCATAGGTCATCATATTGATGCATAGCCCAGGGTCTAAGCATTGGTAGGTTGTCAAGAGGATTTTCCACTACTTGAGTGGCACTTTACATCTTGGATTTTTTTATCCCAAGGAGGGATCATTGCTGCCAGATTTTCATGCTTTTTCAAACTCCGAATGGGCTAGTTGTTTTGACGCACCAGTGTCCACAAGTGATTTTTATTTCATGCTTGGTAACTCATGCATATCATGGTTGAGAAAGAAGTAACCTATTGTGGCCAACCACTTCCAGTTGTGAGGCTGAGTACAAGAGAGTCTTCACAGCTACGATTGAGTGTGTATGGCTCAAACGCTTTATGGATGATTTGGGTGTTGGACAGGACACTGCCAACACTATCTACACTGACAGTCAGAGAGCATTGGTAGTTGTGATGGACCCAATTTTTCATGCTTGCACAAAGCACATTGAGGTGCATTACCACTATGTCAGGGAGAGGCTCTTAGGAGGATAGATCATCTTGGCTTATGTGCCAACACAGGACAACCTTGCAGATCTTTTCACAAAGGCATTGTTTTATGAGAAGCTCGAATGTTTCCACAAAGCTTTGGGCTTACTCCCCTTTGTGGACTGATCATGTCCTCAGGGCATGACACTTCCCTTTACTCTATGTGTCAGCTCTACTTCACCGCATCACTCCAGGGGGGATTTGTTACCATATACATGTGGTAGTGATGTGTGTGAACACGCTTAGGACTGTTGGGGCATTTTTTTCCTCATTGGGAGGTTTTTACCCTCGTGCATTGTATATACACCCATCACTCTAGGGCTATCCATCTTTCCACTGCACACTAAGTAATACACTCTCTATTGTGTGCCTTGAGCTTCCTTTGACTTCTCCAAGTTGTGTGTGTTTTCCTGCAACCCTAATTCCAATAGGAGTCCTTGAATTTCAACCTAACTATATCCTAGAAACTCGGGAGAGAAAACTTAGGAATAGAAGCATCATCAAACTTATCGAATGGGAATATTTCCTTCAAGAAGATGCAACGTGGGAAGACGAAACATCTCTCCTTAAAGATCATCCAGACTTACCTTTGAGATGAGGAAACCTCAATTCTTCAAGTTGGGGAGAATGTAAGGTCTTTGGCACCCTTGCAGAGGGGATTCCTATGTAAGGATTAATATCAGGACATTTTGATCATGAATAAAAAGTTTCTATTTTTGGCAATTTTTCACCTCTACTAAACTAATAATGAATATATTGATGTAAGCTTTTTAAAAATAAAATTTTTACTTTTTTATCACTTTTGTCCAAATATAGGAAGTTTTGAGGTGCTTCCACCTACCTAGACCGTGACCATCTCGTCTAAATCTACCCCATCCTGAATTTCCATAAAAATAGCTGCTTGCTCCAAAAATTACTGTATATAGTAGGTGTATGCACCTGTCACCTTAACTTGTCATCCTCAAGCTTGACTTTTGATAGAAACTTTCAAAATTAAATTCTGATAAGTTAAGCTCACTCTAGACAATTAATTTTCATCCTAGTGATAATAGATTAATTCCTAAGTCTAAGGTATGTATGTGTATGCATGTGCATGTATGTATGTGTATGTGTATGTTCATGGATGCCCATGAATGACCCATAGCCATGGACCCATCTCTTATGGTATGATTGACTATAAGCATGGGTAAGTACATGAGCTATATCACCCAAAAGGGTAAAGAGGGACACCTCTAATGACTAAGTGGGATCTTGTGACACCTCCTCATACTCATTTAGCAAGAGGGGGTGAGCTAGGTAGGTATGGGCTGATTTGGGCAACAAGACACCTCCAAATCTCTATATAAAGCGCATTCCCACTCATGTTTTTACACACTTGAACACACATTGGAGATAGGGAGACTCTACTGCTGTGTCTACTCGTTAGTGAAGCTTCTACAAGGCCTTGAGAGACCAAAAACTCCTAGGCACAAGCTCGTAATGTAAATTTGCTGCATCAATTCACTTCTACATCTCTATTCTCTTCTCTTCCCGAGGATTCTCGATTCATTGGTGAGGCTTCTACAAGGCCTTGAGAGATCAAAAACTCATAAGAACAAGCCGGTAATATAAAATTGTTGCATCAATTCACTTCTACATCTCTATTCTCTTCTCTTCCCAAGAATTCCCAATCTACTACTACCATTCTTATTCTTATCTATCTAAAGCTCGTTGGGATACAACGGAAACTCTAATCTAATCTATGATTCCTCAATATGTTGCAAGATGGCACCAATCTAAAGCATGTGTTTTTCTTGAAAATTCATGATTATGATACTCGTTATGCACTCAATTGTGTCCACATACACAAGTCTCTTGTTCAAATTTGCACTAAAAGATGACAGAAAAGAAGTTAAAAATCAATCATCATTTACTCGTGGTAAGTGAGGTGCTTAGCCTAAACTTAGTATGCATTAAGCTTGTCGAAGTTGTATTATGGTCATCCACAAATGCAAGGGAGTGAGAATATTGCATGGGTTATAGTGTATGTGTAACATAAGACTATGACAGAATTAATCAAAGCATATGTTAGAGTAATGTATGTCATAACCATAAATTGTTGGTATTGAAGCACTTAAAATCAATTACCTTACTTCCATTGGGTTCTTTACACTTTAGATTATAAACTTCTAAAGTTAAGTATCTAGTAGTGGGAATGGCATCCAAGAGAACTGCTATGGTGCATCACAAAGCCGGAACCAGTGATGGTAAAGGCAAAGGAAAGGCTCTGATGAATGAGGATGTTCCACTTATCCCACAAATTGATTGTTATTTCTCAAGAACAGGTAGGAAACTTCTTTTTTGTTCAATGCATCATGAGTAATTAGGAAAGAGAAAACTACCTCAACATTGGTTCAGTTCTAATTCGACACCACATCAATTGAACTTGTTAAATTCCTTTAAGTTGTATTAATATGGAAGGACTGTTTGAGGATATATTGTTTGACTTAGAAAAGAAATGGTTACCTAGAAAGATTTCATAATAACTAATAATCTAATTCTCCTAAATGATTTCCTCATGTTAAACTGATCATTTAATATGGGAAAGTACTAGGGGAGAAAAAGCTAGAATATTGGTTGGGCTGGCAGACCGGTCATAGTAGGGATCCCAAGGAGGGAAAATAGGGACAGCCTATTAAGACTTCAAAGACCCTAAGGCTCAGCCTATTAAGACTTCAAAAATGCTAAGGTTCCAAAATTCAAAGGTAACGTTCAATGGTCAAACTCTAGGTAAATTTGGATGCTTGTGGGAAGAATCAAAAGTCTTCCCACATCCCTATCTAGGAGGGGGTGAGCCCAATTTGTAGGGGAAGAGAGAAACACACACACACACTCTTGCAAGCTCCCTTTTAACAAAGGACATAGTGGACACATGTCATCTCCCTAGGCTAGTTTCCCCCAAGGTGCATTCAAACTTTATTGGATGGCCATAGAGGTGGAACAATGAAAATTAGGCTAGAGTAAATTTAGTTTAATTTATTTAAAACCACTTGAAAAAAGAACCAGTATAAAGTAATCGCTCTAGAAGACTATTGGACAGTCTCCCAAAGGGTCCAATGAGCATTCAACAACCCAATGGCTTGTCTGATTCCTATTGGCCAAAAGACTAAGGGATCCAATGAGAGTTTTAATTGCATTATTTAAATACCCAAAGCTCTCACAAAAGGGGAAGGGAAAAACATGTCACAAGGCTATTACTTATGCTTCTTAATTGTCATTGGCTAAGCTTTGTAGGGTCCAATAGGATGCCAACATGTGCAATTAGCAAGAGGGGTCGACCAAGAGAGAGAGAGAGAGAGAGAGAGAGAGAGAGAGAGAGAGAGAGGGCTGATTTTTGCAAGGTATTATCACTTACACACTCATAGAAGCTCATGTGTGAAGGAAAGAAGACTATCTCTCCTTCTCAAGCTTTAATGTAAAGCTCATTATCTACTCCAAGCTTGTGAGAAGGAGGCCTAGACCAACAACTGTTGCCTTTGTGATGCAAATCCAACCAAGAGCCAAGCTCCAATGCATGCTCATCTCCTCTACCATGCTAATTACTAAGCTATGCTAAGCTATTATGAGTGATTATGTGAGGAGACATACTTCTTTCTCGTAAGAATACTCCTTCCTCTCGATCTCCTCTCAAACCCCACTAGCTCTCACCATCTTCGAAGGTGTGTGAGGTCTTGGGTCTGAGACTGTGAGGGAATTGATGTTGTGTTTTACAAGTGTGAGCTTGGTGCTTGAAGATTCCATCTTCATTGCACCAGCAAGTTATTGAAGGAACACAAAGTATTGTATTGTAAAATGTCTCCCTCGATGGGGGAAACCTATAATACAAAGCCTTTTGGAGGGGGGATTGGCTCCATGTAAATCCGGTCTTCAACTGTTGTCAATAGCTTAATTTCTCTCTCTTTTGAAGTATTGTCCATGCCTATCTAACTAGGTGTTATGCTTTTTTTTTTGCACTCTCCATCCAAGCACTCTTACTGTGCTCATTAGGAAGCTATTCTAATGAAATTCTCACTATGTCTATGTTATTTTCCACTATCACAAGTTACTAGACCATTGAATGTTACATTGGTATCAGAGCACAAGGTTTCTCTTTTCTTTCTCAAAAAGGGAGGTCCTCAAGCTAATTATAAATGTTTGGTATTATTAATTGCAATTGAGTAAGTAGAATAGGGATGTTTTAGCCTTGCAGTGTGCCTGCTTCGTGCAGATAACGAGGCATCACCGTCGAGAGCTATGGTCTTAATAGTAGAGTCCTACGGGGCTTGCCTATGGCTTAACCACTATTGAGCTATTAGAAGCTTGACAAGGGCCGGTATTGTTTGGGTGGTGAAAAACCCTCTCTTCTATTCCTTGCAATTAACGATATTGAAGCCACCGGTACAAGAGCTTGAGTGCTTTTCTAAAAGGGTTAAGAGGAGTAGCAACTAAGGCTTGAAGTGCCAAATTACACTTAGAAATTTTACACCTAAAAGTTATTAGAATGGCTGACAATAGGAAAGAGAGTGAAATTAATGTTGATAGCTTTGATTTTGCTAATGAAGAGGCTACTAATGATGCCCCTATGCTTGTTAATTACCTTGTTTCTAAGCTTCAACAAGCCATGGGCAATATATCCCTCCAAAGTCAAGTGCAACGGCAACTACGTGCTCATGGAATTCTCCAAACTCCCCACCAAGAAGAAAGAGTACCTAAGAAGCCTCCTTGTGAGACTTCCAAAAGAGGCCCGTCTCCGATAAGGGAAGAAGAAGAGGATCCGTACGAAGGGCTCAAAAATCTACTACTTGATGACGCATCTCCTTCCCAAAGGAGAACTCAATTTTCAATGGTAGAGCCTCCACAAAAAGAATGAGAAATAAGTGAGTCTCCTGGCACCTCGGCGGCGGAGATGGCTCCACGAAGACGGCGGTCAAAACGCTCTCTAGCACTCCCTAAACAGAGAAGACCATCATACACTTCTCCACACCATAATTCAAAAAGGGACAATAGAAAACAAAAGAAGAAAAAGGCAAGAAAGAGGTCACCCTCTTCTCCATCTTCTTCATCTTCTTCCTCTTATGAAGAAAGTGATGGTGTGGACAAGGAAGAACAAGGGAAGAAAAAGGCGAGAAAGAGGTCACCCTCTTCTCCATCCTCCTCAAATTCTTTCTCTTTTAAAGAAAGTGATGGTGCAGCCTTCGAACCACCAAAAAGAAGAGGCCATCGGAAATCCTATGCCGCGTGGAAGAGGAAGTCCAATCTCAAAAATTTCAAAGAGGGAGGAAAGAACATCTCTTTCCTTTCCTATGATGGTACCTTTGGTGCTACGGACAAAGTCTTGGCCTTCATTCAACAATTCGATGCGGCGTTTGGAGATGAGTGCTTCATGGAGTCCTCTAAGCTACACCATGTAGCTATGCATTTTCAAAAGTCCGACAGGCACCCTCACGCTTTACATACAATGTGCTTTCTGTTAGACTGTTATGAAAGCCTTGTTTGACCAAATGAGTGTCAGCTTTCTCATACCAAGCACAAGGATATTGCTTCAACCCATACAAAGCCTTGTTACATTTGTACACTTTGTCCTCTTGTCCTTTATTGACAAAACCGCGAGGCTGCGTTACATAAACTTCCTCAAATATGTCACCATTCAAGAAAGCAGTAACAATGTCTGATTGATGTACATCCCAACCAAAATGAGATGCCAATGCACATAGAAAACGCAGAGTAGTCCTACAACAAGTGGAAGTAAAAGTCTCTTCATAATCAATGCCTTTTTGTTGTGCATAACCCTTTGCAACAAGTCGAGCCTTATGGCGATCGATCTCACCATCCGGCTTGCATTTCAACTTGTGAACCCACTTCGTACCAATGGCCTTTTTTCCAGGAGGCAAATCACATAA
Source organism: Adiantum capillus-veneris (assembly GCF_014529385.1). Taxonomy (NCBI): domain Eukaryota; kingdom Viridiplantae; phylum Streptophyta; class Polypodiopsida; order Polypodiales; family Pteridaceae; genus Adiantum; species Adiantum capillus-veneris. The sequence continues at coordinate 43,249,752 of NC_140935.1, read as the reverse complement.
AGTCCATGTGTCATTTTTCTATAAGTGCATCATATTCTAATTGCATGGCAACCATCCAATTTTCTAAATTCTGTGCTTCATCAAAAGACAGAGGTTCCTCAACATCATGTAAGCTAGACACAGCCAAAGTATAGCAATCCGATGCATAAGATGCATGGCGAGAGCCTGAACGAGTACGACAAGACAAAGGTGCATCCAATTAACTGTCACGCAAAGTGTGCACCAGCCATTTTGGCATACCTCTAGCCTGCTTATTTTCAGCCCTTTTCTCATAAGTACATCATGTACATCTACATCAGTAATAAGCTGATCTGTAACATTTTCAGGAACCCCCATAGGCTGTACATTTGCCTCATTGGAACTTACATTCGTATTTCCACCACTGAAAAGAGGCAACAAAGTGTCATAAATGTCGTGTGAGTTTACATTAATGTCTCTAGTACATAACAGCAAGGGCTAAACAAAATCTTCCACAAACATTACATCTCGTGAAACCAAAATACATTTTGTTTGCGAATGATACAACTTGTAACCTTTTCTTTCAGCACTATAACCAACAAAAATACATTTGACAGCCTTATCATCCAATTTTTTGCGTTGTGTTTGTGGCACCAAAGCATATGCCAAACAGCCAAAAACACGCATGTGCTCAATAGAAGGCTTCATATCATGCCATGCTTCATATGGAGTAATAGAGTGCAAAGCTTTCGTAGGACACCTGTTTAGTACATAAGTGGCACACATGATGGCCTCAAGCCAAAAAGAATGCGGCAAAGCTTGACTTTTGACCATACATCGTGCCATTTTTGTAAGTGACTTGTTTTTCCTCTCAGTAATACCATTTTTCTGAGGTGTATAAGGTACTATACATTGGTGTTTTATCCCACGACTAGCCAGATATGCATTGAATTCATGAGACATATACTGCCCCCCTCGATTGGAGCGGAGGGTACCCATAGTACATTTCGAGACATTTTCAACCATAGGCAGAAATTGTTTGAAGCACATAAAAACTTTGGACTTCGCTTTAAGCAAAAATACCCATGCATGCCTGGAGTAATCATCAAAGAAAGTCATGAAGTACAGGTAATTGCCCAAGGACGGAGTTTGCATGGGCCCACAAACATCACTATGCCCAAGCTGCAACCTGCATGTGGCCCGAACTGAACCATCCTTTGGAAACTTAGAACGTTGCATCTTACCCAAAATACAGCCTTCACAAACATGTTTGACACGTGCTTCAAGAGGCGGCAAAGAAGCAACCATATCAGATTTCTGCAAACGCAGTAAACTGACAAAATTCAGATGACCAAAACGTGCATGCCAAAGTTTTGCATCTGAAATAGCCCTTGAATCTGCAACTGCATTTGCAAAATTTTGTCCACACTTTTCATGCAAAGTGAGCTTATACAGCCCACGACACAATAGGCCAGATGCAACAATTTCATCACCAAAACTGAGATCATGAACTGTACATCTGTCATCCACAAATTTGACTATAAGTCCAAGTCTAGCAAGTGCGGATACAAAAAAAAGATTCTTCTTGATCCCAGGTACATAAAGTGCATCAACAAGTGTAAAAGAACTGCCATTAGCAACAGTAAGCATAATCTTACTAACTCGCTGAATAGGATAACAGGCATTGTTGACACACTCAATTCCCATGAGGGACAGACTCGAGAGAGGTGAACAATTCACGATGTGAGGTAATGTGCTTTGTAGCACCACTATCGAAATACCACACATGTGAATCTGCAGCAACTGACAAGCATGCATCATGGACGGCAAGATTATAAGTGCACTCTCCACTAAAAGCCCATTCTGCATCAACATCAGCATCACAATCTCCTTTCATAGAAGACTCAACAATGGCTGCATTTGTAGTGGAACCAGCCTTTGCAATGGAACCACTCTCTTTCTTCTTAGCCTCTTTTGCCTTCAGCTTAGGACACTGCTTGATCAAGTGATCATTAGCTTTACAATAATGGCAATGCATCTTCTTTTTTTCCTTATCACTAGAATTGCCAAACGAAGTGCTGCCAGCAGAAGCATTGGGAACAGTTGTTTTGTCAGTCGCAGCAACAGAACCATAAGAAGTGGCTGCATTGCTGTTTACCACCCTTTCTTTGAGAAGCAATAAAAGCCTGTTCAACTGCACGTTGTCTAGTCCTGTTTTTTCTAGAAAGTGACTCTTGCAACAACAATATGCATAATGCATCAAACTTGACAACTTCTAGATTTCCTTAGGTCATAAGTCTCCAAGTACTAGCAAAAGACTGGTAAGAATCTGGTAAGGCATCAAGAACAATCTGCACAAGGGAACTGTCTGAAATGACTTCACCTGCATAAATAAGTTGCTCATTGATATCCTTGACACTAGCAAGGAAAGTGTCCATATCATCTTCCTCATGCATAATTTCCACTCTAGCTCTTTACGCAGCAAAGCAATTTTAGCCTGATTGCTGCTTGCATAAAGACCTGCTAGAATATCCCAAGCCTCTTGCAGATTTTGTTGAACGGATGTGAGGAATAATGGTGTGCTTCACAGACAACACAATCAATGCATGAGCCTGCACATCCTTTACATCCCAACGAGCTTGTTCTGCCATAGGCAAAACAACTCTAATAGCAACAATCCTTGCAGCAAGACCTGCAACATCCTCAACATCGCCTACATCCTCAGAACCAGGACGTACATCAATGCCCTGCACAATATTCTAGACGCCCTTTGACACAAGAACGTGTTGCATCATATAAGCCCACATAGGGTAATTGTCCCCATCCAACCTGTCCTCAGCAGCAAACATCTTGAAGATATCTGTGTTGTTGTCAGCCATGGTAAATGTTGCACCTGATGTGAAAACTGCTTGAAAATAGGAGAAACAGAGCGAGAACAACACATGCTATATAGCACAAACCGTAGAAGACTGTAAGACACCTGTTATGCAGAAAACGGCACTGATAAAAATTCTGCACAAAATGATGAAATTGCTTGTGCAGACCTGCCTGTAATGGAAACGAAGGCCGAAATCAGCCCGAATAAAAAATATGAGCAAACCAAGCTCTACGAGCTTTCCCGAAATTTTTGGCGACCTACGAACGCTTGCCAAAGCTCACTGAAATCGGAGAAAGTGAACAGGGGTGTGCTGGAGGAGCTGGCGACTAAGCTCGAGAGGACGTAACCTGGCTCTGATACCAACTGTTGGAATTAGGGTTGCACAGAAACACACATATCTTGAAGAAGACGAAAGAAGCTCAAGGCACACAATAGAGAGTGTGGTACTTAGTGTGCTATGGAAAGATAGATAGCCCTAGAGTGATGGGCGTATATACAATGCTCGGAGGAAAAAACCTCCTAAAGAGGGAAAAAATGCCCCAATGGTCCTAGTGTGTTCATACACATCACTACCACATGTATATAGTAACAGGGCAAGGCTTGGTTATATAGGGAGTTGGTTGGGTGGAACTTCAGTGTGCATGTCCACCTCTTTCTTCATCTTTCCCCTTGCTTGGCAATGATGAATCTTTTAGAGCCTAAAACATCTCTTTGGGGTAAGAAAGTTCTCAATGATACTATAAAACATTGTAGTTAATAAACATTTTCTACATGTATTGTACACTAGACAAAAATAGGCACTTTTGTTTGATACATATGTCCTTAAAACTGGTGAGCGAGCAATCAAGTTTGAAAAACAATGGCAACCAAATTGTTTTAGCGACAGTGGTCATTTTTTCAAATTGTTAATTTAATAAATATTCTATGTGTCGAGATCTCTGATAGAGAGTAGATAATTACTATTTAAAAAGAAAGAATTTTGACTTTGAACAGCACTAATTACCAATTTATCAACCAAAATAATACACCTTGCTCCACAGTTTAATTCAATGATTGAAGTAGGGCTCAAACATTTCTGGATGCATAGCCTAATTCAATGATTGAACTAGGGCTTGAACATTTTTGAATGCATACCCTCCTGATAAGTAATTTTGATCACACAGTTGTTTCAATACTAGGGCATTTTTATGCAGAATCTGTCCTTCTTTTTCCTCCATTAGTGCTCGTATGGCCCTCTCTACCTCTTCTCTATCAACCAATCCACTCTCTTTGCTCTTTCTTAGACGAAATCCGACTTTCCACTCTTCGACGATGAGCTTGGCATCCATGAATTGGTAAGCAAAATATGGAAAACAAATCATAGGTATGCCACTCCTTATAGCTTCCAGAGTAGAGTTCCATCCGCAATGGGTAAGGAAACCATGTATGGAGCAGTGTGAAAGGACTTTCACTTGTGGAGCCCAAGATACAACATAGCCTCTACCACAACTTTCTAACAACAGTTGCTCTGGAAAAGTGGTGAATACAATATCATTTATAAGATGTGGACAAAAAACCCAAAGGAAACGTTGTCGACTAGAAAGAAGACCAGCTACAAGTTCCTCAAACTGAGCTAAGGAAATGGAGGCAAAGCTACCAAAGGAGATGAAAAGAATAGATGAGCAAGGTTGTTGATCCAACCATAGCAAACATGCATCATCCTCCTCTAGTAAGCTTGTGCTAGCTTCTTTCTCAGGTGGCTCTACTAGTGGTCCAACGGCATACAATGGTGCTTTCATGTTCACTTTGAGGGCATTTCCTTCTATCTCTTCGAAGCTATTAACTACGAATGCATGGGCTTTGTTTTTTGTTTCCTGCAATGCTTTACATGTAAACGTGTACATAAAGAAATCTTCACCAAAGTTCTCCATGAGATCATCAACTTTGAGAGTAGGTAGGCCTTGGAGTCCCTCTTTGAACACATTTTCTCTCAAAAGCTCTCTTTGGATTGACACCTTCATGACTGCACCACCTCATTATGTGAATGTTTACTTGGTTAGCCAAAAAACGTCCCTTTTAATACGTGCAACCAAAAAAACTTGACAATGTTTAAATGGTAAGGAAGGAGAGAGAGAGAGAGACCTTCTTCTAAAGAGAACCCTCCTTCAAGGAGATGGTGGAAATGGAGAATGATGCTGTGGCTGCAGGGAATGAGAGCGACTCGGGGCAGTTGAAGCTTGTCGGCAAGATACTGAGTGGCGGCAGTTACGAAGAGGTCGGAGATGAGGCAAGTGATGGGCGGGTGTTGCTGTTGAAGACGTAACAAGAGCTGCTCGATCTGAGGAGCCAGGGTCTGGACGCCCTCAAAGAAGCCTTCCAGCATGGCGGCAGAGGAAGAGGGCGGAGGTAAGTACAGGGAAAGGCGAGCTCTGCGAATGTCGAGCTTTTGAGCTGGATCAGGAGGGGAGAACTCCACGTCATGGGCGGCAGCAGCGGGAGCAGGAGAGGGCTCTTGATGGGCAGCAGGGGAGGACTCTGCTGCTGCCGCTTCTTCATGGTGAAGGTGAATGTCGAGGAAGGTGATCGTGAAGGCGTGTTCGGCGGCCAAACGCTTGCACAAGCGCATGAGCGGGTTGATGTGGCCCTGCCCCGGCAATGCCACTGCTAACGCATGATGCTGCCTGCATTTCGTATCCTCCATAGCTTGCCTGCCTCCCTTCCCCCCATTCTTCTTCCCTAAATAAATGAGGATCCTCCTTAGCATCTGAGTTTTTGCCGTGCGGGTCTTCTAAGATTGATTTGGTCGGATGGGGGTGGCACGTTTCCATCAGGGCAGGAAATTGCAGGGCACCCTTGCTCTTCCTAGGGAAGGGGAACTTTTATGGTTGCCAGTCCCATGGGAAGGGTAATCTTGTGGTTCAACCTTCACGATGCAGGCTTAAAAATTTTCCACCCTTCCAATCTAAACACAATAAAGTTGTGATTGTGAATCTTGGCATTATAGAATGTCAAGTTACGATTAGCTTAGCCTTAAGCACAAATGTGTTGTCCTAGTACAATCAAACGTATAAAATGAGATGTAGATGGTGGGCTGATGTTGTTGCATTGAGAGGTCAGGACCAATCAATTTAAATGCAGGCAAACCATTCTTGAAACAAAAAACACAATGCCAATTCATATGCCAGACATCAAAGAGGTAAAACTTGTGCAAAGATTTAAATGGGCTATTTAGCAATAGTGGTTGTCCGCTAATGACAAAAACGCACCATCCGTTGATTGCATGCAGAGAAGGCAGATTGGCTATCATGCTTTATACTAAATAGTGGCTCCCAATGAGTATCTCCAAACACTTCAAGTTGAGCGCACAACAGTGCATTAGTGAAAAATCTCAGGTTTGCAAAAGCACAGTAGACTCGAGAGCAAATGAAATTTTAGGCAATTATCATAAACCTCCTAAGACCAAGCTCAGAAGTAGTGATGTGTAGCCCCGTTATCAATCCAAGTAATATATGATAGAAATGTAGTATTCTGAATAACAGAAAAGAAAAGTCTCAATAAGGGACTCTCCACTCTCGACTCTAGAGTCGACACCCAATTTCCAAAGTGGGCACCTAATTGTACATGTTGGATAGTGGCTAGCATGAAGTAACCCCTGCAGGGCAATTTGGGAGCTTGCCCTTCCTGGGGAAGGTTTACTATGCAAGGACCCTTCATTGAGGAAGGGATACTTGACCAACATGCTCTTCTGAGTGAAGGGCTTCCAAAATTTTTCCATGCATGTGCAGGGCAAAACGCCTCGGGAAGGGCGGGTAGGGTTGCAATTTTCGGCCCTCGTTTCCATTCGGTGAAAAGAGGCTTTTCAAAGACACAAAGCCTTCCTTGCTTTTTTAGCCCCAAAATTAGTAGGCTCACATATAAGAATATGAACACAGGCTAAGCCTAGCTAGCAAAGGCATATGTGCCCTTTGAACCGCCGCCAGTCTAGGTGTTGGCTGTCATTCGTAATTTTTTTTGATTCTTACACTAAGTTCTTCCATGTTAGAGCCGACTTGCCCCAGCATTAGCAGGGTTAATAGCGGATTAATGAAATCTTGGTCGCACCCACATACTCTCCATAAAGGTTACGAAAAACCTACTGAAAAGTGAAGCTGGAGATTGTTGCTTCATTGGTCGCCATTTGCGACAGTCACGCTGGTTAGTTTGCATCCAGAAAAATAGCTTAGCCCCCCCCCCCCCCCCCCCCCCTTTTTCAAAGGACTAGTAGCGTTAGCATCTGGGTTCGACTTCCTTGACTTTGTTGTAGGAGATACCAAATATGGAGAATGCACTCTCCCCACTGCTCCCACTTCCGCTGAGTGTAACCCGGCTCTTACAATAGGTTTTCTTACCTACTACTTTAAAATAAAGAGGTAAATTTCAAGTTTCATGGGTGGGATATTTCAATAAACCTTGGTTTTTTCTTTAGCACTAGCGTAAACCCAGCCTTAGGCCCATGTCACACTAGGACATGCATCCACCCTTCTTTTGCAGTGTTTCCAACATTTTGGTGCCATGTTGGGGACTTAATAATTTTGATACCTCCTCTTGTGAACGAGTTGTCTTTAGCCAAGTGGGAGAGCCTTTGGGTTTCAAGTTGTCGATCAAAGGGTTCAATGTGCATCAACTACCTTCACGTGCTTACTTTTGCATTTGGTGATAGGCTAGTGACGTTGTCCCTTTCACATAGCCTCAAACCCAGTTTTCTCTTTTTTCCCCGATTCATAGGCTACTTCCATCTCAACATGGCTACTTTGAGCCCATCTTAGTATGGCACAAGCCTTAGTAGTCCATATACATGTAGCGTGGACTGGCACAAAACAGAGAAGTAGAGATACAGAATGTGAGAGCCATGTCTCACATTCTCTATCTCACAATGAATGTGGCAAAAAGTTAGATTAAGAGGAAAGGATGAGAGAAATGCCATATAGCTAAATCAAAAGTTTGAAGCCTGCTATTTGGCCTATTCACGGATATAGCCTCAAATAGAGACAGAAAGTTGAATAGTCACTTTCAGAGGGAAGTATTTAAAACATTCACACTACTTTGAGTACAGATGATCATGTTAGAAAATATGACGTAGCTAAATAGATATTTGAGTAGATTACTTAATGGAGAGAGATAGATTTCACACAAAAGAGATTATAGAGTAGAGAGAGAGAGAGAGAGAGAGAGAGAGAGAGAGAGAGAGAGAGAGTACACACGATATACGTGGTTCACCCAATGTGGACTACATCCACGGGAAAATAGCCACTCAATGGCTTTAGTACTTCAAAACAAGAAGTAGTTTACAAAGGGATTATACCCTTAATAGAGCTCCCGCCTTGCTTCACTCTCACCACCTCGCACCCACCTTGTTGCATCAACTTCGCACTATGAAATGTGTGTAGAAAGGCCTCCTTTTATAGGCCAAAAGGGCTGCCCTCTCTCATGAGAGGCAGCTATGTGTAGCCGCCCTTGTGTAGATAAGTCCAAATCGGACCCTCCAATCTGCCCATGTGTGGCCGCCCTTGAGAAGACAAGTCCGCTTTTGAATTCGGCCACCAACCATTGACTTCTGACCACCGGCCAACCCGCCAACCGATTGATCGTTTTTCGACCACTTTTCGACCGCCGTCTAGCCATAATATTGCCCCTGAATTTTGGCCGTGAAAATTTTTATTTTTGGCAAGTGATTTTCCTTCACGCACGATGGCTTCTCCTCATAATGGAGGCCTTACAAATGTGCGTTTTTACCACAAAAAATTACAAGGGGTAAATCACGCTCCATACTTAACAATCTCCCACTTGGAGACTGATCTCCAAACCAAACGTGTGACTGCTTTCCATCCTGGCTTCTTATCTTTGAATGCCGATTGAAGATGAGCAAAAGCTCAACTTCTCCTTGTTGACCACCTTTGTAAACATGTCTGCATGATTTTCACTTGTATGCACCTTTTCTAGCTTTAGCCGTCCCTCTTCCAAAAGAGTGTGTATGAAGTGATATCTCACCTCAATGTGCTTTTTCCTTGAATAAAAGGCTGAGTTCTTCGCAAGATGGATAGCGCTTTGGCTATCACTATACAAGACACAATTGTCTTGTTTGAATCCAAGCTCTTCTAAGAATGTGCGAAGCCATAGAATTTCTTTGCTTGCCTCCATCATTGCTACATACTCTGCTTCCGTTGTAGAAAGTGAGACCACTTTCTGCAGCTTTGAAGCCCAACTTACTGATGTGCCTCCAACCGTGAACACATAGCCAGTAGTTCTCCTTTGAGTATCTTTGTCACCTGTCATATCTGCATCAGCATACCCTTCTAGAAAAATATCAGCTCCTCCAAAATACAAAGCATTTGTTGTTGTCCCTTTTAGATACCTAAGTATCCACTTCACAGCTTGCCAATGCTCTTTACCTGGGTTGTCCATGAACCTACTTACAACTCCCACTGCATGTGCAATGTCTGGCCTTGTCCAGACCATAGCATACATAAGAGAACCTACCGTTGCAGCATATGGAACTTTAGACATATAGGCTATCTCCTCTTGTGTCTTTGGACACATATCCTTGGTTAGTTTAAAGTGATCAGCGAAAGGTGTAGAAACCGTTTCTGTATTTTGCATTGCAAACCTTTCTAGTACCTTCTTGATGCAATCCTCTTGAGATAGATTTATTGTCTTCTTCATCCTTTCCTTTGATATCTTCACACCAAGTATCTTCTTTGCAGCACCTAAATCTTTCATTGAAAAAGATTTAGATAGCTCCTCTTTTAGGTCTTTGATGTCCTGCATGTTAGCACTTACAATCAACATGTCATCAACATACAACATTAGGATGATGAACTTTCCATCTCCCAAATTCTTTGTGTAGACGCAATGATCTGCGTTGCATCTTCTGAATCCATGATCTAACATCCATCGATCAAACTTCAAGTACCATTGTCTTGATGCTTGCTTTAAACCATACAATATTTTCTTTAATCTGCAAACCATTTTCTCCTTACCTTTTACTTCATACCCCTTTGGTTGAAGCATGTAAATTTCCTCCTCAAAGTCACCGTGAGGGAATCCCGTATTTACATCCATTTGCTTAAGATTTAGATCATGAGTAGCCACAAGGCTTAAGACAATTAGTTCATTTTTACAACAGGAGAAAATATTTCATTGAAGTCAATACCTTTCTTTTGAGAAAACCCTTTTACCACAAGCCTAGACTTGTACCTTTTCTTTCTTTTGAGAAAACCCTTTTACCACAAGCCTAGACTTGTACCTTTTCTTCCCACCTTCTTCTTCCTTCAGCTTGTACACCCATTTTTTTTAAAGTGCCCGCTTACCTTTAGGCAACTCAACCAACTCCCATGTTTGGTTGCGATGTAGTGAGTCCATCTCCACTTGCATGATTTTCGTCCATTCTTCTTTGGATTCGTGTTGCATAGCTTCTTCGTATGATTTTGGCTCTCCAGAATCTGAGGTCAAGAGATGGTTGAAGGAAGGAACAAACCTTTTTGGAGGTCTACTTGCTCTTGTAGATCTTCGGGGAATAGGTTGAGGCTTCTCATTTGGTTGACGTTGTTGCACATTGTCACCATTTGCAGTCCTTGAGTCTTCACCCTCCTCAAGCTCCATGTACTCATCACCTGTTTCTTTTGTTTGTTTTCTTTCCAAGTAATCTTTGTACATATTTTGTTCGTTAAAAATTACATCCCTACTCCTTAAGATTTTACCATCTTCAGGATTCCATAGGCGATACCCAAAGTCACCTTCTCCATAGCCAATGAAGAAACACTTTTTGGACTTTGCATCTAGCTTTGATCTTAGGCTTCTATCTATGTGCATGAAAGCCTCACACCCAAACACTTTGAGAAATGCATAATTTACCGGTTTACCTGTCCATGCCTCTTCTAGAACTCCCCCATCCAATTCCATTGAGGGTGACCGGTTGATTAAGTACACAGTCGTACTTACTTATTCCGCCCAAAATTCAAGGGGTAGGTCTGCATATAGCCGCATGCTTCGTGCTCGCTCCATGATTGTCATTTCCATCCTTTCTGAAATCCCATTTTGTTGAGGTGTCCTTGGGATTGTCCTTTGCCTTCGAATGCCATTGCTAGCACAAAAGCTTTCAAAAGCTTGGCTGCAATATTCGCCTCTATTATCGGATCTGAGGCACTTAACCTTGGTATCTGCTTCATTCTCCACAAGGGCTTTCCACCTTTGAAATATGGAAAACACATCGGACTTATTCTTCATGACATAAACCAATTTTTTCTAGTCGCATTGTCTGTGAATTCTACATAGTACAATGAGCCACCAAGTGATGGTGTACTTGCAGGACCGACCCCAAACATCAGAATGAACCAACTCAAGTTTTTTTTTTCTTTCATTTCTTGATTTTTGAAAATTTACCCTCTTTTGTTTACCATAAACACAATCTTCACAGAACTCTAAGTCTACTTCTTTCAAACCTAGTAGAAGCTTCTTTGTTTGAAGGATTTGCATTCCTTTGGCACTCATATGCCAAAGCCGATAGTGCCACACCTTAGTGTCAACTTTTGTAGTCGCTGCACAAGCTGAAGGTTGCGTGCTGATAGTACACAAGTAAAGTGTATCGACCTTTTCTCCCTTGGCAACCACCAAAGATCCCTTTGAGATCTTCCACCATTTGTTTTCGAATACAATGTTGTGACCTTCATCGTCTAATTGTCCTGTAGAGATCAAATTCTTACGAAGAGAAGGAACATACCTAACATCTTTAAGCTTCCATTCATTTTTGTTAGCAGTTTTGACAGAAATTGTACCTTTGTCAAAAATCTCACAAGCTTCATCATCTCCCAAGTATACATACCCAAAATTACCTTTGGTGTAATCTTTGAAATGTTGCTTGTGTGGTGTCGCATGGAATGAAGCCCCGGAATCTACTATCCAGGAATTAGACACATTGTCTAATGAGAGAATTAGAGCATCTTGCTCTACTTTACCTGCCACATTGGCCTCCGATGTTGGCTTTTTTTCTTGAGACTCAGTCTCCTTCTTCTTCTTCTTCTTGGACCAGCAATCCTTCTTGACATGGCCCTTCTTGCCACAGTTCCAGCATTCAAGAACTGACTTTGTGCGTGACTTGCTCCCTCTTGAGCGATCACGACCCTTTTGGTTTTTGAAGGCCTGCTTAGGCCTTCCTCTTGTTTCCACTGACAGTGCAGTACTTGATTATTCTCCTCTACTTCTCCTTCGTATTTCCTTGCTTAGGAGAACACCCACAACATCATCAAACTTAACAATATTTGTGCCAGAAATAGAATTACTTACAGCTATCACAAGGCTGTCCCAACTATCCGGTAGAGATGATAGTATAAGGAGAGCTCGCACTTCTCATCGAGATTGATTTTCACCGATCAAAGTTGACTTATGTTTGTGTTAAAGTCATTTAGGTGTTCTACAACCAAACCATTCTCTGCCATCGTTAGATTGAGCAAGCGTTTCATAAGAAATACCTTATTGGATGCCGATGGTTTCCCGTAGAAGTCGTCAAGTGACTTCATCAAGTCCTTCGTGGTCTTCATCTCCGAAACATTGAAGGCCACCGTTGACACCAAGCTTAACCGGATTGTTCCCAGTGCCTTTCGATCAAGGACAATCCATGCTTCATCTGCCATTGTTGCGGGCTTCTTCGTAAGACCGCCTAGTGGCAAATAGAGATCCTTCTGGTAGAGATAGTCTTCAATATGCATCTTCCAATGTTGGTAGTTTTTTCCATTGAACTTTTCAATCTTGAGCTTCCCTTCCTCCGCCATAACTCCCACTCAATTCAAGGAATCCTTTCCTTGAGATAATTTAGCTACGAGCAAACCTTGCTCTGATACCAGTTGTTAGGAAATATGACGTAGCTAAATAGATATTTGAGTAGATTACTTAATGGAGAGAGATAGATTTCACACACAAGAGATGATAGAGTAGAGAGAGAGAGAGAGAGAGAGAGAGAGAGAGAGAGAGAGAGAGTACACACAATATGCATGGTTCACCCAATGTGGGCTACGTCCACGGGAAAGCAGCCACTCAATGGCTTTAGTACTTCAAAACAAGAAGTAGTTTACAAAGGGATTATACCCTTAATAGAGCTCCCACCTTGCTTCACTCTCACCACCTCGCACCCACCTTGTTGCATCAACTTCACACTATGAAATGTGTGTAGAAATGGCCTCCTTTTATAGGCCAAAAGGGATGCCCTCTCTCATGAGAGGCAGCCATGTGTAGCCGCCCTTGTGTAGATAAGTCCAAATCGGACCCTCCAATCCGCCCATGTGTGGCCGCCCTTGAGAAGACAAGTCCGCTTTTGAATTCGGCCACTGGCCATTGAACTCGGCCTCCGGCCATTGAATTTCGACCACCGGCCACCGGCCACCGGCCAACCGATCAATCGTTTTTCGACCACTCCGCCGACAATAATATTGCCCCTGAATTTTGGCCGTGAAATTTTTTATTTTCGGCGAGTGATTTTCCTTCACGCACAATGGCTTCTCCTCATAATGGGGGCCTTACAAATGTGGGTTTTTACCACAAAAATTTACAAGGGGTAAATCAGGCTCCATACTTAACAAATCATCCCTAGTTCGATGGTCAAATAGAGAGAACTAGCAAATAATAAAGAGATTATTTTAGAGCATCCAATGGGGGCTTAATGGAATTTGAACTAAGGGTATATTTCACTTGTTTCCACTTTCATAATGTACCTTTGGAAATCTACAATGAAATCCTAGGAATAAATTGGCCAACCTAAAAAGTCTAAACGATTTTTGAAACGTTTCTTTAGTTGAAATCTTGCCATATGCTGCTACTCTTTGGGGGGGGACGGGGGGGGATCGATACACACAGGGAGGGAGAGATGTCAGTGATCCGAGAAGGGGGAAGAGAGAGAGAGAGAGAGAGAGAGAGAGAGAGAGAGAGAGACTTGGCAGCTCGGTCTCCTTCTTCTTCTTCTCTGTAGTACCAAGCCCTGCACATCATTTGACTATCTTCCCTTATTTATAGCAGATCGTGCCAGCGACGACAGAGTGTGGGCTTCATGGTCGAGATGAGGAGCATCTGAGGGGGAGAGCTTTTGGGAATGTTCCAGGATTCTCTCTCTCTCTCACACACACACACACACACACACACACACACACACACACACACATTACAAGGGAATGTTCTAGGCTGCTTGTTCAAGTTGCTACCTCGATCGCGGTCAAGTCGCCTCTGTGAACATCGTGCACGGGGAGAGTAAGGTGGGGGTGGGGAAGCTTGCTCTATTGTTTGGCAAAAAAGGGGATGACGCAAGCTAGTGCGTTGCAGGATGATAGGGTCCTAGAGGTTCGTCGAAGGAAAAGGGGGGGGGGGGGGGGGGGGGGGGGGGGGGGGGGGGGGGGGGGGGGGGGGGGGGGGGGGGGGGGGGGGGGGAAATGAGATTGGATTCTATCCAATAAAACGCACATAGAGCAAGGAAACCTTACTTGTAGAGACGCACATAATATAGAAGTCGTAAAGGACAAATGGAAAACCGAAAGCTCATCTAGTCAAAGCCATTAGATTTTTAAAGGCTTACAAAAGGGGCAATAGATTTTTGTAGTCAAGCTTGAAGAGTCGTCTTTTGAACCGAAAACTATGTGGGTACAAAAATTCTAGGATTATTTCCAAAGAGCTTTTTGAACTTTGGCCACCAAGGAAAGTCAATCATGAGATCTAAACTCTTCCAAGTTGTGAGCCGGTCTCAAATAGACCTTACAAGGTGTCACTCCTAGAAGCCATAGAGCTTATCGAGCGTGGGTTAATGACTCGAGGGGTCACTCTATGTAAAGTGTATATATCGCATGCATTCAAGGCTACTTATAAAACCCCTTAGCTATGAATTTTTCAGCAATAAAAGGGACCATCTTTTTATTCAATCTGTAAAAAAATATTTCAAGATCATTTTTTCAAGACCCTTACGTATGTGAAAATATATAGAATAAATTATTTCCTACTTTGAACCACGTGATAGGAATTTTTTTATTTGCACCAACCCTCCCCCCCCCCCCCCCCCCCCCCCCCCCCCTCCCCCCCCCCCCCCCCCCCCCCCCCCCCCCCCCCCCCCCCCCCCCCCCCCCCCCCGCCCCCCCCCCCCCTCCCCTCCCCACTGATTATGAGAAACTCAAGTAGCTCATCAAACAAGGTCTTGATCCGGTTACAAGAAAAAAGAATATCCAATTCCTCATATAGATGAAATGCTAGATGGGTAAAATAGGGCAAAGAAGTCTACAAATATTGATCTTCAATATGGATATCATCAAATTTTGATTCAATGAATTCATGTTTCCAAAATAGCTCTCATCACTCACTATGGTCATTATGATTTCATTGAGATGTCTTTTGGAGTTACCAATGCTTTCGCAATATAAGCTTTATGCATAATAAAGAAAGTGTACATTTTGTATCTCCAAAGTCAGTTACCTAGGGTCCGGGGGATTCACTTATACTTATAAGAGGATGTCACCTGCATGCAACCCTACAAGAAAAATTCCCTATTTATAGATCATATAGCACTAACCCAACCCTCTATCTATAGATGCTAAATCAACTGCATACCCCCCTTTCTACGGTGTTTGTATAGTCGATTTACCCCCCCCAACCCCCAAAAAATAAAAATAAAAGCCCTAGGTGTACTCTAACCCCACTTACAAATTTTGAAAATTCATTGGACTCGCTTAGGGGACAATGCTATATCTAAGCATAGGGAGATAAGCTCAATTTTGTGTATACTACATGCATAGCAATTCAACTGAAACATTGACGCGAAGCAACTTCCACCGCAAGCAGAACCTCAATTTGCCCCCCCCAACCCCCAGAAAATAAAAATAAAAGCCCTAGGCGTAGTCTAACCCCACTTACAAATTTCGAAAATTCATTGGACTCACTTAGGGGACAATGCTATATCTAAGCGTAGGGAGATAAGCTCAATTTTGTGTATACTACATGCATAGCAATTCAACTGAAACATTGACGCGAAGCA
Source organism: Adiantum capillus-veneris (assembly GCF_014529385.1). Taxonomy (NCBI): domain Eukaryota; kingdom Viridiplantae; phylum Streptophyta; class Polypodiopsida; order Polypodiales; family Pteridaceae; genus Adiantum; species Adiantum capillus-veneris. The sequence goes on along the minus strand of NC_140935.1, from coordinate 43,233,904 downwards.
ACTTCCACCGCAAGCAGAACCCTCTAGGTCATCAATAAGCCCCCATCAATCTAGATAACATCTTTGAGTTAAATGTGGCAGAGGAGGACAACGAAAGAGAGGCGGTGAGGTATCGTTCTTTAGACGTGGAGGAGTTTGTCCCACTCTCCCCTTAATGGACGACTTACATGTTCAGTCATGGAATGTGAAAGGCGTAAAGTCTGCAAAGAAAAGCACTCTCTTCTGGGGGGAAGTCAAAAAAGCAGCTACAAATTGTTGGCTAATTCAGGAGCACCATCTTGACACTTCTTGTTGTAAGAAGCAGGCGATAGGGAATAAATTTGTGTTCAATGGCGATGGAACTCTCGGATTTAGTGGTGTACTCTCCATTTTTGACAGGGAGCTAGAGCCACAAGTTGTGCTTAACCAGGTCTTCGATAGAGTCCTTGGGGTAAGGATCAAGTGGGAAGGCCAATTTGTGAGGTCCCCGCCCCGTTACCATATCCATTTGACAATAAGAGGGTACATGATAGGTCACTAGGCCCTAATCGATTGAGGAAAATATAGCCAAGATAGACAAGATTTCTAATGGACAGGCTCTTGTTACCAAGTAACTTGAGTCCGAGCCATTGAAAAGGTTTCCCAGCCCTGTCTCACAGGGAAAGCATGAACTAACACAATAATCTAACGTTCATAAATCTCACCTTCCAAAAGAGAGAAACCCCAAATTCCTTTTTTCCCATGATTTTCAAAGGCACGTACAATTGGTTGATGCACATTTATCTTTTGTAGATGGCCCCCCCTTTAGATCCCTACCTTCCCTCCTTTGGATCCCTACTGTGAACGATCTGCCAGCCTAACCAATATTCTAGCTTTTTCTTCCCCGGTACTTCCCCATATTAAATGATCTGTTTAACATGAGAAAATCATTTAGGAGAATTAGATTATTAGTTATTATAAAAATACCTCTCTCTTGAAATCATAGTCGTCTCGACTATGAGACAGAGAAGATAAAGCCTAATCATTAGTCCCTTTTCTATGGGGTAGAGGATCTCTATTTTACCCTACGACATCATTCCAGAATGGATGACTAATCCATTTGGCGCTTGAGATCCTAAGCTGCCGCAAGCATGTCTGCGCTTTAGTTATATCAATTTTCCATAGTAGAGTGACAAGCTCTATTTGGTGTTTGGAAGACTTCGTCTCCGCAAACTTGATCCTAAGCATGCATACTTCTTAACATTTGTGCATAATAAATAAAAAGAGAGTCTTATAAGACAAAAACTTTGTTCATTTTAAACATTTTTACATTTTCTTACTCTAGGGAAGCATTGTAAGCATTGACAAGGTTTAGGTTATCCTTTAATTGTATGCCTTGCATCCATCTAGCATCTTCAAAAGGATAGTTCTTAAACTTAATAAGATAGCGTAGGATAATCTCACTGCCTCTCAATACCTTGTCTTCATGTTGGAGAATGGACTCGAGCTGCAGTACCTCTTCTTGGTCCTTGATCTTCGGTGGGTCTTCAATAGTTGGTTCTTGAGGTGGATATCCTTTGTAAGGCTTTAGTAGTCTCACATGGAAAGCATTGTGTATGAGCCAATGAGTGGGCAACTTGAGTTGATAGCCCATCTCATTGATTGGTCTAAGAATCTAGAAGGAACCATAGTACCTTTTTGTTAATTTAGCATAGTACTTTTGGTGTCCCGTAGGATTCTTGCCCCTCGTGTGCCTTAATCAAGCCTTGGGAAATTTAAGCAAGACCCATTCACTTTCTTTAAAGGCTTGGAATCTTTTGTGCTTATCAGCAACAGCCTTTTGCCTTTGCTGTGAGATAGAGATAACATCCTTAATCTGGGTGTACCTGTTGTTGGGATCCCTTGTATCCGAGCTGTTGACATTGTCCTTTCTATGAGAACCAGAGTCGCATAATCAAGTTCCAATGGGCATAGTTATTGCCATTCAATTTGTCGCTGGCGCTTGGGAAAGGGGTGCCATGTTGAAGCTGCAAGATTTGGAAGTTAATGCCTTCTCGCACTCCAAAATGTGGCCGTACCAACTTCCAAGTTGTTCTTTCTATTGTCCCTCTCTTGAGCTCCACTCTGCACTTCTCCTAAGGTTTTTTCTAGAGCTCTCCAGACACTACTTGCTAAGGGGCCTTGAAGACCTCCTTCCAAACCATCTCCCACAAGGGTAGTTTTCCCTCTCACCTTCCCTAGCTACCCTCCTCTTCCACACATCTCTCTCATGGTTATGTTAACGATCATGAAATCATCTTCAAAATTTTCAAGTGTCGCAATTCGTGATGGTTAGCCAGCGTCTATCCTCACCTTAAAAGGTGTGCGAGAAATCAAGTAAGTGTTCTATTCTCAATTTACCATTGATTTGTTTCTCCACACTTATTCAATTGGTCTAAATAAATTTCTCACTCCAACTCTCTTTTGCTTCATTACATATGCATGTGGCTACCTCTCATGGTGATTTTGTTTGTGTCACGGCATTGCATAGATGGAGATGAGCTCTCTATGCAAAGTGTGTTAGTTTGATGTAAGGGATTCTCTTGTGTGTTTGAAAGGCAAGTCTTGTGCGCATGATTTTTTGATGAGTGAGGGCCATTAATGACAAATCACTTACTTTTTTCACTTTCCCTCCATTTCATGAGAGCTTTGCGTCTTTCCGTCATTGTATTTTCATTTTCCTTCTCTAATCTCCAAGTTTCCATGGTGTCTTCTACAAGTCACCCTTCACATAACATAACTTCTTGTGACTTTCATAATGTTAGAGAGGATGGTCTTTGGAAACCCATGTCTTTTTGTGTAAATGATTGGGTAACAATGATTTCTTCATGCAAAGGTGTACACAGAATGAAGAGAACCAAACAAGATAAAGTAAAAAACCATTGGAAAGGTTGTGTTCTTGCTTTCAAAGTGACCAACAATGGCTGGCTAGCTAAGGTTCAACATGTGTACATGGCCAAAAATATGGTGTTAGACTTGGACAAACATCCCACACTACATTCTTGCTGTAAGGAATATGAAATCTTATCTATTTGATACAATGAATTTATCATTCTCCCATTGTTCTTTCTCATTTTTTAATTCCATTTCAGATATCTTTCCTTCAACAGTTGTGGAGTGGCAGCATGTGGAGAGCCTAAGTGGGACATTGAAATCAATACATAAGGGGATTGCAGATGTTATGTATGCTGACAAGCCACCTTCTTTTTATAAAACAATGGATTTGTTTGTTTTTTTTGTAGAATACAAGGTTCCATCACGAGAAGGTGCATATGGATAACTAAATCAGTTTCCCATTCCCACCATAAGTTCACTTGATCGGGAAGCCCCTGATGCAGGTACTGTATCACAAGCTTCAAATCCAAGCTCAGAGAAGACATCCTTAAAGCTATGTCTTTGGGTAGGATTTCAAGAACAATTAAAAGTGAATGATTCTTGCCCATACATGTCTTCGTGGCATGTTTCAAAACAATGGATTTGCAGAGGACAAAGATGATGTGTCTTAATAGAAGACTTTGTATGATTGAACTTGATAATGTACTTGGAGAAGGATGGAGTACCAAAGAAACTTTCCATGTTGGCGATAATATTAGTTGTACAGTAAGCCCAAATTCTATGTCTATCTCATATCAACTATGTCTTCAGTCATTAGTTTTGGTCTATGACTATAGGAGATGGAGAATCAAGCTAGGTAGTTGGGTTCCTCTCGACTCTGAGGAAAATTGTCCAAATTTTGAACTAAAGGTCATCGTCCATCCACACACTGAGCATAGAAGCCTTATAGTAACAACAGATTGGAGACTACATGATGTTAGAGAATCTCCTTTCTTGATGAAACATTTCTTGAGTATAGATTTAAAGTGGATGGAATTGTTGTGAGCACAAGGATGGAGAATTCAACCTCTTATATCACATGTATTCCCCCAAAAAGAGTTCTATTTGAGCCAACTACAAGATTGAATAATGATCAAAGTGTGAGTGTGCACACTAGATTAATCATAGAGGTAGTAGAATGCCAAATATGATTAATAGGTAATAATCATCATCAAAGCTCTGATACCACGTGAAAGGTTAGAAAGGATAACACATTGAGCCATTCATGGGTGAAATGGGACATAATTATGCTTCCATTCATCATAGAAATGAGTACATGAGAGCCTCTTATATAGGCATAGGATAGAGTTTCTTGCTTGCATCATAGATGAGGTGTAAGAGGGTTCAAGAATCAGCCCAAATGAGGATAATCAAGTGGAGAACCTATATGAACCTTTTAAAGGGTGTTTTTTACCTCCATTTTGGCTTCATACGGATTAGGAAAGATGCTAGAAAGGTTGATGGTTCATATATACATGCATGGTAATTGTTTGGGATGTGTACATGGTCATGGGGAGCTAGGAAAGGCTCCATATGCTAGGATAAGCCAAGTTACCCCAACATATGCCCTACTTAGCCTAGATTATTCATATGCCTCTAGGAATTCCCTTGGCACATCTACAAGGTTCACATGATTCATCATGGTGGTTCTCAATTGGATTCATCACCAAGGTTCACTATGATACATCATGTAGGCTCACAAATAGAGATCCTAGGGTTTGATTACATTTCAAAACACATATTTATAGGTAATGAGAGAGTGACTGGGGTTATTTTATTCTTCATGATCATGTTCTTCAATTAGGTTTACTTTTGCTTTGTCTTGATCTTTGTTTTTGTTCTCCATGTTCCTTTCATTGAGATCGTTTTATCCTTGATTGTTGTTCATCGCTGTAAATTCTCTGTAACTGTGTGCCAAGCTTTACGAATCCACTCTTGCAGATTATAATGTTGTTGAGAAGCCTGTTTTTGTTGCATATACACTCAAATTGCTGCATCATTTTCTACATGGATGCATCTTGCAGTGTCAACATCTTCCTCCTCAAATTCTTCCAACCTCAGCTCAGTTTCGTGTCGGGTTCACTAAGAATGTCAAGGGATTTGTGTTCAAAAGGTGAGCCGGGAAGACACGAGGCCTCTGACTATGAGAGGTGTGAGGAAGAGAGATGTAGTAGACACAATTAATGTAGACAAAGCTTAAAACAAACAGCTTGATTACCCAAAGCGAACAATTAATAGTTCCACTGCTTAAATTAAATGTTAATTGCGGAGTTTATGTTCCGTACATTGGTTTAATCTGCCTTAATTCAGGTGATAATTATGAAAATCAAACTTCAATAAACTCGATGATGATAATGTCAAGTTTGATGATAAGAGTATTGAATACGACGGTGCTTTCTCCTTTGTCTTAATTGGCCTGCCAAGCTTGGCTTGACAAAATTTCTCTCCTTCGTTCTTCCTCTGTGGAATGGTAGATTTCATGTCCTTCCACAATGTAAGACCATATTAGGTATTTTGGTAAAAATCTCACATTATGGGAATCTCCAAATCGACCGAATTCATGTAATTTGGGAATTTTCCACTTAAAGTGGGAAAAATTGAGGTGTGTGGCTAGTAAATAAAGTGAAAATCTCATAGGATTGTGGTGTTGATAAACACCAAAAGTCAAGAGGATGTACAACACATGGATTTGAATAATAACTATAAATTACATAAAACAAAGGAAGATACAAAAAAGATTTTGTTTACAAATTGACTAGTATAGTCACAATAGAAGCTCCACATAATTCTACTCCACATTTGATACATATCTGAACTTTGATCCAAGTGTGGCTGATGTGCACGAGTGAGGCCTTCTTTGGCTTTTAGAGCATGTCTTTCTGGAATCTTTATTCTAGAAAATGGTCCTTCTTTGTTGGGTCTCCAGGACCAAACAATTGCATCTATAGTTTCCCACACTTGTGGGTCCTTATAGTTGACAGCCAATAACCCTTCCATACAATTACTGTTAAGCTTGAGTATCTGTCATCCACTTTTTCTCGCGCAAGGTGCCCAATATTGAATCAAGAGTTTTCTGTAGTTTGGTGATGTAGGCTCATTATCAATGTCAGATAAAGCCATTGCAAGCCACACTGGATAGATTTCTGTGTCACTCGGAACAAGCATAAGAAAGTCACCTTGGTGCACATCAGACATAGGGTCAAACTCTTCCCTTGGCCTATCTCGTTGAGGCCCACAAAAATGATCGTTCAACTCTTCAAGCCTAGGAATCTTTCTGCTCCTTGTTGCAAATTCATTGTAGTGCTTTGTAGGTGAGAATATTCTTGAGTTTTTGGCCAAAACATTTCATACAAGACTCCCTCTGATATGATTGCTTTTCCAATCTCTTCAATTACCTTACTCCAATAATCTATCACGGGTCTATAATATCGCGGAATACTTGAACCATTCCCTAAAATTTTCCAAAATTTTATATAGTTCTTTAGCCCCAATGACTTCTTCGTGGGCCTTGCCATACTCCACCATTTGTACTAGAGGTGGATCTCCATGTGGTAACATTGGCTTGCCTTCTGTGTCTGTTTTCCAAAGGCGAATACTTCCACTCCAACTTGATACACCTACATGTGCCTTATATTGCATCATTGGTGTCTCATCCTGCATAAAGAACCTGAACTGAAGCGGTTTGGAATGTCCAACAAGTATGTCTTGTCCATCACAAAGATAGCCATCACAATATTGCTTGAAATCGGGGATCTTTGTGAGAAAAAATGGAGCTGGATGGAGATGAAGATGAGCTGTTTCGTAATGTATCCATCAAATGTGGCAAAGTATAGGTTTGTGTAACTCTCAATTCTCTGAAAACCTACTAAACATGGCGTCTATGTCCTCATGTGTATGCCCAACCATTAAAAATCCCAGCTGGATGGTTTTGAAAACACCCCTTGCAACAAGCATTGACAAATAGGCAAATAAGTATCGATTTTTGTTTTCCCTGCACAATTATCCAATTGTAGCAACAAGTTCTCTGGCAATCTGCGAAATGTTGACCCCAATTCCTCTTCTGCAATTTCTGACGACTGCACAATGGGCTCTTTTCCATCACTCAGTTATGGTAGTCCAAAGCATCCTTGAGTTCAAAGCATGTAGTAGTGAAATATTTCTCCTTGGAAGTCCATTTGTTACTAGATCACCAAGAGGATGCTTATCTATCCTCTCGAGGTTATGTAAACAATTAGCAATTGAGCCAATTGTAAGATTTGGATCAGCTGACCACAAACCATTCAAGACAAAGTGTCCGTAATGACCTTCTCCATGTCCATGAGTGATCATGCCAATCAATGCCACCTGCAGATTATATCTTGAATCCACACCTTGGAAACAATGCGTAATCTAGGAATGGCAGTATCTTTTGATCCATCTTATCATGGATTATGCATACATATTTTTGTGGTTGAGTTTCTGAATACGTGCGCCATGCATAATATAGGCTTCTGCAACTCTTTTGTTGTGCCATGTGAACTTCTCTCTCCCTCAAGAGAAGAGCTCTCTCTCTCAAGAGAAGGTTTAGCTTCTAACCTTGCCTTGATTGAGCTACAAATATTGCACTTAGAGAACTCACTCGTCTTTGTTAAAGTGACATGTGGGTACTCTTTGTTCCAAATTCTACCAAAAGAAGATTGGGATAGCTTCTTCTCATAGCCCATTTGGTCAAGTGTCGTGTTGATTTCACATAAAATATCCACTTGTTTGTATGTTGATGGAATCACCAATTGAGTCTTCTTGAGCCATCTAGCAGTGTTCTACTTCTATGTGGCATCTTCTCAGAGTTGTTTTCCACAAACTCATTTAGTAGTGCTCTTGCTAAAACTAGTATGTTGAAGTCCCCTTCTCAATGTACATGTGTTCCCATGTACATATTGGCGCACACCATTTTCAAAGTTCTCCTTGTATCGATAAAATGATGTCTTTGGTATTCCAGTAGCTCATACCATGCTCTACAACAAACAATAGAGCCATTTAGCCTGAATTGGTATCGTGACTTCTCATCTTTCTGATAACATATAGAAAGAACATCATAAACATAATTAGTGCGTGATTTTTGAGACTGCCCAAAATTGTTGTCGTAACCTTGTCACCATATCACGATCTGCAAATTGGCAGCATTTTTGTGCACAACAATCAATGCATGATACCTTTGAATTGATTTGTTTGAAAGGTAAAAAGTCGAAGTTGGTGCTGCTTTTGATTTTTGAGTCCTGTTCATGAAAGTGTATCGTCTCTTCCTTGACAACTGGACAACATTACTCCCATCAAGTTTTTTTCCAACATTGCCATCGTTGGATACATCCTCATATGTAGCATGCATGCCATCAACAGGAACAAAGCGTTGTAATGGGCTCCCATTCAACATTGTTGTCTGCTTGATGGGCCACTTTAGCAAAGTGATGCTACCCACTTCAACCACATCATCAATGCTTGCATTTTCTCTTTCAATACCACACCCACACAATCAGGACCAAGTTCCTGAAAGTTGACATAATCATGTGGAAATACATATAAGATGGTCCCTTCATTCATGGTTTGCATCATTGTGTCATCTTTTAAAAGGACCCTCTGATTTCTCCAAGACTCTCGAATCATTGCTTCAAATTCTGGGCTTGTCATAGGTATTGCATCTGTAACTAGAGGATCAGAATGATCATGTTCTTCATCACCATTGTAGCTTCGTGTGTGGATCAATTAAGTTCCCATTTAATACAAAAGATTGCAAAAGAAGCTTTGACCATCGAAAACACTCCATAATGAGCCTTGGAGAGATGAGTATCCATTGTAGGAAAAGGTAGGACCACATCCTTCAAGCATTCCTCCACTAGTATGGAGACATTTCCCAGCCCTATCTTTGTACCACCACAAGTGGAATCTGGATCTGTTCTACACACACAACCAATACCAACGATTTCATTGTCAAGTATCATATGTACTTTCTCCCCAGATTCGAAGTCCATCCTGTAAGTAAAAGATTACATTGTTAAATCCATAGTTATAGAAAATACTCTTCAAACAAAAAATCATGCTACAACATGAAAAAGGTTTGCATAGGTTGGACAAGTGGTGAACCTTGAGACCAAATCCTCCTTGCTATATTAATGGAAGCAAGGTTGGACAAGTGGTGGACCTTGAAACCAAAGCCTCTTTGCTATATGAGAGCATAGGTTGGACAAGTGGTGGACCTAGTTGTAATACACTGCCACCTATCAACTACTATAGGACTATGCTTTCCAATGTCCAAGTATCCCTTGAGTCTTTCAAGGTTGAACATGTGGTGGAACTTGAAACAAATCCCCTTTCTATATCAGAGCATAGCTTGGACAAGTGGTGGACCTAGTTATAATGCCCAATATCAAGGTGAAACACCTTAGGACCTTGCTACCTTGCTTGCAATGTTTACGTAGCCCTCATTTCTTTAATGGAAGAAGGTTGTTGGACAAGTGGTGGACCTTGAAACCAAAGCCTCTTTGCTATATGAGAGCATAGGTTGGACCTAGTTGTAATACCCACTGCCACCTATCAACTACTATAGGACTATGCTTTCCAATGTCCAAGTATCCCTTGAGTCTTGCAAGGTTGAACACGTGGTGGACCTTGAAACCAAATCCCTTTCTATATCAGAGCATAGCTTGGACAAGTGGTGGACTAGTTTTAAAGCCCCTCTTTGTTTAATGGAAGAAAGGTTGGAAAGTGGTGAATCTTGAACCCAAAACCTTTGGCTATATATAGAGGATATCTTGGACAAGTGGTGGTCTTAGTTGTAGTATCCAATGTCCAAGGTCCAAGGTGAACTATGTAAAGACCTTACTTCCAAAAACAGAGTCGTACAAGTGGTTCTCCTTGAAAACCAAAACCTCCTTAGTGTATTAGAACATAGCTTGGAGAAGTGGTGGACTTAGTTGTAATGGTGAATGTCCAAAGCAAACTATTATAGGACCTTGCTTCCCAAATCAAGTTTGGACAAGTGGTGGATCTTGAACCAAAACCCCCTTACTCTATTAGAGCATAGCTTAGATAAGTGGTGGACCTAGCTGCCATGGAAAATGTTCAATCTGAACTGCTGCAAGACCTTGCTATTAAATGTCTAAGTAGAGCTAGCTTCTTTAATGGAGTCAAGGTTGGGAAAGTGGTGCATCTTGAAACCAAAAGCCCTTTATTGTATTAGAGCATAGCTTGGACAAGTGAGGGACCTAGTTTTAATGTGTGATGTTCAAAGAAAAGTATTACAAGACCTTGCTTTCCAATATTTGAATTGGTCAAGTGGTTAAAACTAAGTATAAAACTTTGACCATTTTCTTCTCGAATTGCCAAAAAGCTAATTTTAGACACCCCTAAATGAAAATGGTTTAGGGTGGCCTTAAACAATGTTTTTTCAAAGACTTGAACAAAAGGGTTGTCGAAGAGTAATGACAATTTATTGTGGCTTGAAGTGCCTGAGTATGTGAAAACAAGCCTAGGTTTTCCACGAGGCAAAAGGTGACATAATAAGAACATTGGAAAGTTAGGATTGACCATGTGGCCTAAACTTTGGCAAGTGAAGTGGTGGCCAAGTTTTGTGGCACAGTGTGCACTTGGTCCTATATGTGTTGACCACTTGGCTAAATCTAGGACCATAAGGCCAAACCTTTGGCACCTTAAATATAGTATGGGACATAATTTAGAACTGCTATAGTAAATTAGTAGTATAGCTAATATGTTAATATTTGTATTATATTTAAGTATATGCTAATATAATTTATGTTCAAAAATTCACTAATGAAGAATGTTCCCATTTAGCACTCCAGATGCGGGGTCTAGGGCAATGCCACAATTGGGGTGACAAGGCAGCGCTTCCACGTGAGGTTTGGGGGGGTAGCGCTCTTGATGGGGATGTGGAATATAGCGCTCTCGATGGCGGGGCTTGGGAGGTTGATTTTGGGATATTGTTCTGGGCGGGGTCGGGGGCAGCGCCCGAGCGGGGTCAAGGGCGGCGCCCCGCGGAGCTAGGGGCAGCGCCCAAAGATTTTTTTTTTTTTTTATAAGTGAATTCCTAGTATAGAGTTACGCATGTTTTTCATATTTTCAACCATGATTTCTTTAATTTTGGCCGTGTGAATTGGTTAATTTTTTATATTGCTTTTGTTTTTTTTAATCCTATGATAAAACATGGACTTGTAGCATACATGGCATTCTAATAAACCCTATCAAGATTAGGCACACAGAGAGCGCACGAGAACGCACATAGAGAAAGCAGGCGAGCAGCAAACACACAGAAAGCGCACACGGATCGCACACAGTTGGAGTATACGCGCGTGTAGAGGAGCAAGCTCGGCATCGTACACAACACACAGGTGGAGTGCACAGGATTGAAAGTTCGCGCACAAAGATAAAGGAAACAGCAGCGTACACAACGCTTTCCAGAAGGGCAGGATCGGGCAGTCTTCTCAGGAGACATTGCACACCTCACGAATAGAGAAAAAACAGGTATTTCTCTCTCTCTCACTCTCTGTCTTTCTCCATATAGAGAAGATGGTTCTCTGTAACTCTTCTTGCACACACACTCTCTCGTCAAAAGATAGAGATACATAGTTTAAAAGTATCCCCGCACACATACACATATTCCACACATCGTCTTCCTCTCTTCCACATACATAACCACAGTGAAATCTGTTATCTTGCTGTCTCTCTCTTGAAAATACATGCACATATTCCCACACATCATCTTCCTCACTTCCACATACATAACCACAATGAAATCTGTTATCTTGTTGTCTCTCTCTTGAAAATACGTGCACATATTCCCATACATCGTCTTCCTCTCTTCCACATACATAAACACAGTGAAATCTGTTATCTTTTCTCTCTCCTCTCTCTAAAAACAGGTATTTATCTCTCTCTCTCTCTATCTATCTATCTCTGTATCTTGCTATCTCTCTCTTGAAAATACATGATCATGTATGTGTGCGTCTGTGTTATCTATGTGTATGTATGTATATTTGTGTTATTTCATTTATACTCATACATAATGCAGATACACAATTACACTTAATTACGATATGCACACATAGTATATATACATACATAAATATCACAAATAACTAACACATTGTAATACTAGTAAAATTGAATGGAAGACTTACTTGCGTGATCTGTTAAAGTCGATTCTTGTAGCGAGTTCTTGATGTATGCTGAGCTGATTTTCCTCTAATCCATTTGTAGATATGATTGTAACTTCTGTTTCTCAAAAATAGTAGTGTTGTTTAGTGATACACCTAATGGACATAATGGTTTAAACTAGGACATGTAGACCAAAAATACCTGTATTTCTTTGGATGAATATATACACTTTTTGGTGACCCTTACCACAAGTGGTGGACCTTGAGACCAATGGACTATAAGGACCTCCAAACAATACCTTGTACACTCAATCCTTCTTGGTATCTAGGTTGGACAAGTGGTGGACTTGTTCAAATTCTCTAACCACTCTCTCTAACATGGTGACATAATTTAGGTGTGATAAATTCATATCTATGTAAACTAATATTAGTTTAGGCTTGTTAATTTGAATTTGTTTGAATTTATGTACAATATAATGATTTGAGGTTTGCATATTTGAATTTAGGTGGTATAATGATATCGTTTTGTGGTAAACTTGAATTAAAATCAATTTCGCGTGGAATATTTTAAATTTAAGTAGTAAAATTTAAATTTTTATAAAAAAGTTTGAATTTTAAAATTTGGGCGGGGATAGTTTAAAATTTAGGCGGGATATTTAAGATTTGGGAGGGATATTCTTAAATTTAGGCGGGAAGGTTTTGAATTTATAGCGAGATCTCCTTACATAAGAGAGTATAGGTTGGACAAGTGGTGGACCTTCAAGCTAGAGCATCATGCTACTGGACATGATAGGTAGGGAATCTAGTTGAATATTGTATGTATAATATATATGTAATAGATCTAGCTTGGACAAGTGGTGGACCTTGGAAAAAAAACCCCATGTAAAACATATCATGCACATTCCAAGTGGTCAAAAAAAAATATCATTTAGAATATAGCCTTATAGGTTGGACAAGTGGTGGACCTTAACACCCAGATATTCTTCATATAATGACATAGAGTGGGAAAACTGGTGACTCTTGAGACCAAACCATGCTACTAGCGATAATAGCTTGGACAAGTGGTGGACCTTGAAAGTAAACCCCCCATCTACGAAATGTCGTGGGTTTAATGTATTTCGATGGAGCCTAGCATCTTGGAGACATCGTGCATCTTGCTTCTCTTCATGTTTCAATGGAGCCTATCTTGGACAAATGGTGGAGCATCCTTCTCTCCATGTTTCAATGGACCTAGCTTGGACAAGTGGTGGACCTTTGCTTCTCTCTATTATTCAATAGAGTTAGCTTGGACAAGTGGTGGACTTTGGAACCAAACCCCCATTTAAAACCTATCATGGTCACTCCAAGTGGTGAGAAAGAATAACCTTTAAGATATAGCCTTATAGGTTGGACAAGTGGTGGACCTTAACACCCTAATATTCTTAATTAATGACATAGAGTGAAAAAGTGGTGGAATCTTGAGGCAAAACCACTCATGCTACTAGCTAATAGCTTGGACAAGTGGTGGACTTGAACGTAAACCCCCCATGTTTCAATAGAGTAAGCTTCGACAAATGGTGGAGCATCCTTCTCTCCATGTTTCAATGGAGCCTAGCTTAGACAAGTGGTGGACCTTGCTTCTCTCTATGATTCAATAGAGTTAGCTTGGACAAGTGGTGGACTTGGAAGCAAAGCCCCATGTAAAACCTATCATGGTCACTCCAAGTGGTAATAAAGAATAACCTTTAAGATGTAGCCTTATAGGTTGGACAAGTGGTGGACCTTAACACGCGCATATTCTTAATATAATGACATAGAGTGGAAAAATGGTGAATCTTGAGACCAAACCACTCAGGCTACTAGCAATAATCGCTTGGACAAGTGTTGGACCTTGAATGTAAACCCTCATCTACGACATATCGTGGGTTTAATGTTTTTCAATGGAGCCTAGCATCTTGGAGACATGGTGCACCTTGCTTCTCCTCATGTTTCAATGGAGCCTACCTTGGACAAATGGTGGAGCATCCTTCTGTCCATGTTTCAATGGACCCTAGCTTAGACAAGGGGTGGACCTTTGCTTCTCTCTATGTTTCATTAGAGTTAGCTTGGACAAGTGGTGGACCTTGGAACCAAACCCCCATGTAAAACCTATCATGGTCACTCCAAGTAGTAAGGAAGAAGAATAACCTTTTAAGATGTAGCCTTATAGGTTGGACAAGTGGTGTACCTTAACACCCACATATTCTTAATAAAAGTGGTGAATCTTGAGGACCAAACCACTCAGGCTACTAGCAATAATAGCTTGGACAGTGGTGGACCTGGAATGTAAACCCCTCATCTACGAAATATCGTAGGTTTAATGTATTTGGATGGAGCCTATCATCTTGGAGACATGGTGCAGCTTGCTTCTCGTCATGTTTCAATGGATCTATCTTGGACAAATGTGGGAGCATCCTTCTCTACATGTTTCAATGGACCCTAGCTTGGACAAGTGGTTGGACCTTTGTTTCTCTCTATGTTTCAATAGAGTAAGCTTGGACAAGTGGTGGACCTTGGAACCAAACCCCCATGTAAAACCTATCATGGTCACTCCAAGTGGTAATAAGAATAACTTTAAGATGTAGCCTTATAGGTTGGACAAGTGGTGGACCTTAACACGCACATATTCTTAATATAATGACATAGAGTGGAAAAGTGGTGAATCTTGAGAACAAACACTCAGGTACTACCAATAATAGCTTGGACAAGTGGTGGACCTTGAATGTAAACCCTCATCTACGACATATCGTGGGTTTAATGTTTTTCGATGGAGCCTAGCATCTTGGAGACATGTGCACCTTGCTTCTCCTCATGTTTCAATGGAGCCTATCTTGGACAAATGGTGGAGCATCCTTCTCTCCATGTTTCAATGGACCCTAGCTTAGACAAGGGGTGGACCTTTGCTTTCTCTCTATGTTTCAATAGAGTTAGCTTGGACAAGTGGTGGACCTTGGAACCAAACCCCCATGTAAAACCTATCATGGTCACTCCAAGTGGTAATAAAGAATAACCTTTAAGATGTAGCCTTATAGGTTGGACAAGTGGTGGACCTTAACACCCACATATTCTTATAAAAGTGGTGAATCTTGAGACCAAACCACTCAGGCTACTAGCAATAATAGCTTGGACAAGTGGTGGACCTTGAATGTAAACCCCTCATCTACGAAATATCGTGGGTTTAATGTATTTCGATGGAGCCTAGCATCTTGGAGACATGGTGCAGCTTGCTTCTCCTCATGTTTCAATGGAGCCTATCTTGGACAAATGGTGGAGCATCCTTCTCTCCATGTTTCAATGGACCCTAGCTTGGACAAGTGGTGGACCTTTGTTTCTCTCTATGTTTCAATAGAGTTAGCTTGGACAAGTGGTGGACCTTGGAACCAACCCCCATATAAAACCTATCATGGTCACTCCAAGTAGTAAGAAAGAATAACCTTTAAGATGTAGCCTTATAGGTGGACAAGTGGTGGACCTTAACACGCCATATTCTTAATATAATACAAGAGTGGAAAGTGGTGAATCTTGAGACCAAACCACTCAGGCTACTAGCAATAATAGCTTGGACAAGTGGTGGACCTTGAATGTAAACCCCTCATCTACGAAATATCGTGGGTTTAATGTATTTCGATGGAGCCTAGCATCTTGGAGACATGGTGCAGCTTGCTTCTCGTCATGTTTCAATGGAGCCTATCTTGGACAAATGGTGGAGCATCCTTCTCTCCATGTTTCAATGGACCCTAGCTTGGACAAGTGGTCTTTGCTTCTCTCTATGTTTCAATAGAGTTAGCTTGGACAAGTGGTGGACCTTGGAAGCAAACCCCCATGTAAAACCTATCATGGTCACTCCAAGTAGTAATAAAGAATAACCTTTAAGATGTAGCCTTATAGGTTGGACAAGTGGTGGACCTTAACATGCAGCATATTCTTAATATAATAATAGTGTGGATAAAAGTGGTGAATCTTGAGACCAAACCACTCAGGCTACTAGCAATAATAGCTTGGACAAGTGGTTGGACCTTGAATGTAAACCTCATCTACGACATATCGTGGGTTTAATGTTTTTCGATGGAGCCTAGCATCTTGGAGACATGGTGCAGCTTGCTTCTCCTCATGTTTCAATGGAGCCTATCTTGGACAAATGGTGGAGCATCCTTCTCTCCATGTTTCAATGGACCCTAGCTTGGACAAGTGGTGGACCTTTGCTTCTCTCTATGTTTCAATAGAGTTAGCTTGGACAAGTGGTGGACCTTGGAACCAAACCCCATGTAAAACCTATCATGGTCACTCCAAGTAGTAATAAAGAATAACCTTTAAGATGTAGCCTTATAGGTTGGACAAGTGGTGGACCTTAACACCCACATATTCTTAATAAAAGTGGTGAATCTTGAGACCAAACCACTCAGGCTACTAGCAATAATAGCTTGGACAAGTGGTGGACCTTGAATGTAAACCCCTCATCTACGAAATATCGTGGGTTTAATGTATTTTGATGGAGCCTAGCATCTTGGAGACATGGTGCAGCTTGCTTCTCGTCATGTTTCAATGGAGCCTATCTTGGACAAATGGTGGAGCATCCTTCTCTCCATGTTTCAATGGACCCTAGCTTGGACAAGTGGTGGACCTTTGCTTCTCTCTATGTTTCAATAGAGTTAGCTTGGACAAGTGGTGGACCTTGGAACCAAACCCCATGTAAAACCTATCATGGTCACTCCAAGTGGTAATAAAGAATAACCTTTAAGATGTAGCCTTATAGGTTGGACAAGTGGTGGACCTTAACACAGCATATTCTTAATATAATGACATAGAGTGGAAAAGTGGTGTGAATCTTGAGACCAAACCACTCAGGCTACTACCAATAATAGCTTGGACAAGTGGTGGACCTTGAATGTAAACCCCTCATTACGACATATCGTGGGTTTAATGTTTTTCGATGGAGCCTAGCATCTTGGAGACATGGTGCACCTTGCTTCTCCTCATGTTTCAATGGAGCCTAGCTTGGACAATGGTGGAGCATCCTTCTCTCCATGTTTCAATGGAGCCTTTTCATGGACCCTAGCTTAGACAATGGTGGACCTTTGCTTCTCTCTATGTTTCAATAGAGTTAGCTTGGACAAGTGGTGGACCATGGAACCAAACCCCATGTAAAACCTATCATGGTCACTCCAAGTAGTAAGAAAGAATAACCTTTAAGATGTAGCCTTATAGGTTGGACAAGTGGTGGACCTTAACACCACATATTCTTAATAAAAGTGGTGAATCTTGAGACCAAAACCACTCAGGCTACTAGCAATAATAGCTTGGACAAGTGGTGGACCTTGAATGTAAACCCCTCATCTACGAAATATCGTGGGTTTAATGTATTTTGATGGAGCCTAGCATCTTGGAGACATGGTGCAGCTTGCTTCTCGTCATGTTTCAATGGATCCTATCTTGGACAAATGGTGGAGCATCCTTCTCTCCATGTTTCAATGGACCCTAGCTTGGACAAGTGGTGTACCTTTTTTCTCTCTATGTTTCAATAGAGTTAGCTTGGACAAGTGGTGGACCTTGGAACCAAACCCCCATGTAAAACCTATCATGGTCACTCCAAGTGGTAATAAAGAATAACCTTTAAGATCTAGCCTTATAGGTTGGACAAGTGGTGGACCTTAACACACGCATATTCTTAATATAATGACATAGAGTGGAAAAGTGGTGAATCTTGAGACCAAACCACTCACCTACTAGCATGCTACTAGAATAATTGGACAAGTGGTGGACCTTGAATGTAAACCCCTCATGTACGATATATCGTGGGTTTAATGTATTTCAATGGAGCCTAGCATCTTGGAGACATGGTGCCCTTGCTTCTCCTCATGTTTCAATGGAGCCTACCTTGGACAAATGGTGGAGCATCCTTCTCTCCATGTTTCAATGGACCCTAGCTTAGACAAGGGGTGGACCTTTGCTTCTCTCTATGTTTCAATAGAGTTAGCTTGGACAAGTGGTGGACCTTGGAACCAATCCCCCATGTAAAACCTATCATGGTCACTCCAAGTAGTAAGAAAGAATAACCTTTAAGATATAGCCTTATAGGTTGGACAAGTGGTGTACCTTAACACCCACATATTCTTAATAAAAGTGGTGATCTTGAGACCAAACCACTCAGGCTACTAGCATAATAGCTAGGGATAACCATTAAGATATAGTCTTTCAAGGGGTGAGAAAGAATAACCATTAACATATAGTCTTATAGGTTGGACAAGTGGTGGACCTTAACACCCAAATATTCTTAATATAATGACAGAGAGTGGAAAAGTGGTGAATCTTGAGAGCAAACCACTCATGCTACTACCGATAATAGGTTGGACAAATTGTTGATCTTGAATGTAAACTCCCCATGTACAAAATAACGTGGGTTTAAGGTATTTCGATGGAGGCTAGCATCTTGGAGATATGGTGCAACTTGCTTCTCTTCATGTTTCAATGGAGTCTATCTTGGACAAATGGTGGAGCATCCTTCTCTCCATGTTTCAATAGACCCTAGCTTAGACAAGTGGTGGACCTTTGCTTCTCTCTATGTTTCAATAGAGTTAGCTAGGACAAGTGGTGGACCTTGGAACCAAACCCCCATGTAAAACCTTTCATGGTCACTCCAAGTGGTCAGAAAGAATAACCATTAAGATATAGTCTTATAGGTTGGACAAGTGGTGGACCTTAATACCCAAATATTCTTAATATAATGACACAGAGTGAAAAAGTGGTGAATCTAGAGACCAAACCACTCATGCTACTAGCGTTAATAGGTTGGACAACTGGTGGACCTTGAATGTAAACCGTCCATGTTTCAATAGAGTTAGCTTCGACAAATGGTGGAGCATCCTTCTCTCCATGTTTCAATGGAGCCTAGCTTGGACAAGTGGTGGACCTTTTTCTTCTCTCTATGAGAAGAATAAAGTTAGCTTGGATAAGGGGTGGACCATGGAACCAAACCCCTATGTAAAACATATCATGGACATTTCAAGTGGTGAGAAAGAATACCCTTTAAGATATACCCTTATAGGTTGGACAAGTGGTCGACCTTAACACCTAGATCTTCTTTATATAATGACATAGAGTGGAAAAGTGGTGAATCTTGAGACCAAACCACTCATGCTACTAGGGATAATAGCTTGGAAAAGTGACTGGCCTTGACGTTAAACCCCACATGTAAACAATATCGTGGGTTTAAGGTATTTCAATGGATCCTAGAATCTTAGAGACATGGTGCAACTTGCTTCTTTTCATGTTTCAATGAAGCCTATCTTCCACCAATGGGGGATCATCCTTCTCTAAATGTCTTAGTGGAGCCTAGCTTGGACAAGTGGTGGACCTTTGCTTCTCTCTATGTTTCCATAGAGTTAGCTTGGACAAGTGGTGGACCTTGAAACCAAACCCCCATGTAAAACATATCATGGTCATTCCAAGTGGTGAGAAATAATACCCTTTAAGATCTAGCCTTATAGGTTGGACAAGTGGTCGACCTTAAAACCTAGATCTTCATAATATAACGACATAGAGTGGAAAAGTGGTAAATCTTGAGACCAAACCACTCATGCTACTAAGAATAATAGGTTGGACAAGTGGTGGACCTTGAATGTAAACCCCCCATGTACGAAATATCATGGGTTTAAGGTATTTCAATGGAGCCTAGCATCTTGGAGACATGGTGCAGATTGCTTCCCTTCATGTTTCAATGGAGCCTATCTTGGACAAATGGTGGAGCATCCTTCTCTCCATGTTTCAATGGAGCCTAGCTTGGACAAGTGGTGGACCTTTGCTTCTCTCTATGTTTCAATAGAGTTAGCTTGGACAAGTGGTGGGCCTTGGAACCAAACTCCCATGTAAATCCTATCTTGGTAACTCCAAGTGGTGAGAAAGAATAAAGTTTAAGATATAGCCTTATAGGTTGGACAAGTGGTGGACCTTAGCACCCAGATATTCTTAATAGAATGACATAGAGTGGAAAAATGGTGAATCTTGAGATAAAGGAGAATGACAGCTTGTTTGAAGATGTTGGACAAGTTGTGGAAGCATCTGTCTCTGTAGTTGATAGTCATCCAGAGGTGGAATGCATTGACATTCTAGTTCCAATGAATCTAGAATTTCAACTATCTCCAGGAGCATATGCATTGGAGCGCATGTCTAGAAACAAAGAAGAGACAATGTTTTCTCGAGGATGGAAGTTTGTAGAATCAAATCCAAATGTCACAGCAGATCAACTTCAAAGCTCCATCATTGCCACACTACAACGAAAAAAGGTGAAAGCTTCACGACCACCATCCACAAAGAAGCAAGCAAAAGTGCAGAAAGTAGAAGCTAAGCGAACTAGTTCCATTTTGGATGTAGACAAGGCATCTTTGGCATCCTCATCAACAGAGGGTTCAATGTCAAAGATGAGAATTGTGGATCCAGATGTTTTAGAAGCTGAGGCCATGAAAGGACAAGAAAAAGATACAGGTGGAATGAATAAGTACATAAATTATTTTCCTTTCCAATATAGGGAATTTGATATCTCTATTCAAAATTGTTGGCTTGCTCCTGATCACTATAATGCACGTATTATGGATAAAAAACACGCTGAAAGTGTGTTATTTGGATTTTCACGGAGTACAACCAAGCCTGCAGCATGTGCATATTTGATGCCTGTTCGAAATGCAAAATCAAAGAAGGGGACTCCTTTGGCAGTAGAAGAGGTAGAGGAGCAAAAAATTAAAGATTATCATTATTGGATTCTTGATGGGCAGCATTCAATCTATGCTGCAAAAGTTTTGCTTCACAATGAACAAAACAACAAAGAGATCTTTGAAAGACTGATTACGTGTATAAATTTAGAAAGGCTCGCATTGTTGTGAATGCTCCTCCATTTGTTGCAACTGCTATATCTGCCATTGCAAATGAGGAGGCTCAGGCATTGTATGTCAAGCAACCTTACAGCCAAATATTGAGACATTTACGGAGTCAATGGATCTTCTCAGGACGACCACCAAAGGCAGCAAGTGGAATTGCAGAGGGACATGCATCTCGTGCCGGATGGGATGTAAGTTATTTTCTTTGTCTTTTTGATAGTGTTTAATTAACAAATCTTGCTCAATAGTTTAATTATTTCTCTATTTCTTTTAGGCTTTTCTTCGATTGGCAAGAATGAGTGCAGCAGCAAGTTGGATTGCTAAACAGGCACACATGGTCACGTACTCTGATTTAGTTTATGATTGCTGGATAGAAATCATTGAAAATCTAGAAGAGGAGAATAAGAAACCCCCAACAACTGTATTTAGATACCTTTGTGGCCTTGAGGAATCAGAGGTAAAGACTATTCAAGAAGAGATTAGAGATGAGAAGATTTTACTGTCAAAGAGTGCAAAGGATGGTGATGCAACTGACATGTATGATCGAATCAAGCAGTTGAAGCAAGACAAATTGATTCAAGATGCACTTCTTGAAGGCTTCAACAATTTGAATGAGTCTTCACCATGTAAAGACTGGGAGGAGGTGGTCAAAATGTATAACATCAATGATGTTGTTTATAAAACAATTTTAATGCTATGCGAGGAATGGATCAGATCTAGTTTGACGCGTGGAACAAAGAAAATGGCTTTTCCAGATGGAGCAATAAAATACATGCAATGGGCAATTCACCTTCAAAAGGAGAAAACTGAGCCTAGAGATTTGCCATGGTCAATCTATGTGGTGAGCCTACAAATGGAAGGCAATCTCTACTTGATACGCCACTTCAATAATAAAGTGCCTATTGGCTTATGTGTTTTAGATATGGCAATTTGAAGTGGAGTGAGGAGACATTTAACAATGCTTTGGATGGGATCTTAGCTATTGCTGGAGGGTCAACAGATCCTGGATTTGTCTTTCTTGCATTTGTGGATTTCACTAACTTCACAAAATTGCAATGTGCCTTTGACGCCATGGGAGATAATCTGAGCTACCATTGTTGTGGTGCATTGCATCACTTTCCATCAGCTCCTTGCAAAGGAGCAATTCAATTCCTAACAGTTATTGCCTTCTTGGGACAAGGCAATGCATTTGAAGACCTAAGAAGAAGATTAGAGGAACATCCCATGCCAATTGATTGTTCTCTTCTTCAAGTAGCAGATAACGATATGTCAGATTTGCAATATTTGGAGGCCAAAAAAAGAGCTTTGGTCAAGCACTACATTCGTACATATTGTTTTGAAGACCGCAAGCTTGTTGATGTTTTTGGTGATGGCTCCTTGGTTGCACAAGAAGGAATACAACAGAAAAAAGAAGTTATCTGCTTAATTGATAGTGTGGAGGAGGCAAAAAGCGTGGAGACCATGCTGCTAGACTTTGTTAAGTCTCATGAAGATATAGAAAAATGGGCTGGACTTCAACAATCCACTTCGCAATCAGGCGACATTGTGCCTATTACAGAGGAGTGCTCTCCACAAAGAGAAGAAGAACAACAACAACACCATCCTCTGTCAATGGAGGACTTTTTGGAAATGGAGACACGTATGTTTTGAGTTTCTTGTGCATGTTAGTGTTTCTTGTTACTGATTTGATACTCTTAATGTTAGATTTTGCTTTATATAGTATTGATTGAGTTTGTATTTTGTATCTCAAGCATTCAAGGTTTGAATGTAAATAGTAAATTACTTGAGTTTTTGAATGGTGGATCTGTAGACTAAAACTATAACATTTAATACTCACAAAGACTTAATTACTTAAGAGCTTGAACTCAATAAGTTTTGGACCTTTTATCAATACCCCCTTGATATGATACATAAGATCGTAGCATGGTTAAATGGTGATGCTTCATAAATTGAACCTAGCTTAGACAGGTGCTCGAGCCTAAATTTAAACTAACCTTGCTAGAAGGGAGCTTATGTTTGGACTTTGAGAACTAGCATAAGTAATCAATTAGAGCATAGATTAGACATGTGGTGGTGGCCGGCCTTAGAGACCAAAATCTTAATGAGCTTGGAAAGGTATTTAAGTACTGCAATTTACTTAGTTTTAGTACTCATTAAATGCATAGCTTGACAAAAGGTGGACCTTACATGGATCCTAATTTCAAGAGGTGTGGTAGACCTTCAAAACAAGCTCATATAGCTTGGACATGTGGTAGACCTTGCATGAAGACTAGTTTAGTCAAGTGTGGTACACCTTGTAACCAACACCCATTTGTTATATTAGCTTGGACAAGTGGTGGACCTTGCTTTTATGTTTCAATGGAGCATATTTTGGACACGTGGTAGACCTTGTTTCTCTCCATGCTTCAATGGAGAGAAACTTTAGCTTGGACAAGTGGTGGACCTTGTTTTTATGTTTTAAAGGAGCATATTTCGGACAAGTGGTAGACATAGTTTCTCTCCATGGCTCAATGGAACCCACCTTAGACAAGTGAAGTACCTTGAAACCAAACCCCCATAATACAACCTACTAAATAGGTTGGAAAATTGGTGGGATATGAAACCATCCATGATAGAGCATAGTATAGGTGAAAACGTAGTGGTCCTTATATCAATTACCCATGCATAGCTTGGACAAGTGGTGGACCTTGATTCTCTCTATGTTTCAATGGATCCTATCTTGGACTAGAGATATATCTTACTTAGTTCCATGCTTCAATGGATTGTAGCTTGGATAAGGAGTGGAACTTCAAACAAAACTCCACAGCATAGCATATATTAACAATTCATGGGTTTTATAGAGATTGTCTTGCCTATTTTGGAGAGTTGGTACACCTTTATTCTCCATTCTTCAATGGATCTGAGGTTGGACAAGCGGAGCTGGAGAAGTGGTCAACCTTAAAATGAAACCTCCCATGCTACAACCCATCATAGATCGTATATGTAGTGGACCTTGAAACTCTTTTATGTCCCTAGCTTAGAGAAGCATTGCACTCTTGATTATCTCCATACATGAAGGCAAGGTTGGACAAGTGGTGGACCTTCAAACCAGAATCTCTATGCAATAATAGGCAAGTGGTGGAGCTTGTTTTCTCCATGTTCCAATGGAGCCTAGCTTAGACAAACAATGGAGCTTGCTTCTCTCCATGTTTCAATGGATCCTAGCTTAGAAAAGTGGTGGAGCTTTGTTTCTGTCCATGTTCCAATGAACCATAGCTTAGACAAGTGGTAGACCTTGAAAAACACCCCCCGTATACAACATATTATGGGGTTTTCATGTTTCAATGGCTCCTAGCTTGGACAAATGGTAGAGCTTGCTTCTCTTCATGTTTCAATGGATCCAATCTTAGCCAAGTGATGGACCTTGAAACAAGAATCCCCCCCCCCCCCCATGTACAACGTATTATGGGTTTTGAAAGCATTGGGAGAAAATAATAGCTTTGATAAGTGGTGGACCTTGCTTCTCTCCATGCTTCAATGGAGCCGAGGTTGGACACATGTTGGAGAGAAGATGGTTGCCCATGAAATAATACCATGCATGCTATAATCAATCATATATTGTACACATGGTGGACCTTGCAATTGTTTTATATGCCTAACTTGGACAAGTGGAGGACCCTTGATTACCTCCAGATATCAACAACAAGCCAAGTTTGGACAAGTGTAGTACCACCAAACCAGAATCTATATGCTACAATAGAGTATAGGTAGGACACGCGATGAACCTTGATATCAAACCATCCATGCTACTAGAGATGATAGGTTTCACATGTGGTGGAACCTTGTATCAATGTTCTGTGTGTAGTTTTTGACTAGTGATAGACCTTGAAACTAATCCCTCTAGGCTACAAGAAAAAAGAGATGGATGAGGAGGCTAGACTACTTTTGTTGCATCAATGCATCCCATGTTACCACATATACTATAGGGTTCTTGGATAAGTGTTGGATCTTGTGTCAATGCTCCATGTCTAGCTTGGACAAGTGGTGGACCTTGGTTCTCTCTATGCTTCAAATGGGCAATAGATTGGAGACACAGTGGCCTTTTTTTTCCAATGATTTTATTTTTTGGAAACCTTGGAGGCACCATGTAAGAGGCACTCTAAGTCTTCCATACAATGGACCTATTGGACTATAAAATAATGATATCTTTCTTTGATATTGTCATTATTTTATGCATAATATTTTCTTCTTTTTGTAGACACAAAGGAGTTAAGTGATATAAAAACTAGATGTATTTCACACTATGATTGGCATGAAGATCCTTTTGGGACACCAACTTTTCCTATTCCCAAAGATGTAATTTTCCATATTAACGGTGTGGATTTTGAAGTGCGACTTTCATGTATTGAAGGAGCTGGTTATGGGCTATTTGTGCATACTACCCTGGAAAGTGGTTTGACTATTCTAAACTATGGAGGGCATAAGTATAGATTTCAAGACTGGAAAAAGATATGCAAAATATTTCCAAGAGCTTATAAATATTCTCTTCTAGAGGATCCAAACATAGAAGAAGAGGAAGATCAATCATACATTATTGGTTGTGTAGAAGAAGGAAACGTGTCGGGCTATATAAATAGTTCTCACAGTACAAATGTCTGTCCCAACGTACGCTATACATTTGATCCAAATTTGCCACCTTGGCATAAATGCACCTCTTCACACATCAAGTCAGAAGAATATGGCCATGTATGCATTGAGACTATTTGTCAAGTTGAAGCAGGAGAAGAGTTGTTTGCTGACTATAACTTTACTTGACATTGTAACGTATTGTACATGGATGGAAATCTCAAGTACATGCATCATTTTCATTTTTCATGGATGAAATCTCAAGTAAATATAACATTTGATTATTGTTTAGTTTATGCTCAACGAGAATCTAGAGTGCTCTTATGCTTTGTGTGTTGTCTAACATATTTGACTACGTTGGCCATAGAATCTTGATTCTACTCTAGATTTGTGATAAATCTTACCAAAATTTAATCAATGTCTAGGTTGGACAAGTGGTGGGGCTTCAAACATTACTGTCTTAAACAAGTGGAGTTATCTTACTTGAATAAGTGGTGGCCTTTGAATCCAAATCTAAGCCAAATCTCTAATTATTTTCTTGTAGTTTAGGTTGGACATTTGGTGGACCTTGTATCCATGTTTCCTCAACAAGGGTGGCTTTTAGTTTTCACTTTAAGTACTCATCTTTAATAAAGTGTAGGATGGAAAATGTTGAATTAGTAGATTGTATTTTAGACAAGTGGTGTTTGGTGTACGAATGCTGAAAATGGTTGCAAGGATTCTAACAACGACTTTACCTTAAATAAATTTCTTACTAGGAGTTCTACATATAAATATGGTGAATAAAATTCTAGTGGTTTTGAGATACCATTTGTGTGTGTGTTTTCTTAGATTCACAAACTGGGATGGATAATGCTCCTATGGTTCAATCAACAACTATAGAATCCATAGATTCTATGGTTTCTAAAGTGCCCAAGATGGATGATATTTCTATACTAGAGTCTAGTGTTGTGCAACTTGAGCAAGCTTCCAATAATGAGAACCAAGAAATCGATGCTTCAAAAATGCAACATACATCAAAAGAGACTGAAAAGTCCACTCACGAGCTATTGCCAATTGGTACTACGTCATGTAGCGTAGATGTTGAGAAATCCATGCCTACAATTATATTGGATTTAAATGGTCTATTGTTGAAACGTTCCCCTCAACCATCCTCACACCACAACTCAGTGCAAATGGATTCAAAAAGATATATTATACTCAGGCCAGGTTGCATCCAATTCTTGAAGACTATTTTACAAAGGTTTAATGTTGCAATTTGGTCGACAGCTACTAGGAATAATGTGTATCAAATCCTTGCAGCACTAAACAACTTAGCTGAGGATACATTGCCTTTGTTTGCAATTTGGTCGCAAGATGTTTGCTACACCGCTCAAACTCAAAAATTGTTTAGACCCGACAATCCAAACGTTGAGGCAATGTTCAAGCCTCTAGCCAAAATTGCCATGGGGTTTGAATGTGATCCACAAAGAACATTGCTTATTGATGAATCTCCTTACAAGGGATGTATTTCACCAGCAAACAATTGCATTTTTCCACCATAATTTGATGCTGAGAAGATGGTTGACAATATGCTCTTGGAGGAGCTACTGCCATACTTGATTCAGCTTGATGAGAGAAGGGATGTGCGTGATTTAATTGCTTCTAATCGTTATGGACAACCTATAGTGACAAATGATAGTGAATACAAACAAATCATGGAGTATTGGAAGCAAAAAAATGATGTTTGGTCAGCTAAGGTGTTCTTTACAAGAAGAATACCACCTGCAAAAGGTGACAGAGATGAAACTATCATTGAAGATGCAAGTGACACAAGCCACCGCAATGAAATGAGAAGAGCCCAAATACAAGAGATCTTGGCAAAGGAGCGTACACCCATTGAAAGCATGAAGGTGCCACAATTGACCACTTTAGCTAGGCAATTGGGTTGTAACACAAAAGGAGTTTTGAAGGCAACCACAGCAAAGGCTTATATAAATAAGGTGAAAGCTGAGAACAATCTTCTAAGGCTGGATAGAAAGCAACCCTAAGGTACTAGTGACATGTCATATATTCTTGATACACATGCTTGAACACTCATGTGCATGGTATCTAGCAAATCTTTCTTTTTATTCCTTCTTGCAGGATCTTACAAAGGATACTACTAGATGGAGCTCAATCAATAGAGATTTTGATATTTTTGCTCAAAATAATGAAGCAGTCACCTACATTTTTTGTTTATCAATTTCTTGAGAGACTTTATTTTAGTTTGTAATCATCAAATGAAATGAAAAGTATCCTTCTTATTAAGATTGTTGATCTTTTTCTTGTTCAAACCTTTCAATTGTGATTTATAGTTTTGTTAGCATGAGATTGTGCTTTTTTAGTTTGAAAAAAACTGTCAAAGATCCAAGTCTTTTTGGCTTTACTTAAGTTATTAATTGTGAAAGATCCAAGTCTTTTTGCTTTACTTAAGTTATTGATTGCCTATGTAATAGTCCTTAAAACAATATCGGATGGCTTTCTTGCTCCCATGTCTCACATTGGTCTTTAGGTAAGACAAGTGGTGACCTTGAAAGTATGGTCTCATATCTCGATCAAGTGAAGAGACATGAAGCTTAAATATCACTACTATGTATCTAGTGTTAAACTCCATCGAGACAAAGACTAGATAGCCAAATTGCAGTCGAGTTTAAGTGAAAAATCCATTTGAGCTAAGGTAAAACTTATAGTGCCTCATTTTTCTAGGATTCTACCCCATCAAGGAAGTTAGAATCTAGCACAAACCAATTAAGAATCTTTTGGAGCCTAGATAGGACAATTCGTGGAACTTATGAAACTTATTATTGAGTTAGAGTCTAGTTTAGATAAGCAAAAGATCTTCAAACCAGCACTTGACTTTCTTACTATTCAATATTCAAAGTCCCTTGAGGCTAACAAATTACATACCCACTTGTAACCTAACTAATGAGTAATTATATAGATCTAAGCAAGTATATATAATGAGTCTTCAAACTAATAATCCAAGGGAAGAGAGTAGCAAGGTCCACTACTTGTCCAAGCTCAGCTCTAGACAACATAGAAAGATGCTAGTTCTACTAATTGTCTAATTATAGGCATGGAGAAATGATAGAAGGTTGACCACTTGTCCAACCTATCATCTCTAGTAAGATGGGAGGTTTGGCCTTAAGATTCACCATGTAACCAACCTATACATCATTGTATTATGAAGAGTAAAAAAGAAAAGCTCCACCACTTGTCCAAGCTAGTTCTAAAATCCACATGGAGATAAGCAAGCTCCACCATTTGTCGAATCTCTCTTCCATTAAAACATGAAAAAACTCATCTATGTTGTATAGGGGGACTTTTTTCCAAGGTCCACCACTTGTCCAAGCTAGGATCCCTAGTAGCACAAGTGGTTTGGTCTCAAGATACACCACTTGTACACTCTATGTCATTATATTAAGAAGAACTATGTATTAAGGTCCACCACTTGTCCAACCTATAAGGTTATATCTTAAATGGTATCCTTTCTCACCACTTGAAATGCCCATGATATGTTTTACACGGGGGTTTCATTCCAAGGTCCACCACTTGTCCAAGCTAACTCTATTCAAACATAGAGAGAAGAAAAGGTCCACCACTTGTCCAAGCTAACTCTATTCAAACATAGAGAGAAGCAAAGGTTCACCACTTGTCAAAGCTAGGCTACGTTGAAGTATGGAGAGAAGTAACCTCCATCATTTTTCCAAGATAGGTGCCATTCAAACATGGAAAGAATCAAGATCTACCATGTCTCCGAGATTCTAGGCTCCATTAAAACACCCTAAAACCATGATATTTTGTACATGGGGTGTTTACATTCAAGGTCTACCACTTCTCTAACGTATTATACCTAGTAGCATGAGTGATTTGGTCTTAAGATTCACCACTTATCCACTCTATGTCATTATATTAAGAATAACTAGGTGTTAAGGTCCACCACTTGTCCAACCTATAAGGGTATATCTTAAATGGTATCCTTCACCACTTGTCAAGGTCCATCACCACTTTTCCAACCTATAAGGTTATATCTTGAATGATATTTTTCCTCATCACTTGTAATGTCCATGCTATGTTTTACAAAGGGGTTTTGTTCCAAGACCCACCACTTGTCCAAGCTAACTCCATTAAAACATAGAGAGAAGCAAAGGTCCACCACTTGTCCAAGATAGGCTCCATTGAAACATGGAGAGAAGGATGATCCACCATTTCTCCAAGATAGGTTCCATTGAAACATTGAGAAAAGTAATCTCCACCATGTCTCCAAGCTAGGCTCCATTGAAATACCCTAAACCCATAATTTTGTACATGAGGGGTTTACATTCAAGGTCCACCACTTGTCCAACCTATTATCCCTAGTAGCAAGAGTGGTTTGGTCTCAAGACTCACCACTTGTACACTCTATGTCATTATATGAAGAAGAAATATGTGTTAAAGTCCACCACTTGTCCAGCCTATAAGGTTATATTTTAAATAGTATCCTTTCTCACCACTTGAAATGCCCATGATATGTTTTACATGGGGGTTTCATTCCAAGGTCCATCACTTGTCCAAGCTAACTCTATTAAAACATATAGAGAAAGAAAGGTCCACCACTTGTCCAAGCTAGGCTCATTGAAACATGGAGAGAAGGAACCTCCACTGTTTCTCCTAGATAGGCTCCATTGAAACATGGAGAGAAATAAGCTCCACCATGCCTCCAAGTTGCTATGCTCCATTGAAATACCCAATACCCATAATTTTTTGTACATGGGGGGTTTACATTCAAGGTTCACCACTTGTCCAACCTATTATCCCTAGTAGGTTTGGTCTCATGATTCACCACTTGTCCACTCTATGTCATTATGTTAAGAGGAATTAGGTGTTAAGGTCCACCACTTGTCCAACCTATAATGTTATAGCTTGAATGGTATTTTTTCTCACCACTTGTAATGCCCATGACATGATTTACATGGGGGTTTTGTTCCAAGGTACACCACTTGTCCAAGATAAATCTATTGAAACATAGAGAGAAACAAAGGTCCACCACTTTTCCAAGCTAGGCTGCATTGAAACATGGACCTTAATACCAAATTATTTCTAGTAGCATGAGTGATATTTTGTACATGGGGCATTTACATTCAAGGTCCACCACTTGTCCAACCTATTTCTCTAGTAGGTTTGGTCCCAATTTCACCACTTATCCACTCTATGTCATTATATTAAGAATAATTGGGTGTTAAGGTCCACCACTTGTCCAACCTATAAGGTTATATATTGAATGGTATTTTTTCTCACCACTTGTAATGCCCATGATATGTTTTACATGGGGTTTTTGTTCCAAGGTCCACCACTTTTCCAAGATAACTCTATTCAAACATAGAGAGAAACAAAGGTCCACCACTTGTCCAAGCTAGGCTCCATTGAAACATGGAGAGAATGATGTTGCACCATTTATCCAAGATAGGCTGCATTGAAACATGGAGAGAAGCAAGCTTTACCATGTTTCCAAGCTAGGCTCCATTGAAACACTCTAGGGGGTTTTATTTCAAGGCCCACCACTTGTTTAACCTATTATCCCTAGTAGCATGAGTGGTTTGGTTTCAAGATTCACCACTTGTACACTCTATGTCATTCTATTGTGTTAAGGTCCACCACTTGTCCAACCTATAAGGTTATATCTTAAATGGTATCCTTTCTCGCCACTTGAAATGCTCATGATATGTTTTACATGGGAGTTTCATTCCAAGATCCACCACTTGTCCAAGCTAACCATATTCAAACATAGAGAGAAACAAAGGTCCACGACTTGTCCAAGCTAGGCTCCATTGAAACATGGAGAGAAGGAACCTCCACCATTTCTCCTAGATAGGCTCCATTAAAACATGGAGAGAAGTAAGTTCCACCATGTCTCCAAGATGCTAGGCTCCATTGAAATACGCAAAACCCATGATATTTTGTACATGGGTGATTTACATTCAAGGTCAACCATTTCTCCAACCTATTATCCCTAGTAGGTTTGGTCTCACAATTCACCACTTTTCCACTATATGTCATTATAATAAGAGGAATTGGGTGCTAAGGTCCACCACTTGTCCAGCCTATAAGGTTATACCTTGAATGGTATTTTTTCTCACCACTTGTAATGCCCATGACATGCTTTACATGGGGGTTTTGTTCCAAGGTTCACCACTTGTCCAAGCAAATTCTATTGAAACATAGAGAGAAACAAAGGTCCACCACTTTTCCAAGCTAGGCTCCATTGAAACATGGACCTTAATACCAAATTATTCCTAGTAGCATGAGTAATATTTTGTACATGGGGGGTTTGCATTCAAGGTCCACCACTTGTCCAACGTACTTTTCCTAGTAGGTTTGGTCGCAAGATTCACCACTTGTCCACTCTATGTCATTATATTAATAATAAATGGGTGTTAAGGTCCACCACTTTTCCAACCTATAAGGTTATATATTGAATGGTATTTTTTCTCACCACTTGTAATGTCCATGATATGTTTTACATGGGGATTTTGTTCCAAGGTCCACCACTTGTCCAAGCTAAATCTATTCAAACATAGAGAGAAACAAACGTGCACCACTTGTCCAAGGTAGGCTCCATTGAAACATGGAGAGAATGATGCTCCACCATTTATCCAAGATAGACTCCATTGAAACATGGAGAGAAGTAAGCTCCACCATGTTTCCAAGATGCTAGAGTCCATTGAAATACCCAAAACCCCTGATACTTTGTACATGGGGGGTTTACATTCAAGGTCCACCACTTGTCCAACCTATTATCCCTAGTAGCATGAGTGGCTTGGTCTCAGGATTCACCACTTGTCCACTCTATATCATTATATTAAGAAAAATTGGGTTTCCATATCTAAATGGATCTTTGCTTGGATAAGTGGTAGACCTTGAGACCTAAATACCCATTCTACACTAGAGCATTGGTTAAGCCTTATACACTTCAAGAATACCTTTAACAACAAGTAGTAGTTATTAGTTGACTTAAGTCTAGTTGAACTCCATGGTATTGAGACTAAGAGAGAGTGTAGCATAAAAAAGAGTCAGGATTTTAATTTGACTTTCTTTCTATTAATGAGTAGATCATAGATGGATTTTGGTATCTAATAAAACCTTAGGGTAGACAATGTAAAACTCATGTCTATTGTTGTGTTTGCATTAAGTGTTCTTGTTCTTTAATTTCAGAACCATTACAGAAAAATGGATTGGCTATATGCTGGCATAAATTGAAGAAAACTATTGAATTACCCATCCAACCTCCTCCAAGACCTTGTCCAAGGAATGAATCACCTCCTTATCACCTACCACTTGCTTTCAAGGACATCAAAAGAGTACTTATCTTGGATCTAGAGGGGTTACTTCTCAAGACAGTTGAAATGAAACATGGAGATTCTATGCCATCTTGGGCTCAACACATGCGACTTGTGGAGGACAAAGATGAAGTTTATCATGTGGTGCGACCAGACGCACAAAGTTTTTTGGATTTTTGTGCTGAATACTTTGAGCTATGGATATGGAGTTGCTATAACTTAACAAGGGTGCAACGCATCACACAAAAGTGTTTTCCTGAGCAGTATACCAAGTTCAAGGTGTTTATGAGTAACAAAAATTGCCAAAATCCAAATATCATGTTAGGATTTACAAGGGTTTATCACAAAAATCTGAGTGATATTTGAGGATTTGGATGCAAACAATACCTTAATTTTTGATGACACTCCATATAGGGTGATGTGGAACATGCCAGGGACATATCTTATATTTCCAAAGATGTGGAGGCAAACTTCTGAGCAACTTCAAAACTTCTTGCAGAGAACCATAATTCCATGGTTGGTAGGATGGTTGTATGCAAGAGATAAGAGAGTCTATACATACAACACAATTGTAAATCAGTATAGTGATTCTGAGACAAATTATGTCCTTGGTGTGTACTTGTCAACACGAAAGCATTGAATAAATATGGCTATAAGATGCTTTTTTTATTCTAGTGTGTATCTTTCAACATTTGTATAATTTGATATAGTCTTTTTTTTTAAATTTTAAAGGTGTGTCAATTTTATGAACACTTGAATGGAGTGCACCCTACTCTAAGGGGACTTCAATGTACTATTGGAGTGCATCCTATTGTAAGGGGACTCTGATGTATTGCTAGAGTGCACCCAAATTTTTGGGGACTC
The DNA here is from genome assembly GCF_014529385.1 of Adiantum capillus-veneris. Classification (NCBI taxonomy): domain Eukaryota; kingdom Viridiplantae; phylum Streptophyta; class Polypodiopsida; order Polypodiales; family Pteridaceae; genus Adiantum; species Adiantum capillus-veneris. The sequence continues at coordinate 43,200,199 of NC_140935.1, read as the reverse complement.
ATTTTTTATTTGATTGGGGCCTATGTTGGGTCATATAGTAAAAGAAATTCATTTTTTGTCAATTCATATCGAGGTTGCATTTATTTGGAACTATGAAAGAATTGATGTTTGATGTCAAAATAAAACTTGTAAGTGTGGATCAGAGAATTCATGGACTTTAAATATGTGAGAGGGATCTTTTTCTTGGGCACAAATGTTTGCTTCAAGAATTTTGTCATTACATACTTTATGTGAAAGAGTTTTAGAACCTAAAAGACTTTGAAAACAAAACTATGGAATCTAAGTGCATGTATTCTTGAATGGCTTGAAAGTTGATGTATACATGCATGTCGCCTTGATGAAGATTTAGATCTGACAAGATGGAAATATATAATTCTTGGACGTTACCTTTGTCAATTTGGTAATAACATATTTAACTTTCTTTTAATATGGGTGGAAAATATATTATTATGTGCATTTGGAACCTAATTGCTTGACCTTCAAACCAAGATTCCTATGTTATTTTTTCATATACTTTTTTGTACTGAATTAAGATTGTGGATGCAAGGTCCACCACTTGTTCAAGCTAGATCTAAGCAAGTATATATACTGAGTCTTCAAACTAGTGAGGCGGTCCGGGGCGGGCAACAAGAGAGGCGACCTCTAAACACCCCTCAAGGCTCCCGTGCTGCTCAATTGGGGCTGGGGCAACCACAAGCACAACACAACAACAAACCCACAGCCAAACCCAAACAAGATAGGGGCACCACCTAGTTATGGTATGCGAACTAGGACGCAAGAGAGATTTTGGCACAACCAAGAAGATGCACCACACAACACACACAAGCAACCTCACACCGAGACACACATGAAATGGACCAGAGAGAGCTAGAGCAAAGGGAAGAGAGAGAGGAAAGGATCTTGCGTGATACCTTATTTGTGACTTGCAAATGGAGATGGTTCGTTATGATGCTATCATAGAACTTGTACAAAACTCACTCAATGCTTAGTGATTGCTAAACATTGCCAAAACACACACACTGTCTTAGGGTGTGGGAGACCTCTCACCACAATACCCTCTTACAATGGACAAAAAAATGGCAATGAAAAACACACTAAAACACTTTCTAAAATCAAGATCAACCGATAAAAACTCAAAATACACAAGTCACCTTGAATTCACCGAACCGTATTGCACAAATGGAAGGATGAAGATTTGAACGTCGAATCACGTCTTTGATGCACCAAACCTCAATTTATTGATGATGAAGGAGCATATACAATAGTGGTTTTGAGATTTGTGGAACTCACGCTCTCTCACTTACAATGTGTAGCTTGAAGGCTTCTCTCACACCAAGAGTGAAGCTCACAAGTGGTTGCTACACCTAAGTCTCTCCTCACGCATAGAGTGTTGGGGTGCTATGTGAGATATTGGAGGTTGTTTTACAAGAAGGAGAGGGGTCTATTTATAGGTTGGAGACCCCTCATAAAGATTATTGGAAATCCTAATTTACAAGCTAACAAATCAGGATTATGATTTTTTTGAATATCAAAACATTGCGGGCCTTCTTTGTCTTCTTGAGTCATGGGTGTGGGCTCAAAAGAGAGCATTATTGATGGTAGATAAGGTGAAAGTAAGTAAGGAGAGAGAGAGAGAGAGAGAGAGAGAGAGAGAGAGAGAGAGAGAGAGAGAGAGTTACTTTGTACATGTCTTGAGGTGAGGTGTCTTTTATGGTTAGGTCAATGCTATTTTGTGTTAGTATGTTAGTCGTTAGTAATCACTAGAAAGTTAATGTTACATTTACAATGGGTAGAGTGAGTTGATTTGATGAAGGAAGAGGGGTGAATTAAAAGAGAATCATTGAGATGGTGAAGCTTTGAAGAAGCTTGAACTCACCCTTGTGTAGATTGTGGAAAAAATGACCGCTGGTCTTCTTCTTCTTCTTCGCTTCTTTACGCCGCCGCCACGGTTGATCACCAGGATGAAAAGAGGATTTGTTGATGAAAAATCCTCAATTTGCAGAAGTTATCATGGTTAAGATGCTGAATTTTAGATATTTTTAGGAGAGGTAAATGAAATTGTAACATAGAAGCAATAGAGAGAGACATGGAGAGGGTGTATGTATGTAGAGGTTCATAAAAGAACTATAGGGATGAGAGAGAAGGGTAATGGTGAAGAGGGTGGGAGAAGCCATGGAAATTGCAGGTTTGAGTGAGGGAAGGAGAGGGAGGGATGTGTAAGAGTGAGTAGGTGTGTGGAAGGGTGAGAGAAGACTAAGGGCTACTTGTGAGAAAAGTGGGCAGACTGGGGTCCACTCAAAAAATCATAGCTCACCGCTGGTAGCTTCAAAAATCATGAAAAAATTTGAGGTGATTATTCAGAGCATGGGCTACATTTTCTCTTATGACTACCGCTCCAAATTCGGAGTGGAGATAGGTGCCAAAATTCTCACCAAAAAGCCTGTTTTTTATGCCTGCAAAAGTCTTTTAGTGGCCCCCTCCTTTGTTGAATTTGTACAATGCATCCAAGAGTGAGCCCCTCCTTTGTCATATTATAATACAAAGCATTCAAGTTGCCCTTGACCCATGCATGAAGGAGGATTATTGGTGAAATAAGAAATATATACATGGTGGGACTAGTGTATGGACTATTCATGGACTTTAGCTCAATGAGCACATGGTGTTAGAATAATGAGTAAAAATAATAATAAAAATATGGAGGAGTTATGGATATGGAAAGATATTGGAATCATATGATATGGTCCCTCCTTGAATTATTTTGGGTGAAAGAGAAAAAGGTATGCAAGTAAATAATATAATAAAAGTAACCAATGAGTAGAAATCAATTTTTTGTTTTCACGAGGGTGAGGGTGAAAATGTGGGAGTGATTTGTATAAAGGAAAAATATGAGGTTAGAGTATGTACATATTGGCAAAAAATATAATTATGGTGTAAGAGGATGAAAGAAGGTGTACATAGGTTTAATAAAACGCACACCTAAGTAGAAATATTTAAATAAAATACCAAAATAATTATAAAAAATCCCTATATTTAGGCCATATATACAATGAAATATTTACACACAAAGAGGCCATAATATACTTTTATTTTTTTATTTTTTTTGGCTCACCTAGCCCAGTGACTAGCTAGCTGAGGTTTTTTAAGAAGATATGGAAAAAGCCCCCTAACTCACACACGCCTATGTACAATGAAATGGTAGGGATAGCCATAGCGTTTGGGTGAATTTGGTAGGGTGGAGTAACTTAGTATGGCAATTATGGAGAGCCGAAAAACGGCTATCATTAGCCCTCCCACAGGATGATGATATATTCATGTACCATCATAAAGAATCTTTTCCAAAGAGAGTGCTTCAGAGTCCTTGACGAGATATGAGACAGCGGCCTTTGGACAGATCTTTGGTAGATCCTTTGGTAGAAGGCGACTCAAATAGGGCTTCAAGCGATACCCGTTTACCTTCCTGGAGTGCTCTTTACCATTCAAGTCCATAAGCTGATAGTAACTAGAATTGATAGCCTTCTTGACTATGTATGGCCCTTGCCATCTAGTTTCAAACTTGGCATCAAAACGATTGTCAAGTCGATTATCATACCTTAGCACAAGCTCTCCTTCCTTGATGCCTTTGTCCTTCAGTTTCTTATCGAGCTTCTCCTTTGTCTGTGTGGCTTTCCTCTTATAGCACTCGTATGCTGCTTCTCTTTTCCACTCAAGCTCAGCTAAGGTAAGAAGTCGATCCATCCATGCTTCTTGATCATCTTGTCCTGATTTGCCATGAAGTCGCATTGTTGGAATGTTTAGTTCGATAGGCTGCAAAGCCTCTTGACCATAGACCAAGTGAAATGGTGTGAACTCCGTGGCTTCCCTATATGTGGTTCAATATGCCCACAAGGCACCATCCAAGAAGTCATCCCATAATTTTGTCTTGTTTTGCACCATCTTTCTAATGATTCCTGCAACGACACCATTAGCCTTCTCCACCAATCCATTTGACTGTGGGTAGTATGGTGTGCTATGACGATGTAGAATGTGAAGTTCTTCACAAACTTCTGTGAGCAAGCCCTTCCTAAACCCTAGACCATTATCATAAACAATCTCCAAAGGTGTGCCAAATCTGCAACAAATGTGATTGTACACAAACTTGCTAACTGTCCTCTCATTCACTCTTGCCACACTTTGAGCTTCCACCCACCTAGTCATATAGTCTACAGCCACTAGAATGTAGAGTTTACCATTTTTTGTCCTAGGCAAAGGACCCATAGCATCAATGCCCCACTTTTCAAAGGGTCCATTTGCAAGCACTATTTGCCTCGGGCCATGCACCAATCTTCTATTTCCATTTATCTGACAATTGTGACAGCTTTTACACCAATGTTGAACATCCACATGCAAGCTTGGCCAAACATACCCCGCAAGCAAAATCTTCTTCACAGTTGATTCATGGGCAAAATGACCACCACATGCCTCTTCATGCAAACCTTTTAGAATGGCTGGAATTTCCTCGATAGTTGGTACTCTTCTGCACACTTGTCCCTTCCCTCTTTGATAGAGGGAGCCTTCTAGGAAGAGATATGCGCTTGCCTTCTTCATGAGTCTCCTCTTCTGAGCTTTTGTGAAGTCTGGTGGAAACTCACCCTCCAAAATGTAGCTAATAATGGGAGTCAATGACTCCAATCCCTGGTATCTCGGTTGCTTGACAGTTGCTGCCACCATGATGACCTGCACTTCTTTCTCAACACATGTAACTACTTGCTGTGCAAGTAAATCGGCATCTTCATTCTGTTTCCTAGGAATATGATATAGTTGCACTTCTTCAAATTGATTAAACAATCTACGAATGGCATGAACTTTTGTCCGTAAGCTTTCATTCTTGCATGCCCAAATGCCTAAAATCTGTTTAACAATGAGCAGTGCATCTCCCTTTACCATGAGGCGTTGTATCCCTTGGCCAATGCGCATCTTCAAACCATGAAGTAGTGTGTCGTATTCTGCTTCATTGTTGCTAGTTGAACCTGGTAGATTGACCTTCTCTTTCATGACCACCTCTCCACTTGGGTTGAGCAACACTAGCCCTCCCCCTGCTTTCCCTGTGGCTCGTCGAAAAGCTCCATCAAAGAACAAGGTTAAAGCATTGGGAATACTTTTTGGTGGTGGCAATGGTAGGGTCTTTACTTGAGGCACCTTAATTTCCTTCTCATGTACCCTATAAGTGAGAATCCCTGCCAATTGTGCACGCACACTATCTTCTACCTTGAAAGAGTATTGAAACTCTTGCAACTCCATAATCCACTTTGAGATCCTAGTACTAAGATTCATTTGAGATGACACCCAAGGGAACAAATTCTCTGCGGTGAGGATTACAAAAGGTTTTGGGAGCAAGTAGGATCTAAACTTTCTCACCGCAAACATGAGAGAAAGCATCACGAGTTCTGCTTCTGTGTAGTCTCTCTCCAAAGCATTCATGACCCTACTAGCAAAGTAGATGGGTCGCATCCTTGTACTGTGGGGATCTTGTTGTAGCAACACGGCACCAATTGTTTCCCTTCCAACACTAGAGCTAACAAAGAATGTGTACTCCCAACAAGGAGGCATGAGTGTTGGTAGCTCTGACAAAATGACTTTAATGTTACAAAAATACTCTTCAAGCTCATCAGACCATGAAAATTCTACTTGTTGTGTCAACTTTTGCAAAGGATGAAGCAACTCCGAGGCTAAGTGAATGAAGCGTGACATATACTTCACCTTCTGAATGAAAGAGATGACCTCCTTAAGACTCTTCGGTGATGGGAGCTCAATAAGAGCCTTTGCCTTTGAAGGATCCACCTCAATGCCTTTATAGGAAACCTTGTGACCGAGCAAGATCACTTCATCCTCACCTATGTGGCACTTGTCGGGATTGAGTTGACCTCCCATGTCGTAGAGCTTCTTTAAACCTTCTTCTACCCTTTGTAGATGCAATGATTTTGAGCTATAAATACAGAAATCATCAATGAACACCCTAATTGACTTTCCAAAGAATGCTTGAAACACCATGTTCATGAAACGTTGGAATGTTGCAGGAGCATTTGTCAGACCAAATGGCATGACTCTAAAAGCATAACAACCCCAAGGAGTGATAAAGGTTGTTTTCAATTGATCCTCCAATGCGATACCTATTTAAAAGTAACCTGAGTAGCCATCACACACAGTGTACTTATCATGACCAGCTACCTCATTTAGTATCTCATCCTGAAATGGGAGGGGAAAGTGATATCTTTTTGTTGCCTCATTGAGTGGACGGTAATCCACACACCCCCTCCACTTTCCGTTTTTCTTAGGAGTGACAACAACGAGAGAGACCCACTCTGAATTCTCCACTGGATAAATGAAACCTGCTGCTAGAAGCTTTCGTACCTCCTTGAGTAAAGCCTGCTCCTTGATGACTCCTAGCCTTCGTAGCTTCTGAGCCTTAGGTGTGGCCTCTGGCTTCAACTCAATTTTGTGTTGAACAGCATCTACTCCACGCACATCGGCGTAGTCTTTAGCAAAAATCCTAGGAAATTTCCTTAGCACACATTTAAACTCCTCTCTTTCATCCTTTGTAAGTGTTGTTGATAGAATACTTTCCAGCATCCCTTCATCTTGAACACCTTCGTTCTCTTGAGGACCTACGTCCTCCAAGCCTTGACAAGAGGTCTCTTGGTTGCTTGGCTTAAACCTTACCCCCATGACTTCGATGGAAGACTCCTCTTCAGTAATGCTGCCGCTACTTTCTTCTTCTGAAGTGCTATGGGTCCAACCTTCTTCCGTCTCACTTTGAGATGATTCTTCATGGAGCTCCTCTTGGCGTTGCTCCTTCATGTCAAAGACAACCTTCTTATGATTGTCGTTCCTGCAAATTAGCTTTCCACTCTCCCAATCCTGCAAGGCTCGCATTTTTATTAGCCATGGTCTCCCTAGGATAAATGGGTAACCATTTCCTTTGGTAGACATGACATAGAAATCCACTGCCTTCTTAATGCCAAAGGCCTCCACAAAAACATTTTTACAAATGCCTACGCACCTAGCCTTGCTATTGTTTGCCATTTTCACTTTGATTTCAGGTGTCTCATGGATGTGCATGCCTAGTCTTTGCATGAGCCCTTCTGTCATGATGCAAATTTGTGCACCCCCATCCACTAGACCTTTCCTAACCAATCTTCCTTTTATGTAACAATCTAGCACAGGTGTAATATCCTCGTTCATTTCAGCATGTGCAATTTTTACAACAGGAAAACTCTCTTTTACCTTTCTCCTAGTGCTAACTGCCTTTGTTAAATCCCTCCTAACTTGTGGGCATAATGCAAGAAACCGAGGCCATGAGATATCAGGACCCTTACCTCGCATGTCTTCCAACAGGTTGTATGGAGCCATACCATGTCCAAGAGGGAAGTCTTGGAGATTGATACGACGTCGAGTCCTCTTAGCTTCCTTGGTCTCCTTTGCCTTCTTGCCTTGTCCATGGTCACTCTGTGATGGGACACCCTCTTTCTCTTTACCTTTTCCTCGGCCACGCTTAATGCCATTTGCTTCCATGTCAACCTCATTTGAGTTTGTCACCTCTACCACATGCACATTTGGATCTGGCAAAGGTGGAACTCCTTCTACCCCTTGTGGAGGTGGTCTTGGTCCATTTGGCCTTTGTAGAAGCCTTGGTTGTTGACCAGCTCCTTCTCCTGCATTCATCACTGGGTAATTCAAGTTAGGTATCCCTGGATCTCCACGGGGCCAAGGACAATTATACATCCCATGTCCAGACTCTCCGCAATTCCAACATTGCAAGACTCTCCTAGTTCGTGGCTCTCTCTCTTCTGACTTCTTTGCTTGTCCCTTTGGACCTACAGCTTGTGCAAGGTGAATTGACAGGCTGCTTAAAGATTCATTTAACTTCTCAATCACTTCAGCCGTTACCTCAGGAAGCTCCCTAGATGTTGATGCTTGTGACTTACCTTTGGGTCTAAGACCTTCTATTGGAACCTCTCCCCTTAAGCACTTGAGTTTCCTATACTTCTCAGCAGCCCTAGTTTCCACTGCATCAAAAGTAGCAGGTGCACCCGCCTCAACTTTTACCTTAAGGTCAGGAAAGAGTCCGGCTATGAACCTCTCCTTCTTTAAAAATTCTGCACCATCACCAGGGTTAGCAACATTTCGTATCCATAGAGCCCAAAGACGTAGAAACTCTTGCTTGTACAAGTAGTAGTCATCTAAGTCTTTTTGCTTATGAGAAACAATGTCTTGCCATAGTTTTTGAGTGTTTTGGGGATCAAAGAAGTATCTCTTAAAACGATTCAAAACTTCAGTGTAATTCCCCTTAACTTCCTCAGGCAAAGAGTCAAACCAAGTGCTAGCATCTTTCCTAAGGACCACCTCAAACATTTCTACACGTTCTTGATCAGTTACTATCCTCTTGATACGGCAAGACATCTTGAAATTCGCTAAAAATAATTCAGCATCCTCTACAGGCTCTCCAAAGAAAAGAGGATACCCAGACATTTGGCGTTGGCTTTCCATTGAATTGATTTCAAAGTGACACCCGTTTTTGTTTTTCTTTCTTAAAAAGATTTACACAATAATGTTTTCTAGCTTGCAATCTATTCTACAACAAAATAAAGATATTCACATCAAACGACCTATGATAATCAATAAGAGGTAGGATGACAGGGTTTGGTGATGCGAGAATTTCTCCTACTCTTTGGGCACCAAACATGAACACCATACGTTGTTGAAAATGGATTTTCCTACTAATTGCAATGTTTATTCTAATGTGTGGAGTGAAATGGAAGGGGAAAACCTCTATTCCTGGGCCATTATCCATGGTCTATGCATGACCTAATGCTTAAAACAAAACAAAAATATAGACGTCCAAACTAAGGTCGTACCTAATGAGAGGCAAAATAAAAGGATTTACTGAAGCGTTTATCTCGGCCAACCTAAGAGGACCTAAAATTCTACGAATGACACGTTGAAATTGCAACTTAGTACTAACAATTATGTGTACCTTTTGCCTTGCAATGGGAATGAAGGGATCATACAAATTTTCGTGATTCATGCAAACTACTTGACTATGCTAAAGGTTGATTCTACACAAAAATACACAAGCCGTTCCTCAGTGGGGGCACCAAAATTGAGGCGGTCCGAGGCGGGCAACAAGAGAGGCGACCTCTAAACACCCCTCAAGGCTCCCGTGCTGCTCAATTGGGGCTGGGGCAACCACAAGCACAACACAACAACAAACCCACAACCAAACCCAAACAAGATAGGGGCACCACCTAGTTATGGTATGCAAACTAGGACGCAAGAGAGATTTTGGCACAACCAAGAAGATGCACCACACAACACACACAAGCAACCTCACACCGAGACACACATGAAATGGACCAGAGAGAGCTAGAGCAAAGGGAAGAGAGAGAGGAAAGGATCTTGCGTGATACCTTATTTGTGACTTGCAAATGGAGATGGTTCGTTATGATGCTATCATAGAACTTGTACAAAACTCACTCAATGCTTAGTGATTGCTAAACATTGCCAAAACACACACACTGTCTTAGGGTGTGGGAGACCTCTCACCACAATACCCTCTTACAATGGAAAAAAAAATGGCAATGAAAAACACACTAAAACACTTTCTAAAATCAAGATCAACCGATAAAAACTCAAAATACACAAGTCACCTTGAATTCACCGAACCGTATTGCACAAATGGAAGGATGAAGATTTGAACGTCGAATCACGTCTTTGATGCACCAAACCTCAATTTATTGATGATGAAGGAGCATATACAATAGTGGTTTTGAGATTTGTGGAACTCACACTCTCTCACTTACAATGTGTAGCTTGAAGGCTTCTCTCACACCAAGAGTGAAGCTCACAAGTGGTTGCTACACCTAAGTCTCTCCTCACGCATAGAGTGTTGGGGTGCTATGTGAGATATTGGAGGTTGTTTTACAAGAAGGAGAGGGGTCTATTTATAGGTTGGAGACCCCTCATAAAGATTATTGGAAATCCTAATTTACAAGCTAACAAATCAGGATTATGATTTTTTTGAATATCAAAACATTGCGGGCCTTCTTTGTCTTCTTGAGTCATGGGTGTGGGCTCAAAAGAGAGCATTATTGATGGTAGATAAGGTGAAAGTAAGTAAGGAGAGAGAGAGAGAGAGAGAGAGAGAGAGAGAGAGAGAGAGAGAGAGAGAGTTACTTTGTACATGTCTTGAGGTGAGGTGTCTTTTATGGTTAGGTCAATGCTATTTTGTGTTAGTATGTTAGTCATTAGTAATCACTAGAAAGTTAATGTTACTTTTACAATGGGTAGAGTGAGTTGATTTGATGAAGGAAGAGGGGTGAATTAAAAGAGAATCATTGAGATGGTGAAGCTTTGAAGAAGCTTGAACTCACCCTTGTGTAGATTGTGGAAAAAATTACCGCTGGTCTTCTTCTTCTTCTTCGCTTCTTTACGCCGCCGCCACGGTTGATCACCAGGATGAAAAGAGGATTTGTTGATGAAAAATCCTCAATTTGCAGAAGTTATCATGGTTAAGATGCTGAATTTTAGATATTTTTAGGAGAGGTACATGAAATTGTAACATAGAAGCAATAGAGAGAGACATGGAGAGGGTGTATGTATGTAGAGGTTCATAAAAGAACTATAGGGATGAGAGAGAAGGGTAATGGTGAAGAGGGTGGGAGAAGCCATGGAAATTGCAGGTTTGAGTGAGGGAAGGAGAGGGAGGGATGGGTAAGAGTGAGTAGGTGTGTGGAAGGGTGAGAGAAGACTAAGGGCTACTTGTGAGAAAAATGGGCAGATTGGGGTCCACTCAAAAAATCATAGCTCACCGCTGGTAGCTCCAAAAATCATGAAAAAATTTGAGGTGATTATTCAGAGCATGGGCTACATTTTCTCTTATGACCACCGCTCCAAATTCGGAGTGGAGATAGGTGCCAAAATTCTCACCAAAAAGCCTGTTTTTTATGCCTGCAAAAGTCTTTTAGTGGCCCCCTCCTTTGTTGAATTTGTACAATGCATCCAAGAGTGAGCCCCTCCTTTGTCATATTATAATACAAAGCATTCAAGTTGCCCTTGACCCATGCATGAAGGAGGATTATTGGTGAAATAAGAAATATATACATGGTGGGACTAGTGTATGGACTATTCATGGACTTTAGCTCAATGAGCACATGGTGTTAGAATAATGAGTAAAAATAATAATAAAAATATGTAGGAGTTATGGATATGGAAAGATATTGGAATCATATGATATGGTCCCTCCTTGAATTATTTTGGGTGAAAGAGAAAAAGGTATGCAAGTAAATAATATAATAAAAGTAACCAATGAGTAGAAATCAATTTTTTGTTTTCACGAGGGTGAGGGTGAAAATGTGGGAGTGATTTGTATAAAGGAAAAATATGAGGTTAGAGTATGTACATATTGGCAAAAAATATAATTATGGTGTAAGAGGATGAAAGAAGGTGTACATAGGTTTAATAAAACGCACACCTAAGTAGAAATATTTAAATAAAATACCAAAATAATTATAAAAAATCCCTATATTTAGGCCATATATACAATGAAATATTTACACACAAAGAGGCCATAATATACTTTTATTTTTTTATTTTTTTTGGCTCACCTAGCCCAGTGACTAGCTAGCTGAGGGTTTTTAAGAAGATATGGGAAAAGCCCCCTAACTCACACACGCCTATGTACAGTGAAATGGTAGGGATAGCCATAGCGTTTGGGTGAATTTGGTAGGGTGGAGTAACTTAGTATGGCAATTATGGAGAGCCGAAAAACGGCTATCATTAGCCCTCCCACAGGATGATGATATATTCATGTACCATCATAAAGAATCTTTTCCAAAGAGAGTGCTTCAGAGTCCTTGACGAGATATGAGACAGCGGCCTTTGGACAGATCTTTGGTAGATCCTTTGGTAGAAGGCGACTCAAATAGGGCTTCAAGCGATACCCGTTTACCTTCCTGGAGTGCTCTTTACCATTCAAGTCCATAAGCTGATAGTAACTAGAATTGAAAGCCTTCTTGACTATGTATGGCCCTTGCCATCTAGTTTCAAACTTGGCATCAAAACGATTGTCAAGTCGATTATCATACCTTAGCACAAGCTCTCCTTCCTTGATGCCTTTGTCCTTCAGTTTCTTGTCGAGCTTCTCCTTTGTCTGTGTGGCTTTCCTCTTATAGCACTCGTATGCTGCTTCTCTTTTCCACTCAAGCTCAGCTAAGGTAAGAAGTCGATCCATCCATGCTTCTTGATCATCTTGTCCTGATTTGCCATGAAGTCGCATTGTTGGAATGTTTAGTTCGATAGGCTGCAAAGCCTCTTGACCATAGACCAAGTGAAATGGTGTGAACTCCGTGGCTTCCCTATATGTGGTTCAATATGCCCACAAGGCACCATCCAAGAAGTCATCCCATAATTTTGTCTTGTTTTGCACCATCTTTCTAATGATTCCTGCAACGACACCATTAGCCTTCTCCACCAATCCATTTGACTGTGGGTAGTATGGTGTGCTATGACGATGTAGAATGTGAAGTTCTTCACAAACTTCTGTGAGCAAGCCCTTCCTAAACCCTAGACCATTATCATAAACAATCTCCAAAGGTGTGCCAAATCTGCAACAAATGTGATTGTACACAAACTTGCTAACTGTCCTCTCATTCACTCTTGCCACACTTTGAGCTTCCACCCACCTAGTCATATAGTCTACAGCCACTAGAATGTAGAGTTTACCATTTTTTGTCCTAGGCAGAGGACCCATAGCATCAATGCCCCACTTTTCAAAGGGTCCATTTGCAAGCACTATTTGCCTCGGGCCATGCACCAATCTTCTATTTCCATTTATCTGACAATTGTGACAGCTTTTACACCAATGTTGAACATCCACATGCAAGCTTGGCCAAACATACCCCGCAAGCAAAATCTTCTTCACAGTTGATTCATGGGCAAAATGACCACCACATGCCTCTTCATGCAAACCTTTTAGAATGGCTGGAATTTCCTCGATAGTTGGTACTCTTCTGCACACTTGTCCCTTCCCTCTTTGATAGAGGGAGCCTTCTAGGAAGAGATATGCGCTTGCCTTCTTCATGAGTCTCCTCTTCTGAGCTTTTGTGAAGTCTGGTGGAAACTCACCCTCCAAAATGTAGCTAATAATGGGAGTCAATGACTCCAATCCCTGGTATCTCGGTTGCTTGACAGTTGCTGCCACCATGATGACCTGCACTTCTTTCTCAACACATGTAACTACTTGCTGTGCAAGTAAATCGGCATCTTCATTCTGTTTCCTAGGAATATGATATAGTTGCACTTCTTCAAATTGATTAAACAATCTACGAATGGCATGAACTTTTGTCCGTAAGCTTTCATTCTTGCATGCCCAAATGCCTAAAATCTGTTTAACAATGAGCAGTGCATCTCCCTTTACCATGAGGCGTTGTATCCCTTGGCCAATGCGCATCTTCAAACCATGAAGTAGTGTGTCGTATTCTGCTTCATTGTTGCTAGTTGAACCTGGTAGATTGACCTTCTCTTTCATGACCACCTCTCCACTTGGGTTGAGCAACACTAGCCCTCCCCCTGCTTTCCCTGTGGCTCGTCGAAAAGCTCCATCAAAGAACAAGGTTAAAGCATTGGGAATACTTTTTGGTGGTGGCAATGGTAGGGTCTTTACTTGAGGCACCTTAATTTCCTTCTCATGTACCCTATAAGTGAGAATCCCTGCCAATTGTGCACGCACACTATCTTCTACCTTGAAAGAGTATTGAAACTCTTGCAACTCCATAATCCACTTTGAGATCCTAGTACTAAGATTCATTTGAGATGACACCCAAGGGAACAAATTCTCTGCGGTGAGGATTACAAAAGGTTTTGGGAGCAAGTAGGATCTAAACTTTCTCACCGCAAACATGAGAGAAAGCATCACGAGTTCTGCTTCTGTGTAGTCTCTCTCCAAAGCATTCATGACCCTACTAGCAAAGTAGATGGGTCGCATCCTTGTACTGTGGGGATCTTGTTGTAGCAACACGGCACCAATTGTTTCCCTTCCAACACTAGAGCTAACAAAGAATGTGTACTCCCAACAAGGAGGCATGAGTGTTGGTAGCTCTGACAAAATGACTTTAATGTTACAAAAATACTCTTCAAGCTCATCAGACCATGAAAATTCTACTTGTTGTGTCAACTTTTGCAAAGGATGAAGCAACTCCGAGGCTAAGTGAATGAAGCGTGACATATACTTCACCTTCTGAATGAAAGAGATGACCTCCTTAAGACTCTTCGGTGATGGGAGCTCAATAAGAGCCTTTGCCTTTGAAGGATCCACCTCAATGCCTTTATAGGAAACCTTGTGACCGAGCAAGATCACTTCATCCTCACCTATGTGGCACTTGTCGGGATTGAGTTGACCTCCCATGTCGTAGAGCTTCTTTAAACCTTCTTCTACCCTTTGTAGATGCAATGATTTTGAGCTATAAATACAGAAATCATCAATGAACACCCTAATTGACTTTCCAAAGAATGCTTGAAACACCATGTTCATGAAACGTTGGAATGTTGCAGGAGCATTTGTCAGACCAAATGGCATGACTCTAAAAGCATAACAACCCCAAGGAGTGATAAAGGTTGTTTTCAATTGATCCTCCAATGCGATACCTATTTAAAAGTAACCTGAGTATCCATCACACACAGTGTACTTCTCATGACCAGCTACCTCATTTAGTATCTCATCCTGAAATAGGAGGGGAAAGTGATATCTTTTTGTTGCCTCATTGAGTGGAAGGTAATCCACACACACCCTCCACTTTTCGTTTTTCTTAGGAGTGACAACAACGGGAGAGACCCACTCTGAATTCTCCACTGGATAAATGAAACCTGCTGCTAGAAGCTTTCGTACCTCCTTGAGTAAAGCTTGCTCCTTGATGACTCCTAGACTTCGTAGCTTCTGAGCCTTAGGTGTGGCCTCTGGCTTCAACTCAATTTTGTGTTGAACAGCATCTACTCCACGCACATCGGCGTAGTCTTTAGCAAAAATCCTAGGAAATTTCCTTAGCACACATTTGAACTCCTCTCTTTCATCCTTTGTAAGTGTTGTTGATAGAATACCTTCCAGTATCCCTTCATCTTGAACACCTTCGTTCTCTTGAGGACCTACGTCCTCCAAGCCTTGACAAGAGGTCTCTTGGTTGCTTGTCTTAAACCTTACCCCCATGACTTCGATGGAAGACTCCTCTTCAGTAATGCTGCCGCTACTTTCTTCTTCTGAAGTGCTATCGGTCCAACCTTCTTCCGTCTCACTTTGAGATGATTCTTCATGGAGCTCCTCTTGGCGTTGCTCCTTCATGTCAAAGACAACCTTCTTATGATTGTCGTTCCTGCAAATTAGCTTTCCACTCTCCCAATCCTGCAAGGCTCGCATTTTTATTAGCCATGGTCTCCCTAGGATAAATGGGTAACCATTTCCTTTGGTAGACATGACATAGAAATCCACTGCCTTCTTAATGCCAAAGGCCTCCACAAAAACATTTTTACAAATGCCTACGCACCTAGCCTTGCTATTGTTTGCCATTTTCACTTTGATTTCAGGTGTCTCATGGATGTGCATGCCTAGTCTTTGCATGAGCCCTTCTGTCATGATGCAAATTTGTGCACCCCCATCCACTAGACCTTTCCTAACCAATCTTCCTTTTATGTAACAATCTAGCACAGGTGTAATATCCTCGTTCATTTCAGCATGTGCAATTTTTACAACAGGAAAACTCTCTTTTACCTTTCTCCTAGTGCTAACTGCCTTTGTTAAATCCCTCCTAACTTGTGGGCATAATGCAAGAAACCGAGGCCATGAGATATCAGGACCCTTACCTCGCATGTCTTCCAACAGGTTGTATGGAGCCATACCATGTCCAAGAGGGAAGTCTTGGAGATTGATACGACGTCGAGTCCTCTTAGCTTCCTTGGTCTCCTTTGCCTTCTTGCCTTGTCCATGGTCACTCTGTGATGGGACACCCTCTTTCTCTTTACCTTTTCCTCGGCCACGCTTAATGCCATTTGCTTCCATGTCAACCTCATTTGAGTTTGTCACCTCTACCACATGCACATTTGGATCTGGCAAAGGTGGAACTCCTTCTACCCCTTGTGGAGGTGGTCTTGGTCCATTTGGCCTTTGTAGAAGCCTTGGTTGTTGACCAGCTCCTTCTCCTGCATTCATCACTGGGTAATTCAAGTTAGGTATCCCTGGATCTCCACGGGGCCAAGGACAATTATACATCCCATGTCCAGACTCTCCGCAATTCCAACATTGCAAGACTCTCCTAGTTCGTGGCTCTCTCTCTTCTGACTTCTTTGCTTGTCCCTTTGGACCTACAGCTTGTGCAAGGTGAATTGACAGGCTGCTTAAAGATTCATTTAACTTCTCAATCACTTCAGCCGTTACCTCAGGAAGCTCCCTAGATGTTGATGCTTGTGACTTACCTTTGGGTCTAAGACCTTCTATTGGAACCTCTCCCCTTAAGCACTTGAGTTTCCTATACTTCTCAGCAGCCCTAGTTTCCGTTGCATCAAAAGTAGCAGGTGCACCCGCCTCAACTTTTACCTTAAGGTCAGGAAAGAGTCCGGCTATGAACCTCTCCTTCTTTAAAAATTCTGCACCATCACCAGGGTTAGCAACATTTCGTATCCATAGAGCCCAAAGACGTAGAAACTCTTGCTTGTACAAGTAGTAGTCATCTAAGTCTTTTTGCTTATGAGAAACAATGTCTTACCATAGTTTTTGAGTGTTTTGGGGATCAAAGAAGTATCTCTTAAAACGATTCAAAACTTCTGTGTAATTCCCCTTAACTTCCTCAGGCAAAGAGTCAAACCAAGTGCTAGCATCTTTCCTAAGGACCACCTCAAACATTTCTACACGTTCTTGATCAGTTACTATCCTCTTGATACGGCAAGACATCTTGAAATTCGCTAAAAATAATTCAGCATCCTCTCCAGGCTCTCCAAAGAAAAGAGGATACCCAGACATTTGGCGTTGGCTTTCCATTGAATTGATTTCAAAGTGACACCCGTTTTTGTTTTTCTTTCTTAAAAAGATTTACACAATAATGTTTTCTAGCTTGCAATCTATTCTACAACAAAATAAAGATATTCACATCAAACGACCTATGATAATCAATAAGAGGTAGGATGACAGGGTTTGGTGATGCGAGAATTTCTCCTACTCTTTGAGCACCAAACATGAACACCATACGTTGTTGAAAATGGATTTTCCTACTAATTGCAATGTTTATTCTAATGTGTGGAGTGAAATGGAAGGGGAAAACCTCTATTCCTGGGCCATTATCCATGGTCTATGCATGACCTAATGCTTAAAACAAAACAAAAATATAGACGTCCAAACTAAGGTCGTACCTAATGAGAGGCAAAATAAAAGGATTTACTAAAGTGTTTATCTCGGCCAACCTAAGAGGACCTAAAATTCTACGAATGACACGTTGAAATTGCAACTTAGTACTAACAATTATGTGTACCTTTTGCCTTGCAATGGGAATGAAGGGATCATACAAATTTTCGTGATTCATGCAAACTACTTGACTATGCTAAAGGTTGATTCTACACAAAAATACACAAGCCGTTCCTCAGTGGGGGCACCAAAATTGAGGCGGTCCGAGGCGGGCAACAAGAGAGGCGACCTCTAAACACCCCTCAAGGCTCCCGTGCTGCTCAATTGGGGCTGGGGCAACCACAAGCACAACACAACAACAAACCCACAACCAAACCCAAACAAGATAGGGGCACCACCTAGTTATGGTATGCGAACTAGGACGCAAGAGCGATTTTGGCACAACCAAGAAGATGCACCACACAACACACACAAGCAACCTCACACCGAGACACACATGAAATGGAACAGAGAGAGCTAGAGCAAAGGGAAGAGAGAGAGGAAAGGATCTTGCGTGATACCTTATTTGTGACTTGCAAATGGAGATGGTTCGTTATGATGCTATCATAGAACTTGTACAAAACTCACTCAATGCTTAGTGATTGCTAAACATTGCCAAAACACACACACTGTCTTAGGGTGTGGGAGACCTCTCACCACAATACCCTCTTACAATGGACAAAAAAATGGCAATGAAAAACACACTAAAACACTTTCTAAAATCAAGATCAACCGATAAAAACTCAAAATACACAAGTCACCTTGAATTCACCGAACCGTATTGCACAAATGGAAGGATGAAGATTTGAACGTCGAATCACGTCTTTGATGCACCAAACCTCAATTTATTGATGATGAAGGAGCATATACAATAGTGGTTTTGAGATTTGTGGAACTCACGCGCTCTCACTTACAATGTGTAGCTTGAAGGCTTCTCTCACACCAAGAGTGAAGCTCACAAGTGGTTGCTACACCTAAGTCTCTCCTCACGCATAGAGTGTTGGGGTGCTATGTGAGATATTGGAGGTTGTTTTACAAGAAGGAGAGGGGTCTATTTATAGGTTGGAGACCCCTTATAAAGATTATTGGAAATCCTAATTTACAAGCTAACAAATCAGGATTATGATTTTTTTGAATATCAAAACATTGCGGGCCTTCTTTGTCTGCTTGAGTCATGGGTGTGGGCTCAAAAGAGAGCATTATTGATGGTAGATAAGGTGAAAGTAAGTAAGGAGAGAGAGAGAGAGAGAGAGAGAGAGAGAGAGAGAGAGTTACTTTGTACATGTCTTGAGGTGAGGTGTCTTTTATGGTTAGGTCAATGCTATTTTGTGTTAGTATGTTAGTCGTTAGTAATCACTAGAAAGTTAATGTTACATTTACAATGGGTAGAGTGAGTTGATTTGATGAAGGAAGAGGGGTGAATTAAAAGAGAATCATTGAGATGGTGAAGCTTTGAAGAATCTTGAACTCACCCTTGTGTAGATTGTGGAAAAAATGACCGCTGGTCTTCTTCTTCTTCTTCGCTTCTTTACGCCGCCGCCACGGTTGATCACCAGGATGAAAAGAGGATTTGTTGATGAAAAATCCTCAATTTGCAGAAGTTATCATGGTTAAGATGCTGAATTTTAGATATTTTTAGGAGAGGTAAATGAAATTGTAACATAGAAGCAATAGAGAGAGACATGGAGAGGGTGTATGTATGTAGAGGTTCATAAAAGAACTATAGGGATGAGAGAGAAGGGTAATGGTGAAGAGGGTGGGAGAAGCCATGGAAATTGCAGGTTTGAGTGAGGGAAGGAGAGGGAGGGATGTGTAAGAGTGAGTAGGTGTGTGGAAGGGTAAGAGAAGACTAAGTGCTACTTGTGAGAAAAGTGGGCAGACAGGGGTCCACTCAAAAAATCATAGCTCACCGCTGGTAGCTCCAAAAATCATGAAAAACTTTGAGGTGATTATTCAGAGCATGGGCTACATTTTCTCTTATGACCACCGCTCCAAATTCGGAGTGGAGATAGGTGCCAAAATTCTCACCAAAAAGCCTGTTTTTTATGCCTACAAAAGTCTTTTAGTGGCCCCCTCCTTTGTTGAATTTGTACAATGCATCCAAGAGTGAGCCCCTCCTTTGTCATATTGTAATACAAAGCATTCAAGTTGCCCTTGACCCATGCATGAAGGAGGATTATTGGTGAAATAAGAAATATATACATGGTGGGACTAGTGTATGGACTATTCATGGACTTTAGCTCAATGAGCACATGGTGTTAGAATAATGAGTAAAAATAATAATAAAAATATGGAGGAGTTATGGATATGGAAAGATATTGGAATCATATGATATGGTCCCTCCTTGAATTATTTTGGGTGAAAGAGAAAAAGGTATGCAAGTAAATAATATAATAAAAGTAACCAATGAGTAGAAATCAATTTTTTGTTTTCACGAGGGTGAGGGTGAAAATGTGGGAGTGATTTGTATAAAGGAAAAATATGAGGTTAGAGTATGTACATATTGGCAAAAAATATAATTATGGTGTAAGAGGATGAAAGAAGGTGTACATAGGTTTAATAAAACGCACACCTAAGTAGAAATATTTAAATAAAATACCAAAATAATTATAAAAAATCCCTATATTTAGGCCATATATACAATGAAATATTTACACACAAAGAGGCCATAATATATTTTTATTTTTTTATTTTTTTTGGCTCACCTAGCCCAGTGACTAGCTAGCTGAGGGTTTTTAAGAAGATATGGGAAAAGCCCCCTAACTCACACACGCCTATGTACAGTGAAATGGTAGGGATAGCCATAGCGTTTGGGTGAATTTGGTAGGGTGGAGTAACTTAGTATGGCAATTATGGAGAGCCGAAAAACGGCTATCACTAGTAAACCAAGGGAAGAGAGAAGCAGGGTCCATCACTTGTCCAAGCTCATCTCTAGACAACATAGAGAGATGTTATGTCTACTAATTGTCCAATATAGTCATGGAGAAATGATAGAAGGTTGATCCACTTGTCCAACCTATCATCTCTAGTAAAATGGGAGGTTTGGCCTTAAGATTCACCATGTAACCAACATATACTTCATTGTATTATGAAGAGTAGAAAAGAAAAGCTCCACCACTTGTCTAAGGTAGTTCCAAAATCAACGTGGAGAGAAGAAAGCTTCACCATTTGTCCAAGATAGGTTCCATTAAAACATGGAAAACCTCATATATGTTGTACATGGAAGCTTTTTTCCAAGGTCCACCACTTGTCCAAGCTAGGATCCATTAAAACATGGATAGAAACAAGGCTCCACAACTCGTCCAACCTTTATAGCTGCGAAGTGTACCGGTTGTCTAAACTAGGCATGGGAAAATAATAGAAGGTCCACCACTTATCCAATATATTATCTCTAATAGCATGGGAGGTTTGGTCTCAAGATTTAGGAATTGGCTGACCTGTATTTCATTGTATTATGATGAATTTGGTTTTAAAGTCAACTACTTATCCAAGCTATAAGTTTATATCTTAAATGGTATTCCTTCCCATCACTTAGAAAACCAATGATATGTTGTACATGGGAGGGTTTGTTACAAGGTCCACCACTTATCCAAGCTAGTTTCATTGAAACATGGATGAAGACAAGCTCCACCATTTGTTAAATCTAGACTCCATTGAAATCTAGAAAATCCATTCTATGTTGTACATGGGGTTTTTGTTTTAAGGTCCAACACTTGTCCAAGCTAAGATCCATTGAAACATGGAGTAGAGAAACACTCCACCACTTGTCCAAGCTAGGCAACATTGATAGTAGTTGGTTTATTTTGAAGATCCACCACGTGTCTAAGCTAACTCTATTGAAACATAGAGAGAAGCAAAGGTCCACCAACTATTCAAGCTAGTCTCCATTGAAACATGGACAGAAGCAAGCTCCACCATTTCTCCAAGATAGACTCCATTGAAACATGGAGAGAATCAAAGGTCCACCATTTCTCCAAGCCAAGATCTAGTTGTCCAACCTATAAGGTTATATCTTAAATGGTAATCTTTCTAATCACTTGGAATACCCATGATATGTTTTACATGGGGGTTTTGTTCCAAGATCACCACTTGTCCAAGCTAACTCTATTGAAACATAGAGAGAAGCAAAGGTCCACCACTTGTCCAAGCTAGTCTCCATTGAAACAAGGAGAGAAGCAAGCTCCATCATTTCTCCAAGATAGGCTAGCATGGATAAGTGCACCTTGAAACCAACCTTCCTATGAGGCAATAGAGCATATGCTACATATTTTATGTATGCCCCATGCCTCAAATTAAGAAGTTATAGATTAGAAGTGGACCTTGCTTAAATGTCACATGCAATAAATTAAGGAAAAATAGCCAAGTGGATTGTATTCCTCAATGGATCCTTGCTTTCACAAGTTGTGAACCTTGAGTCACTTTTACATTAACTTGGACAAGTGGTGGACCTAGAAACCAAGCTCTCCATGTTGAGATAAGTTGTAGGTAGGACGGTAGAACATAGACAACGATAATGGATGCAATATACTCCTCTCCTAATAATCCAATTGATTGAAACCATGATATTTTAGTTGTTTTCATTGTGTATTGTATGTGCATAAAGTGGAATGAGACCTTAAGAAAACTCAAATTTTTGACAAAATCTCTATATTTTATACATGATATATTGAAAGTTGTCCAACCTGGGAATTGGGATTTTACCACTTTACCTAATATGGTCTTATGTATGAATTCTTTGACTTTGAAGGAATCCTTGGATTGATGGTTGGTTCTTTTTCAATGTGTGCAATTATTCTTTGAAGAGGTCACTGCATACGCCATTTAAGGTTGATTCATTTTTGGCTTTATTGATAATCTTGTCCTCTTCCTATAGAGAATGGATGATGCTTTTAAGTGAGGTTTTTGGTTTCTTTTCCTTAAGAAGAGTTACAATTTGGTTATATTCCTTTGGAAGGGCCTTAAAGAGCGCAACTACTTGGTCTTGTTCTTCATCTGGTGACTTTATGTACACCGATTGTGTGCTAATGCATTCTTGAGACATAAGCATTCAAAACCTCAAATAATATCAAATCACTTAGATCAACTAAATGTATCAAAGTACATGGTATATACACAATTGGGGTGCTAAAAACCTTGGTTTCAATGTTATTATGGAGAACTCAAGATTTTCAAGAGTTTTTGCATGATAAATTCAAGATAGAGTGCAAGCAACAAGTTTTAACTGAGTTAGGGAGCCAAAAAAATATGTATTTTATTAGTTTTAACATATATAGTCATTTGTAGTTGTTCACCAAGCTGAATATGTTTGCTATTTATTTCATGATTTTAACCCTTTTATTAGAAAAATCAAAAGAAAATTACAAACTCAATCTAAAAAATAAAAATACAAACCAATCAATATCAAAAGACACATAAATATCCTAATTGGTTATATTTTGTGGATTGCTTCATTTGATCACTTTCTTGGTAAAAAACACACAAAAAAGTGAAAATTGCAAAAAAAAGACTTTTTTTATTATACATACATTATGTACACACACTTAGGGGTTATCATACTACATGTTTCCCGTTATCTATACTTAGAAGAGCATATTAGTAGATTTTTCGGATAAGAACACATGTTACATATAAACACTTTCAGCATTTCTCTTTTCCTTGTACTTTTCATGTAGCAGTGGTCGCATTCAAAATGCCTCCCCCCTCGTAGTTGGAGTCCTCCATGAGGGTAGTGTGTAACCCGGGTAGTGATGTGCATGTGTTGAAAATTTGTGTCTATTCATAGACATGCTTGGGCTCTACAATGCTTATGAGATGTAAATGCATTGTAAAACAATATGCAGTGCAAGAGAAGGGTATTGAGTGGATTGCTCAAGGATTTTTGACATTGAGGCTTCCTACTTGTTAGTTCCTTTAAATAAAATATCTTGAAGCAATTGCACACATTCTTTAATATTCATTTGAAACCAGCCAACTTTGTCTAGTTGATCAATCTTTTGAGAGATAGATTGTTGCTTTGATGGTAGAACTGGTGGCTATTGAAGCTTTGGCACCCTTTTATATCAGTTGACTTGATTGGTGTATTTTCTTTGAGCCACTTCTTTGATTTCTAAATCCATTCGATTCCTTGGACACCACACCCAAATTTGCTTAGGATTTTACTGAAGCTGAGTCTTTGGTACCCAATATTTTTTGGTTCCTTGCATGCATGTGTATGAGGATAGAGCTTATGGAAAGAATTTGGCATAGGTGTTGTGTCGAGATATGATTTTGTCAACTTTGAAGCTAGTAGGTCAGTCTTCCACTTCTCTTTGTACTGTAGGAAAATGGTACTTTTAGCTGTCCACCTTTAAGTGTAACCTCCAAGACCTTAATGTCCCAATCTTGAACTGATTTGTATTTTCTCATCCATCATGGAGCTCCTAGTACCATGTCCTCGTTCATGTGCTCGTCTAGGAAGCAAATAAATTTGTGTGGGCAAGGAAATCCATGCACAAAGATATAAAGGTTGATCATTCCCAATGTTGGAGTAAATTTCTTACGGCATGCCTTCACTTTAGCTTTGCAATGCTCCAAGGGTTAGGTAGTTTCCTTCTTGAAAGTAAACTAACTATTGGCATTGATTTGGGCACCTATATCTACTAAAGCTTTGACTCTAGTTCCGTCTTTCAATGTGACCTTGATTATCATGTCACATCCATCCAACCATTTGTCATCGGTTTCTACCTTATCCTCTGCTAAGGCTTGAGAGAAATGAAGGGCTTGAATGTCTAGCATGCTCACTAGCATGTGTTCTTGTGCTAGTTGCATTGTTGATTTCCTCTTCAACACCCAAATGCGAGCCTCCTCCTTAGCGTCTTCAATGACTTGTTGTTGTCTAATCTTGTGTTCTCTTGCTGCATGCATGATTTCTTAAAGATTAATGTTTGGGACACTCTCAATCACAAATGGATCGTGCCCCTTTTTCTTTGAATTTTGGAATGTGTAATCTTAAGGAATATACCAATACGAGATCTCCTTGTTTGAAAATTTTAGTAGATGAGAGTCAAAGAACTATTTTTCTTTTTTCTTTTGAGCATAGATATGCACAATTTTTGTCAGTCTTTGCTCATTTAATTATTCAAGATTCTCTAATTGTTTAGATACTTCATGCATCCATTCTAGGTCAGGTGCAACTCATAGTGTTGGAAGTAAAAACTCCATTAGTAGTATTGCATTGTCCATAGATCAGCTTTAAAGGAGTGGGATTCATAGCTATTTTGTAGGAAACCCTATAAGACCAAGAGCTGAATGGAGATTCATCTCCCAATCAATATGTCTAGAGCTTACAATCTTTGTAAGCATAGAGCTTAGGATTTTTTTGTTGTGCTTTGCTTTGCCATTTTCTTGAGGATGATACAATGCGGATTTGTTATAGATAACCATAAACTCGTTCAACAAATTTTTTATCACCTCGTTGAGGAACTATGTTCCTTGATCACTCACAAGCTCAATAAGAAGTCCATGTCTTAAAAATATACATTCATACAAGAATGTTGCCGTAGTTCATGGATTGTCTTTTCTAGTGGCTGTAGCTTCAATCCATTTGGTTAGATAATCTGTGACTACGATAATACACTTATTAAATGCTCTTGCTATGATCATTGGTTGCAATGACATGTTATCCAT
Organism: Adiantum capillus-veneris; assembly: GCF_014529385.1. Lineage (NCBI taxonomy): Eukaryota > Viridiplantae > Streptophyta > Polypodiopsida > Polypodiales > Pteridaceae > Adiantum > Adiantum capillus-veneris. The sequence goes on along the minus strand of NC_140935.1, from coordinate 43,175,082 downwards.
TCTTGTTGGCATCTTAGCTCTTTGGCAAGAAAGAGTCACATCTTTTGATAAATTCTTTGGCATTTTCAAATAGAGTTGGCCACCATATGTTGACCATCAAAATTTCTATAGTCGTAGTCTCATGACAAAAATGACCCTCTACTAGACCCACATGTACATATTCCAAATTGGCTGCAATGGCATGTTATCCATTCTTGTTGGCATCTTAGGTATTTGGCAAGAAAGAGTCACATCTTTTGATGAATTCTTTGGCATTTTCAAATAGAGTTGGCCACCATATGTTGACCATCAAAATTTCTATAGTCATAGTCTCATGAGAAAAATGACCCTCTACTAGACCCACATATACCTATTCCAGAATAGGTATATATTCGTCTTCATTGGCATATAGTCTTAGACGTTGGTCCTTTCCCCATCAGTATAGCTATTGGCTGATCATGGTGTCATGCAGCTCTGCTTCCATAACAAGAAAATGAGCAAAGGGATGCAAATCAAATTTATTTGAATCCTACATGATTATTCAACACTAATAAGGGCTTGCTAACAAGTCTATTTTAAGCTAAAAGTATGCCAGATGCGGCTCTAAAGGGCCAAAAGATTTCTTGTTAATGCTAACAGAGAGTATGCTTGAAGTGGTCATAGCTGAGATTTTATTGACTAGAATTGTATTATTTGAAGTGCTCTAGATGCCTGTCTTTATGATTCATCAATTGGAGCTACAGTTAGGAAGTTATGTCAGTTTGAAGTTTGAGTTGGTAGCAGATTCGTACCGGATTGGGCAAGGGTCAAAGATGATATGAAGGCATGGGCCTGAAGTGCTCACTTTGAGGAGCATGTGGGTCTTTCCAATTTGTCAATCAAAGTTCCGATTGTCAAGATATGACTATATTAAATTTCACCAGGGGCAAGTTCCGTAAGAGTCTGGTCCACTCGGTCAGTGTGCCATCTGGGAGTTTTGAGCTTCAGCCAGCTCTGCTGGAAAATGGTAGAATAGGGGCTCAAGGAGTATCTTGTTAGAATTTCATCTCTTGCAGAGCATTGATAAATGGTGCTTCAATTGAATTGTATTTCATGGCAAGCTAATGAATACAGGAATGATGTGCTTAGCAGTTCCTTGGACGATCAAGTTCGAGAAGCATTACAATGATTGAGGAACATTGATTGGGTGAATGCCACGAGGAGCATTGCCTTAGCCAATTTGCATGCCAAATGTGGTGCTCTTCTGAATCAAAATCCAGAAGGCCACCCAACCCAAAGAAAAAGCAAACAACCGCCCACCCATGACCTAAAAGGTGTTGCTGCCCAATGTTCAGTGGGAGGGGGCACTTAAAATATGGATAGGGAGGGGTAATGGAGGCGCACGCAGGGAGGGAGATGAGCAGCACAGGAAAATGAACTTGTGGCCAGGCACCTCGGTGCCTCAACAGTGGGGTGAGAATGAAGGCAAAAATGCTCAGTAGATTTGGGCGCTCGAGTTCGGCCCCATCCTCACCGGGTTTCATGCAGATCCAGGTTGCCATGCCACATCACCAAGTGATGTTTCCCACTAGCGATATCGCTAGTGGGTTGGCCGAAAATAGTATAGGATGTTACCCATGGGAACAAAGAGACTCCCAAAATCGGCGCTCTTATAAAAAGATGAAGGGGACTGTCACATGGACTTCTTCTTCTTCTCTATGGGGGGGAAGCCATAATCCTTGAGCACTCTAATCATAAGCAAAGATTCGTAGCCCACCTAATCCTAATCCTATTCTAAGCCTCCATAGCCCACTCAAATTAAACCTCCATAGCCATTCTCTCTAATCCTAAGCTTCTTAAGATGACTCTAATCAAACCCTCCATAGCCATTAGAATCCTAAATCAAACCCTCCATAGCCATTCGAATCCTAAGCTAAGCATCCACAAGCCATTTGGATTCTAAAGCTAAATTCCTAAGCCATTCAAAGTATAAGTTAAGCCTCGATAAGCTACTCTAATCCTACTCCTGCTTAAGCCACATCTCTAATCCTAAACTCCTTAGCCCACTCTAAGCAACCTTCCTTAACCCACTCTAATCCTAAACTCCATAACCAACTCGTATCCTAAGCTTCCATAACCCAATCCGTAATCTCTTTCATAAGCCATAATTAACCAGTTTCCTGGGAGATCTCTCTCTCTCTCTCTCTTAATATCTATGAGCAGGTAATGGAAGATAATGGAATTGATGATTAGAATGCAGTTGAAGGGTTTCATTTAATTGTGGTGCCAAAACTTAGGGGTCGAATTAAATAAATTCAGGGGGTTCAAGGCCCAAATTGGAGGATTGAACCGGGTGAATTGGGCTTAACGTCTGATTGGAAGATAGTCACTGAAGCGGTAAATATGATTGTGAAATGACAGATGAGAGTTGATAAGTTGATTGTGGCTGATGTCAACCCAAAAAGGAGGAGCCAATTCTCGATGAATTGGTGAAGGGAATCCAAGAGTTAAATTTGAATTCCAAAGCTGTAAAATTTGAAGGGTTAGCTGCAAAGGGGTCTACTTTTGAGCCTAGGTAGCAACCTCAAGCGGCCGCCCATATTCACCAAGGGCCATATTAAATGGCCGCCCAACCCAAAGAAAAAGAAAATGTCCACGCGCCCATGACCTAAAAAGGTGTGTCCACCCAATGTTAAGGTGGAAGGGGGTCAATTAAAATGTAAATAGGGAGGGGTAATGGAGGTGCAAGCTGCAAGTGCGACAAGCAGCATAGGAAAATAAACTCATGGCAGGCGCCTGAATGCCTCGACGACGGAGATAATGAAGGAAAAAATGCTTAGCAGGCCTGGGCGCTCCAGTTTCGCCCCATCCTCGCCGGGTTTCATATGCAGGTCCATGTCAACATGCCACATCACCAAGGGGCATTTCTCACTAGCTCTATTGCTATGGGTTGGCCAAAAATAGTATAGGAAGTTACCCATGCTAAGGGAGAGACTCCCAAAGTCGGTGCTCTTATAAAAAGAGTACAGAGACTCTCACATGGACTACTTCTTCTTCTCTATGGGGGGGAAGCCATAAGCCTTGAGCACTTTAATCATAAGCGAAGCTCCATAGCCCACCTAATCCTAATCCTAATCCTATTCTAAGCCCACCTCCGTAGCCCACCTAATCCTAATCCTATTCTAAGCCTCCATAGCCCCCTTGAATTAAACCTCCATAGCCATTCTCTCTAATCCTAATCTTCTTAAGCCGACTCTAATCAAACCCTCCATAGCCATTTGAATCCTAAATCAAACCCTCCATAGCCATTCGAATCCTAAGATAAGCCTCCATAAGCCATTCGAATTCTAAAGCTAAACTCCAAAACCATTCGAGGTCTAAGCAGAGCCTCCATAAGCTACTCTAATCCTATGCCTGCTTAAGCTAGATCTCTAATCCTAAACTCCTAAGCCCGCTCTAACCAACCCTCCTTAACCCACTCTAATTCTAAACTCTGGCATAACCAACTCTTATCCTAAGCTTCCATAACCCAAGCCGTAATCTCTTTCATAAGCCATAATTAACCAGTTTCCGAGGAGATCTCTCTCTCTCTCTCTCTCTCTCTCTCTCTCTCTCTCTCTCTCTCTCTCTCTCTCTCTCTCTCTCAGCAACAGAGGAAGAACGAAGGAGAGAAATTTTGTCAAGGAAAGCTTGGCATGCCAATTAAGACAAAGGAGAAAGCATCGTCGTATTCAATATAGTTATCATCAAATTGGACATTATCATCATTGCACTACAAGAGGTTGTGTGCTCTTGTGACGCTGTTAGCGATGAAAATACACTGGGTTTTTATAACCCCCAGCGTCGCTAATAGCGTCGCTATGAGAGCGTTGCTATAAGTGTCGCTATATAGAGACGCTCATAGCGACGCTTATAGCGACGTTTACACAGAAGTCTATAGCGACGCTACAGAGCCATAAATAGCGACGATTATAGCGACGCCCGAGAGAAATTTTTTTGGTGACAGGGCATTGAATGCCCTGCCACCCATCAACCATATTGTACTTGATTCACTTTTTAAAAAAAGTGCAAGGGTAGATAATAGACCCAAAATAGTCACCCACAAGACGCATTGTTTGCAAAATTGACAAGCGTAAAATTGACAATTGTACACATCATAGGCAAAATGAATTGATTGGCAAATGTAATAATGACAATTGTACAACATCATAGGCATAAAGAATTGATTGGCAAAATGAACTGCAGTGACAAATGTAATAATATACATGGTTCAAAAAGACGTATAAAATCCGTCTCATGATACATAAGCTATGAGAAACCCTAAACTAATGCTATCTAGCTACGTCTAAACTGACGTCGTCTAGTCAGACGTCTCATCGCGTCCAAGCGGCGTAACTGTCGGATTCTGCAAAAAAAGACAATAAGACAGCTTTCAGTAAGTATAAACATATAACGACATTTATAAAACAATACAAAAAATAGAAAAGAGTAAACCCTAATACTAACCATGCCGCCGCGAGAACTGAGAATGTCCATCAGGGCGTTTAAGCCCTTCCTGCCTGCGTACTCGCACTCGTACGGTGTGGGATCACGTCCTGTCATCGACCACTATCAAAACATACAAAGAATTCATTATGTTAGAATTAAAAAACTCATAAACCCTAAACTATCGAACATAAAGAGCAATGCGAAAACACTTACAAAATCGGCCTCAAATGATGCCCATCCACCGCTCCCCAAGTGGTGCGAGCTCCCTGCCTCTACTCGCGCTCTGGCTACATCCTTTTGTTGCTTCCACTTGTCGGGATTCTCGCGCGCTGCTTTCTTCGCATTCTTCCAATCTTCTTTGGCCAGCCAATCTGGCCTGTTCCACCCATGCTTGATTGCTTTTTGCACTTCGGAACGCTTGTGTTTGCAGTATTCGCGCATTCAAATCTTCATCAGGTCTTCATTGAAGCGTTGATCCCGTGTTGGAATGGGAAACTCATCATGAAGTATGCTGATGACTCTGTTTTTTAAATCACTTGGTACTTCACTCCATTTGTTTAGTATGTAGTGTCTAAACAGCTGAGAGCAAAGACCACGCATGCGCGAGATCACCTTCTTGCCGTCATCATCCATGATGATGCCGCCATTGAAGTCGACGGAGTAAGGCAAGCCCTCTGGCCGGTGATGCGTGAACCTGGGTGTCCCGGCAGGGGTCTCTAGCGGCTTGTCGATGGGGGTACGGAAGTCAGGTGTCTCCACCGGCGTCTGGGCCCCGAAGCGAAGAGTGTCGAGTGGGGAGGCTCCTGGCGGAGTAGGTAGAGGTGTGTAGCTGCTAGGAACAGTCAGCCGTGCAAAACCTGGCGTAGATGGCGATGCTGTGGCTGGTGTGGGGGCGGGCAAAGAAGGGGAGGGTAAAGAGCCTCGTCGAACATGAGGCGGTGTGGAGGCATCGGTGGCGGAATCCCCACAACAACCGCCACCGCCACCACTAGAGCGCCGGTGTCTAGACGAGTGTGAAGCTCGTCTCGTCGACGCCGAAGCTTCGGAGCGCGCCGAATGCTCCGAAAGAGAGGGAGATGCGGATGGAGTAGGAACGCGCGATGATGCGCCAGAGCGATGACGCTCCACGTACCACTGTCTCTGCTGCGGTGACAAAGAAGAAAGAAACTCCTCATCATCCATACCTGCATTAAACACACGAATATTTAAACGTAATATTGAATGAATAGAGTAGACAATGACGCAAAGACCATTAAATACAATGACGCAATGAATTGAGTGATAGAAGAGGCAAGTCGAAAACTCAGAATTTTCAATCAAAAGATGTGAGTGCGAGTATAAAAGAGCGTTATACACCATGGAAGGTACTTAGAGAGCCAGAGCTTTTACAACACGGAGCAAGATTGTTCAAATACAATAGTTGTGGCTTTAAGAGATCTCTCTCTCATCCTCGCATAACTCAGCATAACTTCCTATATCTATATAGAGCTCTCCGTTTAAACACATATCCTCTGTTTCATTTTGTAGCTCCTCTGCATTCACCCCATATAGAGTAGTAGCATCTTGATGCTCGTCTGGCACCACCGCAGCGGCTTCTGATTGAGCATCTTCTCTGATCTCCTCCATTGATGCCGTTGTGATTGGCACATGGTAGCCTTCATACGTCCTTGCACTATGAGGGGCTACCTCTATGACGTACCACCAGTTTGATGTAGACTTTGTAGGATGAAATATTACCTGCCAGAGCCACATAACTTACATGAGAGCTTTCAAGCACATAACTTGTAAAAGGGGGATGTTAATTATTTACATACTTGTTCACAATGCTCGGGTAGTACGAAAGTGTCTCTTAGGTCAGTCCATTTCTTAGTAGAATCCACCTCAAGAAAACCAGACTCTCCTCTACGCACAGTAGCGTTGCGACCCTCCATGATTATCTTGAACCATTGCACGTCGAACAAGTCGACAAAAAATCCTCTGTATTCGATCCTCAAAATCTCTTGCAGCGTGCCGAAGTAAGTGAGTTCCGCCACCACAGGATCTGCATCAGAGGAACGTCGTCGACTAGACTGTTCAAATTTTGTCATGATTCCACAATCTTGAGTAAAACGCTTTTTGTCGATTCGTTCCACCCTAAAATGTCGACCTTTACACCATGATGCTGTGTATGACTTATACTACAACGAACAAAGATTATGAGTGGCCGTTCAAACGTTTAGAAATAAAGTCACTAGCTAGTCGTACATTGCAAACTTACCTTGGTCGCGCAACCCCGAAAGTACTCCCACTCTTCCTCAGTCACTTCGTCACCGCATTGTTGTGCGCTTTTCAATTGGTTGTGCAACCATCTTAAGCTCATGAAGGTTGGTAGGCTCTCCAGAACCGTCGGATAGTGCATCGGTGGTCGTCTTCCCTGTCTCCACTCGATTCGTGCCCTTTGTCACTCTTGCTTTGCATCCTCATATTGTGAAATCCACTTTTGCATCACTGGATTGTGAAGCATGCAAAATCGGTTGATTTTAGCCTCTAGATCTTCCGTCATCTTCTTCTCAACACCGAGATTGCACTTGACAATCCCAGATATGCGCTCATCATCTATGGTTCGCCATAGCGTGTCCCGGGCTTTATCAAATCCGTCTAGCCACTCTCCAATGTACACTAGGGACTCTGATACCAACCAACCTTCTGCCATGCTACCCTCCGGACGTGCCTTTTGACGCACATATCCCTTAAGCGTTTTCATGAAACGTTCTAAGAAGAACATCCATCTGGAATGAACTGTGCCATCTATTTCCACCTCATCAACTATGTGAACAAGAAGATGCACCTGAATGGTTAGCATGGTAGTAGGAAAATGTTTCTCAAACATGCACACAAGCTCCGCAGCATTTAGTTTGGCGAATGATATGGAGTCTACGTTGATCTCCTTTTGTGAGATCCATTGCACCAGCTTTGCAAGTTTGTAGATTGTGTTACCGATGTCGAGAGACAAACATCCCTCAATGGCAACCGGTAAAATAAACTGTAAAGTATGTGCAGCAATGATATTAAAGTCCACATTTTATGCAATGATATTAAAGTCCACTATGAACGTACGTGACACATTTTATGCCAATCGTGTGACTTCAAACCGGTAAGCTTTCCTTCTTTAGTAAAACACATTCGGAGCGAGTGCATTACGCCAGTGGGGGTCCGCAAAGATCGAATGGTCTCTTTTACTTTGCGTTCTTGGGCTCCTGTGAAAATCCATGGTGCTTTAGGGAGTTTTATCGATCCATCAGACGCTGTTTGCGACCAATATTGCTCCATACGATCCACATTTCTAAGGTCAACTCTGACTCCCAAAGTATCTTTCTTGCCGGTCAGATGGTCCCATAGTAGATTACCCACATTCTTGAATATGTGCATTGGATCGAGCAAGTGATTGATCATGAGTCGGGGCCAGTATGGTAACTCGTACCATAGAGATAGTCTCTTCATCCCTGGAGGCAATCCGTCATCGCACATCTCCTTCTGCTCTAACCATGCTTGTGCAGACATCCTTGGTGGCTCTCTTCCCAAAAAGCCGTCGCGTAACACATGATTCTCTGGAAGATACGCTTGATGACCTTCGTAGATTTGCTTCTTCAGTGAGGGCACCCTACGTGCATTCAGTCTAGGTCCACATGTGACACATGCTCTGTATCCGCTTGTTTGAAGCCCTGCATGTATACACATGATAATAGATCAACTATGGGAAAAAACAAGATTTACAGTGTCTGAGTGAGGAGTGTCAATAGATCACCTGAGCATTCTGTTAGCCCGGGATAGTCATGCATGGTCCACATTAGAATGCCTCTGATCAAAGCATTCTGTCGTCCTGTGTGTCGGCTCATATCCACCACCTCTATGCCAATCCACAATTGTTGTAGCTCTTCCAATAGTGGACGAAGATACACATCCATATTCCCCACTTTATATCGCCCTGGCACAATCAAACTTAGCCATAGGTGCCCCTTCTTCGTAGTCAACCACGGGGGAATGTTGTAGTTGACGATGACAACGGTCCATACACTGTAAGATGTTGATCTTTGACCAAATGGATTTACGCCATCCATAGCCAGGCCTAAGCGCAAATTTCGAGCTTCCCTGGAAAAATCCGACCACGTTCCATCTATATGTTTCCAGCCTGCGCAATCTGCAGGAATTCGTAGCACACCATCCGAATATTTATTCTCCTCATGCCATGATGCTAGAGCGGCCATGGACTTACATTCGAAGAAATGCTTGATGCGAGGAAGCAAAGGAAAATGTCGCAAAACCTTTTGTGGAATTTTTGTTCCGTGGAGATCTACTCGATATCTTTTGGAATCACATTTCGGACACTTCTCCATGTCTATGTATTCCCCTTTGAAAAGAATGCAGTCATTAGGACAAGCGTGGATAGAATTGTAATCCATCCCCAAGTTTCGCAAAATCTTTCTTGCTTCATCTCGGGAATCTGGCATCACATTGTCAGCTGGTAGTATGTGCTCTTTAAGCAATCTACACAACATAAAAATACGATACAGTCGTGTAAAAATCTATCAGATCATTGTACATTTAGAGTTTTATTAAAGTAAACTAATTGTAATAGATCACCTGAAAAGCACTGTGGCGCTAGTGTCACTCCATCCAAACTTTTCCTGCATGTTGAGAAGAACCAGGAGTGCTTTCAATCTAGACATACGTGCTCCATTATACAATGGCGTATCGGCTTCACTTTTCATATCATCATAGATAAGCCTTTCTGAATCCATGATCGTCTCGATCATTTCATCAATCTCGGGCTCAAACATTGCCTCGTTGGGAATGTGCTCTGCATGATCATCCCCCGAGCTGTCAGAGGCTACATCTTGTGGCCTCACATATGCTGCTTGACCAAAGCGCCTGCGAACACGTCTATTGGGTTGCAAGATTGCTGCTTGTTGGCCAGCGTCAGAGTCCGACGAGTTATAAGTGGCAACAACTCGATCTATAATAGATGGATCGAACTCGCCAAATTCGTGAACGTGCTGCAAAGAAACACGTCTTGTCCGTCGCACATCATGCTTGCATTGATTACAAGGACATAAGACCCTCGTTGAGAGATAGGTGTTTCGGTTGGACGGTCCCACATCCTCGTCACTACTCATAATGAGGATAAAAATCTTATAACCTGGACAACAAATTTAATATTCTATTGGAATTCTTCGTCTTATCTCTCTCTCTCTCTTTACCTCACATTCTCTAGTCATGTCCAATCCCTGCACACCTCGGTCTAGAGGTGCACGGAGATCAGAACCACCGGGTTATAATCTCGTCTTTATTGGTCAATACCTATATTTGTGGGTACAAGAAATCTACAGACCCACGTCTACATGATACTGCATGTAGTGGACAAAACCCCTTTGCCTCTTCTCTAGCTGTAGCACTTCACAGCATCTTAACATCTTTTCACAGTAGATCTTTTCACTGTTCGTCTAACTCTAAACCCTAAACCGTAAGTAATTCTTGCGTGGACTCGATCTAACGTAAATAAGCATAAATCTAAATAAACGTAAATCTAACTAAAAATAAACCTAAATCTAATTTAACGTAAGTCTACATCTAACCTAATCTTTAACGTCTTTTGGGATAGTTTCCTACGACGTTAAAACTCTCTTCTTCTTGTGTGTGTGTGTGTGTGTGTGTGGGTAAACCTAAATAAACCTAAATAAACATAAGTCTAATCTAATATAACATAAATCTAAATCTAACGTAAATTATGTTATATTAAAAACAAAGAACTAAACTAACAGGGATTATAAGAACCTTAAAACTGATTTAACACATAATTTTTCACATAACTCGGCAAGAGTTGGCATTCTCATCACTAAAGATGTGAGAGTTAACTTCTGACGGTGACGCTGCCTCATCTCCATCTACATCTGACGACAGCAATTGGCCCTTTAGACCGTTCTTGCTCTTGTTACTAACTTTGAAGTTGCTGTTGAATGACTAGAGGTTGTCTAGATGGTCATTGTGTCAGGGATGTAGTGACTCTTGCCGCCCTGAAGATCCACCTTCTTCCCTAACTTCTGAAGACATTTCACCAGTACTTTTGGATCGACGGAGCCCACCATGAGTGAAGGCAGCAATACCCTATATTCCATTGAGGGCTTTCTTCACCCGCTTCATGCAGGCATCGCAGTCTATGGAGACCTAAATCTAATCTAATATAACGTAAATCTAAATCTAGCGTAAATAAACGTAAATCTAATTAAAAATAAACCTAAATCTAATTAAAAATAAACCTAAATCTAATCTAATTTAACTTAAATAAACCTAAATCTAATTTAACGTAAGTCTACATCTAACCTAATCTTTAACGTCTTTTAGGATAGTTTCCTACGACGTTATAACTCTCTTCTTCTTGTGTGTGTGCGTGTGTGTGGATGTGTGTGCCAATAAAAAGAGATAAATGGTATAACCTTTCTATCACCCATGCCAAGTATGATAGATTGGTTTTGCCATTTCCCTCTTGAATAATAGGTCTTGAGTTCAACTCCTCGTCGGCTAGATATTTAGGTCTTTTAATTTTAATTAGTTTCCTACGACGTTAAATTAGTTTCTCTCTCTTTCTCTCTCAATGTGTGCGTTTTTTTGTTTATGCATGTTTTCTCTCTCTTTTCCTCTCTCAATGTGTGCGTTTTTTGTTTATGCATGTTCTCTCTCTCTTTTCCTCTCTCAATGTGTGCGTTTTTTGTTTATGCATGCTCTCTCTCTCTCTTTTCCTCTCTCAATGTGTGTGTGCATTCTTTGTTTATGTATGTGTGTGTGCGTTTTTGTTTATGTTTGTACTCTCTCTCTCTCTCTCTCTCTCTCTCTCAAAAACACTATGTGTGTGTGTGTATGTGTGTGTGTGAGAGAGAGAGAGGGAGAGAGAAAGAGGGGAAGGGAACATGAGAGTGAGGAGAGGGAAGGAGCATACCTGGCTCTCCTTCCTCTCCTCGTGTGTGTGTGTGTGTGTGTGTGTGTGTGGAGAAGAAAGAGAGAGAGAGAGAGAGAGAGAGGGAGAGCGTTACCTGCTCCTTGCTTGAGGGCGCCGAAAAACTCAGATCTAAGATCTGAGTTTTTGGGCGCTCTCTGTTATTTTTTTAGCCCAGTTGGCGTCGCTATGAGCGTCGCAAATTTACTTGTAAATTTGCGACGCTCATAGCGACGCCGGGAATTTTGTTTTTGAGCGTCGCTGTGGGAGCGTCGCTAATATGAATAGCCTCTTGTAGTGTTGAGTTTATTGAAGTTTGATTTTCTTAATTATCACTTGAATCAAGGAAGATAAAATCGATGTAAGGAGCATAAACTCCGCAAATAACATTTAATTTAAGTAGTGGTACTATTAATTGTCCTCTTTGGGTATTCAAGCTTCAGAATCTTGTTCAAGCTGTCTATTTTAAGCTTTGTCTACATTAATTGTGTCTACTGCAACTCTCTTCCTCACACTCTTGCAGTCAGAGGCCCCGCGCCTTCTTGACTCACCTTTCAAACACAAATCCCTCGACATTCTTAGTGAACCCGACACGAAGATGAGCCGAGGTGGGAAAAATATGAGGAGGAAGATGTTGACACTGCAAGAGGCATCCATGCAACAAATGATGCGGCAATTTTCAGTGTATATGTAACAACAACAGGCTTCCCAACAATAATATAATCTACAAGAGTGGATTCCTAAAGCTTGACACACAGTTACAGAGAAATTACAGTGATTTGAAGGTCGGGACATTAGAAACTTTTGCAGTATCCACAAGTAGGCAATGGAAGATAATGGAATCGATGATCAGAATGCAATGGAAAGGTTTCATTTAATTTTGATGCCAAAATTTAGGGGCCGAATTAACGAAATTCAGGGGGTTCAAGGCCCAAATTGGGAGGAATTCAAGAAGGCGTTGCAGGAGGAATATTTTCTTGAGGATTCACAAAGGGTAACTAGACAAAGCTTCATGAAGTAAGTGCAGAAGAAAAATCAAAATTTATATGCACAAGAGTTGCTACGGTAGTTGAAAAGAAATTCGACCAATTTTCCTCGACAGAGCAATGAAGATCAGAAGGTTGAGTTGTTCATTCAAGCTACTGATCCACGGGTTCAAAAGAGTCTGGTGCAATTACTGGAGGATTCAACCGGGTGAATTGGGCTTAACATCTGATTGCAAGATAGTCACTGAAGCGGTAAATATGATTGTGAAACGACAGATGAGAGTTGATAAGTTGATTGTGGCTGATGTCATGGATGTTGTGGAAGAGGAAACTAAGGAGAAATCAACCTTTGGAACTACCCAAAGTGGAGGAGCCAGTTCTCGATGAATTGGTGAAAGGTATCGAAGAGTTAAATTTGAATTCCAAAGCTGTAAAATTTTAAGGGTTAGCTGCAAAGGGGTCTACTTCTGAGCCTAGGTAGAAACCTCAAGAGGCCGCCCATATTCACCAAGGGCCATATTAAATGGCTGCCCAATCCAAAGAAAAAGCACGGCCGCCCGCCGCCCATGACCTAAAAAGGTGTGGCTGCCCGATGTTAAGGTGGAGGGGGGTCAATTAAAATGTGAATAGGGAGCAGTAATGAAGGCACACTACAACATAATCCTAAATTATCGACGCCCGTGCCTTTCCACGTCCATATCGACGTTCTTACACTTCATCGATATGTGCGTCGATATGCCCGTGGATATTAGCGTAGAAAGGTAAATTTTTCCACGCGTATATCGACGCTAAGAATTTGGGGGGGAAAAAGCTGAACCCGCGCGCAGGGGCTATTTTCGCCCTCAATGCGCGCGTTCTCAGATCTTGGCCGAAACCTGCGCAACAGGTATTATGAAACTCTCTCCCCCCCCCCACCCCATTTCTATCTCTCTCTCTCTCTCTCTCTCTATCTATCTATCTCTTTCCTACACACACACACACGATGTGGGAGAGAGAGAGAGAGAGAGAGAGAGAGAGAGAGAGAGAGAGAGAGAGAGAGAGAGAGAGAGAGAGAGAGAGAGAGAGAGAGAGCCGTGTGTGTGTGTGTTTGTGTTGGAAAGAGAGAGAGAGAGAGAGAGAGAGAGAGAGAGAGAGAGAGAGAGAGAGAGAGAGAGAGAGAGAGAGAGAGATAGATAGATAGATTTTATTATCGTCCTCGGAGGTCAAATATGACCTATGGGACCAAAGTTACATGTGATGTAGTATGTGTATGGCTGATGAGTGACTCTCGATGCTCCAAAATTGTAGTGATGAGAGTCGCAATGGAGAGCCTACACTTTGGCTGGGAGAGGAAAGTGTGTAGGTCTAAGTTATGGCTGAAAATGTGAGAGAAGCAAGTTTGGATGTGATCAAAAGCTGAGCACTCTAGTAGTGTGTGGTACTCAGACTCTCGAACTTTCAGTGAGCATAATGTGCACAATCAATTTGACTCTTCTCCATTGCCCCAACGCCCTATCTCGCATCGAAGGAAATGGGAGCTAAGCCGAATTGCTGCGATATTGCATATCGCGGACAAGGGAATAGGCTCAAGCATCTAAGTGTGAGTATGGTTTCCTCTCTCAGCGAAGAACATGGTTTTGCTGTTAGGGGCAATATAGGTGGTGTAATGTATGAAGCGTGACCCACCGGATTTCTCCCAAGCCGTAATACATTGGCGTTGTAGAAAAGCTTCATTCACTTGAGAGTCAATTGAAGCATCATGTATCCCATCTCCCAAACCACTTCTTTATGTCTTGCATCCATCCCGTGCTCAAGATCTTGCTTTTATGCGTCTTTTGAACTTTTTTGCTTGCTTCCCATGCAATTGTAGGAAGTCGATGTGAGGGGTTTTGACACATCTTTATCATGTACTCCACAACCCTTTCCATGCCCATAACCTCAATTGGAAGAGATCCCGACTCAAGAAGTAGGAGTATATATGGTGTTTGTGTCTTAACTTGGAGAAAGTTTGTAAGAAAACGCTTTTGGACATTCTCAAACTCTTTCCAAGTAGACTTTGAGATGCTCCCTCCCCACACTTCAACTCCATAAAGAAGAACCGGTGTCACCAATGCATCAAAAAGATACTTCTTGAGAACCCAACACTTGATGTTTCCCGCATTACACATGTTCTCAAATGCATAATATGCTCTCTTTCCCGCTTCCAGATGACGCATAGCACATTCATGCCACTTGTGATTGGATGGAACCTCAAGGCCAAGGTACTTAAAGCTCTCAACAACTTCAAGTGTCTCGTTGTTGTACACAATGCATGACTTCTCCTTATGGTTGGTTTTCACAAGCATAACCTTTGTTTTGGATTCATTTACAATCAGCCCACTATGCAAGCAAAAGTTCTCAAGGACAACCATAAGCTTTTGTGCATCTTCTAAAGTGTGTGCTAGAAGCACTACATCATCCGCATACAACAAAAGCATGATTACCGCATTGCAAATAGTGACCTCTTCAATGCCTTCTTCTTGCATAAAGTCAAGCACCATTTGTTCCAATTGATCGATGCATAGACCAAAGAGAGTTGGTGACAATGGACATCCTTGTTTAACCCCAATAGTGCTTACAAAAATTTCTGAAATTTCTCTTCCCATGCGCAATTGACAAATCACCTTCTCATAGATTCGAGAAACCGCAAGCATAAACTCACTTGGCACTTGGAGTTCTTCCATCCTTCTCCACAAATTGTTACGTGGAATCATATCAAAGGCTTTCTTAAAGTCCACAAAACAACAATACAATCACTTGCCTTTAAACCGACTTTCCTCCATGAGAACACAAAGAGTGACAAGATGATCAATGGTGTTATGGCATCGACGAAAACCCGCTTGTCCCTTTGCACGCTTGTCATTCTCTTCAGCCCAATCACTCAATTTCATCTCCATTATGCACCCAAACAACTTTGCCATAGAGACCCAATCATTATAGTCCGGTAGTTGCTTACATTCTTTACATCCCCTCCTTTATGCAAAGGCTTAACCCAATTAGTACTCCAATCATACTGGAAAACCATGTTGAAGTGCAAGGTTGAATATATCACACATCCACTCAAGGGTAAAATCTCCCGTCCATTTGATCATCTCCGGCTTGATACCTTGAAGATCTCTCGCTTTGCGAGAGACGGCATACATGGGAGTGAACCATAAAATGGCATTTTTTCAGTATTTGCTTGCTCATATAATTGCCTACAATGTGTGTACATATCCACTAGACTCAAGTTACCAAAATTCTCAACCCGCTTGCCTCTCAAGTTTCTCCAAAATCTTCCACATGCATGTACCTTTTCTTGGACTTGAAATTCTTGTTGCTTTACTTCCCATCTTCTTCTCTTCTTTTGAATCAATGCCTTGTATGTATGCAAATGACTTTGATAGTTGTCTTTGTCCATAGTTGCATCAAGCTTTATCAAGGACTTTCGAGCATCTTGACATTCTTTATCAAACCACCTTTTGTGTGATCTATCTTTGTTGATACCATGGAGATGCTTTATGGCAAAGCATTCTTCCGCACAAGAACAAATAGCTTTCTTGAAAGCTTCCCATTTAGTTTCCAATGGTGCATCACATTGAAGCTTTGTCATCCATAATTTTTGCTCAACCATTTCAATGTACATTGGTGCCTGTTTGAAATCCATACATAGTGATAACTTCTCTTTCCTTTGGCTGATATTATCATGCTTAGTTGCTTCTCCACATGAAAGGTCAATACATAAGGTGCAATGGTCGGATTCCGGGGTCCATTGACCAAACATAAAACTCTTTATGCGATACATAACGGCTTCAGAGAGTAGCATATAGTCAATCACACTATCCCCATTATGTCTCCTACATGTAAATCCATTGGTTCCACTCCACAAAGATACACCATTGGCAATGAGCATACCCGTGCTATTACACAGGTGTAAAAGTAACTTTCCATAGTGATCCGGCTCTTTCTCATCCATTGAAGTACGATCATACAAGTGAACTTCCTCCAACTCCCTTGAAATGTATGACATATCAAATTGTTGAGTATCATGTTGCAATGTTTTTGTGCGAGCATTCATATCCCCAAATACAATAACATCACCTTCACCTTTGAAATAAGCAATGTCCTCTTCCAAATCAGAAAATGGTTGATCTCTATCCATGCAAGCATAAAAGGGAGAATCATGATGAGGAATGTAGCAACCGGCTACAAAAATGGGTGCTCTTTTTGGTGTCATAATTTTCAGCCATACATAACGTTTGTACTTGAGAGAGAGAGAGAGAGAGAGAGAGAGAGAGAGAGAGAGAGAGAGAGAGAGAAAGAGAGAGAGAGAGAGAGAGAGAGAGAGAGAGAGAGAGGGAGAATTATAGTTTGCGTAAAAAATTAAAATTAAAGAAAGAAATGAAATGAAATGTTATATTAGCTCTTCAAAAGTCCAAAGTGACCTATGAGACGAGAGTTACAATGTGGTAGACTAATACAAAGTCAGAATAACAAGATGAAAAAATGACAAAATAAAATATTATGGAATCCTAAACTGCTGGGTGTGGACTAAGCAGCTAAAACAACTAGCTGAGATAGGTAGATCATAGGAGATCCAGCATCTGTCGCGCTGGCGGACCTCATCAATCTCCTCCATGGTCAGTAGTTGGACCGGGCGTTGTGCATGTCGAGCCAAAGTGACCTGGATCATCTGATGCAGCCTCTGGCGATGTTGTGTAGTTTGGCCTCTGCAGTCGTGGGCGTTCATTTTCTCCCTAGCTCAGTCGCTCGTTCGATCAGTACGTAGAGAGATAGGGAAGTAGACAGAGAGAGAGAGAGAGAGAGAGAGAGAGAGAGAGAGAGAGAGAGAGAGAGAGAGAGAGAGAGAGAGAGAGAGAGAGAGAGAGAGAGAGAGAGAGCGAGAGAGAATTAACTAGAGATAACTACAGAGATAGAGATAGAGAGAGAGATAGATAGTAGATAGAGAAAGAGAGAGAGAAAGAGTTAGGTTGGCTGACCAATTGCATGTGTGAAAAGGATAGAAACTCTCTTTATCTTTCTCTCTCTCCCTCTAGAAGAAACTATGGAACTAAAAGAGGCAAAGGGGTTTTGCCCGCTACATGCATTGCCATGTACACCTCGAAGTGCACGTATGTGTCTACCCACATAGTATTTGACCAATACAGACGAGATTTTGACCTGGTGGTCCTGATCTCCGTACACCTCTGGACCGAGGTGTACGGAGATTGAGCAAGACTAGAGAATGCAAGGTAGTTTACATTGTGAGGAGTATATATATTAAAACAACATTCATAATTTTTTTATTGCCGGACATGAGCGCTATTTTGTTATGGATGGGTTTTCAGGGTATTTTCAGATTGGTATTGCTTTGGAGGACCAATTGAAGACTACCTTCATTTCTTCATGGGGTTGCTTTGCCTACCGCAGGATGCCTTTTGGACTGGTGAATGCGTATGCGACTTTTCAAGGTTGGATGAACAAGGAGTTAGGGCCTTACTTGGGTAAGTTCATCAGAGTGTTTATGGATTATATTGGTTGCTATAGTTCCAGGGTAGAACATTTGTCCAAGTTGAGGCTGTGTTTTCAAAGGCTAGATGAAGAAGGAGGTCAATTGAATCCATAAAAATGCAAGCTAGCGCAACCAAGGGTTCAGTTGTTGGGCCATGTGGTATCACACAACGGGATTGAAGTAGACCTAGAAAAGGTGAAAGCATTGGTTCTTATGGAGCCTCCAACCAGTGCAACAAAATTGGCTTCGTTTGTGCATAAGTTAAAGTATTTATCCCACTTTTTTTGGATGTTATCTCAATATGTTTACCCTCTTCAGAAAAGGGCTCAATAGGTGCATGGATTTTAGTAGGATGGGGAAGCTCAAGAGGCCTTTGATAAAGTGAAAGGTATTCTATGTCAGTTACATACAGTGTGTCCTCCTAATCATAAGGATGATTTTTATATTGCTATGACGGTGGGAACGGTGGCTATTGGAGCAGTATTGCTACAAAAGGTAGGCAGGAGTTACAAGCCTATTTATTTCAAAAGCGAGGTAATTAGTCCAGGTGAAGCTACTTATACGGAGACAGAACAGTGGGTTATGGCTTTGGTCTATGCCTGCAGAAAGTTCAAAGTATATTTGGTCGTTCGGAAGTTTTATGTATTGACTGCTAACAATATTTTGCCTAAAGTGGTGCTACACTTGAAGCCAGGGAAGCGAATCATGAAGTGGGTAATCGAGCTTCAAGAGTTTGAGTTTGAGTTCAAAGTGGATCACACTCGGTGGTCTCATTTGGCGGATATCCTAGTCAATAAGGAGGTTGAGTTACCAATTTATCCAAGGGTGGTACAAGAGGAGGATAAAGAGGAACCTGATTTGGAAGGGGCCTTCACGATGTGGTTTGATGGTCCTTATAGACGAGTAACACAGAAAGCAGGTGGAGGTGTAGTCATTCAGGATCCGCATGGCACAATCATTTTTTCCAAAGCTTACAACTTGGAGGATGTGCATACCAACAATGAAGCAGAATATCTTACTTTACACCTGGGGCTCAAGCAATGCATTTACTTTGGCGTATCAAGGTTGGTCGTAAAAGGTGATTCTCTACTAGTTATCAAACAAGTTTTGGGTCAATGGCAAGTAAAGAGGGATTCTCTCAAGAATTGGTTTTTTTCCATAAAGAAGCTGTTGAAGTTTTTTGAAGCAGTGCAGTTCAAACATGTGAGGAGAGAGCAAAATCAGGAAGCAGATCGTTTGGCTAGCAGTCATGTTCAGACTCAGGTGTCGAGTTTGTATGTGGGGCCGGCCACCTATACAGGTAGAGAGACATTGAAGGATATTGATGATTTCTTGAGTACAGGTCAATGTTCTGACGGGCTTTCCAAACTACAAAAGAGGAGAGTTGTTCAAAAGGCTAAGAGGTTCACTCTTGTTGGTGAAGATCTTATGGTGCACGGTCGAGATGGTGTGTTACGTCGTGTCCTTTACAAAGAAGAGATTGGCATGGTCTTGGAGCAATGCCATGAGGAAAGCGGTCATCAGGGTAAGAGTCAAGTTTTGTTTCGTATCTTAAGAAGTGGGTTCTGGTGGCCTTCTATGGTGCGATATGTGCACTATTGGTGCAAGATGTGCCATCGGTGCCAAGTGATGGGTTAAAGACGACTGGTAGCCGAGCAACAAGGGGCTATCATCACACATGATGCATTTGAAAAGTGGGGTTTGGATGCAATTGGTCCATTGCCCAAGTCAGTGAGTGGTAAGAAATATGTGGTGGTGGCCATAGACTACCTTACACGGTGGGTCGAGGCTAAAGCAGTCAAAGAGGTAAATGCGCATATTTTTGCTCAGTTTGTGTTTGATTGCATATGTTGTCGTTTTGGAGTGCCTTGGGTGCTTATATCAGATCGAGGACAGGGATTCAAAAGTAAGTTGGTGCGTGCTCTGGTGGAAAAATTGGGGATCCAACACCGATTTTCATCTCCATACCACCCGTTGTGCAATGGTTTGGTGGAGAGTGCAAATGGGCAGATAGTCAAGATGCTTACGAAGTATATATACCAGCGGGTTGAAGAATGGGAATCTAACCTTGATAAATGTTTGTGGGCTTACAGGACTTCGTATAAGGTGGCAACCAACTTCACTCCATACGAGTTGGTATATGGCAAGGAAGCGGTCCTGCCTGTGCATGTGCAACTAGGGGTTCTCAAAGGTCTATGGCGGACATATAAAAATCATCAAGATATTTTGCAGGATAGGATTACAAGTCTCGAAACTTTGAAGATGGATCATGAGGCAGCAACGGATTTTTATGTGAAGCAACGAGAAAGGAGGGTAGCAAAGTTCAACCAACATTTGCCAGCCAAGCAAATTGAGAAGGGTGATCTAGTGATGAAATACGAGAGTTATCTTGACTTCACATTTCAGAAGAAGTTCAAGAAAACGTGGACAAGACCTTACAAGGTTCATCAAGTTTTTCCCAATGGTACTTATGCACTAGTCAGGTTGGATGGTCAATTTATTAAACATAGGGTAAATGGTCTACGTCTCAAGCTCTACTTTGAAAGGGAGTTGGTGCCAGTAGTGCATCAGATTCTTCTGCAAGGGGTGGGGCAACCCACTTGAAGGTTTGGCAATAGAGTTCAATAAAACAGTGTACATATGGTTTTTTAGTTTTCTCATAGTGTGTGCCAGGTTTTGCAGTTTATAGTGAAATAAAGCTCTTGTGTGGTTGACCATAAATGCTCAACAGGGGGGTGGGCAATGATGGTGTAGCCAAAGTGTGTCGACTTTAGAAGGTGGCATGGAAAGATGTGTACAAGCAAGCAAAAGCATGGAAAAGGACAGAAGCAGCTAGGAGAATCATGGGATGACAAGTAGCAACGGAAGTGTATGCATGCTGCGGCTTATACTCCAGGGAAGGCTCCATAAGGGGCTAATTGGGGTAGCAGGTGAAGGAGATGCAAAGTGCAGCCTCTGGGTCCAGGAATGAAGAACTTGAAGTGATGAAGGAGCAGGTCCATACGGTTCATCAAACCGAGCTACGGAGCCCAAGTTATTGAATATTGAAGCTTTAGTGGTTTGCAGATTCTTGCCGGACAGGGCAGCTGGTGACAGGTGATCCAAGTGAAACTTGAGGTATAGATGTGTAGAGATCAATTCATGGAGCCTCCCCGTCTTTTTGCATTGCGGATCGGAGCCATGGTTCGCAAGATATGATCAACAAAAGTTTTTCCGAGGGTCGGGTCTGAGCCCACTTGGCCGCATTGGAGAATGTGCCATCTGGCATCTTCTAGGCCTTGACGAAGTTCTAGAGCAATGTGCACATCAAACGGAGCTAGGAGGAAGTGACTGCATGTCAAACGGAGTCCGGAGCGGAAAGATATGGCAGTCGGAAGCTGGGGTGTCTTTGTCCAAAGTGGATTGCAGATGATTTTTTCCTTTTTTGAAGGCCTTGGTTCGAGGATTCCAAGGAGTCAAAATGCAGAGACAGAGGGTGTGGTCGGAGCCGGGAAAGTGGAATTTCAGTTGGTGGTTACAGCTTGGCAGTAGGAAGTTGGAGTAGTTGAGGAGAGCCACATAAATTGAAGGCCAAAAAAAAATTTTGTCAAAAAAATAATGGGGGTTTTTTTTGAAGCCCTTGAGGCTCAAGGTCTGTGGAGCCGCCATGTGGCGGGGCGAATGTCCCATATACGCTGTGAACATGGCAGGGGATGCACTATATATAGCAAGGCGTGGGCTCTCCATTAGACACAAGAGGGGAGAGAGAGGGGAGCTCTCCCTCCCATGTCTATGGCACGCGAGCGCTGGTCGCTGCAGTGGCGGACTTGGTGGCGATTTTGGCATAGTCGGTGGTGAAGGGAAGTGGCGCGCCTGCGGGCGGATGCGTGGTGGTGTTGAGTTTGGTGATGACATGGCAAGCGGTAAAGGGCGGTGCCCACGCCCGCTTAGGCCATAGTTTTTTGAGGAAGGGGTTGTACCCCCCCCCCCCCCCCCCCCCCCCACAATAGCAACATCGCTATTGCCTCGAGAGGGGAGGGGTCTCACTGCTAAGGAGATGAGTCGATGAGGATATTTGAAGAGCAAGCAAGCCAAGGCAAGAGAAGCCCAAATGGAGATCCGGCCGGCCAAAATGGAAGGACAAAAACCCAATGTGCACACCATGTAAATCTTTTCAAAAGTGAACTATGCCAAGTGTTGGCAATGCAATCAAAATTATAAAAGAAGCTCTAAGTGAAGGCCACGGGAGGAGAGACTCAGCCTTATTTCTTTTTTTGGGCCTCCTAGAGGCACCTCTATAAAAGGTTGTAAATGCAAAAATTTGAGGGTTTTTTTGCCTGTGTGTGTGATTGGAAGCTTGAAGCTTCTGTCTTGTTAAGCTTGCCATTGAAGTTGCATACTTGGTTGTACTACTCCCTATACAATAATACCACTCATTTGCCTCAATCTCTTGTGTTTCTTCTCCTCACTCCCCTCCTCTTCTCTCGCTCTTCGTGTATTGGCCATTGCTTGCAGAGGGTTTGTCTGCAGCTTGAAAGGTGCTACCGAGAGGGCAGATTAGGAGTGCTTTGTGAGTCGGAAAGGGTGAGTTGAGCAGTGTGGGTGCATTTCAATCACGATGTGAGGTAATGTGCTTTGTAGCACCATTGTCAAATTACCACACATGTGAATCTATAGCAATTGAAATGCATGTAACATGGATAAGAAGATTATAAGTGCAATCTGCACTAAAAGACTATTCTTCATCAACATCAACATCACAGTCTCCTTTCAAAAAAGACTCAACAATAACTACATTTGTAGTGGAACCACCCTCTTTCTTCTTAGACTCTTTGCCCTTCAACTTAGGACACTTCTTGATCAAGTGATCATTAGCTTTACAATAATGGCAACGCATCTTCTTTTTGCCCTTATCACCAGAATGTCCAGACGAATTGCTACCAGCAGAAGCATTAGAAATAGGTGATTTTTCACTCGCAGAAGAACCATGAGAAGTGGTTGCATTACTGTTACCACCTTTTCTTTGAGCAGTAATAAAGGCATGTTCAACTGCACATTGTCTAGTCCTATTTTTTTTGGAAAGTGACTCTTGCAACAACAATATGCACAATGCATCAAACTTGACAACTTCAAGATTTCATTGGGTCATAAGTCTCCGAGTACTAGTAAAAGTCTGGTAAGAATCTGGTAGACCGGCTAGAATATCCCAAGACTTTTTTGCACATTTTGTTGAACTAATGTGAGGAGTAATAGTGCACTTTACAGACAACACAATCAATGCATGATCCTGTGCATCTT
This sequence comes from Adiantum capillus-veneris, assembly GCF_014529385.1. Taxonomy (NCBI): domain Eukaryota; kingdom Viridiplantae; phylum Streptophyta; class Polypodiopsida; order Polypodiales; family Pteridaceae; genus Adiantum; species Adiantum capillus-veneris. Next base: position 43,151,897 of record NC_140935.1, on the reverse strand, counting down.
TTACATCCCAACGAGCTTGTTCTGCTATAGAAAAAACAACTCTAACAACAACAATCCTTGTAGCAAGACGTGCAACATCCTCAACATCACCTACATCATTAGAACTAGGAAGTACATCAATTTATTGTACAATATTCCAGACACCCTTTGACACAAGAACATGTTGCATCATGTAAGCCCACATAGGGTAATTGTCTCCATTCAATATGTCCTCAACAGCAAACGTCTTGAACACATCTGTGTTGTTGTTGACCATGACGAATGCCTACACTTGATGTGGAAACAGCTCGAAAATAGGAGAAATGAAGCGGGAACAACACGTGCTAAACATCACAAACCGTAAAATATTGTAAGGGACTTGTTATGCAAAAAACAACACTGACAAAAAATCTACAGAAAATGACAAAGAGTACTTACTACCTGTAGTGGAAACGGAGGCCGAAATGAGTTAAAGCTCACAAAAATATGTCGACCTGCAAACACTCACCAAAGCTCACAAAAATCTAAGAAAGTGAGTAGGCGTGTGATGGAGCTGTTTGCAAGACTAAGCCCGGGAGGATGCAACCTATTCTGATACCAATTGTTGAAATTAGGGTTGCGAGAAAACACACACAGCTTGGAGAAGTAGAAGGAATCTCAAGGCACACAACAGAGAGTGTATTACTTAGTGTGCAATGGAAAGATAGATAGCCCTAGAGTAATGGGCGTATATACAATGGAAGGGGGGGAAAAACCTCCTAGTGAGGGAAAAATGCCTTGACGGTCCTAAGTGTGTTCACAATCACTACCACATGTATATGGTAACAACTCCTTGGGTTGGCATAACTATTTGTTTGGTATCCAAAATTTGATCAGGTTACGAACATAAGGATTTTAATAGACTAACATGGAAGACATCATGAATTTTAAGGTTAGAAGGTAAAATCTTGTAAGCTTGATCACTTATCAATTTGACAATCTCATAGGGTCCGCAGTATCTCAGGCTAAGCTTCTTGGTCTTTCCCAAGTATAGGTTACTTTTCTTGGGCCTCACCCTAAGGAATACCTTGTCTCCTTCTCTAAAGATTCAGTCTAGTCTCCTCTTATCTGCATAATACTCTTGTCTGTCCTGAGCAGCTTGGATATCCTTACAAATCACCTTGGTTTGATCTTCCATGTCTTCGAGCATTTGCTTTCGGGCTTCTACCTTGATAGTAGAATCTAAGAAGTTTAACGGAGCCAAACATTCTTTTCCATAGAAAAGAGACTTAAATGGTGACATGCCTATGCTCAATGGTCAAAGTCATTATAGGGATATTCAACCAAAGGTAGATATTCAATCCATTTCTTATTTTCCTATGAACAATACGCTCTATGAATGTCCTCAATCTCCTGGTTTACTCTTTCAGCCTGACCATTTGTTTGAGGATGATATGATGTGCTAGAACACAGTCGTGTCCCGATGGCTTGAAAGAGTGAAGTCCAAAACTTTGAGGTAAATTTCGCATCCCTGGCTAATAATTCTCTTAGGTAGACCATGATGTCTAAAGATTTCCTTCACAAAGATTTGGCTAATATCAGAGGCAGTGAAGACAGTTTTTACAAGCATCATGTGAGCTACCTTAATAAGCATATCAACAACAAAAATTACTGAATCATAGCCTCCAACAGAGGGTAATCCTGTGACAAAGCCCATACTGATTCATTCCCATTTCATTTGAGGTATATCATGTAAAGAATGAGGATGCAAGAGAGCTACACAAGACAAGCACAAAGCACACAGAGATGGAAAGCTTCTTCTTCTTCTTTACAGAAAAGAGAGTACAAAATGACTAAGTGCTAAAGCTGAAAAGTAGCACATATGTACATGCGGTCACTAAGTGTGAACACGCTAGAAGCGTACTAGGCTGGCACTATAAGTGTAGTCCAGCTGTAGAATCACTGGCAGAGATCCTCCATGTCGGTCACCTAACGCGCCAGTGAGTAAATGCCGTAAGCGGCCAAGACCCGTAGTGGATGCCAGCTCAAGGTGTAGAGCTCGACATCTCAACACTCCCCCTCGAGCTCTGCATGTCGCAGAGTCCAAGCATAGTCCGGAAACGTCGAAGCTTCTCAGCTCCGAGGGCCTTGGTAAAGATATCCACTATCTGCTCCTCTGTGCTGACGTAGACCAAGTCGATGTCGCCCGCCAACACTCGCTCTCGAACGTAGTGGTAATGGACCTCTATGTGTTTGGTCCTGGCATGGAACACTGGGTTCCTAGCCAACTGCATGCTGCTGAGGTTGTCACAATGGATGAAAATCTGCTGGTCCACCTGCACTCCCAAGTCCTCAAGTAATGTGCGTAGCCAAGCTACCTCGCATGCCGCAACTGCTGCACCTCTGTACTCGGCCTCTGTGCTCGATAAAGCAACCGTAGGCTGCTTTTTGCTGCTCCAAGTAACAGCAGCACTCCCAAAAGAGAACATGAAGCCACTCGTAGATCTCCTATCAACAATGCTACCTGCCCAATCTGCATCTGTATACCCATACAATGCTAATGGTGCATCTGCTGCATAGAACAATGCGTAGTCAAGAGTACCTTGCACATACCTAAGTGTGCGTCGTACTCCATCCAAATGTGGCTTCCTCGGAAGTTGCATGAACTGACTCTCCAAGCCTACTGTGTAGCTCAAGTCTGGCCTCGTGATAGTCAAGTAGATTAGACTACCCACAATCTTCCTGTACATGTTGACATCCTCAACAACATCACCCTTCTCTGCACTCAGCTTTGCATTCACATCCAAGGGAATAGAAATTGGCTTACAATCAGCCATACCATACTTTGACAACATGTCCAAAGCATACTGTCTCTGTGATAGCCATACACCCTCTGGAGTCCTGATCACCTCAATGCCAAGAAAGTAGCGCAACTCGCCTAAATCTTTCATTTCAAACTCCTGTTTGAGAAGACCCTTCACATGGTCAATCTCCATAGCATTGTCACCAACAATAATAAGGTCATCTACATATATGGTAATGACCACAATCCCCACATCACTCTCACGTACATAGAGTGAATGATCAGCATGAGCTCTCCTAAAACCAATACTGACAAGATACTTGGCAATCCTGTCATACCATGCTCTAGAGCCTTGCTTCAAACCATACAAAGCTTTGAGAAGTCTGCATACATAATCTGGGTAACCTGGATCGACATAACCAGGTGGCTGATCCATATACACTTCCTCTTGCAACTCACCATTCAAGAAGGCATTCTTTACATCCATTTGATGCATAATCCATCCTCTAGATGCAGCCACTGCTATGACAGCTCTCACAGTTGTCATCTTTGCCACTGGAGCAAAGGTCTCCTCATAGTCTATGCCATACGTCTGTGCATAACCCTTTGCGACCAGCCTTGCCTTGTGATGCTCAATGTTACCATCAGCCTTATGCTTGGTTTTATACACCCATTTACAGCCAATAGCTTTCTTGCCACTTGGCAATGGCACCAACTCCCATGTGTTGTTTTCTTCCAATGCAGCCATCTCTTCATTCATTGCATCATCCCAATGCACATTTCCAACTGCATCCTCAAAACATGTGGGCTCCACATCCTGTATCACCTTAGCCATGTAGGATTGGTGATGCGCTAGATACCCATCATAAGTCAATTTCTGAACTGGATTTCTGACTCTATTAGATCTGCGCGGTCCTGGGTCACTCCTTTGCCCTCTAGCATCTTCTTGTACTTTCCTTACACCAGGTGTCTTGACAGCCGGAATTCCAAATTCCTCATCAAGACTTTGTTCAGAACCATCTGAATCCATGTCTACATGTGAAAAACCTGATGATGCATCAACCATAAAGGGAGGTTCATCAACCTTTTCCTTTTCTTTTCGTGATACATTCCCTGTACCTGTTGGTGGAGTAACCTGCGTACGTAGTCTACCATTCCATGGTTTCTCAACAGAGCCACGAGAAGAGGACTCTTGTGGTCCACTCAAAACCTGTGACTGTGGCCTCACATTTTGTACAACCACATCATCTTTTACATCAGCCCCAATAGTGCCATGTGCATTGCTGTACCAGCTGCTCATCTCATCAAAGACTACATCTCTGCTCACTCGTAATTCTCGTGTAGTAGGATTGTAGCACCTGTACCCCTTTTGTTCAAGGGAATATCCCACAAGAATACATTTCTCTGCTTTAGGATCCAATTTCCTACGCAACTCATCTGGTACATGCACGTAAGCTATGTAGCCAAACACTTTCAAGTGTGCCAAATCAGGCTTTGTACCTGTAAACTTTTCCTCAGGTGTTACATCATGCACCGCAGCTGTAGGTGTCCTGTTCATAATGTACACAGCTGTATTTACAGCTTCAGCCCAGAAATGATGAGGCATGTTCTTCTCATTCATCAATGCACGTGCAACCTCTGCAATGTGCCTGTTTTTCCTTTCTGCGACCCCATTCTGCTGTGGAGTATATCTGCATGTAAACTGCTTGTGTATGTTAGGAAATAAGACGTAGCTAAATAGATAATTGAGTAGATTACTTAATGGAGAGAGACAAATTTATATACACGAGATTATAGTGTAGAGAGAGAGAGAGAGAGAGAGAGAGTACACACGATATACGTGGTTCACCCAATGTGGGCTACGTCCACGGGAAAGCAGCCACTCAATGGCTTTGGTACTTCAAAACAAGAAGTACTTTACAAAGGGATTATACCCTTAATGGAGCTCCCGCCTTGCTTCACTCTCACCACCTCACACTCACCTTGTTGCATCAACTTTACACACTATGAAATGTGTGTAGAAATGGCCTCCTTTTATAGGCCAAAAGGGCTGCCCTCTCTTATGAGAGACAGCCATGTGTAGCCGCCCTTGTGCGAATAAGTCCAAATCGGACCCTCCAATCCGCCCATGTGTGGCCGCCCTTGAGAAGACAAGTCCGCTTTTGAATTCGGCCACCGGCCATTGAATTCGGCCACCGGCCACCGGCCATTGACTTCCGACCACCGGCCACCGGCCATTGACTTTCGACCACCGGCCATTGGCCATTGACTACCGGCCACCGGCCAACCGATCGGTTAATTTCCGACCACTTTCCGACCGCCGTCCGGCCATAATATTCCGGCGAAAAGGAATATTCCGGCGAAAAAAAGTCTTGGGGGCCTCCGCCCCCGAGGCCTTTAAAGTTGCCCCTGATTCTTGTCCATGAAAATTTTGGTTTCCGGTGAGTGATTTTCCTTCACGCACGATGGCTTCTCCTCATAATGGGGGCCTTACAAATGTGCGCTTTTACCACAGAAAATTACAAAGGTAAATCAGGCTCCATACTTAACAGTGTATACCATGCATTCGCAGAAAATCTGAAAAATAATTGGAGAAGTCCTCTCCCCCTCCATCTGACCTCAATGTCTTGATTTGCATATCTGTCTCCTTCTCAATCATGACTTTGAAGTCTTGAAAGTGACCAAACACTTCACTTTTGTTACGCATGAAGTAGACCCATACTTTCCTTGTATGGTCATCAATGAAAGAGACATAATACCTGCAACCATGTATACTTGCAGTATCGGTTGGACCCCAAACATCTGTGTGCACCACCTCAAGTGGCTTTTTACATACATTGCGCTCATGTGGAAATGAGCCCTTTGACTGTTTTCCAAACTGGCATGCTGCACACACTTTATGCATACCATCCACCTTGAATTTGGGCAAACCTTTTACAATCTGTTTTGATTGCATGCTGCGCAATCTCTGCTCATTGACATGGCCAATGCGTTTGTGCCAAATGTCAACATCAGCCACAACACCTGTGCCCTGTGCAAATAATGCAGCTTTTACCTCAGGCATGTCTACATTCAGCGTAAACATTCTGCCCACACATTTGCCCTCTGTGATCAGCTTACAACCATTCTGGAAATCTTCTACATAACAGCCATTTGGATTGAAGCGAACCTGCAAACCCTGCTCAACCATTTGTCCAACAGAAACAAGATTCTTTGTAATGTTTGGGACATGAAGTACATCTGCTAAGTACTTTGATTTCCCACTCTTCGTATTTAGAGGTATGTCCCCTACATGAGCAATGGGGTGAGCTGTGTCATCTCCTGTCTGCACATAGCCTGACACGTCTGGTTTGCGCATATCTCTAAACCACTCTCCACGAGACGTCATGTGATTAGAGGCACCTGAATCCACATACCAAACATCATCTTGGGTGGAATTCTCTGCAGTCATTGTATTCATTACATGTTGCATAACAAACATGCGCTCGTTTTTGCTGTCATCTGCATCTCTGCTAGTAGATGCATAGTTGCCTTGTTCTCTCTTTCTACTTGCTTTTCCCTTTGGACAGTCACGTGACATGTGACCTCTTTCACCACAAGTCCAACATTCTCTACTATCTGGAGTATGTTGCAGCCTGCTTGATCCTGCACCACGACCTCTTTGACTCCCCCTGCCTTGAGACTGGTTTCCCCTGCCACCTGTATTGTTTTGATTTGATTGACCTTCCAAAAATTGGCCCCTGCAACCCCTTGGGCCTCGACCACGACCTCTACCTCTACCTCTGTTGGAGTTAGAATAGAAGGCCTGTTCAGAATTATTTCTGCCATGAGAAGAAGATGTGTCAAGGTTCTTCTCCTTAAGAATAAGCATAGAAATCAAATCTTGGAACACGGGGATGTCGTCTCTTGTATTCATGGAAGACCTAAAATGTACATACTCATCTCCTAGACCATCCAAGCATGCACGGACAATGTCATCGTCTTCCACTGAGACTTTAATAGATCCAAGAGCCTCAATGATACTCTTGATCTTCAAAGCATAATCATTGATGGAGAGGTTGTTCCTCTTAACCTGATTTAGCTCCGACTTTAGTTGAAGCTTCCTAGCCTTGGTGTTCACCTCGAACACTCTGCCTAAGTTTTTCCATGCAATGGCGGGGGTTTCAGCATCCTGTAGATAGCCCATCATGCCATCTGTGATGCTCATAGAAAGCCAATACATCACTTTGCTCTGGCCTTGTTGCCAGTCCCTCAAAGCTTTCCTTTGTTCTGCTGTAGCATTTGCCTCGGGAATCTCTGGTTCCTTTTCATTGTCTCCTTCTACATAGTCCCAATAACCTTTTCCTTTTAGGAAATTTTTTATTATGAACTTCCATGCAGGGTAGTTATTTTTCTCAAGCTTCTCAGTAACAATCTGACTAAAACCGTCAGACATCTTGAAGCACTAAGACAAAATAGCTGCAATCTGCAAAAACCTGCAAATCTGCTGAACCTGCTATCGTGGTTCCTGTAACGCTTTCTACACTCAACGAGTGTCCACAATCAAGCGTTTCACAACCACTGTACTTGTACAGTAAATCTCTGTATACTGCACTTTGGAGACCTGTTCAGAAACTTGTGCGAACAAAGGGATTGTGATGCTCTTGCTCTCTTAGCCTCTCTTGCCTGCACCAGGCTCTGATACCATGTAAAGAATGAGGATGCAAGAGAGCTACACAAGACAAGCACAAAGCACACAGAGATGGAAAGCTTCTTCTTCTTCTTTACAGAAAAGAGAGTACAAAATGACTAAGTGCTAAAGCTGAAAAGTAGCACATATGTACATGCGGTCACTAAGTGTGAACACGCTAGAAGCGTACTAGGCTGGCACTATAAGTGTAGTCCAGCTATAGAATCACTGGCAGAGATCCTCCGTGTCGGTCACCTAACGCGCCAGTGAGTAAATGCCGTAAGCGGCCAAGACCCGTAGTGGATGCCAGCTCAAGGTGTAGAGCTCGACATCTCAACATATCAAAAGGTTGAAGTTGTCTAGGTAGTTTGATTCTTTCATCTTTAATCATTGGAGGAGAGACATTGCTTCACATAGTGAAGAACATCCCCCTTCATTCCTAGCCAAAAGTAGCTTCTTCTAACAACATTTAAGGTCTTTGCATACCCAGGGTGTCCTGAAGTTGGGCTATTATGAGCCTCAAATCGGATTTCTTTCTTCAGTGTTGGGTCCTGAGGTACACAAAGCCTTTGTAAAAAAAAAGACATCCTTTTGAGCAGAGTAATCCTTTTTTGATACATTCTTTGTGTCAAGAGTTATGCCTTGTTAAATCTGTAAGGATAAAATGTTGATAGTATGGGGCCGTCAAGGTTGATTTCTTAATTCTCTCCCACATCCGGTCTAAGCTATATGTCAAAAGTTGTATTCTTGAAGAAGTTCAATCCATCTTCTTTGCCTCATGTTGAGATTGTGTTGTGTAAAGATCCACTTCAAGATTTTATGATCAATGACTAACTAAAATTTGCACAACTGAGAGGATAATGTCTCCATAGCTTTAATGCATCGACAATTGCTAAGAGTTCCAAGTCATGGGTTGGATAATTATTCTCATGATCTTTGAGCTTTCAAGAAGTATAGGCTATTGGCCTACCTTCTTGAGTAAGGAATCCCCCTAAAGTGATCTTGCTAGCATTTTCTATAACTTCAAACTCCTTGCTGAAATTGGGAAGCTTAAGAATAGGAGTTGATACTACGTAACCTTTTAACTTTGCAAAACTAGCCTCGTGTTCTACTCTCCATTTTATTCTCATTCTTTTCTTTAATAATTCTTTTAAAGTTGATGCAATGAGAGCATAATCCTTCACAAATATCATGTACCATCATGTGATTCCAAGATATCCCCTTATTTCACTGACGCAAGAAGGTTGAGTCCATTCTACGATGTCCTTAACTTTATCTAGGTTGATTGAGATACCTTTGGAAGATATAATAAAGCCAAGATAGCTGACTTGGGAAGAACAAAAGGTACATTTACTCTTCTTAGTATAAAGTTGATGCTGGCATAAGAGCTGTAATACTTTACAAACATGCTCTTCATGATCTGCCTCATCTTTAGAATAGATCAAGATATCATTAAAGAAAACTAAGGCAAAATCCTATAGGGGTAAAAGCATGGTTTGGTGGTACAAAAAGTAGTGTCCTTGACACAACATATTCTTGGTGATTATTGTGTGTAAAAACCATGGGCATTTTTTTGGAATTGGGGAGGGCAAATAAACTTCTTTTTGAAGTGGACGTTTTTTTAACTTTAGAAGCATGCAATCCTAAGAAGAGGTGGGGGGTCACGGCGGGGCCGGGGGGTGGGGTTACGGTTGGGAGATTTTACTCCAGCACCGGTTCTCTCTCAGTTTTGAACCTTCTTGCCTTCCTTTCCGCCTCCATAGCCACTGAGCTGCTGTGTTCGAGAGCTCTTTCTCTCTCTCTATTTGGAAATGGATATTAGCGCAGGAGATTACTCGCTTGGTGATGCTCAAGACCTTTCTTTGGACGATGAGATAGAAGGTGATGCTCAAGACCTCTCTTTCAACGAGGTAGAAGGTGATGCACAACTCCTCTCTATCGACGAGATGGAAGGTGACACACAGTTCCTCTCTTTTGACGAGGTACAAGGTGGCCCAAGAAATGTTCAGCAGATGCACATCAATTCCATTAGCACTAGTATTCCAGCTACATGTACCGGTAATCAGGATTTTCTTCATGATTATTGGACTGCAAAGAAACGCGCACAGAGAAGCAAGGAAAGACATCCTACGTCTGCTCTTGGATTACGGGAAGCTAGGTTAAGAAATAACATTTGTGCAGCGGTGGCTCGATGTTGGCACAAGCAAACAATAGGGATTGTAAAGAATGAGCAGAAGGAAATATTCTGACAACTCCTGGACCACCAAACATTTTCCTTGCTGCAACAATCAAATTTCAGCAAAGTCGAAGACACTGTTGTATCGGGTGTGAGCAACACTTTGACTCAAATCAAGGTCCCTCATTCAGCAAGTGAACTTTTTATAAAGAGAAGCTCTTTGGCAATGATTCTGAACAATAGTACAAACTCACAATCAGTAAACCAATCCAGAATAGCTAGTGTCCTAGGGATCCATTGAAGGAATATAGTTGCAGCAAGCTCACGGCTAGAGAATAAAGATGAAGATGAAGTGTTGCCATTGAGTGCTTGTGAGAGACAATTGCCATGAGGAACCGTTATTACCAATGAAACAAGAGATTTGGTATATGCCTTTTGGACATCAGACAACAGAGTTTCACCCAACAAGAAAGACATATGCAAGATGAGAATTGGAAGGAAAAGTGTCATCAAACATCCTATACATCTACTCGACGAATCTCAGGTACCAACAACTTCTATTAATTGTACATCTTGTTTGGTGCTACTTAACGCTTATTTGGTCCAGACAGTACCAAATTTGGTAGTCTGCTGTACGGCAGAGGGTGTTTATTACCGTACCAAAGAATATCTATAAAGTACCAAATCCTAGCTATCGAGTGCCAAAGCCTGTCCATAGAGTTTAAAATCCTCTCTATAGAGTACCAAAACCTAATTATCCAGTATCAACGCCTATGTATAGAGAACCAAAAGTCTATTTACAGAGTACCAAACTCAACGGATACCACCAAAGCCTCTTTGTAGAGTACCAAATCTTATCACTAAGGACCAGGATCTATTTGTTGGGGTATAAAGCCCAATGTGGTCGCCCAGGTAAGTGGGCGGGCCGCCAGGTATGTACACATATTGTTTTGTAAAAACCTAATAAGAACTCACTATGCTCTACACATTACAGTAGAGCGAGTTCACCATATCGTCGTGCTCTTCTTCTCGCACTCTCTCTCGCGTCTCACTTCCGCTCGTACTCCTTCAACTGGTATCAGAGCTCAGATCGAGGCTCGGGGCAGCACTGCAGGAGGCTAGAGTCACCAGCTCAGATTGGAGTGAAACTCGACAGGCGAAGACACCCTGTAAATAGTGAAAGAGTACGAGCGAAAGTGCGACGCGAGAGAGAGTGCGAGAAGAAGAGCACGACGATATGGTGAACTCGCTCTACTGTAATGTGTAGAGCATAGTGAGTTCTTATTAGGTTTTTACAAAAGAATATGTGTACATACCCGGCGGCCCGCCCACTTACCTGGGCGACCACATTGGGCTTTATACCCAACAACCTCCCACTTAAAGTCCAATGTGGTACTTTAAGTGTGAGAGAAGCTACTAGACAAGCTAATATACAAGAGATGTAGAGAAGTGATGTACTACCCTACACCTAACTGGTTGCGAAAATGCGCAAAGCTCTCTGAGGGAAGCCCTTTTGTAAGTAGATCAACAGGATTTTCTGTGGTGTGAACTTTGACAAGCTGAAGTTGCTTATCCTCGAGCATTTCCCTGATGAAATGATACTTCACATCCACATGCTTTGTCTTTGAGTGATAAACTGGATTGCGAGCCAATTGTATAGCACTTTGACTATCACAATATAACACAGGAATCTCTTCTTTGATTCCCAAATCTGTTACTAGTCGATTAAGCCAAATTGATTCTTTGCATGCCTCTGATGCTGCAACATATTCAGCCTCTGTAGTAGACTGAGTAGCACAATCTTGTAATCTAGAACGCCATGATACTGCTCCACCAGCCAATGTAAAGACATACCCTGACGTAGACCTTCGGTTGTCTAAGTCACCTGCATAATCTGAGTCTGTAAAACCCTTTACACTTAGCTCCTGACTCCCATAGCATATACGCATACTCTTCGTAGCTTTCAGGTATCTCAATATTCCTTTCACTGCCTCCCAATGTTTCTTGCCTGGGTTTGACATGTATCGACTTACTACTCCCACTGCAAATGCAATGTCTGGGCGAGTAGCAATCATTGCATACATCAAACTACCCACTGCAGACGCATATGGAATCTTATCCATCTTGTTTGCTAAGTTTCACATATGGTGGCAATGGAACACTCAATGCCATTCCCTTCTCCATATTGAAACGTTGCAAAACCTTGTCAATATACTCTGTTTGAGATAACCAAATCAACTTCTTTGATCTGTCTCTCTCAATGCGCATACCAAGTATATGACTTGCCTCACCCATGTCTTTCATGTCAAACGATTTTGCCATCTTTGACTTCAAAGCTGAAATTTCTTCCAAGTGCTTGCCAGCAATCAACATGTCATCCACATACAAAATGAGGATCAGCCAATTTCCATCCTTAGCCTTCTTTGTATATAGACAGTGATCGAACTCACTACGTTTGTAGCCTTGAGAAAGCATAAACTTGTGGAATTTATGGTACCATGCCCTCGGTGATTGTTTTAAGCCATAAAGACTCTTTAACAACTGGCATACCCAATCTTCCTTGCCTTTCTCAACAAACCCTTCTGGCTGCTGCATGTAAATTTCCACATCTAAATCACCATGCAAGAACGCTGTCTTGACATCCATTTGGTGCAACACCAAATCTAATATGGCAACCAATGCAAGAAAGCATCTCAATGTAGTCATCTTGACCACCGGAGAGAAGACTTCATCAAAGTCAATTCCTTGTTCTTGCTTAAAGCCCTTGGCAACAAGCCTTGCTTTGTACTTTGGCTGACTATCATGAGCGGTGATCTTATACCTGTAAAACCATTTACAGGGTAGAGCCTTTTTGCCCCGTGGTAATTTAACAAACTTCCATGTCTGGTTTTTATGCAGAGCTGTCATCTCTGACTGCATGGCCAATTGCCAATTCCCGGAGTACTTCATTTGCACTGCTTCCTTGTAACATGAAGGCTCATTGAAATCAATCAACATGACATAGTTCATAGATGGAACAAACCTATCAGGAGGTCGCGTGACACGTCTAGATCTACGCACAGTAGGTGGCTCAGGCTCAGCCACAACCTGTGGTTCCAATCTATCCTATCCTTGCTCCTAATGAGCCCTGAAATTTTGTCTTGCACGTGCAGGTCCATCTTCTTGGAAGACAACTCTTCTAATATCCTCAACCCTCTCTGGTTTAGAATGATATTTGGATTCATTAAAGTGAACATCATTACTGCGGACAACCTTTCTGGATTCGGGATCCCAAAGTCTGTACCCCATCTCACCAGAATTACCTAGCCTAGAAAGTGCACTCTCTACTCTTTGGCTCAAGTTTGTTCCTAAATTCCTTTGGAACGTGAGTATATGCCTCACAGCCAAAAACTCTGAGATGCTTGTATGAGGGCATTTTGCCTGACCATACCATCTCTGGCACTGAATCCTTCTACAAAACCTTGCTAGGAGATCTATTTACAAGATGAACAACTATTGATACAGCTTCTGCCCAAAACCCATTTGGCAGCTGTGCATTAGACAACATACTTCTGACCTTCTCTTGTATGGTCCTATTCATCCTCTCAGCAACACCATTTTGAGGAGGCTTGTAAGGAGCAGTAAGTTCACGTTTTATACCTTTTGACTCACAAAAGTCCTGAAAGGCCTTTGAAACATACTCTTCACCATTGTCAGTGCGTAAACATTTAAGCTTCTTGCCATTCTGATTCTCCACAAGTGTCACAAACGTTTTGAAAACACTAAACGCTTCATCCTTGTGCTTGAGAAAGTAAACCCATACTTTCCTCGAGTCATCATCTATAAATGTCATAAAGTAAGAAGCTCCCCCTAGAGATAGGTTAGGCATAGGTCCACACAAATCACTATGAACAAGTGCCAACTATGTATCTCTTCTACTGCTTCTATGCTTATGTGGCTGCTGTGTTTGCTTACCATACAGACAATGTTCACAGAATTCAAAATCATTAAATGAAAAGCCACGCAAATAACCAGAACGAGACAAGATTTCCATTCCCTTCTTGGACATATGTCCTAAACGGCTATGCCACAAAGAAACGTTCGGCTGCTCGGTTACATTGATTACATTTTTAGAGACATTTGATACATAAATCATGTAAAGTCCTCCAGACTTTACTCCATGTGCTACTATCATAGAACCCTTGGATATCTTCCACATGTTCTGTCCAAAAATGGTGACGTAGCCAGCATCATCAAGTAAACCTGTGCTGATCAAGATCTTTGTAATTGCGGGAACATGTCTCACATTCTTCAGCGTGAAAGAAGAGCCATTCTGAAACTTCAATTGAACATCTCCAACACCTAAGATCTCACATGTCTACCCATTGCCTAGCCGAACATGATCTTTAGTGGTCACATAAGAAGTAAACCACTCCTTGTTTGGAGACACATGAAGTGATGCCCCTGAGTCTATTATCCAGTCACTCAGTGCATTTCCATCAGATGCTGTAAGAAGAGCTGAGTCCATTGTATTCTTCAAGAAGTAGATTTCTCCTGACACTAGACTGTCATCCTCTGCAACAGTGTTTGTCACATTTATTTCTTGAATCTTCACTGAGGACTTGTTCTTCTCACCATGGTCTTCAGCTTTCTCTTTGCCTTTTTCTGCTTTCCATTCTCTGCAGTCTCTTTTCATGTGACCCTTCTTGCCACAATGGTAGCATTCTATGTCACTCTTGCCTTTAGCACTGCGGGACTTTCTACGAGACTGATTCCTCTTTCCACCTTTGTACTTTTATTTGGTCCTTCCCCTGACAACTAAGGATGTTCCTTTGCCTTTGTCCATTGTCTTTCTATTGGTTTCTTTAGTAAGCAGACTTCCTTCTACACCTGCTATGTTCAAACCATCTGGAGGTGCAGAATTACTCGAAGCTGTGCGAAAAGTGTCCCAACTTTCTGTCAATGTGATCAACAGGAACATAGCTCTAACAGGTTCATCAAACTTGACACCTTGAGCTGACAACTGACTATAGATTGTGTTGAATTCATTCAGATGATTGGACATAGGTGTCCCTTCTTTCATCTTCAAGTCAACAAGCTTCTTAAGCCAGTATACCTCTGAAGCTGCACTCTACTTCTCATAAAGATCACTCAGCTTTAACCATGCTTGATAAGCCGACATCTCGTCTGCTACATTGAAGTAAACGCTTTCTACCAAAGTCAGCATAATGGTAGAAAGTGCCAATTCATCCATTTCTCTCCATTCATCTTCGTCCATATCTTCTGGTTTTATCCCCTTGAGCTTTATAGGTTTTATCTGCTTCTTTTGTACCAACACGTGCCAAATCTGCTTCTTCCACAATGGGAAATTGGTTCCATCCAGCTTCTTGATATTGTAAAGAGCAGTGTCCTGTGATCCAGCCATAGCTACGCTTCACAGTAGTTTACTTTTCTGGGAAAAATTCGGCAGAGTTTCCCCTGTAAACTGACCTCTGAACCAATATCAACCTGTCAAATGAACCAAGAAAGCTTCAGATTCTGCAGAAATTTTGGCAGAGTCTCCTTTGTAAAATGGCTCTGGTGTACTAAAAACCAGACCAAAAAATAGCTCAAAAAACACTGTCTCTCTGACACTGTAAGCTGCGGGTAAACCTGTCCTGCACCTGTACTGTCTCTGACTGCCCTGTCATTGTCTTGTAAGCATAGACTACGACAATGCCTCAACGGCAGTAAAGCAAAGATGCAATCCCAACTGTCTAACTCACAGTCAATACATCCTAGCTGCCTATCTAAGGGTGCTCGAGGGATTGCTCCAAGACCTGTATCACCGAAAGGATCTCAACATTCGAGAATCCCCCAGCTCAATAAAACCTCACTCGACCCTCAACAAAGGCTGCAGTAAATCTGACAGTACATAGACTTCCCACAAAGTCATACATCCACAAATTTCCCACTGTATGTTGCAACCGCTGCGGCGGTTGTTTGCTGCGTGACTCACAGCCAGCAAACCCTCAATAGACATACATCATCTCTGACAATACATCCCATGTGGAAGTACCTGCAATGTCAGGATGAAATCTGGAATATCAAGCAGCAAACACAAGCTACCTGATGAACTAGTGGATGTCGCCTACAGTCTGTGTAGATGTGCCCGTGTCGTATGTGACACGCCTGCAAGAACTGTGAGCCGTCCTTCGATGTGTAGACAGCCACAAATTAACACTCTGGGAGTGTCGATATCCTCAGCACCTGCAGTCGTAGGCCGAAAACCCGAAATTTGCAGAGTCGGATCTGCACCCGGATTTGCACCCGTCGAGACCACGTAGTCGAAAATGGCCTGCACAGAACTTTGTCGAAGCCGAACGGTGATCGAGATGACCCTAGAATGAAATTCTGAGAACACCAGGTCCTTCGGGCTCTCACACGAGATTTGGGGCCGTGTCTTCGCCTGTCGAATTTCACTCCAATCTGAGTTGGTGACTCTAGCCTCCTGCAGTGCTGCCCCGAGCCTCGATCTGAGCTCTGATACCAGTTGAAGGAGTACGAGCGGAAGTGCGACACGAGAGAGAGTGCGAGAAGAAGAGCACGACGATATGGTGAACTCGCTCTACTGTAATGTGTAGAGCATAGTGAGTTCTTATTAGGTTTTAACAAAAGAATATGTGTACATACCTGGCGGCCCGCCCACTTACCTGGGCGACCACATTGGGCTTTATACCCCAACACATTGAACAACTAAATCCGGTACTCAATAGTACCAAATCCGGTAGTCAATAGTACCAAATTTGGTAGTCAACAATACCAAGTGTATTCCACACTATGTGCTTTTTAGTGATTGAGTCAACTTGATTTTTTGGCCCTGAGATTTATATGTTCTCTCTATCTAGTTATCTGTTAGTATGTTACCTTTCATTACATTACTGTTTCAGTTGTCCTCAGTTTATGTGCATTAAAGTACCAAATTTGGTACGTTTTGGTACTGTTGAACTTGGGTGCACGTCTGTCCACTATTATAGTACCAAATTTGGTACTTTTTGGTACTGTTGAACTTGGGTGCACGTCTGTCCACTATTACAGTACCAAATTTGGTACTTTTTGGCACTGTTGAACTTGGGTGCACGTTTATCCACTATTACAGTACCAATTTGGAACTGCTTGAACTTGCTGTATCACTTATGGTTTACTTTATTGCTCTATCTGGTTCTGTGTTTGTATGTTACCTTTCATTACATTACTATTTCATTTGTCCTCACTATATCTCTACTTTTTGGTAATGTTGAACTTGGATGCACGTCTGTCCACTATTACAATACCAAATTTGGTACTTTTTGGTACTGTTGAACTTGGGTGCACAACTGTCCACTATTATAGTACCAAATTTGGTACATTTTGGTACACTTGAACTTGGGTGCACGTCTGTCCACTATTATAGAACCAATTTAGTACTTCTTGAACTTGCTGTATCACTTATTGTTTACTTTATTTCTTGGTATTTTTCAGTTTGTCTATTCGTATTTGATACGACCACCTTGAGCAATGTCTAGAAATACGTTGATAACATGAAAGGTATGCCAAACATAGATGCTATCTACCTCAAAAATTAAAATGTTGGGCAACCTGGTTAGCTCCAAGAGGTTTCAACAGAATTAGTCAGAGGTTTCAACAGTAGAGATCAAGATACCAAGACAGTCTGAACAAGAAAAGTGGTTTTTCATTATGTATAGTATCGGGTTACAAAATTTCATTATTTACATGATTATGGCAATCTCCTACCTCGGGGGATCAAATTTATAGGAGTACCCCTCCATCTGTATGAAGTAATCAGTAATATACCCAGAAATATCATCTTCAGTGTCAAAGATTGGGTTTTTGCGAGTATACGATGTTGGGTACAGATCCCTTATCCACCCGAGCAACCAAGGCAAAACAAAATACAACAAGTAAAATGGGTAATCGGTTCCTACTACCATGGGATCGTATGATCGGATTTCCATACAATTTTCATAGTCATTTTTAAGAGACTTATATCTACAAATATCTACAAGAATAGTGTAACTGGCATCGTATTTCGGGTGCTTTGCCCATAGCGTCCGTAGCTTCTTTAGGAAAACGGGCTTATCGCCCATGTGTTTGGGCACAAACGGCACCTCCGACATACAAGGCCACCATATTTCACAGTCCTCTTGGGAGAGAATTTCTACTAATGCCAAAAAACGAGGTTAGAGGTATGCGTAACTTATGTCTTGCAACATTCAAAGTGGGCATGCTTTACCTGCAAAATATTTTTTCCTTCTATGGTTGGGGAAGCACGCGTTCACCATGCGTAACAATTTTTCCCTTCTACAGCAAGACCACAACACTAGGCTGGCTTTCTGTTTAAGCCCTAGGATGAATTGCTCCGCATCCGGCCTTACAAGACAAATTACACCCTTTTGGAGATAGACTACCCGTGGCATGTGCTCGTTTGGCAGGCACTCAAGTTCCTCAGGTATTTCGCTGCAGCTGGTTATTAGCACGCCATTAAGATCAAGCACAATCATCCGCCCGCGTCTAGCAGCCACATCAGGCTGCAGCAATGTGCTTGTCGGTGTCTCGTCTAGCCACCAACTTACTACAGCACCTGTTAAATATGGAGCCTCATTTACCTTGTAATCTTCTGTGGTAAAAGCGCACATTAGTAAGGCCCCCATTATGAGGAGAAGCCACCGTGCGTGAAGGAAAATCACTCGCCGGAAACCAAAATTTTCACGGCCAAAAATCAGGGGCAAGCCGGAATATTATGGCTGGCCGCGGCCGAAAAGTGGTCGGAAAACAACCGGTCGGTTGGCCGGTGGCCAAGGATTTCAAAATGACGTGATCACACTATAATTTCAGATTAATAACAATAGAAATGCAAAAAAACAAATATTTTATTAATTGACATTCATCTTTTTTGACCTCCAGGGAGACCGGCTCGTAGCCCGCTGGGCTAATTAGTTGGCCCGCCGGCCCGGCCGTGGCTATATAAAGGTGACGCCGGTGCTTGTCTTTTCACAAAAGAGGTACATTGAAAAGTATTCACCAAACTTTCTGGAAGCTTTCCACATTCTCAAAGCAGTGTAGCAGTAATTTTTTAAACCCTTCCTTATTTTATTGATGTTTTTTGCGTTAAAACTTAAAGGTTTAAAATTTCTTGTACCAAATCATCGTACGTGGATGCACAGGCACATGGTTGCAATTGCGGCTAGGTGTGTCATTGCAAAAGCGTAGGGTGACTATGTTTTATATTGCTCCCAGTCATTCATGCTTCGGCACATGGTTGCAATTGCGACTAGGTGTGTTGCTGCTAGAATGACAGGAGCATTTGTTTGAAAGAAGTAACCGTGCATGAATGCACTGGCACATGGTTGCAATTGCGGCTAGGTGTGTCATTGCAAAAGCATAGGGTGATTATGTTTTATGTTGCTCCCAGTCATTCATGCTTCTGCACATGGTTGTAATTGCGAGTAGGTGTGTTGCTGCTAGCATGACAGTAGCATCTGTTTGAAAGAAGTCACCGTGCGTGGATGCACTGGCACATGGTTGCAATTGCGGCTAGGTGTGTCATTGCAAAAACGCAAGATGACTATGTTTTATGTTGCTTCCTGTCATTCATGCTTCGACACATGGTTGCAATTGCGACTAGGTGTGTTGCTGCTAGATTGACGGTAGCATCTAATGCATGGATGTGTGCTCAAATAATTTCATAATGCTTCATATGCTTGAATCTTGAAAGAAGACATCGTGCGTGGATGCACTGGCACATGGTTGCAATTGCGAATAGGTGTGTCATTGCAAAAGCATAGGATGACTATGTTTTATGTTTCTCCCAGTCATTCGTGCTTCGGCACATGGTTGCAATTGCGACTAGGTGTGTTGCTGTTAGAATGACAGGAGCATCTGTTTGAAAGAAGTCACCGTGCGAGGATGCACTGGCACATGGTTGCAATTGCAGCTAGGTGTGTCATTGCAAAAGCGTAGGGTGACTATGTTTTATGTTGCTCCCAGTCATTCATGCTTTGGCACATGGTTGCAATTGCGACTAGGTGTGTTGCTACTAGAATGACAGGAGCATATGTTTGTAAGTTGTCGTACAGTGAGGCATTGGAAATGGTTGCAATTGCAATTAGGTGTGTCACTGCAAAAGCGTACGAGATCTATGGTCTATATTGCACCTTTTTTTTTCACGTAGAAAAGATCCAAATGCAGTGGCACATAGTTATATTTCACAGTGTGTTGTTTGCAATAATACCATTGCAGGCAAAATGGATCCTTCTGCTACTTCAATGATAGAGTTCAAAAATAAAATTAGACAATTGTTGATTACGATCGTCAGTGAACTAGATCCCGACGATATAGCACAGATTGTTGCAGATGAGTCTAGATTGCAATCATTATATAGTGAGATTGCCCGCAAAATGTTGTTGTTATATCCAGACAAAACAACCGAATCAATAAACTCATTACTGAGTAGTTGGGTGGGCAATTTTCCCAAGGTGGCCTTTGATTTGAAAGAGGAATGCCCTCAAGAAGTAGACAAGGGTAAGATAGCGCATTGGAACACTAGACGGAGAGCTGAAAAGGAGAGGTCAAGGCGAGCATCCCACATAGACACACAGTTTGGCCTAAGCAAGAAAATGCGAATGGCTGCCACCAGGGTTGTGGGGAGCAGCCAAGTTGGAGAACCGTTTATTGAGGAGGCTGCCATTGAGGGAACATCCGGTTCTACTGCTTCTGCCAGTCACCTAGAGAGAAGTATATACAATTCTGAATGTAGTATGACTCTGGGCATTCCAAATAAGTCCATTAAGAAGATCAAGAAACTTGGGTCAGGGGCTTATGGAACAGGGTGGAAAGTTCAAATCAAAGGGATTAGTTTCCTTCCTGCAACGAATACTTATTGTGCCAAGGAGTTCAAATGACAGGCCAAGCATCAGTGGAAAAGCTTTGCATCAGAAAGTGGGGTAGATCTCAACCATAGAGGGATTGTGAGGAGTATTGCCCACTCTGTAATGTTGCCATGGTTTCTGATATTCCCCTACTTCAATGGGGGAACTTTAGGTGATCTTATGGAGACAGTGCCCCATCCACATGGCTCTTTCACGATGCTTGTAGTGCATCAAGAGGGGAAAGGAAAGATCCCTGCAGACTTTAAATGGGAGCAGCCCTCTGAAGACCAGAAAACACGTATCAAGAGCCTGTGCAATCATGCTCCCTCGTTGATCCATGCCTTGGTGAAGGCATTGAGATTCGCACATGACGAGGGAGTGATCCACAATGATCTCCATCCATGGAACATCATGTTGGACTTTACCAAGGATCTCACTCCCCGTATTGGAATAATTGATTGGGGATTGTCTCTGCGTGTTGGCTTAGAGACACAAAAGACCAACAATACCGATGAAAACTGGCAAAAGCTTCATCCTTGGCGAGCTCTTGAGTTACTGGATGGCAATCACCCGTGCCCATGGACCAAGGCCACAAATGTGTACGCCATAGGATGGGTGATATGGCAATTTTGTAAGTTTTGTGGAGAGTTCTCTGACTACTACAACACAAATTGGTTCTAACATAAGGTTTCAGTGGAGGTACAAGCCATATCTAGGATTGTTGTGGAAGGTTGGGTGAGGAAGCAATCCACAGAGAGAAAGACCTTGGCACTTTTGGACGAAGAATTAGAAAGATTTGAAGCCCAGCCAGAACGATGCTTACGCCCTCCCTCTGAAATGAGTGTAGCCTTTTTTTGATGGATATATGATGTACTTTATGAAGCAGGGTTTTGTGAGACTTTTGACTTATACAAGCACTTTTAAAATTTGGGTTTTATGCGCCATGGATGATGTATGAGTAATAAAAACACTTTGTTATATCTCAATAGACAACAAATTTTCTATGAGTTTTGTTTTTTCTCTTAAGTTTTAAGCAATAAGCCATGTGGAATCACTGATTGTCATTCATTGATTTAAAAAATGGTGGTTACTCTTATATCAATTGATTGTCGTAAGATGGTGGTTATTCTTATATCAATTGATTGTCGTGAAATGGTGGTTACTCTTATATCAATTGATTGTCGTAAAATGGTGGTTACTCTTATAGCAATTGATTATCATTAAGTTTGTATGCCGTAACTGAAGTATAGTGTTTAATCAGGATATGGATAATGATAATCAAAGGGCTAAGTGCGCTTTTGAGCGTCTCAGATCCATGTGTCAAAGCGGTGGAGTGAATGACACCGCTCGAATTGCAGCTCGTTGCTCCCAGTGGGCCAACCCAGTGGGTAGACAATGGAAAGAGGTGAACTCTAGGATTGACCGAGAAATGGTTAAATCCATATGGCCAGGCATTGCACATGACAACATCAAGAAAGGCCGACTCAAGCTATCACAATGCATTAATGCAGACATACGAGACAATGGAGAGAACATATATCTCGATTTTATGGGTCATTCTATGCATCATATGGATTGTCCATTGTGGTTTTCCAAGATGTTATACATGCATTATGTCTTGGGTGAAGCAGTGGACTTCAGCTCAAGGACACCTCATATGACGGTTGAGGACATTCGCAGCAGTGCAATCACCGTCACACGGCAAGAGATGTCATTGGCACTAGAAGGTGCATGAATGGAAGTGCACCAAGTTAAGAAGGAGCTTCAAACTCAACTCAGGCAAGCATCACAAGCTACACAAGGCTCTCATGCACAAGCAACCCTAAATAGAGACTTGCAAAGGGAGGTGAAGGTGCTATCTCGCCACGTAAAAGAGTTAGAGGCGACTATAAAAAAACAAAATGCTGCCACATTGATTGAGCACCCAACATCTATTGAGGCCCCTCTAGCTTCTGGTGAGCACGGTGGTCCTTGCCCCATATGAAGATCATTCTTTCATGAGTGGTGTGGTCACTTCAGCTTGCCATGCGGACATATGTACCATATATCATGCTTGATGCAAAGCATGATGAATAGCTTTCATTGTGCTATATGTGAGTATGAGATATCCAAAAAGCTATATGCAATGTTCAAAATGGCTGAAGACTATAATACGCTTAAAGGTCAGCGTGAATAGGAGAATGAAGATATTCTCACAAATATTTCACTATCACTTGGATAGTTTTTGTAACATTTGAAACCATTTACTCGTTGTCTTCCGAGAATTTATTAGTGAATTGTGAATTGTCTTCACTTTAGCTTCAATTATGATATGTGATAATGCAAAGATTTGTTAGGGCTTTGTATATTATGAAGCTTTAATAGTGATTTGTGGCCTTGTAAAGGTTTTTAAGGGCTTCCTTTATTATTAAGCAAATGTCTAAACCTTAAACTAAATATAAAAAAAAGCTTATAAGATAAACAGTTTTTGAACTTAAACAGAAGTCACTCAATGGATTCGATAATCTATTAATTAAACCACCGTCGCTTGCTGCGGGTCAAAGTTGGTTCAATTTCCAAATTCTCTTCAATCTCTTCTAAAGTACAGGTAGTTTCTACTTCATGAGTTTCCCCTTGCAGCTCACTGTCTTCGTCCACCTCATCATTGGTTGCATCATAATTCCAACGTGGCATCTCCTCTTTGTAGTTCTCAGCTTGCACTCTTGCCAATAGCCGATGGTTGCAGTACATATACACCAATTTTTCAGCTCTTGAATTTAGAAGGAGGTTTTTGATGGTGGAATGTACATATTTATATGTACTCCAGTTTCTCTCAGAACTTGAATTGGATGCACATTGGGCTAGGATTCTAACAGCTAGGTGTTTAAGGGTGGGTGCACTACCACCATTCATCATCCACCACTTCCACGCTGGTTGCTCCGTGGCAAGTTTCTGCACAAATTCTGTACCAAACTTACCCTCTTTGAGTTCAAACTTCGTAAGATCAGTAACAGCTGATGCATGCTCATCAAGATCAACATAAAACCTGCCTATCACATCATAAAAGTCTTCCAGCACCTCCTCATCAAGTTTTTCTATTTCCATTGCGCAATATTGTGGATCCAATAAGAAAGCTACGATGTGTAGTGGACTATGTTCTCCAACCCATCAACCATGCACATACTTTCTCAGAATTTCTCTCCTCTTTTGAGTGAATGGTGTCTTCCAAGGCTTCACAATTGGCTCCTGGGGCTCCTATGGATTTTTAAGGCTTTCTTGAACACTCCACCAAGCCATCCACACCTTACCTATGTTAGGAAAGGCAGAATCCAGTTGGCGTAATGCGAGCATAATTGGCATCATGACATTGTGCACATCCACCACATCATCCTAGAAGTGGCGATTAGCTAGTAGATCTCTGATCACCCCTATTTTTCTTTTTATCTTCTCCCTTTGACTGGCTTCCCATTCTAAAAAAGCGACACAAACAAATGTCTCCATCACAGCATTCTTATTTTTTATTAGTGATTCTACCGTATAGTAGTTGGTGAAAAATCTCGTTTCGCATGGCAATTTTAACATAGTAGACATCCTCTGACGCTTCAAAACAAACTTGAATATTAAGCGAGCATTGTCTACTATCCATTTGAACCACTCTGTGTCATTACTCTTGTACCAATCTTGCAATACCAAGTTCAAGCTGTGTGTACTGCAGCCAACACTATATAGGTGAGAGAAGCGATTTTCAAGTATCCTACCTGCAGCCCTGCAATTTTTGGCATTGTCCATGATTACTTGGACAACATTTTCTTTTCCAAGTTCCTCAACTGCGTCGCCAATGATGTCAGCTATAAAACTGCCAGACTTTATTTGACAAGATCTATCCACAGCTTTGATAAAACATTCACCACGAGGACATACAAGCATGATGTTGATCAATGGCCGCCTTTGAACGTTGGAACAACCATCGCTAACTATGGTGTATCCAGATTGTTCTGTTGCATTTAATATTACCCTTTGAATATCCTGTTGTGTGCTTGTGTAACATTTATCCAACAATTGGTTTCTCATATGGTGATATGTTGGAGGGGTAAATCCAGCACCATACTCCCCAATGCGTTTCCAAGGTGACTTCCATGCATCACGGGTGACAATGGCCAATGATCCCCCAGTGAAATAGACGAATTTAGCTAGTGCAAGTTGTGCTTCTTCTAAGGCAAGCGTTTTGAAGCTCGTTTGTAAGCTAACCTGTCTACTTTTTGACGATCCTACCTGATAGTCAGGAGATCCATGGTTTGGAGGTGTAGTTCCATCGATATGA
Organism: Adiantum capillus-veneris; assembly: GCF_014529385.1. NCBI lineage: Eukaryota > Viridiplantae > Streptophyta > Polypodiopsida > Polypodiales > Pteridaceae > Adiantum > Adiantum capillus-veneris. The sequence goes on along the minus strand of NC_140935.1, from coordinate 43,127,105 downwards.
GAAGTTGGTTCCCTGCTTTGAGTGCTTCCATTGGTGGGCGTTACACCCAATGATCCCTCGTCCTGGTTTGATCTTATCGATACCGGGGTGTGATGGTCGAAAGTAGAGAGTTTTGATCTTTTGCTCGTGGAAATTAGCTTACCAATTAAAGCTTTTAAGTGCATAGCTGCTTCTTCTACACCTAAGCTCTTGCACTTTCCTCCTTGGATTCTAGTATTGCCACCTAGCAAATGATCCCTTATTCTTGGTGCTCCTCCAGATTTCTCTTCACCACAAAAGTTACATTTCCAATCTTGATACTTATTTAAATTTGTGGCAAAATTCCACTCGGGTCCTGGACTTTTTCTACCTGACTTTCGCTTGCCCTGCGAAGCAGGACCTTGCATCGAGGTAGGAGGTCTCCTCAAGGAAGCCAAGCTTGAGACACCAACATCACCGCTCACATTCCCGGTGGAAGACATACTTATTAGATGCCTGCAATACCAATAAACATAGCTCAGTATGCTATCTCTTCTTTCAAGTATTATTCAAACCAAACATTAGTGTTATAATCAATATCACACACAAGCGTAGTAGTGAAGCTTGAAGGGAATAAACCTAAATCTACTCAAACATGAGCAAGCAAATACAACGGTGAATCAAATATGCGATCAGCCCATCCCAAAAGTAGAGATATCGACCCAAAGATTCACCTTCCTACCTCCTTTCATGAATCAGTCCAGTCCAAAAAAGAACTAATGACCCATGATTGGAGCTCTAATCGAAATAGCAAGCAAATACAGCGGTGAATCAAACATGTGATCAGTCCATCCCAAAAGTAGAGATATCGACCCAAAGATTCACCTTCCTACCTCCTTTCATGAATCAGTTCAGTCCAAAAAAGAACTAATGACCCATGATTGGAGCTCTAATCGGATAGCAAGCAAATGCAGCGGTGAATCAAACATGTAATCACTCTATCCCAAAAGTAGAGATATCAACCCAAAGATTCACCTTTCTATCTCCTTTCATGAATCAGTCCAGTCCAAAAAAGAGCTAATGACCCATGATTGGAGATCTGATCGGAATAGCAAGAAAATACAACGGTGAATCAAACATGTGATCAATCCATCCCAAAAGTAGAGATATCGACCCAAAGATTCACCTTTCTATCTCTTTTCAAGAATCAGTTCAGTCCAAAAAAGAACTAATGACCCATGATAGAAGTTCTAATCAATATAGCAATCAATTTAGCAAATATAACGGTGAACCAAACATGAGATCAGTCCATCCCAAATGTAGAGATACCGACCCAAAGATTCACCTTTCTACCTCCTTTCAAGAATAGTTTAGTCCAAAAAAGAACTTATGATCCATGATTAGAGTTACATTAAGTTTTAAATTTTTTTAAAGACTATTCATTTTTTACCTTTAGTTTTTCTTCTAAATTTTAAAGGATGACCAAATTTAGAGGAAGAGGTGATGTGATGTGATGTCTATAAAAGGGTTATATAGAGCCGCCAAATATGGAGGGGGTACATGACAGGCCTGTCGGGATTCTTGCTTATCCCACCGGGCCCGCCGGGTTTCATATTAAACCCGTCGGGCCTGCCGGGATTGTTGGGTTGTCCTGCCGGTTCTACGTTTTCTACCGGTTTTCGTAGGTCATGACATTAGATATGTTATTAACATGAAAAAAATAGTGGTAATAACAAAAATAATTAACATTTAACAAAATGCGTCATCACGTAATTAAAATCCCTGCCGGTGGCCGGTAGTCAATGGCCGGTGGACGAATTCAAAAGCGGACTTGTCTTCTCAAGGGCGGCCACACATGGGCGGATTGAAGGGTCCAATTTGGACTTATCTACACAAGGGCGGCTACACATGGTTGCCTCTCATGAGAGAGGGCAGCCCTTTTGGCCTATAAAAGGAGGCCATTTCTACACACATTTCATAGTGTGAAGTTGATGCAACAAGGTGACTGTGAGGAGGTGAGAGTGAAGCAAGGCGGGAGCTCTATTAAGGGTTTAATCCCTTTGTAAACTACTTCTTCTTTTGAAGTGCTAAAGCCATTGAGTGGCTGCTTTCCCGTGGACGTAGCCCACATTGGGTGAACCACGTATATTGTGTTTACTGTCTCTCTCTCTACTCTATAATCTCTTGTGTGTGAAATCTATTTCTCTCCATTAAGTAATCTACTCAAATATCTATTTAGCAACGTCTTATTTCCTAACAGCAACAACATACATAATGAGTGGGGACAAATACAGAGTGCAAACATCATATCTAAAACAGAAAACTGGTCCAAAAACTACCAAATTTGGTACTGTATTGCACAAGTGATCAGGACTATCTGAAACAGCAAGTTCAAGAAGTACCAAATTGGTACGGTAATAGTGGACAGACGTGCACCCAAGTTCAACAGTACCAAAAAGTACCAAATTTGGTACTTTAATGCACATATAGTGAGGACAACTGAAACAATAATGTAACGAAAGGTAACATACCAATACAGAACCAGATAGAGAGAACAGATAAAGCTCATGGCCAAAAAATCAAGTTGACTCAGTCACTAAAAAGCACATAGTGCGGAATACAACAAATTCTCACTGGCTACAGTTTGCATGCACGGGATAATTGATCACGGGTGCGATTGCGCTTCTTTCTTTGCAAGCAAAAAATTTCCTGCAGGGTCACGGAATCAGGGGAATCACCTCTCCACTTTGAACCAACATCGGCAACAGTAGAGTCAACGCCCGCGTCGGTGCTGTCCACAACAATATCGTTCGCAAGTACTTCTTCCTGCTCATCCTCGGCCTTCCTCCGATCTTTGTTTCCTTTCGATCCCTCTTTGGCCTCCCCTTCACTCTGCTTTGTGGTTTCCACCCCCTCCCCAACAGCCCCCTTGGTGGCTTCTTCCTCCGTCCCTTTGGGTTCTTCCTCTCCCTTCTTGGCCGTTGCATCATCGAGCTTTATGTTGGCAGCATCCTGGCTTTCCTCCACATCTAGCTCCACAACAACAGGGACTTTACCTTCCTCCTTGTCCTTAGTCTTTTTACCATCTATGGCCTCCTCCTCACTTTTACTTTCGCTGCCATCTGTCTTTTTATCATCTCTAGCCTCCTCCTCACTTTTAGTTTCGCTGTCACCTGTTGCCTCAGATTTTTTCCCCGTCACATTGTATTTCCCTACAGAATTACCTTGCTTCAGATCATGGAGAACATATGATATCTCCCTTGTCACCTCATCCACGTCCCATATTTGACTTGCAGCCAACTTTGTGGCATGATGGTCAGCAACTGCAGCATCCTGCTCCTCTGCAAAACACAAAGAAAGACAACACATACTGATGATGTTTCGTTGATACCATGGTTATTCTCGCTGATGCCATATTGATGTCAAAAGAGTGGCGTCGCGAACCATCTCTTATGGCATTGTGAACGTAATTATTTCATTAACGATGCTAATAATTTTCATGACATGTTATTTTTGGAGTCTATGATCTATGTAGGATTGATCAAAGAATTGATTTTATGAAGACAAACTTGGTGACAATAAAAGATTTATGAAGATATGTTTGGTGATGCCATATTGATGACAACATGAAGACATGTTTGGTGATGCGATATTGATGACAAGCTACACAGCAGATTCACGGAGACACTTTTGATTACAAGCTAATCGATAGCTTTTATACCTCTTTATTGAACCTTTGTATTCATTATTGTATTTGATAGGATAGGAGTAATGTAACTCCTCATAAAACATTCATTGTAAAAGGAGTGATGTAGCTCCTCGTAAACATTTGTATATTTAATGATTTTTATAATATAACGGTGGGTGTATATAGAGCTGTGGGTTTTTCCCTTGATCCCCCAAGGGTTTTTTCATCCACAGTTAGGGACTCTTATTTGAGCGGGGGTGTTGAGCTTATATGTGAAGCTACTCAATATATGGCTTCTCTATATATGGCACCCAGGTCCCCTCTATATATACATCATCTCATGTGTGTATTCTACACACTTTGGGGTTCTACTTCTGTGCTCTCTCCTTCTCTCTCAACACATACTAACTTGTATAAAAACCTCACTGAGTTGCAAGTGCGCTTATGTAATAAAAAATGCACACATACTTACTCTTGACAACTTGAAGCCCACTGGCCCAGGACTTTGCCAAATCAGAGATTACCATATTACAACCTGGCTTGACGCACTGATCCCTGCTTTGTAACAGAGCATTGAAGCACAAGGGATAATACTGGTGTCGGCACTCTAGCATGAAGGTTCCGACTACATGTGCGCACTCCAAGGGCTCACCGCATGCAACACACATACCAAACACCGGGATCACATTTACCGAATCATTAACTTGGGGCCTAGGATATAGCAGGAACCTCTTCCCAAGCCTAATATCAGACAACATCTCCTTCACAAATAGGGTATGCTCTTGACCTTGCTTCCATTTTTTCTCCAGAGTGTCATACTCAGCCTGTTGACAACCAGCGGTCCCAATTAGTTTCAAAAACTACCAAGAAGTCATACCGAGACTAGTACTTCTAAGTACTGTACTACCAAACAGAACCCAAACTACCAAAACCACCAAAACTACCAAACTCGGGAATCATATAGTACCAAAAACATATAAATACCCTCAATGTAGAGCTAAACTACCCAAACCTTATCAAAACTACCAAAAGCCACTTTTTGCAGCACTTTCAAATAGTACCTAAAAGTACCAAAACTACCAAAATCAAACTACCAAAACCACTTTTTGCAGCACTTTCAAATAGTACCTAGAAGTACCAAAAATACCAAAACGACCAAAATCAAACTTTCAAATAGTACCAAAACAACCAAAACTACCAAGACTACCAAAGAAACACTTTTTGCAGCACTTTCAAAAATTACCTTCAAGTACCAAAACTACCAAAATTACCAAAATCAAACTACCAATTACACTTTTGCTGCACTTTCAAATAGTACCTAAAAGTACCAAAACTAGCAAAACTACCAAAGCTATCAGACAATTGCAAAATTCAGTTGTGTATAGAGCCAGATTTGGTAGTGGTTAGTATCAAATTTGATACTGGTTAGTACCAAATTTGGTACTAACCAAATTTGTTTATGCTAACAGCCCTACTGAGCTTCAACTTTGTGCTATGCTCATGCACAACATATACTGATTCTTGCACTTGCATGCATGCAAGTTAGCAATCTAAAGAGCAGCTTATCCATGTAACTTTGTAACTTTCCTAAACCCTAAATTCCTAAGAAAATCCCAAACATGCACATGTACTTGCTGCATGCAAAAAAAGCAAATGCAGACCTCATCAGATAAAAGACATGCAGAAGCTTGCATGATGGAAAAGAAAATGGTAAATCACCAGAAAACGCAGAGCTCTCATAGCACCTACCTTTAGATGTTGTAGATGACCATGGAGTCTCATCATCGGCAAAAAGAGGCCCAGGATTAAATGAAGTCTCCACGGACACAGCAGGTTTCTCCTTCTCCACAAAGGAGTCCCCCTTGCTTGCCCTCGTATTTGGGGTGTCGATGTTCTGAGGGGATTTTGTATCCATTGTCCTCTTCTTCTTCTTCCCATTGTTCGGTGACACTTTGGCTGTTGATTTCCTCACTGGCGTCCTCATCTTCCTGACTGTGAGTAGCCGGGGAGCTTGTTACCTGCAACTGTAGTGGTTTGCAGAAGGCGTTGTAGTAAGAGAGCAAGGCGGAAGCCGGAAAATGTGTTGAGCAACTGCGCCACTCACAAACGCAGTCTGTGATGGGACTTTTGGCATGGTTTCAAAACACCACTCGCATTACTTATTGCCCCACCCACATTTTCTTTCACGGAAAGTTTAAATCATACAAATTTCCCTCCTACCATTCTTTAACATAGATGAAAAAAAAGGTTCCCTCCAAAGTGTGGACATATGTAGAAGTACCAACCAGGTAGAAGCAAAATAGGTCCTTTTTTTGTACCATCAAACCATGCTTTCACCCATAGGTAAGGTCTAAAAATATCCTACATTAGTTGATTGAAGCTTGCAAGAGCACTAGTAAGACCAAAAGACATTATTGTGAACTCATAATGTCCATGCCTAGTATTGAAAGCCGTCTTTGGAATATTTGATTTTTTTATCCTTCTCTGATAATATCCAAAGAAAAGATCAATCTTTGTAAAGATCTTAGCCCCGTGTATCCTATCTAATAGCTCATCAATCCTAGGAATGTGGTAATTGTTCTTAACAGTAACTTGATTAAGCCCCCTGTAGTTTATGCAAAGTCATAAAGAACCATCCCTCTTCTTTTGAAAAAGGACTAGAGCACCCCAAGGAAAAGTACTTGGTCGGATGAATCCTCGCTCAATAAGTTTCCTAAGTTTCTCTTTGAGTTTGATTGCTTCAGGGGGTGACTTCTTATACGGTCTCTTTGAAACGGGTTCACAACCAGGGTCCCAATTTTGTGATCAACTTCTCTAGGAGGTGGAAGACTTGTAAGATCCTCAGGAAACACATTTGAATACTCTCTCAACCAATCAGGTTGAAATTTTGAATCTGTGTCTTCTACCTTTTTGAGTTTAAACGCATAGATTTGCTGACCCTTTTGTAAGCCCTTAAGAAGTCTACTAGCCTTGACTAAGTGAGCTCTAGGTTTCCCATTCTTTCCTTGAACTAGAACTTCATTCTCTCGTTGTTTGTAAAGATAAAATTACCTTGTGCACAATGAATATGATCTTGGTTTTGTTTCAACTAGTCCATCCCAATATCCCATCATAAATCCCTAGAGTTAAAGTGCAAAAGCAACCAAAAGTAGAGTATCCCCCTAGTTCAAATTCTACCTGTCCTGTTGTAGGTTGAGTTAGGATTCCTTTTTGTTTGCTAGTTCTACAATTAGCCTTTTAGCAGGATATTGGTTTAGTTTCAATTTTCTCATGCATAGGAGAGAGAAATGAGTATGTGCTTCCACAATCAATTAGGAATTCAAATTTTCACCTTGGTAGGATCCTGGTGCTTGAATTTCTGCATATTTATGATGAGCACTAGGGTTATCAATTGTGGCGTATAGAGTTTCTTTATCTTCAGCTTGGTCTCCTATTGTTGGCTCTTCCATATTAATGGCATGAGTTTGATCCATTGCTCCTCTTCCACGTCCTCTTCTTGTGTTCCTTCCTCCATGACGAGCAGGTTGGCCTCTACCATTTTGGTGCTAAAGGAATGGCATTTGCGGTTGTTGCTACATTTTTTCTAGGACAATGATTCCTGTAATGAAGTAGCTCATTAAAATAAAAGCAAAAAATGTTTGGATATTGCAATTGAGTTATTGTAGTTGCTGCTGCTGCTATAGGGCGAGGTTGATATGATTGATTAGTAGGTCTAGGGATCCAATTGTTGGGTATGGCCTTTGATTTTTAAAGTTTCCTCTTCCCTGATTCCTAGCTATCACTTTAGCCAGAGGTGTTGCCCTTAAGAGGGCATCTTGAAGTGATGTGGGTCTCATTGATTCAAGATGGGTATCCAAAGTTTGATTCAATCCTTGACAAAAACGTGCTACCTGCTGTTCAATGGACATTTTTGGGGCATACCTTTGCAACGTTACAAATTTGGAGTAATACTCCCCCATTTATAAGGATACCTGTTTTAGAGTAAAGAACTCATTCTTTTTTGTGTCTTGATGAGCGGGTGGATGATATCATGATGTCACCGCTCCTTTAATATCCTCTCAAGACTGGGAAGATCCTGAAAAATCTAAGTCCTTGCAATGTTGTTTCTACCATATTTTTGCATCACTAGTAAGAAAAAACATTGCAAGCATAGTTAAGTTTTTACAATTCACTATTTGTTTGAGTACTAGCTTTTATACACATCTTTGCGGGGTTCATAGAATACAAGTCTCTTATTTTGAGGAAAGATGTCAGGGAAAAAAATGGGCTTGATCCTATAAGTAGGGATCACTTTTAGCACTTGATTAAAAACCCATTCATTTAAGGTCATGTCAAGGCCATTTCCAAAGATAGCAGTGTAGTGATCCCTAGTAGTACCAAGGAAGTAGTAAGCTAGATAACTTGCAGCTCCCCCCCCCCCCACCAAAGCTTATTTAGATCAGGCAAGAGGCATCCAAGCTTCCTCACATTGATGTAGAAGATTCCACCTTCATAGTCCTACACAAGTTCCCATCCATTTTGGATTCTTGTTGATGGAGGAGAGAAAGCCTTCATCAAAATATTCATCATGTTGCATAGAAAAGCAAAATTTGAAGAGCGACAAGCCTCAAAATACATTATCTCATATGTCTTGAACTTGTGATACTCAACGAAGGCATCTTCTTGAAACATTGATGCTGTAAAGTTCTTGAACTTAAGTCTCCAATTTATTTTCCCAAATTTTCAAACAATAATGATTTTTTTTCCAAATTCCTAACCTAGGCTCTGATACCACGTGTGAGGTCCCCATCATTACCATATCCGTTTGGCAATAGGAGGGTACCTGACAGCTCGCTAGGTCCTAATTGATTGAGAAAAACATAGTCAAGATGATTGTTGAGCCAGCAGAGGATCACACCCACATTTTTGCTCACACTCATCATTTTGTAACCATTGATTGTAATAAATGTCTTTGCGACATTAATTTTGAATTGAGCCATTCATTAAGTAACGGGACTCAATTGAGTTTCCAGCTTGTAATCCCGAAGTAATTTCACTTGCTGATGTAATTAGTTAGAGATGTTCTCACCTCCAAGGCTGAGGTATATAAGCCAAAGTTTTTGTAACCTAAGGGGATCATTAATCAAAGTGAGTTTTTGAGCGCCGTGACTGTGTCTGAGAGAGAGAGAGAGAGAGAGTGAGAGTCTTATCTACTTGCTACGCGAGCTACGGAGCCGCCATTGGAGAAGCGACACCGCCATTGTGTTAGCAACGGTGAGAGCTACGCACAGATACCAAGAGTGCGCGGTATCGGCTTCTATGTGTGGTAAGTTCCTATGAGCTTCGGTGTGAGTTTTCTTCCAACTCGTGTGTCGGAATGGAGCGTGCAGCATATCTATAGAACCACAACGAGTAGAGCTACACATTAGTACCATCGGGGTCAAGTTTCGATCACCTGTATTTTTTGGCTTGTTTTCATACGCGTTTACCGCACAGAGTGGTTATAGGTTGATTTTGCAGTTCAAGTCTTTAGAGTGTTGTTCTTACCTAGTGTATAGACTTCCCCTTGAGTTTGAGATCGATTCAATGATTCTAGATCTTGTTTCGTATAGCATTCGTTCGTAGTACGGATTTCAGTCACTTGCGTATTTTAGAACTTAGATTTGATTTCCTTAGTAGTGATTGTCATTAGAAGGGCGAGTAGGTGATTTGACACCCACCTAGTTGTTTCCATGCGCCTGCGGGTCAAGCTCCGTCCTCGTCTGACAAATTCTGTTGTTGGTTGAGTTCTTGTTATTTAGCTTCCGCTAGCGGCGTAACTGCCTTAACATTTGGCGCCGCTGCCGGGGACGAGAGCCCTAAGTAGGTGACCTTAGACTAATCCTACGAGGTGAGTTGTATAAACTACTTTGTATAATTTAGTTAGAAAAGATCTAGGAGTGGTGGACTCCGAAGATCTCGAGAGATACTAGGAAGTGGGGTATTCCTGGGTCTTCAGTGTTGACAGTATTTTTAGTTTAGCTTAGATTTGTTTGTTGTTTTGTTGGTGTTGAGTAGTTATTGATAGAAGAAGAATTTGCTAGTCCGTGAGTGACAGTGGATCTCTTTAAAATCACAATTACCAAACCCATTTTATGATTAGGAATAGCTTAGGTAGGACTTCATTTGATCCTGATCTGGAGCTAGTAATCATTGGAGTATTTGCTTGATATGGTTGATTGAATGATAGATCACTAAACCATCGAGTTAGTAGTGAAACTTGCAATAAACAAAACTCAGAGAAATTTTCTGTGTATCTGGGAGCTGCTGAGTACTTGAGAAAGCTTTAGGAAGGATTCTGTGCCAAAAAACTGGAAATCTGCAACTTTAGACATCATACGCGTATGATGTCTAAATGACCAAACAGAGACCAAAACAGAAATTTTGACTTTACCAGAGTGTTCAAAAGGGGGGTTATACCCTAATTTCAACTTAAAACAAGAGCATTAACACTCAAAGAAACCCAAAAAGACAAGCCGGAGTCCAAGAAACGCAAAGAAAAGGAAATTTTGGATTCATATCTTGTTTTTACATTCAAACCTGACAAAAACACTTGAAACTCAATTATAAACATTGGAGAAGGCTTAAAACCAAGAATAGTCAAAATCTGGGACAAAAGACATCATACGCGTATAATGTCTTTTAGCACATCCACTGCTTATTTTTGATATCTGACCTGACAAGATTGTTACAAACACTGTAGAAAGCATAAATATCAAGTCTTGACCCAAATTGATGAAAAAAGACATCATAGGCGTATGATGTCTTTGACCTAATTTTGGACATATTTTGATACTTTGTCAACACAGATCCATTGTAATAGCTGTCTAGAGGTTATATTTCAAGTTTCATCCCATTTGGATCACAATTGACCCAAAACAAGTCAAAAGCGGAAAATTGCCAAGAAAAGCCTAAATTAGCCATAACTTGCTCAAACAGAGTTCAAACTGAATTTTGTGAGTGGACAGAGCATAAGGGGGCTACTGAGAGTGAGCATAACCAAAATAGTCCAAATATGTGAAAAAAGACATCATACGCGTATAATGTCTTTTTCAGCATAACTGCAACAAAATTCTCACTTGATGAAATAGAAGTTGTCCAGCTGACAAGATTAAACAATTGACCAAGTATCAATCAGTTTGGATCAATTTTGACCACAAAAACTTGGAAAAACAAATTGCCGAGACGGAAAAGTTAAAGTCCTTTAGGGGAATTGATGAAATTGAGATCGGGCAGGAATCTCCAGAATAACTAACCAAAACAAGGGGAACAAGCTAGTGTCATATCAACCGAGGGAAGTGTAAACCAAAGTTGGGTGCAACCATTAGAGCCGATCTTTGAAGGAAGTGTTTCTGATACTTCTTTGGAGAGATCTTATGAGATTTTCACCGAACACTTGAACCTGAACAACAGAGAAAATATGGCAGCAGGATCATCAAACCCTTCCGCCACAATGAAGCTATTGTTCATAAAATATCAGTACGACAATGAGCAAGGTGCCAAGATCTACAAAGATGGAATGGACCGCTATTGTGTAAAGATAGAAGATAGACCTAGTGAGTTCAAGGAATTAGTGCCTGTGAGCTATAGCGGAGATAGATATCTAGATGACGAGGGTACCATGTACTTGGTATTCCTAAACCCTAACATTGTGGACAAGTGGGGATTGATGGGCACCAAAGCCAAAGTAGATGAAGAACTCGAGGAGAAAGCACCAATAATGAACTTCCCTGATGCGAGGTTAAGAAGAGAGAATGAAACTACAAGGATCAACACTGATAACATCTATGTGGGGCTATACAAATATAATAATGGGGAGCAAGATCTCTATTATAGATGTGAAGAACCCTACACCGGAGAGTTGACAGACCAAAAAAGACTTTATATCTTCACCTACACAGAGGGATCGGAAGTGAAAATTGCCGCTTACGACAAGTATGGGAGGCAATACTCAACAATGGGCAAGAAAGACTTAGAAGGATATACATACTTTGGGGGACCACTACATCAGTATTATGTTACTTCAACTCACAAAGACCAGCACCAACAAATGGAGTGCAAAACCCAATGACGACAGGAGGACAAAGAACTCAAGCTGCTGACTCTTTCAGTCAACCTCAGTACTCGAAGCCCGGACCAATGGGATCATTACATTCCAGAGAGTCAATGGATACGAATCGAGGTAGTGCAGTTCCAATCCCCACGTATACCACTCCAGGTCCAAGGTTCGAAGCGGAACCATCACATTTACCTCCTAGTAGTAGACTCAGGGCAGGGGAACCGACAAGGGTAACCCATGAAGTCCATGATGCTAGAGAAAGCTTTAGCCGGGACACAGGAGCAATGAGATTGGTAGCAGACCATAGACGTATGAGACCATCTCAAGTAGCCAAGTGTATGCCAAAGAAGTATGGTGGTTCAGGAGATCCGTATGCACATGTGTCACTCTTTAAGCAAGTCTTAAGAGCTGAGCAGATAACAGATTTCCATACACAATACGAGGGATTTGGTCTTACTCTAGAAGGTACGGCATTGACATGGTTTCAACCACTGAACAGAGGGGGATTCCATGACATTGACCATTTGCTAAGAGAGTTTGCTGAGGAATTCTCAAAACGAGGGATTAAGCACAATACGGTCTCACAAATATATGCTTCTAAACAGAGAGAACACGAAAAAGTGAAGGAAGCTTCACTTCGCTTCAAACAATACATTGAGAGATGTCCAGTACGTGAACGACCACAAGATGACAGACTATCTATTCTCTTTATTGAAGGATTGAGAAACGACACTCTCAAGAAGGACTTGCACTTGAAAGCTTGTACAAGTTTCGAGCAAGTAACGAGAGCAGCATTGTACTTAGTGGATAACTGTACGGTTTATGGAGAGGTGTCAGCGGATACAGATTTTGCATCCAGTAGCTCTTCCTCCATAGCGAGCGAGACTACCACTAAAAAGAATGTTCAAACAACAACCATGCCAAATGTAGAGCAAATGATAGAAGATGCTCTAAAAAGGATGGCACCATACCAAAAACCATTGCCAAAACCACTGAAATGGTGTGCTATTGAACAAAAATGGAGAAACCATCCAACAGAGGAGTGCTATTACAACAAAGGGTATGTAAGGGAGCATCAGTATGCACCTCCTGCTCAACTAGCACCACCTCAGGTACATCCAGTACCTCGATACCCAACGGGAAATGTACCAGGACCCATGGGGATAGAAAGACCGCAACCGGTATTGGGACAACAACCACCTTTACCAGGAGCAAGACCAGTGGGCATTAGATATGCACCAACCTTAGAGAATCAGGAAGAACAAGCCTTAGTGCCTGTTCAAGCCTATTATGAAGAATCTGGTGCACACATGTCTCCAACTGTGTATTACCCACCAGAAGAACCCAAACAACTAGAACCATGGGGCATGATTGGGAATGTTGGAATACCAACAGTTACAAGTGCTTCTGATGAAGAGAGATACAATTTGGACGCAAGAACATTGATTTTCATAGCTCATGGAGGGTTAACAGGACAAAGACCATCCTATCCACAAAGGACGAATGGGACCAAGACCAACACTAGGACCCTGTTACATGTGTGGAGGTGACCATCTGATGAATGTTTGTCCACATACGGAAATCATTAGAATTAACGCTTATTGCACTGAGTGTGGGGTTACTCACTTCATTGAGGATTGTTCAAAGAATCCAAACAAAGTGCAAAAGATGACATTGAATATGCTAGAAACTATTCCTACCAACAGTGGGTCTGAAAATGAAACTCTGATACCAACGCAAGTTGTTACTAGAGCTCAAGCTAAGAAAACCACTAGAGAACCTGAGAATGGAAAGTTAGCGACTGAAGTGGTTAGTCAAGGACCGCGAAGTCAGAGAAACACATGGAAAGCTAGAAAAGCACGCATGAAGTTGAGAAAAGAATGTGAAGACGCTATTCTAGCTGAGGAACTAAAGCGAACTAAAGATATATTAGGAAAACTTGAGAGTCAAAACGGGAAACGAGAGATGAGCCCGGAAAGAACGAAACAAAAGAGTATCAAAGAAACAACGAGCTTAAGCTCAGGGGGATCAGTGCTAGTCGACAAAGTACACGAACCATTGGACGCACTGATGAGAGCTTACGAAGCTAGGTTAAAGAACAACCAAACACAAGAACAGAGGTGGATGACATACCCAAACGCGGAATTGGAAAAGCAGAGACTTGAAATGTGCCAGAGAATGATCGAGACTGCACAAGCCTTATTAGAACCACCAAGAGAAACAATGAATTGTGGAACGGAAAACCCAATTCAGCAAGAGACTATCATTTCACGGGTAGCTGAAAAGACTCACAGTGCACGAAAGTCTGAAGATACACACAAGGATGACCGCATAGTATTGAACACAACCGATCAGGAGATAGAGAGTTTTCATCCAGTCATACAGAGGTCTTACGGAAGAGATGAGGATTACAATGAATTTTGGAAACAAGTGAGAGAGGAAAACTTTGCAAACGAGCTAAGATGCCAAGCTAATCAGACAAATTGGGAAAAGGACATCAGGAATCCTCCCATAGTGGAATTTGAGGCAGGATCTCAAGTGGACTTGGATCTGCAATCTTACTAGGGAGATGGGGGCTCTGTTAGAACAATGGAGAGCAAACCTCATTCACTGAATACCTTACCTTCATACTTAGGAGAGTATGAAGCAAAATCCGAGATTAGAGCACTTCCCTCACGAAGAATCTCATCAGAAAAAGTCATGGACTCGCAAGGATTGATAGAGATCTTGTCAACACCAGTGACATGCACTATCACTCTAGCTGAGCTTTTGAGGCTAAGACCACATATGTGGACCACTGTAGGAAAATGCTTGGAGAAATTTGGGATAAAAGACCCAACATCGAGACTGCAAGAGGGCATACAAGAGCTGAGCAAACCACAAAAGAACGCTAATCCTGTACCCTTAAACAAGTTCGGAGAGTATTGCGAAGGTGAAGAGGGGAATACAACCTTACAAGTTGAATTCCAAGGAGTGAACACGATGGCAATACTAGACAGCGGAGCTGGGGTAGCCATTGCTACAAAAGAAATCTGGAAAAAATGGGGGAAACCAGCAATAAGGAAGACTAGGTTGAAACTCCAATTAGAATATGGACACATGGAGAAACCTATGGGGTTATTAGAGAAAGTCATAGTGACTTCTTGCGGCATTGAATACGAACATACTTTTGCTATTGTCGATTTTGGCAAGGAGAATAACTATGATATCATACTGGGAAGACCATTCATGAGACAATTGAAAATGGTCCAGGATTGGGGTTACGATCACATATACCTGAGAAATATGGAAACCACTACACGTGTGAACCTGAAAGACCATAGCTACAAAGATGTGAGCCGAACACCGGTAGAGGAGTTTGATTCAGCTACTTTGGTGGGATCCGAATTTCCAGCTTGGTTAGGTAAGCCCAAGGAGTTATGGATGTGTGGGGCCTCGAAATGTGGGAGTCTGAGGCGAGAAGAATATGTTTTAGAAAGGGCTATCGAAGACGAAACTTATATAGGAGAACCCTTTCCAGAAGACACGCTTGAACCATTAGAATGGACACACATTCTAGCAACCCTGGATGTTTGTGCAATTCCGGATGGTCCCACAACAAAATTTTGCGACAAGGACGGGTACGACGTGGTTCCGTACTTCATGTTGAGAACTGTACTCAAAAAAGAAGCTGAAAAGAACGATACACTGGAAAAGGAAGATGAAGAAGAGGTGTTTCACGACATTCCCGATCATCCAAAGTGGGTCGAAGCAAAAGCAACTCAAAAAGCAGATGCCAGGACCACGGCACAATTTCTATATGAATACGTCTTTGTACGATATGGATTGCCAATAGAAATTGTGAGTGATCGAGGCACACATTTTATAAATGAAGTGATAGAGATCCTTCTAGATGAATTCATGGTAATCCATAGGAAATCAGCCCCGTATCATCCACAAGAAAATGGACAAGCTGAAGCAACAAACAAAACCATATGTACGGTCCTTACAAAGATTGTATCTGAGTCGAGAACTGACTGGGACCAGAAGTTGCATTCAACATTATGGGCATATAGGGTAGCATATAAAACATCAATAGGAACGACCCCATATAACATGGTTTTTGGGCTAAATGCTATCTTACCAATAGAATTCTTGATTTCAACCTTAAGGGTAGCTAAGGATCTAGAGTGGACAGGGCACGAGCTTTCTGATAGAATAGATGACGTGGAAAAGCTAGACGAGCTTCGCCTAAAAGCAGTAGCTTCTATCTACGCTCAAAAAAGGCGACAAAAGGAATTTTTTGATAAGCATGTGCGGACTAAAGAGTTTAAGGTTGGGGACTATGTCCTAGTTTACACTCTGAAACAGCATGCTAAGAAGCTTAAAAAGCGAGGGATGGGACCTCTGGTGATTAAAGATCTATCACCAAGTGGAGCCGTCAAGCTTGCTACATTAGACGGAGAAGAAATGCCCAATTGGATTAGTGGATGCAGAGTGAAAAAGTATCTTTTGTCGCTAACCCAAGACATGCTTCTCAAAATACATCAAGAAAAGCTGCGTGTCCAGAAAAAGAAAAAGATTGTGGAGGAAGTGCAAGCCGAGGCAAAGGAAAGAATGGAGAAAAGAAGACTACTACGTCAGAAACAACGCAATGAAGGAGCAATACGAATAAACGCAGTCAGTATAACAGAAATGGATAGTGATAAAGAAGAACCCATCATTGAATGCAAAGTAGGAACCAACCAAATCAAAGCCAGAGCACTATTGGATTCAGGAGCTCAAACTAACCTACTTTCACTCAGTTTGTACAAACAATTGACAAATGACACTAAATTACAAACTGCCAAGCAAGAGTTAAAGAGTTACTCTGAGAATTCAATCAAAACTGTCGGATGCACAGTTTTACATATACAGATTAACCAGTATGTGTATCCTCATATGGTTTACGTGGTTGAAGACCAAGCTACACAACATCCATTATTGCTAGGACAACCATGGCAAAAGCAATACAATGCAATGATTGACTGGAGTTCTAAATCAGTGCTTATCAAATACGAAGATGAAAGTCAATCAGTTAAGTTCACCAAAGGAGCAGAGACAACTCCAAAGGAAGAATCCAAGAACAAAGGTAAACAACAACCAGAGAAAAAGAAGAAGCAATGGCAACCAAAAATTTCTATACAATTGGATTGGTCTTCGACGAGGAACTCTCAACATTGGATAAGGAAGACAAGCAATAATATAACAGCTCAACCTTGGGAAAAAACGGAGTCAAAGTTGGTATGGAGACCAAAAAAGGTTGTGCCAGAGAACACAAAGGTGGAAAACAGAGTCTTCAATACCAGACAACAGAGTGGTCCCAGACAATCAAGGACAGTGAAACAGATCTGGATTCCAAAGAAGTTCATGACGGCACAAAGCTATAGCAAGCAAATTTGGATCCCAAGGATTTGTAAACAGGAACTCCCTTCAGTACAATCCACGGAAACTCCTAGGTATTTCAAGGCGAGGATATCAACACAAAGAACAAAGCAGGTTTGGGTCGCAAAGAGTTTGTGGCAAGCACAAGCGAAGCGGAAGCAGATTCGGATTGTGAAAAAGAACAACAAGGTAAAGAAGAATCCATCTACTGATTCTACTACCGAAGTGCCAAAACCAACCCAAAACCCGACCACCAATCCTTCAATCAAACAAAGAGCAGCTTTATTGGAAAGACTGTTGTATCATCGCTCTACAATTTCATTGGGAACTTATGACCAAAACAACTACAATGCTTCGCCCACAGACACTTCATAGTCGTCTGGGAGGACTCAGACTAGGAGGGGGGGAGGTATACAGGTATACAGGAGCTACAAAGCAGCTACAAGCGACAAAAAACAAAGAAAAACAAAAAATTATATTACAAGGGCAGTGTCTTACATGATTTTGCAATTTTTATGTTTGATTGCGGATATTGATAATATTTATGTCCTTATATACCTTGTTTTGCAACAAGAAGGGATCAAATGATGAAATTGGGTCTCTAGACGTGTAAATATCACTAAATAAGAGTGTTTTTGGAGCTAAAAAGTGGAAAAAAGTGGTAATCCAAGTCCAGAAATCACAAATAAGTGTATATTCATATACACAGGGTTACCACCTATTTATTGTGTATGTTTGGAATTTTTTGGCTTCAATTTTCTATTTTCCTTTATTTTTTATGATTTTCTTGATAAAAGTAAAAGAAAAATAAAAAAGCAGGTGAAACGAGATCAGAAAAAAGAAAAGAATAGATGGTGATGATCCTAATGACAAGGGCAACCCATGGTAAAAATTGAGTACAATTCGGAAAAAGTTGCGGAAAGCCCGAAATGACAGAATTTTGGCAAAGTGGACAGATTTCTCAGAAACAGGTCAAACGGAGTCCAAATTGAGAAATTTCAAATCCTAAAGTGCATTTCATGACGAGATAGGAGCACATGTCAAATTTGGTAACAAGTGATCCGGGAAGTCCGAAGTTAAGTATTTTTCACATCACTTTCAAGCTCATTTCCACTATTACCTTCTTGGAGAGAGCAAAGAGCACACAGGAGCATCCAACCTTCTACAGCCTTCTACGACTGCTACGAGAGCTCAGAGGACACCAGACATGAGAGGTAGACTCGTTGCCATAAGCTTTTGATGCTTATCATTAACTTTTGTCGCGAAAACTGACCAAAACCAAGAAACAAGAGCAGACGGGGAATGCGGTAGAATGCTAGGTAGTGGCACAACCGCCTAACCAAACCTTGCAAGGACTTATAGGTGGGTTACCCTAGTATAGAAGATGGGTTTCTAACACTCAAAGCTCGAGAAAGAACGACTGGAAAAACCCTAGGTCAACAGAGCCTGCAAGAGGCAAATAGGAAAAAGTTATCGAAACGACACAAAACTTCTCAGGTAGCTTAACAACATCGAGGGCAATGCAACCATGGAGTATCTCTAGGTTTGGACCACCAAAAGTAGGTCGGAACAACCGATTCAGCTGCGGACACACAAAGCGTCATTTTGGCATAACGGCTGAAATTGACGACCAAATGAAATGAAACTTCACAAGCAGCTTCAAATATACATGGATGACTTATGTTTGCAAGCAAAACCCAAAAGAACGATGCTTCACTTACCGATGGTGAAAAAGACGCTTTCGGGCAACCAAAAGGAGAAAGATGGAGAACGGGGAGCCAAAGTCAAGTTCAACCAAATAGATGGCTTCACAACATATCCAATGAGCTGGAAATGCAACTCTCGAGAAGAAAAGTTGAAGAAATTCAACTCCAAGGCAAAAAAACGACTTCGGAGACTGAAATGCCTATAAGGGGGCTTTTTAGCTAAACTGATGACTTTTTAAGTTGAAAACTAGTTAGCAGGGCTTAGGGCACTAGCACAAAGCATTCTTTGCACAAAAAGACCAACATTTCAAGAAAAGACATCATACGCGTATGATGTCTCACAGCATGAATTTCACATCCATTTCAACATTTGAGTGCATAGACTCATTCCAAATGTTAATCACATCCTATGAACCCAGTATCATGAGAATTGGAGTTAGAAAACCCAAGGAAAACCAAAAAGACGCAAAGTAGGCCATAAAATTGATTTTTGGTCCTAATTTTGTCAAAATAACTCCAAACTCATTGAAACTTTGTAGGATTGTTGATTGACACATCTACAAGCTATCTAGAACCAAAAAGCACCATTTTGACACAAAGACATCATACGCGTATGATGTCTATTTGCACTTACAGAGCCAAAACTGCTCATTTGTCATCATACATCCATTATATATATCTAATACATGCTACATATGAAATTTGGAACCATTTGGTCAAGAGGATCACCCCATTAGCCCAATTGAGGGAAAATCCTTCACCTAAAGCCTATTTTTGGCCCAAATCCAACATACTCAAGTCCAAACCAAGATTTGAGTAGAAACAGTCCTTCACTAGTACATGGGGAGTCCACAGAACCAATCCCATGCAAAATTGATGAAAAAGACATCATACGCGTATGATGTCTCCAGAGCCATTTTTAACCCAAAATCTATCCAAACTTCATAAATCCACTGAATAAGCCTATCTAAAGCCAAATCCAAGCTTATAGAGAAATTTTGGTCCAAAAATACACTAAAAGACATCATACGCGTATGATGTCTCACTATGTGATTTTGGCACCTCAGGGCTTCAACCACCAAACAGAAGTGATCTACATGCCATTTGATAGTGAACCACCAAGTTTTATCCAATTTGGATCCTAAAATCCAAGTCCCTTTCAAAAATTTTCCAAGAGCCTAAACTGGACAAAACTGGCCAAAACTTGACCAAATGGTATCCAAACTCAAATCCAAGCATATGATAATCATGTATACACTATCAGCTACAAGCACAACCAATATGAAGTCATTTTGACACAAAAAACATCATACGCGTATGATGTCTCCAGCATGATTTTGAGCAAATTTTAAATATTTTTTCACCTACCTTGCATCCTTAGGCCCTGAATAGCTCATGTTTCAATTTTCAAGTCATTTGAATAGTTAAAAGCTTCATTTCGGCTTTCAGTACTAAAAAGACGCTAACTTTTGAAATTGGAGTTACAGGATCCATGGATTCTGCCAAGTCATCGGCAATGAAGAGAAAAAGACCGACAATTAAAGATGCTCTTGCAGAAGCGGAACTCTTTGACATTCCAGCAAAAACCCTCAAGCCAACCAAAACTTGGGTGGAGGAAGCAGTATTGGAGAAAGAGGGAATAAAGATCTACCAGGGGACTTTCAGAGATCCTCAAGGGCAAGCGGTGGATGTACCGATGATCCCACAGGAATTGGTAGATTATAGCAGGTCAGAAGACATCAGCAGGTACCTGGAAAGGGCAGACTTGCACAGTTTCTTCACCTCTAGACCATCAGGTGTGGATACAAGAAGAGTGTACGAGTTGGCAAAATTCATTTAGAAGGATGGAAAAGCCACATTGACAACCATGGATGGAGAGAAATTAGAAGTACAGATCACTCCACAGCTCATTGCAGACGCATTGAAGCTGCAAAACAAAGGGAGCTCGGTCAGGGAAAGAAGGGAGGCCATAGAGGTCTATGGGCCCAAGAAGCAAAATGCAACCTATGGAGATATGGCGGACCCAAGAGCGGTAACCCTTTGCCAACTGTACAACCAATTTGTTCATGTTTGCAGTAAAAGACCGCAAAAGTATACAACACCACCCCATGCCATTGCGACCACCATCACATGGGCATTAAAGAGAAATATGCCAAAAGAGGTGAATTACGCTCAACACATCCACGAGCAAGTAATTGCTATGCACAACGAGAAGCCAAAGTACATAGGAGGAGCGGAAATTCTGACAAGAATAGCTTATGAAGCTATTGGAGCTAGAGATCAGTGGCCAAAGGTTCGCTCCCAGAATGAGTGGCTTAGAGAAGCCGACGAGGAGGAAGAACAGCCCGAAGTATCCAAGAGGGCATTCACAAGAGCACGCCGGAAACTAGAAGTAGTTTTAGAACCTGTAGAGGATGTGGACGAGCCTCTTAAGAAGAAAGTAAAGAAGAAGGTTGCTCCCAAGAAAACCAAAAGTCAGAAAGCGGCAAGAATGGAAAGACTAGTGGAGCAGTTTAGAGCGGAAAGATCTCTAAAGGGTGACTTTGAAGAAAAGTGGGTGCCAGACCCCACTAAAGTCGGAACTAGCTCAGCCAGGCCACATACTGATCAATACGATCAATATATTAAAGCTTATGAGGAGTCAGAGGCTATTCTGGAGCAGTAACCTGTCGAGCCATACACTGAAGAGGAGGTACAACAATTAAAAGCTGAGCTGAAAAAAGACGACAAGGGGAAAAGGAAAGTAGATGAGTCTACTAAGCCTCAAGAGAAAGATGGGCAAGCCGACAAAGGGAAAGCCAAGGAAGCTGAGGACAGATATCCCTCTATGACTGATGTACCAAGCCCTAAGAAGACGGAAAAAATTGTGGAGGAGACCACAGTAGAGGTGGACACAGATGATTTGGAAAAGCCAGAGGCCGAGACCAAAGAAAAGAAGATAGATCCAGTTCAGCAAAAGAGAAATGATTATGAAGATCTGGTAGAGATAGGATACACCGAAGAAGAGGCCCTTGAGGCAGTTTATGGGATCACCCTACAAAAACAAGATGAACGGAGAGGAACGGAGGAAAAAACAAATAGTAAAAAAGAAAGTGAAGAGAAACTGGACGAATCGAAAGTACTAGAAGAGCCAAAGCCAACGGAGGTGGTGGCGGAAAGAGCTTTAGAGTTGACAGATGATGATGAAAAAGACATGCACATGGTGCATGAACTGCTCAGCAAGATAAAAGAAAGGTCAAAGGAAAAGGAAGTAGAGATTGAGACAGCCAAACAAAGGGAAGCGGAGTTGCAAAGAAAATTGGAGAATGCTATGACTGAATCTGAAAGTCATAAAGCATCACTCTATGATGCGGAAAACGAGAGAGACGACTTGATACTCCAGCTAGCCGAGGCTTCAAGAGAAGTAACAAGTGCACAGGAAGCAAGGGAGCGGATAGAGGATGAGTTGGAGGCGGCCAAGGATGAGCTCATTGAGCTAAGGGAGAGAGTCGAGCTCCAAGAAAGAACAATCACTAGACTCAGGACTACCCTTAGAGCTAGCAGAGCAGGAACCGAACAAGAGGGAGCTATCATACCAACTTTGGAAGACCAGGTTCGAAGCTTACAGAGAGAGCTGAGATTAGAGCAAGTGCAAAGGTTGCACATTGCGGAGGGATCATTGGCCGCAGAGGAGAGGCTCACATTAGAAAATCAAACACTACGGACAAAGAATGAGGACCTCCGCAAACAGCTCCAAGATCTACAAGAGCAACAAAGAAGAGAGACAGAGACACCACAAGAAGAATCAGGTGGAGTAGCCATAGAGCTACCAGAAACTAGAGAGGCAACCACAATTGAAGATCCAGCCCCAGCTCAAGAGGTGGCCTCGACTTCAAGAATCTCTGAGGAAGAAGAACAAAGGCTCCATGACCAAATAGAAAAGTCAGCAGAGGAGAGTGCAAAGGTGGAAATGGAATGGGAGAGGAGACTCCTAATCTCCATTAGACTTCAGGGACTAGACACAAAAGTGCTCCATGAACAGTGGATGCAACCCAGCCTGCCTTTCCCTTTGATGAAATTTGAAGTGCTAAAGACGAAAAAGAGAATAGAGGAGGAGCAGTATGTCGCTCTTTACGAAGGCGACATCACAAAGGAGGAACAATCAAAGAAGATAGTAGATTCACAACCTAGATGGAGGAAAGGTTGGTTGAACAAATACCCAGCCTACCTCATCTACTTGGTGGAGGCACTAAAGGATATTCGGGAGGATGCAACCTTCTGCTCGGTGCCAAGAGTCAGAAACTGGAAAGAGCATGGCAGGATTGCAGAAAAGAAGCCAAATTGGCTTAATTATCCCAGGATGCCAAGACCAAAGGCAGGAGAGAGAATAGGTAAAGCCTACATGGTGAAAACCCTAACGGGCACCATCAAGCTCTTTACTGGATCTCCTGACCTTTCATGTCAGATGCTCAAGAAAATCTGCAGGAATCTCTTAGCTTGCATTGAAGTGTTCGCGCCAGATAAAGCCACAACCTCGAGTTTACTATCGACGGCTGACACAGTGACTGATATGATGTACGATCTTTCATTGCATCCTTCTCCAAAAGTGTTACACCTCCTATACCAAAGGATTATGTTTTTGCCTAGCTTCCACATGCAAACATTCGAAGAAGCTTTCTACACCGGCTTTTTCACCCACGAAAGCAAAATATTCGGCCCAACCTTGACCATCGGCAACCTACGATACGAATCACATTTGCAGATGCTCAAGACGACAGGACTTTATTGACCAAGCATAAAAAGTCATGTCAGGGACGACATGAACGCGGAGGGGGGGAGTGTTGAGCCAGCAGAGGATCACACCCACCATTTTGCTCACACTCATCATTTTGTAACCATTGATTGTAATAAATGTCTTTCCGACATTAATTTTGAATTGAGCCATTCATTAAGTAACGGGACTCAATTGAGTTTCCAGCTTGTAATCCCGAAGTAATTTCACTTGCTGATGTAATTAGTTAGAGATGTTCTCACCTCCAAGGCTGAGGTATATAAGCCAAAGATTTTGTAACCTAAGGGGATCATTAATCAAAGTGAGTTTTTGAGCGCCGTGACTGTGTCTGAGAGAGAGAGAGAGAGAGAGTGAGAGTCTTATCTACTTGCTACGCGAGCTACGAAGCCGCCATTGGAGAAGCGACACCGCCATTGTGTTAGCAACGGCGAGAGCTATGCACAGATACCAAGAGTGCGCGCTATCGGCTTCTATGTGTGGTAAGTTCCTACGAGCTTTGGTGTGAGTTTTCTTCCAACTCGTGTGTCGGAATGGAGCGTGCAGCATATCTATAGAACCACAACGAGTAGAGCTACACATTAGTACCATCGGGGTCAAGTTTCGATCACCTGTATTTTTCGGCCTGTCTTCATACGCGTTTACCGCACGGAGTGGTTATAGGTTGATTTTGCAGTTCAAGTCTTTAGGGTGTTGTTCTTACCTAGTGTATAGACTTCCCCTTGAGTTTGAGATCGATTCAATGATTCTAGATCTTCTTTCGTATAGCATTCGTTCGTAGTATGGATTTCAGTCACTTGCGTATTTTAGAACTTAGATTTGATTTCCTTAGTAGTGATTGTCATTAGAAGGTCGAGTAGGTGATTTGACACCCACCTAGTTGTTTCCATGCGCCTGCGGGTCAAGCTCCGTCCTCGTCTGACAAATTCTGTTGTTGGTTGAGTTCTCGCTATTTAGCTTCCGCTAGCGACGTAACCGCCTTAACAATGATAGACAAGATTTCTAATGAACAGGCTCTCGTTACCAAGTAGCTTGAGTTCGAGCCATTGAAAAGGTTTCCTAGCACTGTCTCGCAGGGAAAGCATGAGCTAACACAATAATCTAACGTTCCTAATTCTCACCTTCCAAAAGAGAGAAACCCCAAATGGATTTTTTCCCATAATTTTCACAGGCACGTACAATTAGGACTTCTCGACTCTTGGCACAATGAGTCTCTAGTTTTGTTTCTCTGATCAATAAGAAATGGAGAGTTTCTCGACTAATCCAGACGACCCATCCTTGACTGGAAACTTGATACTTTCCACCCTATTTTTAGAATTCCAAGGACTTTACATAACCAAATAGGGGGCTATAAAGCACGGCACATTCCCCTAGCCAAGATGCTCATTTTGAGCTATCACACGTCATATTCCATGGTTTGGTTTTGAAAAGGGACAAAAAATAACAAAAAATTTGGGTTGTAAACACCCAAAAACCTAGGTGAGCGGCCTTCACGAGCACTCACCAATGCTTCTAGAGTGTTGAGGTCACATGCACCTACGCTCTGGTCGTGTGCTGGAGGACGATCACATAGAGAGTATCTTCGTTTACACGGGCACTCATTATTCCTCCACCGTAGGCTCTAGGCGAGAACCCAAGATAGTATCACTCAGGACCCACATATTGCGTCTAATGACTCTTTCTCTGACTACAACGTCATGGAAGGTTACCCGATTTCTCATCCCAATAGTTCAAGCCAAGACAAGCATGTCATGAGCCCATAGTCTAGGCTGAGTGTGCTTAGCCGCTTGAAGGAAACTTTTAATAGAGCCACTCGCTCCTAACATGGAGCTAACAATGTAAATGAGGGGAGTGGGAAGTAAATCTACCATTCATGACCAACATAGACCCCACACTCCTGGAGAGTGTACATGTGAATACTCCATTCATTGCACCTATGCCCCCTGACTCTTCAGAGCTATTCCCCTTTGAGGTTATATTACCTGGTGGTAGAAGCTTTGCCAAAGTGCAAGAGGTTGAGCGGTATATCATTGCAGAGAGGGAAAAGGAAATTGAGAGCTTACGTAGGATAGAGAAACGGAGAGAGCTGAAGGCAAAGGCCCCTATGTCAACATCCATGCTAGTCGAGACATTGAGTGCACCGGAATTAGCAACCACTAAGTGTCAACCCCTAGAGAGCCACATTGCATCTAGTTCAAAGGACACCCCTAGCACCTCAATCCTAGATGGAGCATCTCTAAATGCAAACTGGGAGTATGAACTACAAATGGAGACTTTAACCGACCTATACACATGTCACACCTATCACGTGGGTTGGTTAGATGCCCTACAATCCACAACGGGAGCTACTAGCATAGAGGAGCAACAACAAAGAGTTTGTGATGTCATCCATAGGCTTATTGAGCTCAAGAGGCAGAACAAGGGAATCCACATGCCTTCAATGTGTCTCATGAGATTCTTGGATATAGGGAAGGCTAGGCAACCAACTTTATCGCAAATGGAGACTCCTTTGGTAAGCCCGATGGATCCTCTGTATGTTGTTTTGCGAGGGGTCTCAGTACAATTTGAGCCCACAAGTGATAGCTTTACCTTCCCAAGTTTAGCTCATCTTTCTCTTGATGACACCATGGCTACCATGCCTACCCCAGTGATGGGCATGCCAAGAAACACACCATGGATCTCATTTGTTAGTAAAGGACCGCTACATGGTAGCTCAATGTCTGCAACAATAACTACAAGTGTGTACCAAACATATACACCTATGGGTCGTCGTGCTCATGTAGCTCCTACCCCTCCCATTGTTTCAACAACTTATGCTCCACAACCACAACATCCAAGCTCTTGTCTCAATGAGACCATACCACATACCACGTTTGCTATGCCTAGGGCCACACATATGAAAGGCTTTGGGCCACCACATGGCACAACACCATACAAAACATGGAACCCAAGGGCTTCATATACGCCAAGCCCAATGCCAATCCCTACTCCACATGTAGTACCGAGAGCACTTGTCCCCACTATACCTGCTCACTTAGATGACTTGGAAAAATTTGCTCAAGCTATTAGTTGATCCATTGTTGAAAATATGCGTAACACGCCTAATAGAGAGCCTAGACGTAAGACAGTACAAATAGAGAAGCTCACACAAAAAATTAGTTCAGACGGGGATGTGAGAAAGCATATCGAAGCGTTTGAACAAATATAAAATTCCCTAGGAGCACACAATGACCTGCAGAAGAGTAACTATTTAAGACTAACCTAAAGTGGGAAGGCAGGGGATTGGTATAGAATCCTAAGAATGGAAGATAAAATGACTTACCATACTCTTAGGAGTCTGTTCTTGAAAGAGTACATACAAGAGGGAGTGCTTTGAGGTGTACATCTCAGCTCCAGAAAGCCCAACGGAGGAAGGAGAGTCCATGAGACTTTTTAGTCACTTGAAGCATTTGAATTCTTGATGTAATCCAAATGAGCACTTCAATAATAACCAATTGATCAATAGATTTATTAGGGGACTACAACATGCGGATATCTACAATGGCCTAGTCATTAGAGGTATCACCACTTGGGAAGCAGTCGCCACCAATGCGATCCAATTGGAGGACAACTTAATGATTTAAGGAGAAAGAGGGTCTGTTGAGCCAAAATCTACTAGCGTGCAAGCATCAAGGCATGAACAAATGACCATAAACCCCATTTCTAACAAAGATATTTGAGATGACTTTAGCAGATCTCACCAAGTCCATTCAAGAAAGTCTTAGAGACAAGCGTGCTCCACAAAAAAATCATATGTATCCAAGAAGGGAGCAACAATGGCGCTCAATTTGCTATGGACGACATAGTACCAGTGAATACCCTAAGTTTAGAGTAGCATTCAATGGGAATTGCAATGCATGTGGGAGGTATGGTCATCAAGCCAAGGACTACATAGTATTTAAACGCGCGATGACCAATAGACCAACCTTAGCTTGGAAGGACACACCTCGAGTGCTTGCATTGATGTTGGCCCCACGTGTTGAACAAACGTCCAAACACATGGTCCTTAGGGCCCAAAATGTTGCTCAAACGACACCCTTACCACCTCGAGTGCTAGGACTGCAACCCCCACATCTTAGATTCACTTCTATGAATCAAGTAGGTTGTGAGTCATCTATTACTTGTTTGGAAGACATAGACCCTAATATTGCCTATGGGATAGATGCACTTAAGGAAAGTCAACAATTCTACATGGAAGACTATTGGGAAAAAGTCAAACCTAACTATCAAGTAGCTGCTCTTGCTACAAAAGGACAAAATATCAATTACACTGCCAAGAGACCACCTCTTCAATGCTATGATTGTGGAGGTCCACATCGTGCAGCCGAGTATCCTATTAGGCTACAAACGAATTCCACACTAATGCAAACCAATCAAGTGAGCACGTCTACAATGCCGATACTCATGTGTAATTGATGTGGCATAGATCATTTGATTGCCTAATGTTCGAATAATTCAAATGCACCAAAGATAACTCCATTGAATTTAATTGAGACTACTCAGGAGCCAACACAAAGTATGCATGTGGTACCAGTAAATGTACTCACACAATCGATGCTCCAAAAACAAAATTATATCTCGAAGAATGAGACATGGCATCATCCCAGAAGAATAAGAAAACACAAAGGAAGAGATCACAAAAAGCAGCGAAGTCAAAACCCCAGTTCAAAGAACAACATAGGGATTGGTGACGACCCCTTATAAATGAACGACACTGAAATGGATTTTGATTCAAATGAGACCACGGAGACTAAAACAACCACTAGGAAAGAAACCTTTGTGTGGATTTTCATCTTTAGCTTTCGTTGCATTTGAACTATATTTCACTTGTTCTGACAGCTTGAGGCTTTGCATCATGTTGAGATAATCTTTGACTTTAGGCTTATCATTCGTGGTTTGTATAATGTTATGAGGTTCCTGGTATTCATTTCCATCTACATCTCAATATGCATATGTGATCTTGGTCCCATGAAATTGCTTGAACACTATTGGATTCGTAGGATTTGACTTTCTCTTGAGGAAATCAACTGAAACTTTTGTCCTTGATGCTTTTCACACTGGCACTTGTCATCAAATTTTGAGGGAATTCGGTTCAATTGTGGACTTCCAACAACCGTATAGTCTTCTAATGGTTTTTGATTTGAAGGGATCTGGCTAGAAGTTCTAGGGCTTCTAACTGGTGTTGTGGTTCATGGTACATGAGCTAAGTTTGATGGCTTTGCAGCTCACCCCTTTTCCTTTGGTGATCACTAAAACTTTCTCTATGATGAGAGCTCAAGAATGTTTGACTCTAGTTTGATCTCACCGTTTGGGACTGAGAAGGCATATTGTGTGTAGCATTTTTTATGTTTTGCAGAGCTCTACAAACCTTTTGTATAGTTGCCTATGTACCTCCGTGAAACATGACAAATGTTTTCCCAAATCAAGTTGTAGATAACATTATCTTCACCCTGATATTGTCTATCCCAATTGCATATGCACCAACTGGATGGTTTGCTGGTTTGTGCAGATATCTGTATAAACTCTTGAGTCTATTTTTTGCACTTCTATATGCACTTCATCTTTGAGCTTGCAATACCTCGTTCCACTAAAATATATGAGCATCTGTGACTTCTCAAGATTTGGCTTCACTTTGATCAATAGGATTGTGGCTCCTGTGAGCTGTAAAACTTGCTCTATTGTATTTGTATTTTTGCTACTGCCATTGACTAGTTGTGGTTCACGTGAAATTTTTGCTTGGATTGACTCCATGTTGTGTTTGGTATGTAAAGCTGTCTCCTTGCAAATTCTATTATTGCATGGTAGAGTTCATCTTTATCAAGCTGAAAAGATTGCTTGTACCAAAGAAATTCTAGCAGCTGAATGCTTTCTAGACACAAGAGTTGGGCAACTCTAGCTCCTCAAATGCATCAAAATTGATTGCAACCCTTTGAAATAATGAAAAGCTATGGCTCTAAATAGCTTGATCTGCAATCACATGTACCTTGGTGATAACTAGTCTTGCTTGGTGGGCCTTGCTATATAACATCTATAGAATATAAAAGGACATATGCAAATTGACTTTTAGCAGCTAGCACTGAAGGGAACAAGAGAAAGACTATTTTGGGAAGGGCGGCATTGCGTAAAAGAGATACACTTGAAAAATGCTATAATGTTTATGAGAGGAGACAAACTTAAGTGCATCAATTATTATAGATTATAGGGGTGGTTACAATTGAGACTATATCCAAGCGAGGTTGTTCTACTATGTCTACAAATGAATGTTTTTTCTAGTATACATGCTACATGTAAATTATTGCAAACGGAAAGTATTTAAACAAGAGATTTTCATTGAATGGTTGGTAGTGAAACACGTCGGCTCGCATTTTTGAAGGTGGATTTTGAGTGTGTTTTTCCTTTCTTATTTTATAGTTGTTTGTGTTTTGCCTTCCTTCTTTTGTAGTTATTCCCAGTACAATGAATGAGGAAAATGATACATGTAACTTCACTTTTTGTGTTCTGTGTTATGACATGGACAATGCATGTTGCATCGTTTGCCACACCGATTGTCAAGACGATATTTTCAGTGATCATGCAGTGCACACAAATTGCGATCAAATCAAGCTCATTGAACTTAGGGTCTAGGAGCCACTATTGAAGGACATTTATGTTACCCGCATTCGTCTTCATTTCAAGTTTTGTATTGCCAGTTTGATTGTACAATTTATTCAAGGAAAGGTTGTTACAGTGTTGGACGGCCGACATGTGAGTACAGATTATCATAGTAGAGTTGTTGATGTAGTCATGCACATGCACTTCATCTATAATACATGCACCCAAGGTACAATTGATCTCATCTATGACTGGTTTTATTTCACAAAAAATGGTGAAGAACTGAAGAAATTCAAGGTCCGTTGCATGTATTATAGAGCATAACATCTTGTACAAAGCTGTATGTAGCCAGTGGACCGCCGGCTTATGATATAGCATGTGCTACAAAGATCCCGTGCATGACTACAAACTAGGGGTAGCTAGGCCCGATCATTGAGCAAGAGAACACATTTGTTGTTGAAGGAATCTACCAATTTATTGCTTGTTACATTGATATTTTATCTTATGATAAGGTCAAAAGTCGTTTGAGTAAACATGGATATCTCGTCTATAATTATAATATATGCCTCTTTTATGTCCACATATTGCTCATCGATATCATGAATAGAGAGAGGGTATTTTTGATTCATGGATGGTATCTTGAACTGGTAATGGATTGTAGATACAATGCTGCTAAGACTTGTTGCTGCTGCTCCGAGGACAAAGTGCCCAACAATAATATAGAGTGAGGGAAACAGGAGTGTCTATTTCATTTATCTGTCGACCTCGTTTATAGCTATATATGTGAGGTATGCCGTTGTGCAGTAGGGACATATTTCTAGATTGTGAGCAAAGATGTCACATTGCATGCTCCAATCTTGATACAATGCAATGAGTTCAAACCATGACCTAGCATATGGATGATAAGCTAGTTTCAAGTTGGCTACAGTTTGATCTTTAGATTATTGACTCTTGGTCTGTAATCTTCTAGGTCTTGAGAACTTCATATTGACACCTAGTACGGGAGAAACGAGGACATATATAGTATGTCATCAATTATTTAGACACCTAGTACGGTATAAATTATTTAGAGCTAAAGTAAAGATGCACAAGGTGAATTCACTACTGTGATACACCACATCAATTCACTACTTGTGTATTCATTATGGTAATACATCACATACATTTGGAAAGCAAGCGTATGAAAAAATTTGTGTGTGTAACTCACGTACAGATGTTGATTGACATTGAGTGTATAGTTCTGAAAACAAGATCTAGATAAACCAAAGCAAAGGAAGTAATGTGGAAAATTATAAAACAAGCAAGCAGATAAAGCGTGAATGAACTGCAACAATAAATGAGGTGCTTTACTGACTTGCAATATTGTACTCCTACTTTTTGATTGTCCAATCTACAGGCCAATATGTGAGTCAAGCTACAAAAAAGAAATGTGAATAGTTAACCATACGATCTTACAATGAAACGTCACATCAAAAGTGTGAAGTATATTGTGCACGTCCTAGAGAGGTGCCATACAAAAGTATGGTGGAGAGCTGGCACTGTGGTCTCTCCAAAAAGTTATAAGAAACAAAAGCCGTGCCCTGCCCCATAACGTTTATGTGTTGCACCAAGCAAACGCATGAGCATGGAAAATTGGATGCAGATAACAGACCTTGCAATGTTTCCGAACTGGAGTCGTGCTTGTGCAATTGGAACATGCAATGTTGTAAATATATGTCCTCCCTGCCATACACAAAACATACAAGATGTAACTTTATGATCTATGTCCTATGATCAAATATTACCTTCTCTCTCTCTCTCTCTCTCTCTCTCTCTCTCTCTCTCTCTCTCTCTCTCTCTCTCTCTCTCTCTCTCTCTCTCTCTCTCTCAGTTGTAAGCTGCTTCCGTTCGCAATTATGTCTTCTCGCCTCCTTGATGACTAACCTGCATTATGTATCGATGCTAAATTGATGTCTGCATTTGAAACCATATGAACTTGATCCGATAGCTGCTGCGTACATGGATCTTTTCTCATAGGATCCGCCACCAAATCATGGCTATCGGCAAGAAGGGAGATACGAAGCAGTAACTTCTATGCATTCAAATCCACACCACCAGCATTCCCTGCTTTCTATGCATCTACTGAAGAGCAACACTGTAGTATACTATTGTTGCTAATCTCAATTGCGGCCGCATTGGCTGCCGCTTGCACGTGGTTTAGAAAGAGAATCTCTTTATAGACTGCAATATTGGCCATATTGTTTGTAAAAATTTTTCTATCCCACCCAGATGTTGAATGGCAGCAATGAACTACTGCTGGAGGCTAATAGGTGCTGACATATTGGTATGCTTGTTTCCAAAAATGCCATTACTCTACAGCCCTTGTTCTTCAACTTCTCCCGCATCAAATCTGTTTGTGTGGAAAAAAGAATTAGCTTCCGCTCCTGCTCTTTGACTATACTTTTGATCCTGGAAAACGACAGCATAGGTACCTACATGATTGACTACTTGACTTTCACTGCAATGTTGCTGCATCTCCTTGGAGCTACACATTAACCAATTCCCACGGACACCATATTCTGCGTTGAATTGGTCAGGAGAGATATTTTTGTTTGTCTGTAGATCATTCTGAAATGCTCGCCTCATCAAATTTTCAGATAGGCTATCAACAAATTAGTTGGATGAGGAGTGCGATTGAAGTCAATAGCTTATCAGACCATGACTTGCACTAGTGGCAATATTCCCCAATGCCTTTCCCTCGACATTGAGCTGTCTGCCGGTAATCTCCTCACACTCTTTGCTAAAAGTGCAAGCAGCTAGCACTGAAGCTGCTGGATTAATAACTTGAGGATAACCATCATAAGCTTTGGTGTGATCGATCATGCTAAGCTTTTCTGCCCTCATGTCCACTTCGACGTTTATTCTTTCCATTTCTTCTGCCTCTTTCGTCTGCATCGCCAACACCCTGATAGCATCAATAAAAAAATGTGTGGAATGGGCCTATGAATTAAAGGCAATTAGGCCAACTGATCATCAATTAAAATCTGATTATCTTTTGTTTTAGTAGCACTAGAATAGACCTCTGGCATTGGTTGATTGCACGAAATATCTGATCTTTGAGAATGCTCATCATGTCGGCAAGCATCTGAAGTACCCTCCAACTTGATGATCTACAAAATATAACCACTCCTTTCTGGTTCTTCCGGGCTTACTGCTGCATAGGCAGACTACGTGGAAAACAATTGGTGTGAATCTTGAGAATTATGCATTGGGACCTACTGCATATCATTTCCATGAACATTGAAGGATGACCAAGGACACAGGGTTGTTGAATCTGCATCAGATTATTGACTTGGAGCAGCATAATATTGTGCATAAACGAGCTGAATAAGGTAGTTGAAGTTGGATATACTGTTCAGCTAGCCACCTGGTCTTGTTGCACACAAAGCTACTATGATTGATAAGGCTTATAATTAGGTATTGATTATGGGAAGCTTGTGAACTACTTGTGGAGAAGATCTAACTGCTTCTGTACATGAGAAAATTTTCAAACCTTCTTGTGGAGCTGGTAGGTCATAGAAAGGAGCGAGAGCGATGGCGACCTTGAACGGGTGGGGATGACGGTGTGGTTGGCACTTGAGATGCAGTAGGTCCTGGTGACAGCCCGTGCCCAATTCCATCACTGTGTCACATTACTGGGCAAGATTGCGTAAGTCCAAGAAAACGCAGAGATGCTTCTTACCAGTATATTATTAGTATGAGATCTACTAGTATTGTGACATGGCATTGTGAGAGAATGGTCACCCTACTTGTACATAGTGTAGTCAGGACTTCCTTGGGGCACCATCGACTTCATAAATTAGCTGTCTCAAATGCTATCGCGAGGATGAATTTCATGAGAATGAGCATGCAGTCCTTCCAATGGTTACGTCAGTAGCATAAAGGTATAAAGGTGGTAAGGCACTCTCCTACTTGTAGGTGCACGATCAACAAGCTAAATTGAGCAAGCTCTACTCCACTAATATGGTCCTTGCAAGCCTCCAGCCGGCTTCCATAAAAGGGGCTCCTCATCAGTCGTAGGTCGTGCATGTATTGGCTTGTGCGCTCTCTTTTCATCATGCTCGCTTTTCTATGTGTTCTAGTGGTCATTTGTGCGCTCAAAGAGTCCAAAAAGGACCTTTGGCTCACAAAGGAACAAGCTATCTTTGGAGGGCCAAAGATAGAATTGCTATCTTGGGACTGTTAAAGATAAAATTTCTATCTTCAGAGAGCCAAAGATAGAAGCTGGACACACCCCACGACATCTAACTATTCGGAGGATTATTATTTTTGTAATTATTCATTCATTGAGGAAAACCTGATTTTCACCTTGTAATTATTGGGACTTACAGAAGTTTCCAGATTGTATCCCAGTTTTGATAGTTAGATTGATTAGATGGTTGATTTTGGAACTTTAGGGTTTGAGAAATTGTAAGGTATATATACCACTTTTTGACCTTAATGAAAGGACCTTTTGTCATTTTTAAAACAAGTTTGGAAGTCTCTGAGTGAGCGTACTGTGTACGAGAGAGAGTGTGAGCTTCATCTTGATGATGCGTGTGCTCCGGTGGTCGGAATCGAGTGCGGAGAAGTGCAGCGTGTTGCCCCTGATGAGAGCTACGCGCCGATACGTACATTGCGCGCGTACGGTCTGGTTTTGCGAGCTCCTTCTACGAGCTTCATTGGGTGTTTGGGTGAGCATACATTGTCCGATTTTGCATTGCAGCATATCGACGTGTTCACATTGAGTAGAACTACACATTAGGCACTTTAGATTTTGGAAACGAAGACCTGCAGATTTCGGCTAGACGTCCTACGTGTTTCTGTACCAGGTGTTTTGGGTTGGGATTTTGGTTCATAAACCTTAGGGAGAGAAACCTATTGGTCTTAGTAGGGTCTCCTTCAAGTTCTATGGTGTTTCGAGATTGTTTGATGGATGTTCAACTCTAGAAAGCGTTGTAGAAAGTTCCCTCTTATGCACTCTTGAAGGCTGTGACTTAGACAATTGGTAGAGATCTCTGCAGGAATTAGTTAGGAGTCGGTCGAGTGTAGGTTGACACCTTATGCTTTCTTCCACGCGCCTGCGGGTCGAGCTTCGTCCTTAGCTGACATTACATGTTAGGTGAGTTCTCGCTGTGCTGACGTCCGTCGCAGCGTATTCGTCCAACATTGGCGTCGTTGCCGAGGACGAAAAACTTAGGTAGGTGACTGAGACTAATCCTTGAGGATTGGTATTTTTGGCTTGCCAAGAGTCTCGTTTTACATTTAGATAGGATCAGAGGGTGGAGAACTCTGTAGGTCTTAGAGGGAGTCTAGGAAGCGTGTGCCTGGCCTAGATCCTTCGACTTAGGTAGATTAGGTAGACCAAGGTAGTTTTAGGTAGTAGTCGAGTTCTAAAGTAGGAGTTGGAGTGGTAGAAGCGGTGAGAGGAGATCTTGAGAGTCCGGAGAGGCCAAAAAGCAACCAAAAACACCATTATCACCATTTCACATGATAAGTAGGAGTAGAGTAAGTAGGACATTGTGATTCAGGATCTAGAGCATTTCATGCATGTACACTTGCTTTGTAAAGTCATCACAAGTTTGTAAAAGACGCAAAAGGGTGTTTGAAAGTCTAATTGAAGTCCAAAAGTTACTGTGAGTGTTTCTGATAGATCTACAGAGCATCATCAGCATTTCTGTGAGAAAAAAAAATTAATTTCAAGCCAGGAGACATCCTACGCGTAGGATGTCTACAGGCTAATCCGGGAGAAATTTTGGGATTTTGAGTTGACCAGTGTGTTTAGGAGGTGGGGTTTAGGAGGTGGGGTTTACCCTAATTCAACTGGAAAGTGGAAATTTGACCATATCTTGACAAGATAAGGCGAGATAGATTGAAATTGCCAAACATCCTACCCAAATAGTGCCAAAACATTATCTTGAGACCAAAACCATAAGATGGCTGCATGAGCATGTCTTGCATGATATATTGAGTGACTGAAAGGGGCTTCACCTCATTTGGGTGAGAAAATTGAGTTTAAAGCGGACTTTATCTCTTTTGACTGAAAAAGGCAAGAACAGCTAAAATTCGGGACTTTTGAAATCCAAACCAAAATCTAAGCATACCACTGGGTTATTGACATCAAAGGGAGTTTGTGGGACAATTCTGAGGTCAAACAGGCCAAAAAGACATCTTACGCGTAGGATGTCTTCTGAGTGATTTTGGACTCCAAACCAAATTTTGAGTATACCAAAGTGATCAACAACTCAAGAGGAGCGTGGGCTTTCAGTTTGAAGCCATTCTGATGAAAAAGACATCCTACACGTAGGATGTCTAAAGCAAGAATTTGAAGCCAGACTTTGACAGTGAGCATAGCCAGGTGTTGTATAGCCTAAGGCAAGCCTCCTAGTCAATTTTGGTCTAAATTGGAGTTGATTAGACTAATCAATATCAACAACAGGCTGTCGGAATAGATTTCTGACTCATTGACTAGCTAATAGGTGTCCAAACCAAAAAGTAAAAGCAGTTGTAAGCTCAGCACAACAAGGGAAAACCACAGTGCAAAAATCTAGGCAAAACACAGCAGGAGACATCATATGCGTAGGATGTCTATTGGGGCATACTGCAAAGAAAATTTGACCTGGCATAGACAGTGAGATTCTATTTGACTTAAGGGTTCCAGAACTTCTTTCAGAAGTGAATTTGGACCTTGTTTGCCCATTTGACGAAGCAAAGACAAAATTTAGACTTTTTTGCATAAATTGACCAACATCTGAGGGGAGTACAGTTTCAGATTAGCAGACCTAATCCAGAACATCGGCAATGTATAAAATACAGTAGTGGTTGAGATTAACTCTCCAGTTATACCAATCATTACTAAGATAACCTCTGGTAGATAAATGCTTTGATTCGATTGCCGAAATAAAAACGCTTGTGTACAGGTATATTCAGCAACAAAGCAAGAAGTTGTGCAGAAACTGACACTTTGCCAGGTGAGTGGTTGGATTTGTGATAAATTGCATTGATAAGTTTGATGAATTTAAGATCAGGAAGATACATTGTTAGAGACCAGAAGGTGGCATGTGACCAAGGTAGCTTAGTGTCCCACCGAAGAGAGTGTAACTCAGGCAAGGCTAGATCCGCTAGCACCGATTATTGAGGAAGGTAGTGATACTGACACTTCGTCAGACAAATCTTTCTTCATGATGGGTAGTCAACACCCAGGAGATTTCACCTATGATGGACCTATGCGAGGAGGAAGCACCTCCCAAAATCCTTTGAATGATTCCAAGCTCACTGTGATCTTCTTAGAGGGAACAAACTCGAGGGGAGCCCTAGTCTATTTTGACTATCGAGGACGCAAGTGCATTTGTATCGAAGAGAGGCCAGCTCAAAGATTGGAGATAATCCGAGTCTATGATGATGGAGATAGATTCCGAGACAAAAAGGGGAACCACTATCTGATAGCTAGTAACCCTGAAGATTACAACATATATAGAGATAACGTGGCAAAAGGGAAAATGGTTTAAGAAACTCAAGAACCACCACCAAACATTGATCGGCCCGGAGCTATTTTTATGTATGATAAGAAAACAATCAGGGTTCCAACTTATAACGAGAACGTGGGAATCTACAAACATGAGAGTGAGGGTATAGTCTCTTACTTTCGCAACAAAGAACCATACATAAACGAATTAAGCAAAGACAAGGTTCTTTACTTATTCTCTTATGAAACTGCTATGGGAAAGGGTATAGTTTTTGTTGATAGATACGGGTGAGAATACCAAAATATTCTCCCAGAGGAGGTAGAAAGGGCAACAGGTCCAGGAGCATCAGCATATGCCCCTGAGGAAGTGCCAAGAGCCACCTACACCCCGAGCAAGTCAACGAATCCTTTTTCAGATGAGTATGATGCTACCTCACATTCCACCCGACTGCAAGCATTCTACAACCAAGAACAACCAGCAAACCAGCCATCATTGCAGGCATGGCTTCGACAGAGTGCAACAATGGAACAAGACCGAAACCGAGATGGTTATCAAGCCGCACGAGAGCTAAGGGATTTGCAAGAACCACCACTCTATTCAAGGTATCAAGGAGAGAGTAAGCCAAAGACTCAAGGGTCAACAGAGCCTGGAGGACCACCCATAGAACGAGTTCGAAGAGAAGAACCACCTCCAGTGAGAACCGTTAGAAACTATGGCTTAGGAGCACCATTGGGAGAGAAACCAGCCTATTACAGAAGGCCTGAGGAGGTATATCGATTAGGATGGGGAGATCCAATGATGAGGTTTGTAGATCATCGAAGAATTAGACATTCTCAAGTGCAAAAATAGGTAAACAAGAAATACATAGGAAGCAGAGACCCAAGAGATCATGTAGGAGCCTTTGTGCGTGTAATTAGAGCCGAAGAGGTGTTAGATTTTCCTACCCAATTTGCAAGGTTTGGACTAACCCTCAAGGATGATGCTGCCACTTGGTTTGACTCTGTAGAGCATAGACACTTTGAGTCTATGGAGGAAGTGTTTGACGAGTTTATCGAGGAATTCTCACAAAGGGGAATAGCTCATTATACCATCTCACAGATCCATAAATTCAAACAGAAAGATGGAGAATCGGTACGAAAGGCAGCCCTAAGACTAAAAAGATATGTTAAGTTCTGTCCTGTTGAAGAACTGCAAACTCAGTCCAGACTTATGCTAATATTCATCCAAGGACTAAGGAATGCAGATCTTCAGAAAGACTTACATATGAAGAGGAGCACGGCGTTGAATGAGTTGACCAAGGAAGCTCTTTACCTGGTGGACAATTGTGCGGTCTACAAAGAGGGGGAGTTCAAGGACCTTGATGACGATTCATCTTCACAACAAAGTGGAAGCAAGTCTTCTAAGACAGTGACGGGAGCAAAGCGAACACTGAACCCCCGACGGCCTCTAAAACACGGGGGACCGAATGGCGCGCCTCGAGCCTGTCATGGTAAAGCAAACAGGGGGCACCGCCTAGCTTCAACGGCTAGGACGCAAACAACCCACCACCATAACAAAGTTTTCATCCAAGAGAGATGGATGTTTGGGAGCAATGATGAAGAGGAAAGGGAATGAGATCAAGTGAGAGAGAGAGAGAGAGAGAGAGAGAGAGAGAGAGAGAGAGAGAGAGAGAGAGTGAGGGAGGGGGTATAGCGGCTTAGCACTTAGGCACCACAAAAGGATGATAAATCCGCACACCCTTCACACATACACAAGCTCACTCCAAACACAAGACTAGGTGGCGATTCCGCACACCTCACATGGGCAAAACATTGCAAGAAAACATACTCACAAAATCTCAAGCTTTATTTAGAGAATAAGGCGATGAAATGGGGAGCATAGGGTAGGGGAATGAGAAGGGAGAGCGTGGTAGAGCACATGGCAGATAGGTGGGAGTTGATGGCGAAGACTCGCACGAGGGTTACGGCCATCATACTTCATTTAGTTTCCCTTCATCTTCAATAGCCCAAGGGTGTAGAGGTCATGCTCAAGACGAGCATGGTATTGCGGTGATGGTGATGGTGTGGGTGTGTGTGTGTGCACTAGGCACACACAGTGCATAGTGTACTCTTTGGTGATGGTGTGTGTGTATTTAGTGTGATGGTGACCCCTCTTTATATAGGGTAGGAGGGGGGAGAAATTCTAGAATTTAGAAATGAAGAAATCATTATCTACATAGACCATGTGACTGTGGGCCCCACTTGTCTGGCTGTGTGTATATGTGCCAGAACAGCAGTCTCATGAGAGAGAGACTAAGAGAGAGAGAGATGGGTGAATGGAAAATGAGAGGTGACATGGAGAATAAAGTAATTACAAGAGGGGAGAGAGGGGAGTGTGTTCAGAGGTGAATCTTTGTGAAGATGTGTGTGAACACAAGAAAAATCAGGTAACCACTGGGTGGGGATGGGTCTGTGGGCACCTTTTTCAGTGAAACTGAGTGTGTGTGAGTGTGGGGGAGGTTATTTAGCTACAAGACAAGAGACATGGTGCCCTTTAGAGAGAGAGGGGGATATTTGGGTCATGGGATATGATAGGAGAGAGAAAGAGGGGGTGGGGTATACTATTTTGGAAGATAGCATAAGTTGCATGTGAGTTAGGGTGCATTATTGGTGAGTTAGAATGCATGATTGGTGAGAGGTGGGGTAGCTGGAGGGGAGAGAGAAAGGAGAAAGGACAAGGGGAAGAGAGAGGGGGTTGACCTTTTGAGTGGAGGAGAGGAAAAGGGACACACGGTGGGGCAACAATGAAGAAAAAGGAGGCAAGGTGGGGATGGGCTGCCCCGCAGGCATGAGGTGGCCTATTTTACCTTTCTCATATATTTACATAATCATACTTTATTTTTTTCTTACTTTTTCCAATTCCTTTTATCACTCCCTCCCTAAGAGGGGGTTTTCATGGGGTGGGGACGAGAGAAGAGGGGTATGGGATCTTGGCTTGTGAAAAGCCCCCATCATTAGCCCTCCCCTTTTGGCTAGAGGCATTCATGCCTCTAGCTCATCTGTTTCTTCTTCCGCTTAGCTGTAGGATCTGATATCGAGTTGCCTTCTGAACTATACATTCCATTTGGCCATTGGTGAGATTTCTGGGATATTCGTTAATCTGTAATAGGTCCGGGTGATAGTTTGTTTCTTGGAATAGTGTCGGTTGATTAAAGGGGAAGCCCATGGATTTTAGAACTTTGTGCCAGTGTCCTCCTGGATCCCAAGTGAAAAATAGAATCATTCATTGTCTGCAGTGTCTGAACAATAAAATTTGCATGCCAAATTGGACCAAATTTGTAACCACCAATAGCGAGAGGGGAAATGAGCATCTTGGCTCCTGCAAAGACAGAACCGAAAATTATGATTACCAAGAGTGTACCAAGAATCCACCATATATGGCCGCCTTGTTGGTGTGGTGAGCTCAAGTTGTCTTCAGAGTCCTGCTTACTGCCATGACTAGAAAAAACTGCAAGCATATCATGCTTCTTTTGGGTGTGCTCAAACATGTCAGCTTCCTTTATTGATGCTAATAGCAAGCCACCTACCTTGTGGCTTAAATACAAGAGTAATTCACTTACCTTTCTCCAAAGAGAGGATGCACTATTTGTAAAAAATTGTACCAAATTGTGAATGAGGTCTTCATTCTTGCATTCTATCAGGCTTTTGTCTATCCATGGCTCCTTTTCTCTTATCTCCATGCTGATCTTCTCTCTATATGTTATAGCAGCTAGCCATAGCCATAGGTCTGATGCATCCCATGCAAACACAATGCTGTGTTGTGGAGGAGTTTGGAACATCCTTAAAAGGTTGGCAACATATTGATCATCAAACTTACTATGAACATCCTCACATAAACGGGAGGCATTACCCATGTCCAAGTTTATAACATCTTTCAGTAGACTAGAGGCATTACCCATCTCCAAGTCTCTAACACTACACAATAAAATCTTGCTCGGCTTCCAAGCCTCTGGAGAAATATCCAACTCCAAACCTTCAGTCATACTTACCTCTTTGTTATGGTCCTCTAGTGAAACTGCCTTGATGCAAGATTCCTTTAGCTTGCTACACTGTCCTGGGTCCATGCTGGTGCACAGGCTTCCATTTTCAAAGCCCTCCCCTTTGCTTGATATGTTTTCCATCTTCTGCAAAGCCTTGCTAATAGGCTGGTTTTCCTCTTCTCTTGTATCTTTCATGACCTTTGCATTCCTCTTACTCTGACGAGGCCTAATCAACACTTTACACCTTCTTACCCTTACTGCCCAATGCTATCGATTGATCGCTTTGGTGCCTATTTCATCCAAGGTTAAAGATGTACTCACATTTGTAACACAATTTTCTTGACTTACCTCCCCCACTGGGTAGCATCTTTTGATTCTTTAACCTCTTGTTCCACTGCTTCAGTTCTTTGAATAGTCTTCTTACTTAATCCTTCTTCTGTTACACTCATCTTGACCTCTTCTGCAAGACCCATGATACTTGGTGTGCGGGTACCAATTGGTGGTGGGCATAGGATGATTGTAAGTGGTGATTGTGGTGGTGGTTGCATTGGTGACTGGCGTCGAATTGGTGTGGCCAGATGTGGTTGCACCGTTGGTGGTGTGATTTGAACAGGTGGGATTGGTTGCCTGAGTGGCGGTGGTCTTGCTCTTGGTGGAGAGATCTGATTCTGTCTCCCCCCTCTATTGAGATTCTGCCTCCTCGGGTGTGGGCAATAGTACATTTCATGGCCATC
This sequence comes from Adiantum capillus-veneris, assembly GCF_014529385.1. Lineage (NCBI taxonomy): Eukaryota > Viridiplantae > Streptophyta > Polypodiopsida > Polypodiales > Pteridaceae > Adiantum > Adiantum capillus-veneris. The sequence goes on along the minus strand of NC_140935.1, from coordinate 43,084,639 downwards.
TTCCCAGTAGTTGTAACATTGGTACTCTGGGTTCTGTCTTCGCTGTCCTCTTCCTTGTTCCGGGTTCCTGCCAGGTGCATGCCCTTGCTGTACCAGATGCACAGATAATCTCTCTAGTTGGGTGGTGATACGACTCAGCAGGTCTTGCTCTTCTGATGCCTCCTACAGTTGGACTCTATGATTGGCTGTTGCAGTCAATGGGGTTGGTTGTATCGAGCTTGTTTCCTCTGACTCATTTACTCTTGCTTGCATGCGTGGATTCTTGTCTTTAAGGCGGGCTACTTCGACTGCCAACTCATATGTTGCAGGAAACCTTCCCTTCACCTTCTCTCTAAGCGGCAACCATAGACCAGCAATGAAACGGTCCTTCTTTAGGAAATTAGGCGCTCCTTCACCTTCCTCCAGCGAGGCAACCCATCTCTCCCATAAGTCCACAAATTTGGACTCGTAGGTGGCATACTCCATCAGGCCTCCCTGCTTTAATTCTGTCAGTAACTGCCATAGCCTCTCCGAGGTTGTGCCTCCACCAAACCTCTTTACAAAAGTAGCCATTAACACATCCCATGCATTCTTGGTGGCCTGGGGCAATGCATTATACCAGGACTTGGCCTCTACTTTCATTAGTAGAGGAAAAATTCTAAGTTGTGAAGCATCGTCATCTTTGTTGGAGACGATACAAGCAATGTCAAAATCATCCAAAAAGTCGGTGGTGAGATCCTCTCCCTTCTTTCCACTGAAAGTGGGGAAAGAAACACTTGCCATGGTAGTGACTCAGGAAATTACAAACCTCTTTTTTTCTTTTTTTTTACATTACATTAACAGTGCGGCTCATAGCAGCTTTTTTACAAGGGTGGGTGGATAGGTTAAAACAAGATAAAGATAGAAGCATTAAAGGAATGATGGTAATCTAATATGGGGAGAATGATAGGGTTCGGGGAATTGAGGATTTCTCCTAGTACCGCCGCACCGAATAGGTGTACGATCTTCTGTTGGTAGAAGACTTTCCTATCTACATAGATATTCACATGCATATGCGGCAAGAATCTGAACGGGAATGCCGTTGGACCGTTTTCCATCATGCACAGAGGATGAAATAATTACTTATACTCTTATTGTGCCAGTGTTGATGAGTCGGCACATCCACAAGAGGTCGTCGCCTTTGATAGGCTCTACCTTTCCTTCGTTGCTCAGCACGTACGGGGTGATGGCGACGCGTCTGACCACTCCCAGCCTCTTGGCTAACAACAATTGCATGTAATTTCCGTAGTCGGCGTGTTGCATGAGTTCTACTCCATTCAGTTGCAACTCGTCCCCAGCCCACTGGGTTTCTCCCGTGATAGAGAGCTTCTTCAGGATAAGTTGTACAGGGAGAGGAGGAAGATCCTCCACTCTCTTTCCAAAACAGCGAGAGCAGTAGCCAAACCACTCTTCTCTAGGACATGGGAATCTTCTTACCACTTCTTATTCCGGATTGTCGAAGTGGATTGGTAGCACTCGCATGCGTCGTGCAAATCGGTAGGCGACCTTTCGCCGCTTAGCTTCGGATGACTTCCTTTTTGGCAAACTGGGTACAACCCGGCTTTCTGAGCTTGAAGCACTTGCTTGGCCAGATGCTTCTCCCTTCGGGGTCATGTGTTTCCAGACTGGCTTATCTTCTCCTTGCCTTTGGCTCGAGCAGCCCCTTTAGGCCACTTTGGAGTTGTACTTTGACTGTAGTTTCTTTAGGGAAAAGAGGTCTCACCGTTTGCTTCCCTTCCTTGATGTGAATGACTTCTTTGCGATGAATGTCAATGTAGATGACTTCAGCCCTTTCGCTGCCTTCATTGCTGGCACTCATTGACAGTGTGCCTTGGTTGACAACAGTGATGGCACTTCACCGACCTCCCACCTGATGCTCTCAATTTATAGTTAGAACGAGCGACAGGAGATGGAGAATTTACCTCTTGAATGCTGACGACACTGCAGCCTGGCAGTAGCACCTCAATGAAGGCGGCTAGTGCCTCCTTCGTCTCTTCTTCTTCCGTCCTCCAGTTAAAAAATTCTTTCAGCCATTCGTCCATGATTGATAGTGGGCGTCACTTTCAGCATTGTAAACTGAAGGGTCTTAGAAAGCCCTCCTCCGTGGGGGCACCAAATGACGGGAACAAAGCGAACCCCGAACCCCCGACGGCCTCTAAAACACCGGGGACCAAATGGCGCGCCTCGAGCCTGTCATGGTAAAGCAAACATGGGGCACCAACTAGCTTTGGCAGCGAGGACGCAAACAACACACCACCATAACAAAGTTTTCATCCAAGAGAGATAGATGATTGGGAGCAATGATGAAGAGGAAAGGGAATGAGATCAAGTGAGAGAGAGAGAGAGAGAGAGAGAGAGAGAGAGAGAGAGAGTGAGGGAGGGGGTATAGCGGCTTAGTACTTAGGCACCACAAAAGGATGACGAATCCGCACACCCTTCACACATACACAAGCTCACTCCAAACACAAGACTAGGTGGCGATTCCGCACACCTCACATGGGCAAAACATTGCAAGAAAACATACTCACAAAACCTCAAGCTTTATTTAGAGAATAAGGCGATGAAATGGGGAGCATAGGGTAGGGGAATGAGAAGGGAGAGCGTGGTAGAGCACATGGCGGATAGGTGGGAGTTGATGGCGAAGACTCCCACGAGGGTTACGGCCATCATACTTCATTTAGTTTCCCTTCATCTTCAATAGCCCAAGGGTGTAGAGGTCATGCTCAAGACGAGCATGGTGATTGCGGTGATGGTGATGGTGTGGGTGTGTGTGTGTGCACTAGGCACACACAGTGCATAGTGTACTCTTTGGTGATGGTGTGTGTGTATTTAGTGTGATGGTGACCCCTCTTTATATAGGGGAGGAGAGGGGAGAAATTCTAGAATTTAGAAATGAAGAAATCATTATCTACATAGACCATGTGGCTGTGGGCCCTACTTGTCTGGCTGTGTGTATATGTGCCAGAACAGCAGTCTCATGAGAGAGAGACTAAGAGAGAGAGAGATGGGTGAATGGAAAATGAGAGGTGACATGGAGAATAAAGTAATTACAAGAGGGGAGAGAGGGGAGTGTGTTCAGAGGTGAATCTGTGTGTAGATATGTGTGAACACAAGAAAAATCAGGTAACCACTGGGTGGGGATGGGTCTGTGGGCACCTTTTTCAGTGAAACTGAGTGTGTGTGAGTGTGGAGGAGGTTATTTATCTACAAGACAAGAGACATGGCGCCCTTTAGAGAGAGAGAGAGAGGGGGGTATTTGGGTCATGGGATATGATAGGAGAGAGAAAGGGAGGGTGGGGTATACTATTTTGGAAGATAGCATAAGTTGCATGTGAGTTAGGGTGCATTATTGGTGAGTTAGAATGCATTATTGGTGAGAGGTGGGGTATCTTGAGGGGAGAGAGAAAGGAGAAAGGACAAGGGGAAGAGAGAGGGGGTTGACCTTTTGAGTGGAGGAGAGGAAAAGGGACACACGGTGGGGCAACAATGAAGAAAGAGGAGGCAAGGTGGGGATGGGTTGCTCCGCAGGCATGAGGTGGCCTATTTTACCTCTCTCATATATTTACATAATCATACTTTATTTTTTTCTTACTTTTTCCAATGCCTTTTATCACTCCCTCCCTAAGAGGGGGTTTTCATGGGGTGGGGACGAGAGAAGAGGGGTATGGGAGCTTGGCTTGTGAAAAGCCGCCATCAACAGCACCGAAAGGAGAAGTGGCTGTAAACTAGGAGCAGCTCGTAGATGAAGTGCTAAAAAAGATCAACTTGTACGCCAAATCCCAGGCTAAACAGCCCAAGTGGTGTGCTATTGAACAAAAATGGACAAACCATGGGACCGAGGAATGTTATTATAACAAGGGATATGTGAGAGAGAGACCTTACGCTCCCCAAGTTCCGGTAGCTTCCCCTCAAGTTCCACCGATGCCTAGATATCAAGCACGAAACCTACCAAGACCTGTAGGTATAGAAAGACCACAACCGGTGTTGAGGCAACAACCACCCCTACCAGGATTACCACCAGTTGGTATAAGATACACACAAACTGTAACTGAATTAGAGGATAAGGCTTTAGTGCCTATGCATGCATATTATGAAGATCCCAATGGATATGCGGCAAACCCTATCTATTATCCACCAGAGAACCCTCGACACCAGAACCATGGAGTATGATAGGAAATACATGACCACCAACTACTGCAGAGGCAGCAGGAGAAGGAAGATATAGCTTAGATGAATGAACATTGTTGTTCATATACAATGGAGGCATGGGCGGACAGAGACATGCTTACCAACAAAGAGGAGCTCAAGGAGAACCTCAACAACCCAAGGGACCCTGCTTACAAGTGTGGTGGAGACCATTGGCCGAGAGACTGTCCTCATGATGAAATCATTAGAGTCAATGTGTATTGCCCAGAATGTGGAATTACTCATTTGATTCCCGATTTTCCTAAAAACCCAAGCAAAGCAGCAAAAACCACCTTGAACATGCTAGAAACAGTACCTTCCAGTGGAGGATCGGAAAATGAAACAATCATACCCATCCAGGCGGTAACACGAGCCCAAGCCCAAAGAAGGACGAACGAACCCATAGTTGAAGAACCAAAAACCGATGCCCAAAGTTCAGAAACGAGAAATCAGAGAAGCACTTGGAAAGCTAGAAAGGCGCGTAGGAAATCCAGGAAGGAACGAGAGCAAACAGCCCTATCCAAGGAGTTGAAACATACAAAGGATAGATTGGAGCGGTTAGAGGATCTAGCAAGCTTAAGCTCACACACCACGTCAACCATAGCACCCAAGGAAATAGCAGAGCCCAAAAGTGCAAGATCAGGAGGATCTGTACTGGCAGTCAAGGTAAATGAGCAGTTGGATGCGCGTCTAAAAGCTTATGAAGTTCGAATTAAAAAGAACTAAACCCAGGAGCAAAGGTGGATGACTTATCCATATGCCAAAATAGAAAAACAGAGGTTGGAAATGTGTAAAAAGATGATTGAGACAGCTCAATCATTGATGGAAGACCTGCTGGGTAAACCTACGAATTGGCATGAGGCACCAGCTCCAACCCCTATCCAACCAACTTTAGAGAAACATGTGGAAACAAAAGAAAGACTCACTCATGCCTATGAGTCCAGAGGAGAGCCAATCATAGTGCCAAATACCACAGATGGGACAAGTGACGGGTTCCAGCCTAAAATATTGGCAGAAATGGGTAAGGACTGTAACAGTCTAGATGATCTGTGGAAGCAAATCCGTGAGGCCAACGAGACTAATAGGATGAGTAACCACCTGAATAGCACGAGACAAGAAAAGAATGTAACCTTACCTCCTATTGAATAATTTGAGGCAAGATCGCAAATGAACTTTGAGATACATTCACAAGGGGGATACCAAGGATCAATTAGTTCGGGGCACAGCCAACCAGACTCGCTGAGAACTTCACCCTCTCACCTAGGAGAGTATGAAGCCAAGTCGGAGGTGAGAGCAATCCCATCTCAAAGACTTTCCTCTAACAAGGCGATGGATTCGCAAGGATTGATTGAGTTGTTGTCCACCCCGGTGGCATGCACAATCACATTAGCAGAACTCCTAAGGTTACGACCAAACATGTGGACCACAGTAGGTAAGTGCCTAGAAAAATTTGGAGTGAAAGACCCCACCTTGAAGCTACAGGAAAGGATCAGAGAGTTGGACAAGCCTCAACTAAACACTAAGCCAGTACCATTGAACAACGTTGGAGAGTACTGGGAAGGGGAAGATGGAAACACCACGCTACCAATAGAATTCCAAGGAGTAGTTTCCAAAGCTATTCTTGACAGTGGAGCAGGAGTTGCTATTGCCACCAAGGAAATCTGGAAAAAATGGGGAAAACTAGCTTTGAGGGCTACCAGAATGAAACTTCAATTGGTAGATGGGTTCATGGAGAAGCCATTAGGACTCTTAGAAAAAGTGATTGTCACTTTGTGCGGAATCGAGTATGAGCATACATTTGCAATAGTCAATTTCGATAAAAAGAACAATTATGAGATCATCTTGGGACAACCATTCATGCGACAATTGACGATGGTCCAAGATTGGGGTTATGACCACATATACCTCAGACATGGCGAGACAAAAACTAAAATACACCTGAAAGACCATAGTTACAAAGATGTGAACCAAACACCTGTGGAAGAGTTTGATTCAGCTACAGTAGCAGGATCAGAACTTCCAGCATGGTTAGGGCAACCAAAAGAGCTATGGATGTGCGGAGCTTCACATTGTGGAAGCTTAAGAAGAGAGGAATGCGTCTTAGAAAGAGTAATTGAGGACAAAGAGTATATTCCGGAACCTTTCCCTGAAGATGCCTTGGAACCTCTCGAATGGGAACACATACTAGCAACATTGGATGTCTGTACCAACAGTCCAGTTCAACAAAATTTTGCGATAAGGATGGCTATGATGTGTTACCCTATTACATGGTAAGCGTTATACCAGGAGAAGATGAGACGATAGAACCACCGCAACAAGAAGAGTTTTACAACTCCTCTGAACATTTGGAAGTAAATGATGATGCAGATAATGAGTGTTCAGACACCTCAAGTGAACGTAGAAATGAAACCGAGAATATCAAGTTTTATGATTTTGCTAATCAACACCCTAGATGCCAGGAACGCTATAGGAGGAAACGAGCAGGAAATAAAGCAAGAGAGAACCTGATGCCCAAGATAAAAGGTAAAACTCACTATTGATGCTTGTAAAAACAGAGGATTGTGTAAAAAATCAAATATCAGGAAGATTCTCAAAAGATCGAAAAGAAAGAACGCGAGAGGAAATAAAACAGGTACGAAAAGCTAAAACCGAAACAAAATCACAAAAATCTCAAAAATAAAAAAAAGAAACAACAAAAGACCAAGAGTGGACCAAACTGGAGCGTAAACAGAAATACTAAGAACTGAAACGGTCTTTCAGAGAGATATGGACTACTGAAGAAGATAGTGATAGTAAAGGGGAGTCAGAAAAGGGGAACATGAATGTACTATCACACTATCGGAAATTTACTATCCAGGACATAAAAATCATCATGACACCACCAGTCAGGGAAAGAACCAACCAAGAATCTTACGATGGGCTTGAAAATGCAAAAAAGATAGACCTCGCAGAACCAGGTGAAAAGCCTCAGCGGGTCTATATAGCTAACGATTTAGAGCCTGCGGAGTAAGAACAGCTAACAAAACTTCTCAAGAAGTATAAAGATGTGTTCGCTTGGTCCTATAAAGACCTCAAAGGAGTTGATCCATCGATATGCCAACATACAATTCCTTTGAAATCAGATGAAAAACCTAGCAAACAACGTCCTTATACATATAATGACACATTTGCTAAATGAATCAAAGAAGAGATTGATAAGTTGATGGAAGCTAAATTCATCTATGAGATTGAACATACAAATTGGGTGTCACCATTGTGGTAGTTCCCAAAAATAATGGAAAACTGCGAGTGTGTGTAAACCTCAAAAAGGTAAATGCAGCCACCATAAGGGATAATTATCCCTTTCCAATCACAGAACATGTACTTGAGCGAGTGGCCGGGAAACGGGCTTATTCCTTTCTGGATGGGTATTCCGGATACAACCAATTGGCAATAGCAAGGGAGGATCAACACAAAACAGTGTTTTCCACAGAATGGGGGATTTATGCGTATCGAGTTATGCCATTTGGCTTAACTAATGCCCCAGCCACTTTCCAAAGGTTAATGATGCACGCATTCAAGGAATACCTAAGAATATTCTTAGAAATTTACATGGATGATCTTTGTGTACACTCTCGTCTACGAGAGGAACATATCGACCATTTGCAAAAGGTATTTGAAAAATGCAGGACGTATCGAATCTGTCTTAACCCGGAAAAGTGTGTATTCATGGTTAAGCAAGGCTGCATCTTAGGACACATTGTCTCAAGAAATGGCATAACCACAGACCTAGACAAAGTCAAAGTCATAGTAGACCTACCTAGGCCTACTAATGCGAAACAAGTACAATCCTTCATGGGACACTCCGGATATTATCGAAGATTCATATACATGTATGCGGTTATCACACAACCTCTGTATCGTTTGCTAGTCAATTTCGAGTGTGAAACTTCATTCCAAAGCTGAAGGAAAACCTTATATCAGCACCTGTACTAAAGGCACCAGATTGGGAAAAGATATTCCATGTGCACATTGATGCTTCAGCATATGCCATTGGAAGTATTCTAGCTCAACCCGGAGACGGAACAATGGATTTTCCGGTTTGCTATGCGAGTCGACAGTCAAACAGTGCAGAAAAGAACTACACAACCACCGAGCGGGAAGGGTTAGGAATGATTTATGCTGTAAAGAAATTTCGACATTATTTGCTCGCAAATAAATTTGTGTTCTTCACAGATCATCAAGCTCTTTTGTATCTGGTAAATAAACCTTGCAATACAGGGAGAATCGTACACTGGTTTATTATATTGCTAGAATTTGACTTCACAGTGGTGGTCAAGAAGGGTAAAACCCATCTCCGAGGGATCATCTTTCAAGGATACACAATGGGGAAGCTCCTGAAGGAGTAGATGATGACATACAAGATGCTTATATTTTCAATATTGAAATGGTACCCAAATGGTCTCAGGAAATTGTTAGCATTCTTTCCTTTGGAAGTAGGTTTGATAATACGGAATGCATATCCAAACAGCAAACAATTCGACAAACAAAAAACTTCCAGTTGATAGCAGGACGGCTGTATCATATTGGATCGGACCTAATCCTACGATTATGTATAAATCCAGAAGAATTCGAGTGTTACCTTGGAGAGGCACATGTAAGGTTGTGCATTTCATTGTTCAACAGTGAAAACACACCAGAGACTGAAACAGTTAGGGGTTTATTGGCCAACTATGTATGCGGACACACATTCTTATGTTACCAATTGTACTATATGTAGTGCCAAAAGACCAGTGGATCACGCAACTTTGTTTCAGATAAACATAGCACCTGCATAAGGTCAATATATCATTGACTTCTTAACCACTAGGACATTCCCTGAGAACATCACAAGAGCACAGAAAAAAGCTATAGAGCTAGAAGCTCGTGACTTTCAGTTTATTGGGAACCAACTCTATAAGCGAGGAAAGAACAATCAACTTAGAATCTATGCAAGTGAAAGCGAATACCTGCTGATTCTAGAACATGCACATAGCGGAATAAGTGGAGGCCATTTTTCAGGCGATAAGACGGCAAAAATTGTCTTAACCGCAGGAATTTGGTGGCCTACATTACAAATGGATGCCGAAGAGTTTGTAAAGCGTTGTGATGCATGTCAACGCACCAAGGTACCAATAGAAAGAGATGAGATGCCATTACGGCCAATGATGGGAGCAAGAGCATTTGCAAAATGGGGCATTGATTTTGTGGGACCTATATCACCCCTTGCATATCGCACCTATACCCAATATATCATAGTGGCTACGGACTATCTCACAAAATGGGTCGAAGCCAAAGCAACACAAAAAGCTGATGCACACACCACTGCACAATTTTTGTATGAGAATGTTTTTGTACGTTACGGGTTACCAATAGAAATTGTCAGTGATCATGGGACACATTTTCATAATGAAGTCATTGAATATATGCTAGAGGAATTCATGGTCATACATAGGAAATCTGCACCATACCATCCACAGGCCAATGGGCAAGCTGAGGCCACAAATAAAACACTATGCACAGTTCTCACGAAAATAGTGTGAGAATCAAGAATAGGTTGGGATCATCAGCAGCTACACTCAACACTATAGGCATACAGGGTAGCTTACAAAACATCAATCGGAACAACACCATACAACATGGTGTTTGGCCTAAATGCTATACTACCCATAGAGTTTTTAATTCCAACTCTACGAGTAGCAAAAAGCTTAGAATGGACAGGGCATGAGCTCTCTTCAAGAATTGATGATCTTGAAAAGCTAGATGAACTCCGCTTATGAGTTGTGTCTTCAATCTATGCTAAAAAGAGAAGACAAAAAGAATTTTTTGACAAACATGTGCGTACCAAAGAGTTCAAAACAGGTGATTACGTACTTGTTTATACCTTGAAGCAACATGCCAAAAAACTTAAAAAGCGAGAGATGGGACCATTTGTGATTAGTGATCTATCACAAAGTGGAGCTGTCAAGCTTGCTACATTAGCAGGTAAAGAAATGTCAAACTGGATTAGTGGATGCCAACTGAGGAGATATCATCTACCACTCACACAGGAGATGCTCCAACAAATTCATCAAGGAAAACAAAGAATGAAGGAAAAACAGAGAGTACGAGAGGAAGCTCAAGCCGAAGCACAAGAACGCATTGCAAAAAGACGACTTCTGCGACAACAAAAACAAAGTGGACCACCATTGCGAATCAATGCCATTCGAATGACAAAGTTGGATGAAGAAACAGTGGAGCCAATAATTGCGGTCAAAGTGGGTAGCAATCAAGTTGAATCGACAGCCTTGCTTGATTCTGGAGCTCAAGCAAATTTGATCTCTTATGGATTATACCAACAGGAAAGTGGAATTACACTCAAGGTGTACAAAGAGAAGAAGGGGAATTACACCTTTGAAGACATTGCCAACCCAAGAGTGGCAATCATGAGCCAGTACAACCACTACTTCCACATGTGCACGAAGAGGCCACAGAAGTACAGGATGTCTCCAGGTGCAATTGCCACGACATTCACATGGGCAATGACGAAAGGCACCCCAAAGATAATCAACTATGCGGCATATATACATGACAGCCTAGTAAAGATGGGCAACAAGAAGTCAACCTATATAGTGCCAAGAGAACTGATCACCAAGGTGATTTATGTAGCACTACACGCAAAAGGAAGGTGGTCTGACCCCCCGTCTCAGAATGATTGGCTGAGGTTAAAAGAAGACGGGGAAGACGAGCCGCAACGAGCACCAAAGGTGGCAACAAGGCTGGAAAGACAGCTAGAGACAGTTCAAGAGGAGCAGCCCGAGCAGAAGAAAGGGAAGAAGGAGTTTGCTCAAGTGCCAGCCAAAGAAACAAGGTCACAGAAAGCGGCAAGACTAGAGAGGCTGATGGAGAGCTTCCGAGCAGAGAGAGCTCAAAGGCGATTTAAGTGAACTTTGGAAGCTTTCTCTAGAGTCTATGTCAGGATCGTCCAGAAGAGTGCAAAGGGACCGATTTGAAGACTATATCAAGAATTTTGAGATTCTTGATGCTGCATCAGAGAACATTCCACATGTCCCTTTCACAGAGGAAGAAGTACAACAAATACGACAGAAACTGTTGGATGAACAAGAGAGCCAGGAAAGAGAAAGAAAAACAAAAGCAAACAAGGACTTAAAGGGCAAACCTGCATCTCTACCAGCCAGCCCTAAACCCAGCCCACAGCCATCACCACCGCCCTCCCATCTCCTAGCAGCCCTGCACCAGAAGATAAGGAGGCTGAGGACAAACAAGAAGAAAATCAAGCAGAAGAGCAAGAGCAGAGACGAGAGCCGGAGCCAAAAGAAGAGGCTAAGCCTCAAAGTGAGAAAAAAGAATTCCAAGATTCTTAATATGCATTTTTGGACCTGCTAGTTGCAGGATATACGAAGGAAGAGTCTGCCACAATCGCATTCGACTTGGCAAGGACAGGGCCTAAAGAACACATGCAAGGCATCAGGCTAGTGGAGTTAAAGGAAATTGCTACAGATACAGTGGACCTGCACCCGCCCTCCCATGACTGGGACATGGTGATGAGAAAGCTAACAGGATTGAGAGCACAATCCATGACTTCAGAGAAAGAGATGACAACTCTCAAGCCCACTGAAGAAAAGATCAAAATGAAAGTAGATTCTCTACAAGCACAAAGCCAAAGGAAAAAGGGGAGAGAAGCTGACCTATAGGCCAGCTTAGCAAGGGCACTACAAAGCTGCCAGGAAATGGAGGAAGCCAATCAAGAAGCCGAAAAAAGAATGCAAGCAGTTGAAGAAGAGTGTCAGCAGCTCAGCAAGTCACTGCTAGATGCCGAGAAGGAAAGGGATAATTTGACACTACAGCTGGCAGAAGAATCTAAAGAAGTAGAAGCCATGAGTGTTGAGATGTCGAGCTCTACACCTTGAGCTGGCATCCACTACGGGTCTTGTCCGCTTAGGGCATTTACTCACTGGCGCTTTACGTGACCGACACAGAGGATCTCTGCCAGTGATTCTACAGCTGGACTACACTTATAGTGCCAGCCTAGTACGCTTCTAGCGAGTTCACACTTAGTGACCGCATGTACATATGTGCTACTTTTCAGCTTTAGCACTTAGTCATTTTGTACTCTCTTTTCTGTGAAGAAGAAGAAGAAGCTTTCCATCTCTGTGTGCTTTGTGCTTGTCTTGTGTAGCTCTCTTGCATCCTCATTCTTTACATGGTATCAGAGCCTGGTGCAGGCAAGAGAGGCTAAGCAAGCAAGAGCATCACCATCCCTTCGTTCGCAATCCACGACCAGATGCCGAAGGCGCCTCGCGCAGTGAAAAAAATTTTAGGGGTTTTTCGCACAAGTTTCTGAACAGGTTTCCAAAGTGCAGTATACAGAGATTTACTGTACAAGTACAGTGGTTGTGAAACGCTTGATTGTGGACACTCGTTGAGTGTAGAAAGCGTTACAGGAACCACGATAGCAGGTTCAGCAGATTTGCAGGTTTTTGCAGATTGCAGCTATTTTGTCTTAGTGCTTCAAGATGTCTGACGGTTTCAGTCAGATTGTTACTGAGAAGCTTGAGAAAAATAACTACCCTGCATGGAAGTTCAGAATAACAAATTTCCTAAAAGGAAAAGATTATTGGGACTATGTAGAAGGAGACAATGAAAAGGAACCAGAGATTCCCGAGGCAAATGCTACAGCAGAACAAAGGAAAGCTTTGAGGGACTGGCAACAAGGCCAGAGCAAAGTGATGTATTGGCTGTCTATGAGCATCACAGATGGCATGATGGGCTATCTACAGGATGCTGAAACCCCCGCCATTGCATGGAGAAACTTAAGTAGAGTGTTCGAGGTGAACACCAAGGCCAGGAAGCTTCAACTAAAGTCGGAGCTAAATCAGGTTAAGAGGAACAACCTCTCAATCAATGATTATGCCTTGAAGATCAAGAGTATCATTGAGTCTCTTGGATCTATTAAAGTCTCAGTGGAAGACGATGACATTGTCCGTGCATTCTTGGATGGTCTAGGAGATGAGTATGTACATTTTAGGTCTTCCATGAATACAAGAGACGACATCCCCGTGTTCCAAGATTTGATTTCTATGCTTATTCTTGAGGAGAAGAACCTTGACACATCTTCTTCTCATGGCAGAAATAATTCTGAACAGGCCTTCTATTCTAACTCCAACAGAGGTAGAGGTAGAGGTCGTGGTCGAGGCCCAAGGGGTTGCAGGGGCCAATTTCTGGAAGGTCAATCAAATCAAAACAATACAGGTGGCAGGGGAAACCAATCTCAAGGCAGGGGGAGTCAAAGAGGTCGTGGTGCAGGATCAAGCAGGCAGCAACATACTCCAGATAGTAGAGAATGTTGGACTTGTGGTGAAAGAGGTCACATGTCACGTGACTGTCCAAAGGGAAAAGCAAGTAGAAAGAGAGAACAGGGCAACTATGCATCTACTAGCAGAGATGCAGATGACAGCAAAAACGAGCGCATGTTTGTTATGCAGCATGTAATGAATACAATGACTGCAGAGAATTCCACCCAAGATGATGTTTGGTATGTGGATTCAGGTGCCTCTAATCACATGATGTCTCGTGGAGAGTGGTTTAGAGATATGCGCAAACCAGATGTGTCAGGCTATGTGCAGACAGGAGATGACACAGCTCACCCCATTGCTCATGTAGGGGACATACCTCTAAATACGAAGAGTGGGAAATCAAAGTACTTAGCAGATGTACTTCATGTCCCAAACATTACAAAGAATCTTGTTTCTATTGGACAAATGGTTGAGCAGGGTTTGCAGGTTCGCTTCAATCCAAATGGCTGTTATGTAGAAGATTTCCAGAATGGCTGTAAGCTGATCACAGAGGGCAAATGTGTGGGCAGAATGTTTACGCTGAATGTAGACATGCCTGAGGTAAAAGCTGCATTATTTGCACAAGGCACAGGTGTTGTGGCTGATGTTGACATTTGGCACAAACGCATTGGCCATGTCAATGAGCAGAGATTGCGCAGCATGCAATCAAAACAGATTGTAAAAGGTTTGCCCAAATTCAAGGTGGATGGTATGCATAAAGTGTGTGCAGCATGCCAGTTTGGAAAACAGTCGAAGGGCTCATTTCCACATGAGCGCAATGTATGTAAAAGGCCACTTGAGGTGGTGCACACAGATGTTTGGGGTCCAACCGATACTGCAAGTATACATGGTTGTAGGTATTATGTCTCTTTCATTGATGACCATACAAGGAAAGTATGGGTCTACTTCATGCGTAACAAAAGTGAAGTGTTTGGTCACTTTCAAGACTTCAAAGTCATGATTGAGAAGGAGACAGATATGCAAATCAAGACATTGAGGTCAGATGGAGGGGGAGAGTACTTCTCCAATGATTTTTCAGATTTTCTGCGAATGCATGGTATACACAGGCAGTTTACATGCAGATATACTCCACAGCAGAATGGGGTCGCAGAAAGGAAAAACAGGCACATTGCAGAGGTTGCACGTGCATTGATGAATGAGAAGAACATGCCTCATCATTTCTGGGCTGAAGCTGTAAATACAGCTGTGTACATTATGAACAGGACACCTACAGCTGCGGTGCATGATGTAACACCTGAGGAAAAGTTTACAGGTACAAAGCCTGATTTGGCACACTTGAAAGTGTTTGGCTGCATAGCTTACGTGCATGTACCAGATGAGTTGCGTAGGAAATTGGACCCTAAAGCAGAGAAATGTATTCTTGTGGGATATTCCCTTGAACAAAAGGGGTACAGGTGCTACAATCCTACTACACGAGAATTACGAGTGAGCAGAGATGTAGTCTTTGATGAGATGAGCAGCTGGTACAGTAATGCACATGGCACTATTGGGGCTGATGTAAAAGATGATGTGGTTGTACAAAATGTGAGGCCACAGTCACAGGTTTTGAGTGGACCACAAGAGTCCTCTTCTCGTGGCTCTGTTGAGAAACCATGGAATGGTAGACTACGTACGCAGGTTACTCCACCAAGAGGTACAGGGAATGTATCACGAAAAGGAAAGGAAAAGATTGATGAACCTCCCTTTATGGTTGATGCATCATCAGGTTTTTCACATGTAGACATGGATTCAGATGGTTCTGAACAAAGTCTTGATGAGGAATTTGGAATTTCGGCTGTCAGGACACCTGGTGTAAGGAAAGTACAAGAAGATGCTAGAGGGCAAAGGAGTGACCAAGGACCGCGCAAATCTAATAGAGTCAGAAATCCAGTTCAGAAATTGACTTATGGTGGGTATCTAGCGCATCACCAAGCCTACATGGCTAAGGTGATACAGGATGTGGAGCCCACATGTTTTGAGGATGCAGTTGGAAATGTGCATTGGGATGATGCAATGAATGAAGAGATGGCTGCATTGGAAGCAAATGACACATGGGAGTTGGTGCCATTGCCAAGTGGCAAGAAAGCTATTGGCTGTAAATGGGTGTATAAAACCAAGCATAAGGCTGATGGTAACATTGAGCGTCACAAGGCAAGGCTGGTCGCAAAGGGTTATGCACAGACGTATGGCATAGACTATGAGGAGACCTTTGCTCCAGTGGCAAAGATGACGACTGTGAGAGCTGTCATAGCAGTGGCTGCATCTAGAGGATGGATTATGCATCAAATGGATGTAAAGAATGCCTTCTTGAATGGTGAGTTGCAAGAGGAAGTGTATATGGATCAGCCACCTGGTTATGTCGATCCAGGTTACCCAGATTATGTATGTAGACTTCTCAAAGCTTTGTATGGTTTGAAGCAGGGCTCTAGATCATGGTATGACAGGATTGCCAAGTATCTTGTCAGTATTGGTTTTAGGAGAGCTCATGCTGATCATTCACTCTATGTACGTGAGAGTGATGTGGGGATTGTGGTCATTACCATATATGTAGATGACCTTATTATTGTTGGTGACAATGCTATGGAGATTGACCATGTGAAGGGTCTTCTCAAACAGGAGTTTGAAATGAAAGATTTGGGCGAGTTGCGCTACTTTCTTGGCATTGAGGTGATCAGGACTCCAGAGGGTGTATGGCTGTCACAGAGACAATATGCTTTGGACATGTTGTCAAAGTATGGTATGGCTGATTGTAAGCCGATTTCCATTCCCTTGGATGTGAATGCAAAGCTGAGTGCAGAGAAGGGTGATGTTGTTGAGGATGTCAATATGTACAGGAAGATGGTGGGTAGTCTAATCTACTTGACTATCACAAGGCCAGACTTGAGCTACACAGTAGGCTTGGAGAGTCAGTTCATGCAGCTTCCGAGGAAGCCACATTTGGATGGAGTACGACGCACACTTAGGTATGTGCAAGGGACTCTTGACTACGCATTGTTCTATGCAGCAGATGCACCATTAGCATTGTATGGGTATACAGATGCAGATTGGGCAGGTAGCATTGTTGATAGGAGATCTACGAGTGGCTTCATGTTCTCTTTTGGGAGTGCTGCTGTTACTTGGAGTAGCAAAAAGCAGCCTACGGTTGCTTTATCGAGCACAGAGGCCGAGTACAGAGGTGCAGCAGTTGCGGCGTGCGAGGTAGCTTGGCTACGGACATTACTTGAGGACTTGGGAGTGCAGGTGGACCAGCAGATTTTCATTCATTGTGACAACCTCAGCAGCATGCAGTTGGCTAGGAACCCAGTGTTCCATGCTAGGACCAAACACATAGAGGTCCATTACTACTACGTTCGAGAGCGAGTGTTGGCGGGCGACATCGACTTAGTCTACGTCAGCACAGAGGAGCAGATAGCGGATATCTTTACCAAGGCCCTCGGAGCTGAGAAGCTTCGACGTTTCCGGACTATGCTTGGACTCTGCGACATGCAGAGCTCGAGGGGGAGTGTTGAGATGTCGAGCTCTACACCTTGAGCTGGCATCCACTATGGGTCTTGGCCGCTTACGGCATTTACTCACTGGCGCTTTACGTGACCGACACAGAGGATCTCTGCCAGTGATTCTACAGCTGGACTACACTTATAGTGCCAGCCTAGTACGCTTCTAGCGAGTTCACACTTAGTGACCGCATGTACATATGTGCTACTTTTCAGCTTTAGCACTTAGTCATTTTGTACTCTCTTTTCTGTGAAGAAGAAGAAGAAGCTTTCCATCTCTGTGTGCTTTGTGCTTGTCTTGTGTAGCTCTCTTGCATCCTCATTCTTTACAATGAGGAACACCAAGGAAAGAGCAGAGATAGATCAAAAAGCAAGCCAGGATGAGGTCCTAGAGCTCAAAGACCAACTCAAGGTCAAAGATCAGACCATCCAGAGGGTGCGAGCATCACCTGCTAGAGTCAAGAGCTACTAGCTTGACTCAAATCACGACTAAGAGTCAACTCTATGAAGAGAAAATGCAAGAACTTCAGAAAGAGCTGACTCTAGAGAAGAAGCAGAGATTGATGATGTCAGAAGGCTCTACAGTCATGCAAACGAGAATGGAAGAAGGCCAAAAATCCCTGCAAGAAGAAGTAGAAAGCATGAAGAGAAAGCTCCAGGAGGCGGAAAGAATAAACGTCGAACTTAATGACCTCCTTGTGAATATGGGCGAAGAAGCTGAAATGGAAAAGCAAAAACTCCTGAGGCAAATTGAGGAGTTGAAAGGCCAGCAAGGAGGAAAGGCAGAGAGCACAGGGCTAGCCGCCAATGAGGGCATTGACCTAGAAAATGTGACAGATCCGGTGGACACGCCTATGCAAGAGGAAATCCTAGAAGGATCCTCTCATGAGCCACATGATCTAACACAAGAAGAGGAAGAAAAATTGCGTAAAGCAATTGAGGTAGAGCTCAAAGAAACCACAAAGAAAGCCTTGGAGTGGGAGCATAGGGTCTTCAAGTCTATGACTATTCAGAAGATCGACGCCAGCAACCTTAGGCGCGAGTGGCTTCAACCCTCTCTCCCATATCCATTGTTGAAATATGAGGAAGCTACCATAAACAAGCGGATCAGAGAAGAGCCAGCTGTACCTCTTTACAATGCAGATACCTCAAAACCAGAAGGGGTCAAGCTCATTGTGGATTCTCAACCAAAGTGGAGGAAGGCCTGGCTTACAAAGTACCCACAATACCTAATCCACTTGGTAGAGGCACCTAAAAATATCAGAGACAACCTCAGCTTCTGTCCTCTACCAAGGATTACGACGTGGAAAGCGCAGGAAATTTTGCAAAGAAGCCAACCCACTTGGCTGAACTACCCCAAGCTACCAGGCTTGAAGGCAGGTGAGAGAATAAGTGTCCAATACATGGTGAAAACCCTAACGGGCACCATAAAGTTGTTCACTGGCTCACCTGACCTTACATGCATTATGATGAGGAAAATCTCCAGAACCATCTTAGCAGTGTTCGAGACCTTCAAGCCAAGCCAGGTGACTGACAGCATCTTTTTCTTCCAAGATACATACAGATGCGCTCATGATCTGTCAGGTCAGCCTTCCAAGGAGGTGATACATGCGCTGTATCAAAGGATAATGTTTCTACCATCCTATCACCTCTATGATTTTGAAGAAGCGTTCTACACAAACTTCTTCACCATAAACACTGACATTTTTGGCCCAACAATGCTGAACCTGCATGCCAGATACGAATCACTGCTAAAGATGCGAGAAACGATACGATGAAAAAGCATATCAACAACCATGTCGGGGATGACATGAGCAAGGAGGGGGGGAGTGTTAGAAGCTGGAAACACCCCACGGCATCTAACTATTCGGAGGATTATTATTTTTGTAATTATTCATTCATTGAGGAAAACCTGATTTTTCACCTTGTAATTATTGGGACTTACAGAAATTTCCAGATTGTATCCCAGTTTTGATAGTTAGATTGATTAGATGTTTGATTTTGGAACTTTAGGGTTTGAGAAATTGTAACGTATATATACCACTTTTTGACCTTAATGAAAGGACCTTTTGTCATTTTTAAAACAAGTTTGGAAGTCTGTGAGTGAGCGTACTGTGTGCGAGAGAGAGAGAGTGTGTGAGCTTCATCTTGACGCTACGTGTGCTCCGGTGGTCGGAATTGAGTGCGGAGAAGTGCAGCGTGTTGCCCCGGACGAGAGCTACGCGCCGATAGCTACATTGCGCACGTACGGTCCGGTTTTGCGAGCTCCTTCTACGAGCTTCATTGGGTGTTTGGGCGAGCATACGTTGTCCGATTTTGCATTGCAGCATATCCACGTGTTCACATTGAGTAGAACTACACATTAGGCACTTAGATTTCAGAAACGAAGACCTGCAGATTTCGGAAACGACATCCTACGTGTTTCTGCACTAGGTGTTTTGGGTTGGGTTTTTGGTTCAGAGACCTTAGGGAGAGCGACCTTTTGGTATTAGTAGGGTCTCCTTCAAGTTCTATGGTGTTTTGAGATTGTTTGATGGATGTTCGGCTCTAGAAAGCGTTGTAGAAAGTTCCCTCTTATGCACTCTTGAAGGCTGTGACTTAGACAATTGGTAGAGATCTCTACAGGAATTAGTTAGGAGTCGGTCGAGTGTAGGTTGACACCTTATGCTTGCTTCCACACGCCTGCGGGTCGAGCTTCTTCCTTAGCTGACATTACATGTTAGGTGAGTTCTGTTGTGCTGACGTCCATCGCGGCGTATCCGTCCAGCACTTCTTGAAACCGCCTAATATAAAATTGCTATCTTTGGAGCACCAAAGATAAAATTTCACTATTTCAAGAGATTTTTGTGCAAGATGATTTCCTTGGGTTTTTACATGTAGTTTCAAGTCTCTCCACTAAGTTTCACAAAGTTTGAGCTGTATGTGAGTGGTTTACCCTCCCTTTTTTTTCCATCTTAAAGGTTTCCATTTGTTTTGGTGTTTCATGTCTTTGCACAGATTTCAAAGTTTCTCTCAAGTGCTCTATAATGTTCAATGGAAGCTATGTCAATGAAAATTTTGTCAAAATCACCTTTCTTGTAGAAAATTTATCTTGTGCGTGCATAAGATAAAATTCTCCAAAATTTGAACTTTGACTACTTGAATGGGGTTCCTATGATAAGACAAATCTAACCCTAGTGTCAAAATAAAAAAATCACCTTTCTGGTAGAAAATTTATTTTATGCACACATAAGAGAAATTCTTCAAATTTTGAACTTTGACAACTTGAATGGGGTTCCTATGATAAGACAGAGTTATCCCTAGTATCAAAATAAAAAAATCACCTTTCTAGTGAAAAACATTTTCTTCGACACACATAAGATAAATTTTCCCTATTTCAAGAGATTTTTTCCCAAGGTGATTTTTTGGGTGTTTACATGTAATCCTGGTGTCAAATCAAGAAAATTAACCTTCTGGTGAAAATTTTATCTTATGAGAGCATAAGATAAACTTTCCCTATTTCAACATATTTTTCCCACTGTGACTTGTCTAGGTTATTATAGGTGATTTCAAGCTTGTTCACTAAGTTTCACAAAGTTTGGACAGTTTACCAATGTTTTGTCACCCTTTTTCATCCCATAGTCAGGGTTTTCAATTTTCCTGGTGTTTTTACCCTTGCACAGCTCCAAATGCTTAGGAGTTGTATTATGGTTTAAATAGACCCTGTGAGTTGAAATTTTGGCACAGTACCCTCTCTGGAGAGATTTCTATCTTCGGTGCGCCTAAGATAGATCTCTGCCAGATTTTGACCTTTTTCATTTTTTTCTTCACAAATTGATTTTTCCACAAGTTTTAGGATTTATTCACACCTTGGTTTTAAGTTTTAGCATGATTTGAATTTTTCTTGTTGATTTTCTGTGAAGTCTATGGTTTTTTCCTAATTTGGGCTTGACCAAGTGTTTTATGGATGCAAATGTTTCCAAAATCAAAAGGAGTAATCTACACAAGTGGTATACCCCCTCGTAAGTCCAATTTGCCAGTATCAGTTTCAAAAACCCCTTGTCTATCTTCAAGCATGCCTAAGATAGATCTAACAATTTTTGTGTTTTTCTCAACACACCTCAAATCATATGCAATTCTAATGGTTTTCTACTTAGCCTACTCCTACTAAACATGAAAAATAGTACAAAAAGTGAAAATTTCAGCCTTCAATCACAAATCTCTACTTCCTACTTAGGTGATACCCTTACCATAGCTCATAAAGATCCTTCAAAACAGCCTTCATGTAGAGCTCACGCATGGAAGAGAGGGAGAGATAAGAGGATAAGATAAGGCACCGAGGTTGAGGCACAAAATGAAAGAGGGAGTTAAACATTAGATGTTTTGGCCTTATAAAGGCTCTTACATCTTATTCATATGATATGTGATCGGCCAAGTTGGGCTGACCCCAACAATGGCCCCCTTTAGCCAAACTTGGCACACAAATTAATCCTAGTGTCTAATGATACATCTAGGTGTATTGTCTAGTACATCATGGCGGGTCTCATTGCGGATGCATCACCAAGGTTCACAAGGACACTTGTCCTAGGCTCACAAGGCACTCATAAACTAGGTAGTTGGGAAGGTCTTACCTTTGGTGTCACTCATCTTTGCCAGGGTAGTGTCTAGTCCCATTACAAATCATCATAATTAAAAAACATGAGCATCTTAAGAGGGGCTTTCAATCATTGTCATACATTTTTTTGTCATTACTTCATTTCATACAATCATTTATCCCAGGGTATTACATATATCAATTGCCGGTGTCAGGAGTTTTTTGGAGCAAGGGATTGCGCATATGTAAATACACATGCATGGTGCATCGAATAAAGGATTGCCCAATTTCCATAGCCAGGTGGTTACGTGGGGCCCACATGTGTACAGGTAGGACAACATGTACATAGTGCATCGATTTTCACTATCACCAGTACCAGTATGTTTTTTCTACAATAATGAGGAGTTTATAGCGCGTAAAACTTCTCGAGGAAGCTATCCGTGGGCCGACGACATGAGGTAAGCAGGTGCGTCAGATGGCATCTAGTGACGTCAGGAGGGCGAAAGGGGTCAATATTTGCACGCAGATGAGGACGGACACAACGTGGGTGTTTTCTTGTGAGAGTTATGCAGAAAGGTCATCATTAGGACCACTTTTTGGGGCCACTTCACGTGGTTGCGAGACGCATTATTGAAAAGAAATGAGTGCCAGGTGTGCGGATGATGCAAAAAAGGTGACAACTATGCACTGCGAGGTCAGTTTTTGGCCTGTTCGGGGTCCGTTTGAGGTCATCTAAAAGGCCAAGGGTGCCCAACTAAAAAAGCTAAGTGTGGGAGCTGAAAAAACAGAGAGAAGACCAGAAAAAACATGGAGAAGAGAGGAGGAACAGCTGGAGTATAGTGATATACTAGCAGTGATGTCACTTGCAGTTGCTGTGGGTATGCATCACTTGGCGCCTGTTTGAGCGCATTGTCTGCTGGATTGTACGTTACTTGTGGAAACTGCCATTGTACGCATTTGTGGAGCCATACTTGGTTGTATTTGGCAGTCCCAGCCATTTCTGAGACTTGGTCTAGAAGATAGTCATTTCTGAGACTTGACTATACGCGATTTGCATTAGCCTTCGTGTGAGGGTCGATGGCGTGAGGTTTTTATTGAGCTGGGGGATTCTCAAATGTAGAGATCCTTTCGGTGATACAGGTAGCTGAAGCACCCTTTTTGTGACCTCGCCATAGGCTATGTACTAGTGAGTCCTACTTGATGCTCGGGTTCTATTGTTGACAGTTTGTGCATACATATACAGTCTATATTTTGGGTTCCTACTGCTCTATTTCTGGGGAAACTCTGCCAAAATTTTTCCAAGTTATGATGGCTGGTTTTTTGGTCTTTTGAGCCATTTATGCTGTTATGCTGCTGAAATTTTGGCAAAATCAGAGGTTAAGTCAGGTGTGCCTTCTTGGGAGCTTCATGGTTGGCTTTAATGGGTGATCAAAATGGCCCTCAATTCACTCCATTTCATTTAACTCAAAGAATCCAGATAAATGTTCATGTGTTCAGGAAGATTTTTTTCCAGCAGCGCATAGTCTTTATGTTCGGGCCAAGAAGATTACGAGAGATCTTGGAATGTCCTTTGTCTGTTGTAATTCCGATGATCAACTATGAAAACTCATTTGATGTGCATGTGTTTGTCCTTATCTAAAGTTGAGCTCCATTGAAGTTTCTGGGGATTGGGTAGTCAAAAGTTTTGGGTTCTTGCACGTGTGTTCAAAGGGGTTCTCAAAGCATTGAAACTTGGGTAGCCATGGCTTTTTCTTATCCGGAGTTTCATGGAAGAAGTGATGAAGATGTGGAAGAATTTTTGGAAAAGATGGAGGTTGCCTGCATTAGCAACCAGATTCATGACCCTGCGCAGATGTTACGTCTTCTCCAAATTTGTTTGAAGAGTGATGCACGAGTTTGGTCTAAAGCATTTGAAGAGGAGTTGTGTGTGGCTGATCCACCTGTAAGGTTGAGTTGGGACAATCTACGACATGGGTTGGAAGTGGAGTTTGTGAAGATAAAAGATCCTGACAAAGTGTGGCAAGAAGTACAGGCTTTGGTGCAAAAGGAAGGTGAGCTAGTAGATGCGTACATACGTAAGTTTTCATTGGCATGGGAGCGAATGTGCAAGGCCTTAGCACCACAAGTACCCCCGCCTGACATGATGAAGAAGGACAGGTTCTTAGATGGTCTTTGGGAGAATATACATTGGAGAGTGGAGCTAAAGAAGTCTAGGACATATGAAAATGCACTAGAGGTAGCAAGGAAAAAAGAGTGGAAGCTGAGGAAAATGAGCCAGTTAGGGGTGGAGTCTTTGCCAATGAGGTCTGAATTTCAGCCTATATAGTCTTTACAAGGTCGCATGTCAGGGGTTCATCATGAACCAGTGGTTCCTGTTACTACTCAGGTTATGCCAGCAGTGGTCACTACATCAGTGCAAGATGATGGGCTAAGGCAAAACATGAGGCAAGTGGTAGATTTGATGAAGAATCTCAGCCTAAACATACTAGGTCAAGTGGGAAATAATCGAGGTCGAGGGAGGTTTGAAAATCAGCCAGGAGGTGAAGAAAGGCCTAGGAATGGTGTTGGACAAAGCAATGGTAGGTTTTGGAGGTAGACGCCCACATGTTATAATTGTGGAGAGTTGGGTCACATCAGCCCGCAATGTGATAATCCACCAAGGATGGGGAGAGACATGTATCCATTGCCAAGACAGGTGATAACTAGGTCAAATGATTATGGCATCAAAATTAAGAGAGACGAAGGAACCAGTGGACTGACCCAGGAGGAAAAGGGAAAGACAAAAGTGCTAAGTGTAGTCACCTTGGAGAAGGCATCAAAGCTAGAGGATACATTAGTGATGCCTATTGGGAAGAGGACCACAGAGGATAAGGAAGGAAGAAGTGTCCCAAGTCCTAGTAAGAAGAAAGGAAAGAGCCATGAAGGCGAGGATGTCAAGGCCAAGAGGAAAAGGAGAGCTCGTCGAAAGTTTCATGTTTCAGATTTTCCACTAGGGGATGGGCAATTAAGCTATGACTTGAAGGAGGATCTGACGAGCAGGAAGGCAGATGTTACTTTTGGGCAGCTTATAGAGATGGTGCCTAAGCTAAAGCGACAGTGGAAGAGGATGGTTAACCCAATGGAGAAAGAGCCAGAGAGAGGTTCAGTAAAGGTGTTGGCAATGGATGAGCTGCCAGACATTTGTCCAATAGTAGATGTGTGGCATAAAAGGAAAAATTTGGGACAAGGTTATGTGGATGGCGGAGCCCAAATATGCGTCATAACACACTCATGCATTGAGAAGATGGGTCTCACAGTGGCTGGGGTGTCAAGTTTTCGGATCAGATTGGCAAACCATCAAAAAGTAAAATGCTTGGGTGTTGTAAAGAGCTTAGAAGTGGAGGCATATGATGCAAAGGCAGTGGTTGATTTTCATGTAATGCCAGCAGGGTTGGGAGCATATCCTATTATACTGGGCAGACCATGGTTACGTGTAGTGGGAGCTGTTCAAGATTGGCGACATGGTACGATTAGCCTCTATGGAAAGAGAGGTACCAAGAAGATTTATAATATGGACACAAGGAAACGATTAGAGGAGCTTTATGAAGATGAGGATGAGTCTAGTGATGAAGACTCTTCCACGGTGACAGATGAGGACAGTGATAGCACTACCAGCAGTGATGAGGATGCTAATGTTGCATTTCTTTTGATGGACAAAGAAATCCAGGAGATTGGTTTAGTTGCATTTGCGAATGAGGTTGAAGATGAAAGTGAAGGGCCTTATGAAGTGCTTGAAGGGCTGATGCAAACCAAGCTTGAGTTGTCAAAGAAGCAGGAATTGATGACACAAATGATCAGTGGAGACCTCTCAGCTATGGAGAAGGATATATATTTGCACATGCTAGCTAGTTTTCCTGATTTGTTCATTACTTCATATGAAGAGATCAGAGGGTTCAAGGGCAAAGAGATGCATATAGATCTAAAAGAAGGTGCTAAGACAGTCTGGCAAAGGCTAAGAAGGATGGGTCAAGAGAAAATGGAAGCCTTGCGGGTAGAGGTGGACAAGTTATTGAAGGCAGGGTTCATAGTTCCAGTGGAGACCACAGAATGGGTGAGTCCAGTTGTAGTCAGTCCAAAGAAGGATGGGAAGTGGAGAATTTGTGTGGATTTTAAACCCTTAAACTCAGCTACTAAGAAGAACCCATATCCTCTTTCATTCATCGATGAGATCTTGGATTCAGTGGCAGGTTATGAGAGGTACAGTGTGTGTGATGTTTTTTCAGGCTATTTTCAATTGAAGATTGCTCTTAAAGACCACACAAAGACAACTTTTATTACGCCATGGGGCTGCTATTGCTACACAGTATTGCCATTTGGGTTGTCAAATGGACCTTCCTTCTATCAAGAGAGAGAAAATTGGGTGTTGGAACCATTCATTGGTAGTTGTGTTAAAGCTTTTATGGATGACTTCTGTGTCTATAGCAGTAGGGCTGAACACCATGAGAAGTTGCAGATGGTATTGGCTCGATATGATGAATGTGGAGGACAACTAAATCCAAAGAAATGTCATCTAGAACAGCCAAGGGTGAAGTTATTGGGCCATATGGTGTCAGAAAATGGCATTGAGGCTGATCCAGATAAGGTTAAGTCTATTATTCTTCTTCCATCACCTACGAGTATGAAGCAATTGGCAACCTTTATACACAAAGTGAAGTACATGGCAAGGTTTATTCCATTGTATTCTCAGATTCTTTATCCATTACAACAAGTGGCAAAGCATGATCCATTGCAATGGGATGACAAGTGTGAAGAAGTGTTTCAAGAGGTGAAAGAGGTGTTAGGGGGTTTGTCAGCCATGCAGGCTGTTGATTGGGAGAAAGTTTTTTATGTAAATCCCTCAGTAGGGGATGATGCCATTGGAGCCATGCTATTGCAAAAGGGGAAGGGCAGCCATTATATGAGGCCAGTGTATTGTGCAAGCCGAGTGAAGTTGGTAGCGGAGAGAAAGTTCTCGGAAGTAGAGCTAGTGATGGCCAGTGTAATATTTGCTTGTCGATGATTTCGTCATTACTTTCTACCACGGCCTTTTGTTTTCTTGATGAGTTATGCCTTTTTGCCACAGTTAATTAATGGTACTAACATGTCAAATGTGGTGAAGAAATGGGTAATTGAGCTGCAAGAGTTTGAGCTACCCTAGCTGATTTGTTGACCTACTAGGAGAATCCCCTTATTGTTAAGGAAGAGGTGGTGAGAAAGGTAGTTGAAGAAGTGCCACAGATCAGCAATGCACATGTGTTGTTCTTTGATGGTTCATACAGAAAGAGCCATGATGCAGCTTCAGGGGGTATAGCACTTTATGATCCAGAGGGGAAGCTAGTATGCAAGAGAGGGTTCAAATTGGATGCTCATAGTAACAATGAGGCTGAATATGCTACTCTGGAAGCCGGATTACACATTTGTTTGAAGCATGGGGTTCAAAGGTTGAGTATAAAAGGTGATGCCTTGTTAGTGGTGAAGCAAGTGCTGGGTGTGTGGAAGAGCAAGAACACCTTATTGAAGGAAATGTGATTCAGAATTAAAGGCCTGTTAAAAAAGTTCGAAGCATGGATCATCAGACACGTTGAACGTGCTCTAAATGGAGAGGCACATGAAGTTGCTCAAGGCATGATTGGGGAGCTATTTGTGTTGAGGACCACTTTACCTCTTTATCATGGCCGGGAAAGTTTGGATCAAGAAGAGGAGTTTTTGCTAACAGGAATCATTCCAAAGGAGATTCAGAAGTCTAAGAAGTATGGCTTTGTGTGTAGAGCATACAGGTACAAATTGATTGGTGATGTCTTATACATGAAAGGGGCTAATCTCGTGTTGAGACGTGTACCTTGGTGGGAGGAGCTTTACAGAGTGTTGGAAGAGAATCATGAAGGCGCATGTGGTGGCCATTTTGCTCTAAAGATCACCTTGCATGAGATATTGCAAGAGGGGTATGTATGGCCTAGTTTGCACAAGGATGTTCACCATTGGTGTAGGTCTTGCAATAGGTGTCAAGCATTTGGGAAGAGAGTGTTGAAGCTAGAGCTACGAAAAACCATTATGGCGTTTGATGTGTTTGAAAAGTGGGGGATTGATGCAATAGGCCCGTTACCTATCACAAGCAGGGGCAAAAGCTATATCTTGACGGCAGTGGACTATCTCTCTAGATGGGCAGAGGCTATAACAGTCAAACAGATCACTGCAAAGGATGTGGCCAAATTTGTGTATGATGAAATATGTTGCAAGTTTGGGGTGCCATTAGAGCTACTTTCAGATAAGGGGCCAGGATTTAGAGCTAAACTGCTAGACCTCTTATGCACAAAGATGAAGATTAGGCACCAGCATACCACTCCTTATTACCCGCAGTGTAATGGCTTAAATGAAAGATTCAATGGTGAGTTGGTACAAATTCTTTCTAAAGTGACAGAGCACCAAGGAAAGAATTGGGATTTGAAATTGCCTAGTGCATTATGGGCTTACCGTTCTTCGGTGAAGACAGGTACTGGGTTTACTCCATTTCATTTGGTGTATGGAAAGGAAGCACTATTGCCTGTGGAGGTAGAGTTTCCTGCGGTCAAGATGTTAGAGAAGTTGCTTGGGCCGCCTAGTGATGCATTCAAAGAGAGGCTCTTGCAGTTACAAGAGGTCCAGTTGGATAGGATGAGCACATTGGAGCATTATGGGTAGATGCAGGATAAGGCTTTGGCAAAGATAAATGAAAAGGTCAAAAGTAAGGGTATCAAGAAACATGACTTGGTTTTGCGCTACAACAGTAAGCTGGATAACACCTTCCAAAAGAAGTTTCAAATTAAGTGGGAAGGACCTTTCAAGGTAGTGGAGTGTTTCCCGAATGGTACATATCAGTTGGCTAACCTGGATGGGTTTCTACATAAGTCAAGGGTAAATGGATTGCGTCTTAAATTGTATCATGCCCAGGTTGATGATGGTCGAGCAGGATGAGCTGTATGTGGATCAAGGAGTGTTGGTGAGGGATGAGGAGACCTGTGATGCGGCGAGTCTCATATCTCTTTTTGTTGCTGCTGATCATGAATGATCTAGCAGGCTAGGGGATGGGCAAATTATGCCAGAAGTTTTTTGGAGCAAGGGATTGCACATATGTACATACACATGCATGGTGCATCGAATAAAGGATTTCCCAATTTCCATAGCCAGGTGGTTATGTGGGGCCCACATGTGTACAGGTAGGACAGCATGTACATAGTGTATCAATTTTCACTATCACCAGTACCAATATGTTTTTTCTACAATAATGAGGATTTTATAGCGCGTAAAACTTCTCGAGGAATCTATCCGCGGGTCGATGACATGAGGTAAACAGGTGCGTCAGATGGCATCTAGTGACGTCAGGAGGGCGAACGGGGTCAATATTTGCACGCGGATGAGGATGGACACAACCTGGGTGTTTTCTTGTGAGAGTTATGTAGAAAGGTCATCATTAGGACCACTTTTTGGGTCCACTTCACGTGGTTGCGAGACGCATTATTGAAAAGAAATGAGTGCCAGGTGTGCGGATGATGCAAAAAAGGTGACAACTATGCTCTGCGAGGTCAGTTTTTGGCCTGTTCGGGGTCTGTTTGAGGTCATCTAAAAGGCCAAGGGTGCCCAACTAAAAAAGCTAAGTGTGGGAACTGAGAAAACAGAGAGAAGACCAGAAAAAACTTGTAGAAGAGAGGAGGATTAGCCGCAACTGTGTTTTTGGGGTTTTTGGAGCCTGTTTTGGCCGTAAATTGCTCATCCGAGGTCGGATTTGAGCACTTTGACATTGTAGATTGGGGTTTTTGGGCGTTCCGGACGCAATGGCAGTGTCCATTTTGCCAAATTCCTCACAGATTTTCTGTTTTTTTTCTGTGTAATCTTCTCCGGTGAGTGAAGCCTCTGCTTAACTTTGTGGTTGTATCTGGTGTATTTCCTCAATACAGTGTAAACTATTTGCCCCATTGGTGTTGGGATGAGCTTCATTGATTCTAAACAATAGTAATTTGCCTCCTTTGAGCTGAATTGAGAGTGTGTGTGTGTGAGTGTGTATGTGTGAGTGTTGAGTGGGCAAGTGGGAAATCTCTCTCTTCTCACTCCGTCTGTGTGTTTCCTGTCTCGGCCAGGCTGGTTGTGTAAGCCAAGTGGTGCCCCATAGTGTGTGTGTGTATCATTCCAACAGTGTGTGTCAGGTCGTTATAGAGGCGCTGTGTGTGTTTTCATCCCGCTCACACCGGTATAAAGTTTGTGTGAAAAAACTCTTAAGATAATTATTAAGACAATTTATAAACTTTGATGATAGAAAAAAATCAAGAAAAAAAAAAGTTAAGCTGTAGAGAAACATGGCCATTGTGTGTTTGGCCAATCAAAGGTGCTTACGTCAATGCTTATGCCTTCAGGCTATGTGCACACCATGGATGCAACATGTTCATCACCTCTCTTGCGAGCTGAAGCCACCAATAGCATCCTCCATTTTTAAAGGAAAACTGCTTTTTTCAATCCTTAGTAGCTACAAATCTTTTTTGAAGTGTTTGGATAGTTGAGGCCTAGCAGTGGGAATGGCTACTAAAGCCAAAAGTATTTGGGTTAGCCTCAATGTGAAAGGGCCTTTGTAGATTCTCCTTGAACCTTTGAAGCTTCATTATTTGCAAATTAGAAAACACTTTGTGTGTGTCATCAAGAGAAATCAGATTAGTTGAGAAACCCAGTGCAAGCGAGTTTAGAGACAAGAGAGTGCTACGACAACTCAAGTGGAGCCCCAGGTAGTATGGGTGTACGAGGTGAGCAATGAGCAGTGCTACGATCTTGTGAGGGAAGTTTTTTGATGGTTGGTGGGTTGAACAAGCCTACAAGTGTGTGGGGACAAGAAGTACATAGGCTATGTTGCTTGCTCTAACAACGTTGTGGCTACATATTGGAGAATATGTGTGGGGCGATTTGCATGAGCGAGGGTCTTTAGTGAGGTTGCAGCAAGGCCAACAAATGCAAGTAGGGTGATGATTGAGGAAGATATTTATTCAACAAGGGGAAAATCCATGAGCACTGCTAGTACCTCCTCCTTGACCTCTTCAATTGCACCCTCAACTGCTGCAAAAAACTATAGCCCAAGCTCCTTCTCACAACCTCTTCTTGACCTCCTACTACACAGCTTTCCAAGCTTGAAACCAAAGCTTTGATACCAATTGTAGAGCTCATGCATGGCAACGAATAGCCTCGGGGGATCACTACAATAAAAATTTTCTTATCACGTGGGTTCAACTATAGGGATTATTTTTTATATATTTTCTACGTTTCCACATACAGAAGGGTATTAAAAAATGATTTTTGAAAAAAAGTTATAGATTGTATAGGCAAAGGGTCCCTTTTATTGGTGAAAATTTCACAGCTAAGGGGTTTTATAAATAGTCCTTGAATGCACGTGATACCTAGATTTTCCATACAGTGCCCCCCCCCCCCCCCCCCTCGAGTGAATAGCATCTTGTATTGACATAGCTATGGCGAGTGGAGTGTAGAGAAGAGAGGGAGAGAGAAGAGGGTAAGATAAGGCGCGTGGGCTGAGACACAAAATGAAAGAGGGAGTTAACCATTAGACTTTTTTGCCTTATAAAGGCTCTTGCAACTTGTTCATATGATATAATGTGGCCGCGCAAGTTCTACTGACCCCACACTTCATGGCCCCTTGAAGGTGCTCTCATTCAGGTTCATATGCCACAAATAGGTGGCCTTCATTCAAGTAAGTTTCCCCTTTCTCATCATTGTTATTGTCCTCAACTCTTGCTGCACACAAATGGCCCTTGGTGCCCCTCAATCAATGCTACAATAGCCTACCCATCTTGTGTGGAGTGTACACATACACACACACACACACACACACACACACAATGTCCCTTGGCACATACAAATTTTGGTGCTCTAATAAGCCTTTGATAGCTTATTTTCTCTCTATCAATGACATTACCAAGCGACCTTAAAATACTTTTAGCTTCAAAAGGTTCTTCTTTGACAAAAGACTTACATAAGGGTTGTTCTCACAACCACTATCATCATGGATGATAAAAATTCATTTATTCTTGTTGAATCAAATAATAGTACAATTCAACTATCTCTATAACTAGCTTTAAAAGCATAGTATAGACACCATCATGCCAAGAAATTGAATCCTCAAAGGGAACCAATCTAGCAAAGAATAAAGCTTTGTATGAGTAAAAGTAGAAAAGGTTCTACATCCATCAAACCCTAGTATTATGACTCAGCCATTGTTGCAAGGCTATGACCGCTCCTAGCTTCCAAAATGGAATTGCAATAACTGCTTCAGTAAATGATTGGCTGAAGCTTTTAGCCCTGGCAAAGAAAGATCCAACCCAACTAAGTAATGCTTTAAGCATCTTTTGAGCATTATTATGTTTTGTTGATGCTCATGAATCTTTGATTTTAATTTTCCCTCTCTTGGATCTAAATTTGTTAGCTCAAGATGAGAAGGATGCCCTAGGCTTCACATATGACCCACTATTCAAAAATAGAAAGATCTATGCCCATGCAATTTTCTAAAATAATTTTGCTTCTTCTTCCTAGGAAAACTTAGCTTGATGCGTTTGGAAAATAGACTTTGGGACTTTGAGATCTTGAATTAATGTGCCCCCTTCACCATTGACTATTTAGCTCTACTTTGCATTCTTCCCCCAGAGGTTGTAGAACAATGCAAAACTTCAACCCTACAATCTAAGCAGGTACTATCACAGGATAAGGCTTTTACATTGAAGCAGATTAAGTTATCAAACATTGATAGCAAGAAGTGTTCCAATGCATACAAAGGGACTATCACTCAACGATAAAGAAAACGACATCCAAAAATTCCTTAAAAACTTGTGGAATACTTACAGGCCCTTTATAAAATGTGACCGCAAATAAAAACCAGGCTATCCCTCAACGATCGTATGGTTTGACCGCCTTATGTGGTTTGTCTGTCAAAATATTCAAAGGTTTTTTCCTTAGTCTTCTGGACCTGCACAGGTGTATATTTTCATTTTTTGGGTACTAAATTTCTTTCCCATTAAACTATGACATGCAATTGTGGTATTTTATGCTATTCATGAGCATTTATTAGATGCAACCAAGGGCTTAGTATTATATACACAAAGGACACCATTTATTCCTTGAGTACAACACCACCCACTTGGACAAAACATCGAGATGATTTTCAAGCCTTCTAAGAGTAAAGAGAAATTACTAACACACCATGAAATACGGCCTCATCTTCAATCAAAAAACATAGATAGTTTTGAGGATCGGAAGATTCTGGAGATACTCCAAGGATATTGGAATACAACGCAAAGGACAAGGTAATACAT
Source organism: Adiantum capillus-veneris (assembly GCF_014529385.1). Classification (NCBI taxonomy): domain Eukaryota; kingdom Viridiplantae; phylum Streptophyta; class Polypodiopsida; order Polypodiales; family Pteridaceae; genus Adiantum; species Adiantum capillus-veneris. The sequence goes on along the minus strand of NC_140935.1, from coordinate 43,051,665 downwards.
CTATCCAGTCAAACCAATGGCTTAGATTGTTTTAAACAAGCTAATAAGGTAAATAACTGGTTCATTCATTTAATGTTTTGCAATAAATTTATGGATTTCATAAACCCACGTTTGTTCTTTGACCAATTGTTGAAGGATCTAAATTTCATAAAAGCCCTGGATCAGTTTTGTATTAGTTTCGGCTTGAAATACACAAATAGCATAGGACAAAATATCTATGTAAGACTTTTGCCACCTTTGTATAACCTTTTGATCTCATAGAACCTTGTGTATGCAATACCCAAAATAGATTTGGAAACTTCTTGAGGGTTTTTGGTACTTTTGGTGAGCATTTTTTAACCACTCTGCCTATGTTTATAAGGCATGGCATACTTAGGGTTATATCCAAAGGTCTCAACCATATTCCCTTGGTCCTAATACACTTACATTTGGTCAAGTTAGGATTAAAACATGGGTGTGAGAAACTTTGACATATTCTCAACATAACTTGTACACCCTATCACTTGCAGCTAATTGAAAAAATAATAGAAAAAGATTTTCATGACACCTTCCCAAACTATAGGCATAATCAGACCCCCTGGTTTATGGAAAAAGACATCATAGATGAGATATAATTTATCCAAAAACACATTTCTATATGTAGTTTGGATAAATCAACCCAGACTCCCATATTTATATGTAAACAAATCATTAGACTTCATGCTAAATGGAGATTGAAATCCTCAAAATCCTCAGTTATACAAGCTTGTAGTCATACAATCATTTCACTCATTAATTCACGATGCCAAGAACTTGGCATTACCCCATCAATCAACAAAAGGTCTCCCCTACATTATGTGTAGCGATAAGATTCACAAATTAGCATTTCATTGGATTACAAATGCCCAGGACTGCATGTTTTCCTTTGTAACAAATATGACTAGAAAATTCATTCAAGGGGTTACACACAACGTTATTGAATACACTAAAAACATCCAAAAAGACCTTAAAACTTTCTCAAAAGTAAACACTTATGCATATTGGATCATTAACAGACAATATGATGTTGTAAAACCTTCCTAGTTGGATATTTTCAATCCGTACATATGATGTGAAGGCTTGTTATAAGAAAATTCCTCATCATGGAAACCATAGCCTTGTGGACTCTCTAAAAATATCAAAAAAATAATTTGTGGACGTGGACATAAAGGGTTTAGATATTCTACAAACATAATTTTTGTCATAAAGAAAAAATCAGAAGTAAAATGGACCTTTGAATTCTTCAAGACCATTAACACCTTTGTTCTAGACAATTGCTTCTCTAAACTAGGTTCAAGTATATACCGACAAACTAAAGGTATTCCTATGGGATACTCATGTTCTCCATTATGGTGTAATTTATACCTAGCTTGGATTGAACTCGAATACATTAGGAAATTGTCAAGACTCAAAGAAAGGGATATGATTTTTGCTTTCATCCTATCATAAAATCTAATATCTAACTAAACCAAACGATTTTCACTTATTGAATTGATAATTTAATGTGGTAGAATAAATGGGAACAAGAGTTAGAATAATATAGACATGTGCTTATGGATTTATCTCAGCACGGGACCAAAGTAAATGGGTCCTAATGGGAGAGGGTCTGTAAAAGAGAAATGCTAGCTAATGGATCTTGAAAGACGTTAAGGTTAGCTTCATTAAATACCTCCAAAGGTTAGTGCTAAAAGTCCTTAGACCTTAGTTTGAGCCAGGCCTATGCTTGAGGTGCTTGACAATTAATATCCACGAAGTGCTTGATAATTAAGGTGCAATTTAAGCTAGGCATGTTCTTGAAGGTCCAAGTCAACCCCTACAAGGAGGGGGCAAGCCCTTGAGGCTGGAGAGAGAGAGAGAGAGAGAGAGAGAGAGTAGGTGACATAATTAATCCATTACTAACTTTGCCAAGAAACTAGAAAACATCATTAATTCACTATAAACATAGTGGATGACTGCTCAGGATATACTCAGACTAAGTCCTCTTGTTCCATTCATGCCTTAATGTTTTACATGTGATTAATTCAGATAGGGAGACTAATGTATCAAACAATGGAAAAGTATCACCAGAGATTGAATTAGAGAAGTGGATGTCCATGTTACCTGTCACCATCACCACAAATAAAAACATGAGAATGTTAGTACATGTTGGTGGAAGACAAGTGTCTTAAGAAATCCACACTTGTTATTGATGTCACCCTAATGCAAAAAAGAAGAACTCTAAGTGATAAATGACCTGAGAGGAGGAATCCATGAGGTGAAAGTGTTGTGGTAGTAGTACCCTCAAAAAAAGCCTAGCCTATCCCTTCTTCTTCTTTGTCCTTTCTCTCTTGTCCTTTATAGAGAGGAGTCCCCTCATGCCTTGCTTTTCCAAGAAGTGGTATAGTTATGTTGGTAAGAGTGGTGGGGTCCTTTTTGGGAGTGGGAGGTATTCTTGGAGTCCAACGGTTTGGGTTGGTTAGAAAGTGGGGTCTTTTGGTTCCAAGAAACAATAATCCTTTGTCCCAAGCATACCCACGACATCCCTTATGTAACCCTTTTCATTTTTCAACAAATAGGTTCTATGGGTGTCCTTTTTTCTAAGGCTAAAGTGTTTGGGTAAAAAAGAGAGAGAGAAAAAAGTGGAGATAGATAGAGAGGGACATACAAAGATAGAGAGGCCCTCCACCACCCACACTAGGTATTGTGTAAGAATATCCCCGAAATATGGGGGGCACTAGGTCCCCCATAGGGGTACTAGTGCCCTCCAATTTCCAAAGTTTGCAGTATTTTGTTTGGATCACAAGTATGTGGGGAGGCTATGCAATTTTTAAGGTATCCCTTCACTAGTCTCCATAGTTTGGCACGTTCAAATCCATTAAGGCAGAAGGCTTGAATTAATTGCTTGATATCAATAGAGGCATCCTTTGGATGAGTATTGCAAAACAAGATGGATTTTAGTTGAGAAATGATTACTTTATGTGCCCAGTCTGAAGGTCGATTGCTAGATCGTTTTATGAATTTGATAGGTGGATAGGGTATGTCTTCTTTTTTTGTCAATCTTTTGATGAGTAGACCATTGTCTATGGAAAGTTTGAGATTGAGAAATTTGGTTGAGTCTTTTTTCTCATGCTCTATTTCTAGACATTCAGGATAGATTTTATGGCAATCCATAAAAAGAGTTGGATATGAGGAGTTTATCAAGAGGATGTCATCGAAGTATCTGAAAGGAGTACCCAGCTTGTTGAGGATTGATGGGGCATCTGAGTCCCTTAGTGTTTGTTCTATGAAATCATATTCAAGGGAGTGGAGATATAAGTTACACCAAAGTGGGGAGCATGCTAGTCCCATCGGGATACCATTTATTTTCTTGTACACCATTCCTTGGCTTTGACTGAACATGTTTGCGATTAGCCATGTGTTTTGAGCTATGACCTCATCCATAGAGAAGGAAATCCTGGATTTGTATGCATGACGAGACCATGTACCTTGGATGCATCGGGTGGGAAAATTTCTGAATGAGATAAACTTTTCAGGGATCGATGTGAAGGCATGTTTAATAAGACGTGAGAGGTTTGCAATTAGCCCATTTTTCCCTTGATGAGGGATGTTTTCATAACATTTCTTAATATCCCCCTAGAAGAGAGATTTAGCATTTGTTGGGAGATTTAAAATGCATTCGTATACCGAGTCAACAATCCACCAAGATTGGATGTGGATATTATGGCATAATAGTGCCTTTTGGTTGAGTTGCCATGCTCTTGTTTTGAGGATCCGAATGCATGTTTTTAGGATACATGCCATGAGTAATGAGATTTCCTAGTAGCAACAAGATGCCCCACAAGTTATCCATCTAAAGGCATTTTTGTGGCTTTTGTATATTGTGGTGATGTAAGGGAGTGAGCAATGTGAAGGTTGTGTTATTGGGTTGAGGTGTGACAAGATGGAGGAGATGGTTTGCTCCACACTCATCTCGTAAGATTGGAAATCTTTTCCATTCAGTCTCTTCCTTGCTTCTGTGGTGATTAAGTGTTTGTAGATTATTACAAGGTGGTTTGCTGCTTTATCTAAGCATGTGATAAAAAACTTTCACTTGACATCCTCTATTTCTGCATCGTGATTAGGGTAGGTTTGGTGTTGTCTTTTGATGGGCAGAAATCTATGGCAATATTGGGAGAATAGTGTATGAGCTTGATTGTTTGTAATATGTGAGGGTAAGCATATACACTGATTATCAATTAGGTGATCTAATACTTGGTGAAGTTCATTCATGGCTTGTTCAAGATTAGGAGTCTTTGAAGGTATATGTCCTAAACCATGTTTGCATAAGGTAGAGAGAGGGTTACTCATGAATGTTTCCAAGTTGGTAGAGATGATGTGTCCCCAAATGTCATCTACTTCATTAGGATATCTCAAGCATTGGCATCCATGTTTATCTTGCGAAGTGAATACTTCTCTGGCATTACCCATCGTAAGTTTTAGGGGTGGGTCAAATGACCAACTAAGCATGCATTCTCCCCACAGGGGAGTAGTGATCACACTTAGACCAAAGAAGAAAAAGCTGAAAAAATGTTTCCAATTAGGTAAATCTAGTAGGGGGTTTACAAAACGGATGGGGATGAAGATCCCTTTCATTTTTTCCATCTTGGATAAGTGCCAACGACCATGCAAGGCCCTAGAAACCTGTCAACCAGAAAGAAACCTAAATTCAAAAAATATTTTATCATACAAGAAAAGCTCAATCATATAGTAAAGATTTGGTAGTGTTTCCCACATTAGAGCTAAAGGCAGCCCTATTTCTAGGTGTTGGGTTAGAGTTTTGAGTGGGGTTAGGAGGAAAAATGGGTGTTCCATGGGATGATCTAATGCTACTCACAGAAGTAGAGGGTGAAGGGTGACCACGCGTAGGAGTGGGTGTGGAGTTGTAGGAGCATGGGGGGGTCATGTAGCGTCCGCGACCGCGAGTGTGATGATTTTGTTCACCCTGAGCTCTCTTCCTACCATCCAAATGCTCGCGTGCCGGCGCTATGGCCTTCTTTATGAAGAGATCCACCTCATGTTGCATATTTGTAGTTGGAGGTGATTGATTAAACAATACCAAGATTCTGATGGCTTCCTTCAATTTCTCCCGATAGAGCATGTGAATCAGCAAGGCTTTTAGAGCTTCCAGTGCTTCTTTCGCCAGCCAGCTGAGAAAGAGTATTGTAGAGTTTTTGAGAGAAGAGTTGGGGAAGCATGCCTGTAGATGGTTCATAATCGTCCACAGCGCTTGATCGAACCAGAGCACATTGTTGTCCTTGCACTAGTCGGCCAACCCAAGCATCTCGCAGCCACATTTTAAGAACGGTCTCTGGATATTCCAGATCTGTGTCGTGTAGTTTGTATCGCGACCATTAGTCGAGATGACCCCTTTCACTCCTATTACACAGCCCAGCACTGCTTTGCACCTGTGGGTGTCAAAGGCTGACATGCTGAATGGCGCCGCAATCAGAGTATTTTCCACAATGTATGAGGAATTTCCTTCCAAAAGCTGCATCAGTCCGATTCGGGTAGCTTGCTTATCACCATTAGGAAAAATATGAACCCTCTAGGGGCCCTTTGGGATTAAGGTTAATTAGAGGCCATCCAATGAGAAGAGGGTGGTGGACACACTCTATGCCCTCAAAAATGTAGGGGGACAAAGTAGCCTTACACTTTTTAAATGGGCTCTTACCTAGTGAGAAGGTGGGGTGGGGTGGGGTGGGGTGGGGGGGGGGGGGGGGGGTGTGGGCCATATGGAACCTCCAACTTCCCTCCTTTTTGATCCGGTTTTGAAAAAATCCCAAAAATTTGAAATTTTTCAAAAATTTCAAAACTCAAATTTCATCTTCTGAAAACCCCCCTAAAACTATTTTATGGTCAAAAAAGCATTTTTTGATCTCAAAAAGTCAAAACGTGCATCCAAAAACCCTAAAATTCAAAATTTTTAAAAAACTTTTAAAAAATCTTTTTTTGCTATCCAGAGCTCCCCCAAAATTAGTTATTAGGCAAAAAGGGATTTTGTCTCTCTAGAACCCCTTTTCCAACCCCTCCTTGGTTGCAGCCATCACACTCATCCTCTACTCCAACACTCTCTCTCTTTACACCATCTCCATTGCTGCAGCAAGGAAGCTCCTCTCTCCTCTCATACCACCTTCCATTGCCACACCAAGCAAGGCTTATCCACCTTCTCCTCCCAGTGCCACACCAAGCAAGGGTTGTCCACCTTCTCCTCCCATTGCCACAAGGGTTGACCATTTTCTCATATCACTTTATCACACCTACATTGTAGCAACAAGCAAGGTTCTTCTCCTCCTCCTAGTTTTCTTTGCTCAACCATGGCCAACTCTACTTCGCAAAGGCGACCAAAGGATGAGGTCACAGCACTTGCATGCCACAACACTAGAGGCGTAGATGATGAGTGGGTTCCACAAGAGTTCACCAAAGGTGCTTGGGTATACATGCAACCATCTGCTGTTGGCCCTCATCGTGTGCGGAATCGTGCAAACTTGGATCTTCATTGGAAAGGAAAGCTCCTTGGCTTCAAGAACCGCAAAGACAAGGGGACCATAGCCATTGTGCAACATGTTTTCTCAATGTCAACCATGCACTTGCAACAACCACCTCGATTTCCAACACATTGTAAGTACATGTTTTGAGAATACAAAGCTAGGTGTGAAATCACAGTGTAATGTTATTATGGATTCATACTTAACATTTGTCATGCATTTATAGTCATATTTCCATCCACGTTGGTGGAGGAGCAGCCACTACATAGTCTCTCTGGCACATTCAATGCTATACATGCAGATATTGGAGCAATAATGTTCCCGCATCTTTGCCCAACCAAACTGGTTCCAAGAAGGATTTTCTTCTATTCTCACTCCTATATTGTCCCTACTTCTACACAAGCATTTGGAACGCTTGAACCCATCAAAGTAACTTCCTTATTAAGTATGGAGTGGTCGGTCCCAGATTTGTGGTCAGTAGCATCTTTCAAGCAAAAGATGATAATGGATGTCCAAAACTCTTTGAAATACTCTAAAGCTTCTAGGTCTGTGGGCTTGAGCTGGTGTTTGCCTATTCATTGTTTTGTGCACATTTTTAAAGAGTTTGGATTTGTGGAGACTACCACAATGCTTGTATGTAAAGATGCGCATTACGAGGAATTAGGAAGGCTTTTAGAAGAGGACTGGGGTTTTGTGGAGGGAATGCACAACGGGGACCGGTACCGTTGTAAGGTTGGAGCTTCAGGTATTGGAATGCGCTATTTGAAATCCCGCACCTCCTTGTACATACGATTTCACTATGATCGTTGGATGTGCAAGCTTGGAGTGTGGACTCCCTTACAGAGTGTATACGGCCCTATTACAAGCTTTGACATTGCAGTGAAGATGCCCAACGATGCTTTGGAGGCAGTCCAAGTGAACAAGCATTGGACTCTCAGTAATTTTTGAGAACATTTGGTTATTATGGGTTTTGAGGCCCTTCAACAAGCACAATTTCGTTTACAAGGTCACAAGGTGAGAATCCTTCCACCACATTTTCAATACATCATGATTTGTCGATCATTAGATGCTTATTGTAATGAATGTCCGCAGATTGGAAAGAGAATGGAAGACAAATTGAAGGTCGAGGAGGACTGGGGGATAGATGGAACTATGCTATCGATCTTATAACTTTGTAACTCTTGCAATTTTCATATTGATCCCCACTGTAATCAACATGATTTGCTTCGGCAAATCATGCCTTTGAATATAATTTTTTGCATTGGGATGAGAAATCATTTTTTGGTGAAAGTGCCTTTTTTTTTAATGTCTTAAAAAAAGGGTACATTATAAAGGGGGGGGCACCTAACTCATTCACTATTTTCACTTTTGCAACTCCTGAGCTCCTCCACTCCCTATCCACACCCCAGGCTAAACATGGATGCTGCCACAACCTCTGCATCTGTACCCACATCCACCCCTTTGTCACGCTTCATCCTCTTCCTCGAGGACACCAAATACAAAGGGAAGTTGGACCTCCACACCTTTTTTACTCGTCTCCCTGACCTTGACGCCACAGTTGCCCTTCACATGGATGCATTTGAGGAGATTTCTGCGTTCATGGAGGAGCACATCATAAAATATTCTGTATCTATCCCCCCACATGCAGGGATCTGGGTGCCTTGCGATCTTTTGCGCTATATACACAAAGGTGATCGCCCATTCGCCAAGCGGTTGCAAGGATTCCAAGAAATTGCAACCAATGCAGGCCATTACTTGGACGAGCAAGCCCCTGGGGTGTCAGCGCTCAAGAAGCGCAAGTTGGGGGTGGAGTACCTTTCTCGGCTCGCAACATTTATCTTCTTGGTGAGGGAGGAACCTGATTTGGAGGAGCTCCGCTTACCACACCTTCAAGTTGGGTCCTTTATCAAGGACACCAAGGAGCAGCAGGTTATCCCTATGAACCCTGCAGCGGAAGGAAAAGCACACCAGCTCGAGTATCCTAGGGGTCTTGAGGAAGTGGTTGAGAAATCCATAGTTGCGGCTGGCCCTAGTGACACTCGAGTGCCACTACCACTGACGGATGTGGCTATCCCAGAGGTAGAAATTAGCCGCTTCTCCTGAGTGTTAGTGGATAAGGAGGAGTTTGTGTTCCTGCATGATTTGGAAAAAGCATTTGGCCTGCGCATGGATGAATGCTTGAGCGTGCTATGCAACAGCAGCAAATGTCCCTTAGACAATATGCCAGATGCCCTAGAAAGCAAGCTCTTGCCAGATGGGAACTCTGTTGCTGACACTATTGCAATTGTATGTGCGGAGGTCCTGGCAGCAGAGCAGTTGCACGTGGCTGATGAAGATTTCCAAGCCACGCAAGCCAAGGTTGAGGCTGCTAGGATGCCTATGCCATTATACAACCTCCCATCTGATGATCCAAAGCTTGTATCTGTGGTGCATGGGACCATTGACTTGGATGCAAAGGGCAACAGGGAGGAGGATGACAAGGAGCAGGAGGTAAACTGTATCCTAATTTTCATGTTACTATTTTATCCTTCGTTGTCTTTTTTCTCAACCTTCATCGGTTTATGACAGGATGTTGTGGAGGTTGATGATTTTGCTGCAAGGACGGGTGGCAAGCGGACGGGCTTTGGACCTCAAGCTTCCCTTGCGCATTACCTCGGACAAATCCCCCCTGGCGATGTGGCCATTATCCATAATGAATTTACTCCCCGAGCCCATTTTATGACTTGGTCGTTAAAAGCTTTGAGCAAGTTTTTGTTTTTGAGTACCATTGCTCAAACTGCGCATCAAGTGTTCCTAGTGCGTAGATCCCTTGTATGCACAGTGTTTGGCACTGGCTTTCGTGGTAAAGTGCTTGCCCAGATAGGGATACATGCTTCCATTGGCCCAACTGACCCAAATGCCATAGCACAGTCCCTCTTGACTGGGGAGTTGCCTTACGCGCAAAATAGGCGCCAGGAAATGGTCAAAAAAATTCTGAACTCCTCAGATACATGATGTAAAATCACCGTGCTAGAAGGAATTAAAAATATTTGAAATTGTCTCTATATTGCAAATTCTTTTCAATCTGATTTGTCAATCTTGAAAATTGTTTCAATTGGTGATATGAATTGTTTTTTGACTTTGTTATTTCAAGGTATGTAATTGCAGTCAATTTGAGTATACTTGTGATTTTTAAGTACCCTAGGGGGTTAGATTAGCCTATAAGGGGCAAAAAATGCCTGGCCACAAGGGCGCGCAAATGGCCCATCCATCAGTTTTGGATGGGCCATTTGCGCGCCCTTGTGGCCAGGCATTTTTTTGCCCCTTATAGGCCAATCTACCCCCTAGGGTACTTAAAAAGCACAAATTTATTGCAATGGATTGGTTTTGCATCATTCATTTAAATGCAACCTTTTTATGGCAATTCCAGTATATGTTCACACTCAAGGACACTAGAAAAACTCAAATCAATTATGAAATGAAGTTTCCACAAACTATCACTTGCTTTAGTTCTACCTACTACACCCTTGCACCAAAAAGTCAAATTACATTGGACACTTGGTTTCCCAATATGTTATTTGTTTTGATATCCTATAAGGAATTCAAAGCTTGAAATGACCAAAAAAAGGTGTGCATAAGGATCCATATAAAATATTGATGCAAAACCAATCGGTTTTAGTAAATTTGGTTGTTTTAAGTACCCTTGGGGGTAGATAAGCTTACAAGGGGCAGAAAAAGGCCTGGCCACAAGGGCGCGCAAATGGCCCATCCATCAGTTTTGGATGGGCCATTTGCGCGCCCTTGTGGCCAGGCATTTTTTTGCCCCTTATAGGCCAATCTACCCCCTAGGGTACTTAAAAAGCACAAATTTATTGCAATGGATTGGTTTTGCATCATTCATTTAAATGCAACCTTTTTATGGCAATTCCAGTATATGTTCACACTCAAGGAGACTAGAAAAGCTCAAATCAATTATGAAATGAAGTTTCCAGCAAACTATCACTTGCTTTAGCTCTACCTACTACACCCTTGCACCAAAAAGTCAAATTACATTGGACACTTGGTTTCACAATATGTTATAAGTTTTGATATCCTATAAGGAATTCAAAGCTTGAAATGACCAAAAAAAGGTGTCCATAAGGATCCATATAAAATATTGATGCAAAACCAATAGGTTTTAGTAAATTTGGTTATTTTAAGTACCCTTGGGGGTAGATAAGCCTACAAGGGGCAGAAAAAGGCCTGGCCACAAGGACGTGCAAATGGCCCATCCATCAGTTTTGGATGGGCCATTTGCGCGCCCTTGTGGCCAGGCCTTTTTCTGCCCCTTGTAGGCTTATCTACCCCGAAGGTTACTTAAAATGCACAAATTTACTGAAATTGACTACAATTACATACAGAACTTGAAATTACAAAGATAATAGACAGAGTAGACACAACTGTTGATCATATTGTCATTGGAAAGTCAAATCATTACAAATATAAGGGTGTGCAATACAAAAAGAGGGGTGACTTCGGCTAATGCTTGAAGTCTCGTCGCAATCATCGTGCAAGCTGCATATCTTTTGGCTGTATTGTCACTCGCTTTGCATGAATGGCACATAGGTTGGTATCTTCCAACACTGAAATGATGTGGGCCTCTGCAGCTTCTTGAATAGCCTCTAGCGCTATTGCTTGCATTCTATACTGATTTCCATAGCTTTGAAGCACTTCCTTCACAGTGCAAGCAAAGGGGGCGCGTCGAATCAAGAGCTCCGTCGTCTTCTGGTAGTGGCGGATTTCTGCAAATGCCCTTGCTATTTTTCGGCGCCGCTGCGGTTGTCTTGGGGGCACTTGCACATTTGCTGGCGGGCGGCGTGAAGGCTTCTTGAAAAACTTAGACTTGCGTCTATTTACATGCTTAGGGGCTGGTTCTGCAGCCTGTTCTAATTCTTCCTCTTCCCTTGGTTGCCGATCTTGTCGTGTGGGGAGAGCTCCCTTGCCTTGAGGCAATGTCTTCCCCCCAACGGCCACCCGGTGTGTGCGCGGTATGTTTTCTCGCAGCCATGGTGGCTCACTCTCTGATTCGGTGTCTGTATTGACCACCCGAGTCCTGGATGGTCCTGCTTGTGATTGGGGGCGCGACGGCTGCTCCCTATTGGACTCTGATTTTTGTTGGCCCTCTGATTCTCTCCAGCGCTGGGAACGTTGCTTCATTCTCTTTCTAGGTATTATATCTTGAGGAGGTGGAGATTCAACAGTCCTTGATGACTCTCGTGCCCTACCACCATGCCCACTACCAGAAGAGTTCCTGGAACGGCCAGGTGTTCGTGGCCGTTTTCTTGTGCCTTTAAGCCATGACGGCTTCTCACATCCTTGGAGGGTGTTTTTGTTGGTAGGCGGATGCTCTTTCGCAGTTTGTTTGATGCGCGCCATTTCGTTGGTAAGAGCTCACATGTTCTTAAGAAATGAGTGATTTATGAGAGCATGCAATATTTATAAGGGCCAATTTAAAAAGGGCCCTGTTCACACTAATTTTTTTAAAAGAAGTATTATTTTTTAAATAAACATGTCGCTAAGAGTTGGACCCTGCGTTCACGTTTAGTGACTCGCGCAGTATCCACTTTGATCCTTGTCGCACTCTGCATCGCTGCCATGCAGCATGCTTGGTGGGACCTTGCGACATTTGCCACTTGTTGCTATGCTCTTGACAACTCCATTTGCGCACTTCAATAGCAATCTTGGATTGTCGCGCACGCTCCATTGTGAGCTTACAAGCAAATGTTGTGCGAAAAAACCAGTTGAACATCTCCTCCAAATAATTGGATTGCACCATTCCACCACCATGTCGAGTATTTTTGAAGTACACTCCCCTTGCTGGATAATGGGACTTCTCCATGCCTTGAGTGCTAAAAATTTCAAGCGATCCATACTTGTGCATAAAAAATGCACCATGCACAAACAAGATATGCTGTTCACATGAGCAAACGATCCACATTAGTAAATAAAACCAATCCCTTGTAATGAATACACCATGAATGACTTACCATGTAATGTGTGATGTTATTTTCATCCCAAGAAAGTGTGAAGACCTTGGTAAAATCCGCCAAAGCTTCTTGAAATGATTGCCGTTGTTCTTCTATTGTGCTGTTAAGACTCATAAGCTTGACCATTTTATCAAAATGGGCCCAAACTTGCTTGCGCTTGTTTACAAGCTCGCCATTTGAATCATTGTCAGTAGTAGCTTTGCATAACTCCTTCCAAAGCTCCCAAAGGTTACCTGCCTGCTGGTTGGAGCTACTTTGAGCATCATATCGACTTGGCTTTCCTTGGGAAACTTTCTTCAAAAAGTGTCTAGCTTTTTGTCTACTCATTGACACTTGTTGAGCAATTTCATGGGCCTCCCCTGTGTTCTTTGCAGCAACTATAGACACATTTCCACCATGACAGCCAATGGAATTCAAGAGTACCTCCACTCTTTCGATCGCTTCCTGGGACTTTTCCAACGGTTTCATTGTGAAAGCATAGTCAATGTGGAGCTTCAATAGCCTATCAAAAATACGCATGAATGCGTGTAATGTACAAAAATGTACATTCGATAGAGGAAATCGAAAGATTGGATTCCTAGTGTGGTCCTTTTGATCACGGTTTGGGGCATTGAGCATGGGACATCTCAGAATAGACGCTTCCCATTCTCTACCTTCATCTCCGACATCATGACAATCTAACCCTTGTTCTCCATGCCCTTGACATGGAAGCATGTAACTGGCCTTTGCAGTGCTCTTATGTGATTTTTGTCCATTAGGTTTGTACCCTCGAGTGCAAAATGGACAAGGCATGAGAGAAGAAGCCCCTTGTTTGCAGCCAAGCAAACACTTTATGGTCTTCAAATCCCCACCTAAGTGCCACTCCACATCATAACTACCAAAGCCCTCAATCTCCAACTTCTAACCTGCAATTTGGGAGTGTATTACTTCTGTGATCCATGGAGTTCTCTCAAAAATCCACGAAAGTACTCCATTGGTCTGTTTGGGAACCTCAATAGCACCCAACCACCAAATGTCTTTCTCTGATTGCACGCTAAAAGATAGGGTGGGATATGGCTCGACTGAATCCCTTCGCTTGGTTTGCAGAAGGGCTTCGTTCATTAGAGTGACACTTAGCCTCTCTAACCTTCGGCCTTTCACTATTTGACACTCATCGAGTTTCAGCACAAAAGCGACTTTTGTGCCAAGCACTACAAAATAAATAGTGCTAAGACCTTCAACTTTAGCTTCTATGAAAAGAATAATACCAAAGAAAAAAGTAAAGTGTGTCACCTTCTTCAGGTAACTCGTAAAATCTAAGCATGGCTTCTTGAAGCCTTCTAAGATCCACGAAAATATTGTTCCACATTGTGTAAGGAAAGCCCTTATTCGAAGGTCTTATGGATTGTTTCTTACCTTTTCCCCTTGTCTTTGTTGCGCACGAAGCATAAAGGGAAGTTGGCATTGTGTCCTCAATGTGTAGGTATGTCCCAATGCGGGAGAACACATCTTCGTTTGTGGCCTTCTTTGCGAGCTTGACCTTGTGAGGAACGGGAAATAGGTTTTCCACAATGCCATGTTCTTTGAGGGCATCCTTTAGGAGTTGAAAAATAGCCTAATAGGCTTTGGTGCTGATTCCAGCCTCATCACAAGCTTGTTGAACGTCATCATCATTAACCACATTTCTTAATTTACGCATAAGGTCCTTGGTGACTGCATCCTTAATGTGCTTACCTCCAGGTGATTTTAAGATAGAAATAACGTCCTCGGTATTGAGACAACTAGTGAGAAGGTTGACTCGATTATCCTGGCTTGTTCCACCGCATGCCTCCTGGATGAAGTTTCTAGCAACAAATAAACATAAATGTTAGAAAATAGTGTGAAGTAAGAATGCAGCATGCAAGTAAAGACCAAATCACCTTGTGGCTGTAACTCATCGTTTGCGTGCTCCTCCGGAATGTGCAAGAGTTTCAATGGATGAATACGGGCGTTTGCGTTCCCTTGCACCAAGGGGTGTTTCTTTCAAGTATGTGATGGTGTTGGTAAGCTTCTGGATGTGGGACTCCTTTTCTTGCATTTGTTGTTCAAGACTTTTAACTACCCTCTCCGAAGAGTCAACACTCTCTTATAATGCCGTCGTCTTGAGGTGAAGAGCTTGACATTCGTGCATCCACATATGCAAAGAAGCACCTGCACCCATACACAGCCGCTTGCAATAGCCTAACAATCCTACTTCTCCCCTCCCAAGAAATTGAAAAAATATGGAAAGGCTATTAAACGGTGGATGGAAGCGGCTTATAGGATCGTAAGGGTACAAATGGCCATCCACCTAAATGTCAACATTGGTCTCACAAGCGGTGCGACGTTCTTGTGATGACCTTTGATCACCTTCACTAGTGGTCTTCGGTGCAAATGCCATGGGTAAGCGAATATGTATGCTTTTGGTGTGCGGAGTACGTGGTGGTGGAAGCAAACCATTTGTGATGTCCGTGAGCACCATGGAAGCTGTTGCGTGAGGAAGCAAATGATGAAAAGATAGAGGGGGAAGGGTAGAGAGGCCGAGCAGGATGGGAGGAGAGAAGGAGGGAGGGAGGGGAGGGAGAGATTGGGGAGGAGGAGGAAGGTAGGGGCAGAGAGGGAGAGGAGAGGGAGAGGGAGAGAGGAGGGAGGAGGATGAGAGAACAAAATGTTTATTACTTTTTGGGGGAAAAGATTTTTGAAAAAATGGACTTTCTAAGCTTGTGGGTTAAAAAATGGGTCAAAAAATGATTTTTGGATATGTATATATGTTGGGAGGGAGTTTTAAGTAAAAAACAAATAAAAATATTTTTTTTAAAAAAAAGTCAAATTTTGACTCTTTTTGACCCACGGAATTGCTGATGTGGACACACCCCTATGCTTCCTTCACTTTAAAAAAAGCTAGAGAGAGAAAGCAACCTTTTAGGTCCACATCCTACATTTGTCTTAAAAAAAGGCTAGAAAAGCCTACTCAAAACTACCTTCTTCAATGCCATAGAGTCCAACACTCACACACAATGCATAGTAAGATGAGAGCCCATATCCTCGTCAACGAAAACCATTCTTAAAGGGGTATCAGCTTGCAAATCCATGTCATATGCTTTTATAGCTACACCATCTTTATGAAGAACCCCTCAAAATCGTTCTTGCATAGCATATTTTTTCCCATGCATTTTGTGTATGCATAAATAGGATGTCCCACCATTGTACATATGCATTAGACACTCTTTCTTTGCTTCCACATATGCACCTTGAGTGGACTACAACAAGAAAAACAATGTCCCATCATGCTACCCTCTCATATTTGTTGCCTATTTTAATTCCATATAAGAAGACTATAACTTCATTCAAGTCGCAATGAGGCAAAAATTGCATTGGTGCGTAAAGAGCTGGAATTGAAGATTATGCATGAGGAAGATGAAATGGACAACTTTCTTTGCTAGTGTCGAGGATATAAATGAGCAAATTATTTTTGTAGGCAAAGTCATTTCTGACATGTCCCTTGTGCATACTATTATTGATGCTTTGCCAGATTTGTACCAGACTTTTGCTAGTACTTGGAGACTTATGACCCAAGGAAATCCAGAAGTTTTCATGTTTTATATGCACATTGTTGCTGCAAGAAACACTTTCCAAAAAAATTCAGGGCTAAATAGCGTTCACTTGAACAGGCTTTTATTGATGCTCAAAGAAAATGTGGTAATAGCAATGTTACAACCACTTCTCATGGTTCTTCTTCAAGTGGAAAATCTTGTGTTCCTAATGCTTTTGTTGGCAACACTTTGTTGGGGCATTCTAGTGATAAGGGCAAAAGGAAGATGTGTTGCCATTATTTTAAACCTAATGATCAATTGATCAAGTAGTTTAATGGTCTAGTATCTTGTGTGTAGCCGAAAATAAAACATAGACATAGTGAGCATTTCATTAGAATAAATTCCGTCCAAAATTGAAGGCAAAAGAGGCTAAGAAGAAAGAGGCTAGATCAACTACATGGCCCAATACAAGTGCATTATTTTAGAGTCTTCTGTGAAAGGAGATTGTGATATTGATGTAGATGCAAAGAGGGTTTTTAGTGCAGAGTGTACTTATAGAAATATCTAGAAAAATTGTCTTATGGTCTAGGAACACTCTCCTATGGTCAAAACATTGAAAAATAGTGATCTAAGCACTCAAATCTAAAGATTAATCTCACTATGCATAGTCACAAACCACAATAGAACTAACAATTCTTACACTCAATTGAAAGAGCATGGAAAGAGGAACACAATGCAAGTTTTGAAATTGAAAATTGGTTACCCAATCAATAGTTACGATGATTACAAGGTTGGAGCTGAGAAGTCTCTAGAGCGTATGTACAATAAAACTCTTCTTCCCCCAAAGATAAGCCTATTTTCACATTAAGTCTATTGATCACTTTTATACCTAGGGCTTTCTAAATGGCCAATGGTGGGTTCACATGGGCCTTTACAAATATCATGGGAGAATTACAAGTCAAGGAAAGATCTACTACTCCAAAATTAGAATTTGCACACAATGCAGCTACACTAGCTCAAAAAAATAATGGAGTGCAAATGTGGTGTTCAGCTACATGTCCGACTAGACGGACACCCATTCAATGAATCCACCAACATTTCCCCGTTCCTAGCTTGTTTTGTCCCTTGACACAACCATGTGCAATCTTGTCATTAGGGTCGTCCTTAGTTGTGTCTTTAAGGTTGGTCTTTAGCTTGAAAGTGCTTTGTCGTTGATGACGCTCCCCCCTTCCTTGAGTGGTTCATATCTCCAATGTTCTGGTAGTGGATGTCCAAAATCTCCCGCTAGATAATGATAATGTCACTTTTGAAACTAAGTCTTTTGACCCAAAGACTTGGGACCCTTTCCACCGGCCATTGGCCACTTTACAAGGCTTGTAGATTCTGAGCGAGAAATAGAGAATAATGGGCTAGATGAATACACTTGAAGAATCATTACTTTCTAATTACAAGGCTAGTACAATGAGTGTGGCTTGTAGCCGGCTCTTTAGGTGCCCGCCGTTCGCTGCATCCTCGAAACATTTTCCCTTCCTATTCATTACACGTCCTCGTTTAAACTTGCTTGCGGCTGGGCCAAACTCTGATTTGGATGTAGATGCCATCTCAAGCTGTATGAGTAATCTAAATTTCGTTTGTTAAGTGTTTGGGTGAGGTGCTTGAATTTTTGTGCTCTGGCTTCTATCTCAATCTGGGCTGCCATTTCTTTGAATGGATAATTACTGGGATTATTCTGATATGCAATGTGTTGCACAGTTAGTTCCTTCGTCATGGGGTTGAATTGAATATTGATGAGTCAGTTTGAAGAATCTTGTCATGAATGCCTCTTTGAAAGTTTGCATGTAGTGAGAAGGCAAAAACATGACTTGTGTGTACAATCCCATGATGATGTTTCTGCTTAGAACTTTAGTTTCTAGATTCCAACATAACCCTTTGGTTCCTTCAACAAAGACTTGCTAGGAGTGGTCAGTTGCTTCGATATCTTCAAACACTATGATGATTGTAACTAGCATTTTGGAAATCTTTATAAGCATATGGCATGCGAGATGTGGAACCTCCTTCATTTGGTTGATGACTCTGTGGAGAGTGTGTATCATATATTACTCTGAGGGAGGGAAATTACTAGCCAGTTTTGTTAGTATAGGGTAGTTGAGCACCACTGGTCTTTTGTGCTGCCATGAATAAAAACTATCCCAGGCTCACCTTCTATTGATGAGACAACAGGATGGGTAAATCTGGAGATGATGTGGTGCATTTTTGTAATATGTTTCATCTTTTGGGCACTTTTCAAACCATTTTTTCCTCCATAGGAGTTGGTTATCGATGATGGTTTGAATTTGTGTAGAAATTACAAGAACATTCCTGTAATCCCCTTTGTGATTGGGTTCTAGGGTAGGTAGCATTTTTCTTTTCATAGGAGAGAGCCTTCCTGTCTCATCAGTGGAAGTGCAATCATTTCATGCCCAAGATTCTTTACAACCTCATCAGGTGTAATCATGAGAAGAGGGCTCATTCTAACACCTTGAGTTTGTATTGTGGATACTCTTTCTGTGAAGGATCATGCACTTTCAAGATCCACAATTGAATTTCTTCTCCTAATAATTTATGGAACTTGTGTATCGGCTGGATCTTCAAAGTCATGCAATGTTATTTTTGTGCTAATGCTGGTCATCTTGATATGTGGAAAATAGTGTGCTATCTGTCCTTGTCCTATTGTCTAAGAGACTTCTACATGACCTACATGGGCTTGCATGGACTTAAGGGCTGGATCTTTCTGTTGTAATACTACCTGATGTGCTACTCTTTGAGTAGCCAGGGCATACTTTGCTTTGTCCGGTTGTGCTTGGAGCTATTCAATCTCTTCATCTTTTTCTTTCTATATTTCTCTATGCCTTGTTGTTAGGATTTTCCTATCATATTTATCTTGAGCTAGGAAATCCTTTAGATCTTTTAGCTCTTGTGTCAACAAAGGTGGTGGTGCTGATGTATTTGATGGTGTTGGTGTCTCTTGCATGAATTGGAGTTGTGTTAGTGTTTTTCTCACAACTAAATATGATTCTCCAAGCTTGGTGTTCTTTTTCTTTTCTAGCTAACTCTTCCTCTAGGTTCTGCTGATGTACCTACAAATTTGTATTTACCTCATATAAAGCCTGAACTTACTTGCAGTAATAAGCAACATATTCTTGTTCTCTTTGCAATTTCGACTAGGGTTGAGTTTTCACTGTTTGCAATCCTTTGATATTCTTTTGCAATTCCAAACTCTCCTTTACAGCTTTAGCGGCCTCTCTTGATATCCTCCAGCTCTAAGTTGTGCAGGTTGTAAAGTGCTCTTTGGCATTGAGACTATAACTTGATTTGTTCCCTATGTCTGCCAATGTCAAAGGACTTGATCAATTGTGTTCCTCCATCTACCACTACCTGTGAGAGAGGCAACTTGAGTCTTTGTTGTGTTTCTTGACGTTGGTCAGAGGTGCCAAGTTATGTTGTGTTTTTTTCTTTCGCTATCTTACCTTTATCATGTTGTGCTTCAAGATCAATTGGAGTTTGTTTGATCTCGATATCTTTAGCTTTCTCCTTTTGAGATGTAAATGTCATTGGAAAAAAATTATCGATTGATTAACAAGAAAACATTATATACAAAGTTATGATCATCTTGTTGCTAGTTCGTGTTACTCTCCCCTTCCCATTCTGAGTCATCCCGAATGCAGGTGTGGTGTGGTGCATGGGCACAAACTATGTGTCTATGCAAGACCGTGTAATATGGATCTATTATGAAAATTTGAGATATGCATGGGGTAACTACATGACATGAAAGATGTGGGTTCTGAACTATTTATTCAGTGGTCTTGGTTGTTGTTGCAAAGGTTGTCTTGAAGTTACGAGGCCCAAATAGAAGGGTTTGAAGAAGACGCACGCGTTCTTTGATGGTTGAAGGGGGACTGGTAACCTTGACAGGATATCTTGTTTAGTTGGTTTGGTTTGTTTTAGAATCCATTTGAGCTGCTTTATTGGTAGCATGGAGATTATGATCCATGCTATTGTCGATGTTGTTTTGGTCTCCATTGCCATGTTGTTAGTGTGGGTTTCTTTTGGTTGTGTTGGACTGGATTTGATATCCAATGAGAAGTGACTGATTGGGCATGGGAAGCTTTGTGTTATTTGGAATGATCCAACTTTGTGTTTGAAGAAGTAAGTCCAATTAGCGGGGTTGAATTTGAGTACAACTACTTTTGAGAATCTGGATTCTCATTGGATTTGACTACATCATGGACTTCTTGACCCAAACCTTTCTAAGTGTCTTTGTTGAGTGCGACGGTGCAGGTTTAGGTTTTTCTAAAATGGCCAACTAAGCATACCACCAGTTTTACCATGTTATATTGAGAACTCATATCAAATTTGGTAAGATTTGGATCTTTTGAACGAAAATTGTGGCCAGATTTGTAAAGTCAGTCTGGGAACAAACAACTATTGACAAATTGAGCAGTAATTATCCAAAACTGGTGAAACTTGGCTAGGGATCTTAAGTTTAGTTGGTTAACCAATTCCTGTCAACATTTTTGACAAAATTTTTTAAAAAAACTTAATAGTAAATAATCCGCGATTATTTACATTTGCTCCAAAATTGAGAAATTTTGCACAACTGAGTGTACTACAGGGTCAAGCACATCAAGTAGACTCCACAAATCAAATTTGGTGAAATTTGGATCACAAAATTGAGACTTAAGCCAGATTCTTGGAATCAGAGTCTGTGGACACTAAACAATTAATAGCTTGGACAAATCTTGTTCAAACTCAACCAAACTTGTCGAGAGACCACAACAAGGTGATTACTTGGAAAAACAAGCCTAAAAGTGTAAAAACTAAAAAAAGTAAATAATCATGATTATTTACTTTTGAGCCCCAGAAACAAGATTTTGGACTTTTGAGCTTGTACAGTGTTAGAACAACACAAGGCCACTGGTCAAGTTTGGGTTCTATTGGATCAAATTTAATACATGATAACTCAGTTTTCAAGTTGGAGATTAGTCTTTTAGCTCCTTGCAAGGATAGAATTTGGAAATCTCATTTGCTGACTTACTTAGCTCCGATTGAAGAACCAGGTTGTAGGCAAAGAATTGGGAGCTTGACAGGAGCTGAATTCAAGTCAAGTGGAAAAAACGGATAACAATCTAATCTACAGGTTAGGTTATTCAAGGCCTAGATTTTCATCATTTCAAAGGCTGCAATCCATTCTTGCACTTTCGAGCTAGAGTTAATCAACTCTTGTGAGTCTAAGAGAAATCAACTGCCAAAAGTACTTTGGCAAAAGCAGTCTTATCAAACCCAAGCAGGTATTTTTTTGCTAATCAATACCAAAATCTGCTAGTAGATAGTTTTTACAGAACCAATTGACATGGACTCATCTTGACACTGAGATTTCAAGTACAACAGAGTAAGCCAGTAGCGGTGGTAACACAGGTACAAGTGCAACAGAGCAGATTTTACAACTATATGGCTACAATGGAGATAAAGTCTTATATGCAGATTCAAAAGGCTATAAATATCTAATGAGCAGCAAAAGCAACACAAGATCCAATATCCTATTGATTAGAGTAAGGACAAATTTAGAAAACTCTCAGATGTTCACAGACTTCAGTGGAGCCGGGTATTGCAAGCTAAAAGATGAAGTGCAAATAGAAGTTCAAAAAGTCAACCCAAATGTTTATTCAAAAATCTACACAAGCCAGCAAAACATACAGATGGTGCATATGCAATCAAGATCATTATACATAGACTACAGTGGTCAGACCTATAGTTGAGATCCAAAATTGCAAGATCCAATAGATCAACCAATAGAAGCAAGTCTAATTGGGGAACCAAGCCAAGGAAGGTACAAAGGTCTAGATGGAGCAATCTACAGATTGATGCTCAGTGTTCTAAAAGAAAATGCCAACAACTTGGTAGGCACAGAAACAGAAGCTTCTCAGTTAAAGCTTCACATGACACACCCAGTTGAAATACCACCAGTCATGGTGTATTGCTCAGATTGTGGACAAAAAGGTGGACATTTTTATGAAGATTGTCCAAGAAATCCAGATAATAGGGACACATCAACCACCAAGCAAGGTACAAAGAAATTTTGAAATGGGAATCTCGATGTAAGTGCATTTAACTCATCACTTTTGAGAAAATTGGATGATTTTGTATATTACCATTAGAAGCACCAGTAAAAACATGGCAAGTTCAAAATGATCATAAAGATGCTCAGGCACCTGGAAAGCTTAAAATTGATTCTTTGAATAACAAATTCTTGCATGAATTTGGTCAAGGTGTCCAGATGTCACGAATGTGGAAAAGACTGTTAGGTTTGCAATTGATTTTGCATCCATTGCCACAAGTGTGCAATCATTCACGAGTCTAAGGGACACATCAAATAGAATGATATTAGCATTGTATGGTACACATAATTCATATGCACACTATGTAGACCAAAAAGGGAAACTGTACAAAAAGGATCAACTAGTGTTTGAACAGCCCACATACCATCTCATAGAAGTGCGTCCAGTGAAAGATCAAAAAGGATGATTTGTTTCAAAGGAAATAATCTACTATAGCCCATCCTCTCTAGAGCTCAAGGATATTAGCCGAGCGAACCCAAAAATTTGTTCAGAGCCAAAGTCTTCTCCATCAGAAATCAAGCTGCGATGTTGTGATCAAAAGAGCATATACTTTGACCAAAATAGTCATAGATATAGACGAGAGTCTAGCATCTATGATGCATTGGGTCCTGAAACCACAAATGCTCATATCATAGGAGACCTATGGGATAGACAATATCAGGGAAAAGATAATGCTATCCTCAGCTTGACTTGGGCTGGGGAATAATTTTTCATGTTTCATGAAGATACACAGGAAACTACGCAGAAGGTTTATAGATGCCAAACATCAACAATGCTACCCAAAGTGTACCTTCACAATCTTAAAAGGTGAGACTAAACTAGATCCAAACAATTTTGAACTCTTATAATGAAGGAGGCTATAATGATCAGCCTAGGAAGGGAGGAGCTGCAAATCCATCAATCTCATCATATGTACCAAGAAATGCTATACTAATTAGAAGCCCTAGAGACTTTAACCAGCAGACCCCTTCAAGGCAGAAACCATCGAAAGATCATATGGTTGTTGGCGGTTTCCAATTGACCCAGATGCCATCAAAATCCGCAAAACAATTCTTCTATGAAGATCATCAAGGGCAAAAGTTTCAGATGATCTCCACAAGAAAAAGCCAAAAGCCGACAAATCCCATAGTGCTCAAGAAATTGCATGAGACCAAGCTCGCATATGCATATCGAGATGCAAATGGAAATGATTCTTAGTAGGTTCATGACCTTGCACAAGCCCCTACGGATGCTAAACTTGAAGTCAAGGACTATCTGAAGATGATGCATAGCCTCAAGCTGCCAAAACAGCTGACAGAGAAGGCAAAATCCATGAAAGCTAAAGTCCAGAAGGGTACACAGAGGTCATCACCAAAATCTCCTCCAAAGAGATAGATTCTACCAGAAAGTACCATCTTCTAAGATCAACAGTTACTCAAATGCAGGCACACAATGCTCAATAGTTGCAAGAAAACGGTGCAATATTACAACAAAACGAGCCAACAATGAAAGCAGGTGATCAAGAAAATGGTAATGTAGAAAAAACTCAACCCAAGGGCACTACCACAACAAAATCAATCAATACACAAAGAAATCCTGAGAAGATCAAGTGAAACATCACCAGTGAAATGAAAAAAAGCTGTCAAGTGAAGTAAAGCTAGATTTTTAGTTAGATAAGAACCTCATGTCTTTTTGCACTTGGAAAAAATGTGGCCAATCACAACTAGAAGATTCTCTTGAATTTGTGAGTATATCTAGAGACAAACAAGCAGAATGTTGGGGAATCATCTCCACCACCATTCAAATAGGTCCAAAGATCATAATAGCTCATTTTCATGTGATCACAACAAAAGATATGAGAGACGACATCATAATGGGAATGCCAATGGCCCAGAAGATGTTAGAGATACAAAACGTAAACAGGATGCAGTCTTTAGAGATAACAAAGAACGAAGACCAACATTGGTCACTTGCGGACGACAACACAAAGTCCTCAAGCAAAATTCAAATGGAAGATCTTATTGAAGATGATTCATCTCCATCGAACAGAACTTTAGAAAAGCTTAAACCAAATCAGACAATAGCAAGTGATGATAAAAAAAAGCAAAAAGCAACCAAAATAGCTATTGAGTAGAGAATGGCACCAAGATAAGAAGTTAAGAAGAACGGGGTTGCAAACAACCAGGAAGCAATAGAAAGTCCAAAGATCTAGACATTGCCAGTCAAATCAACCTATGTAAGTCAAAGTCGAACACAAAGTCTCAAGTCACTTTCCATAGAGACACAGCTGGATCAAGATGAGACCATGGCAAAAGCAGGACATAGATCTTCAATAGAACCAGCAATGATAATAGTTGTAGTTCTTAGCAGTACAAAAGTAACAAGTGTCAGATGCAATGCTCTAGTGGATAAACAAGCAAAGTGCATTATGGTTGTAGATAGCATCCAAAGAATACTCGAGATCACTCCAAAAAAACAAAACAATAAGGCAATGCTAGGTAAAATTGTGAGCAAAGAAGAAATGGTTGCTACCCTTAACATCCAAAATCATGAAGAGCAGGCGAAGTTTCAGGTAAATCCTTCAAAGGAAATGCTTGCCCTACAAAAAAGATAAAATGCTAATACTCTCTTTTCCAAGAGGTATCCAACAAAAGAGGTACATTGAAACCTGTCTAACCATTGAGTTTTTTGGATGTAGGCCTTCTGTTGGTCTACAAGGTTTAAAATTTCTTTTATCAAATCATTGTACGTGGATGCACTGGCACATGGTTGCAATTGCGGCTAGGTGTGTCATTGCAAAAGCGTATGATGATTATGTTTGATATTGCTCCCAGTCATTCATGCTTCGGCACATGGTTGCAATTGTGACTAGGTGTGTTGCTGCTAGAATGACAGGAGCATTTGTTTGAAAGAAGTAACCGTGAGTGAATGCACTGGCACATGGTTGCAATTGCGGCTAGGTGTGTCATTGCAAAAGCGTAGGGTGATTATGTTTTATGTTGCTCCCAGTCATTCATGCTTCGGCACATGGTTGCAATTGTGGCTAGGTGTGTTGCTGCTAGAATGACAGGAGCATCTGTTTGAAAGAAGTCACTGTGCGTGGATGCACTAGCACATGGTTGCAATTGCGGCTAGGTGTGTCATTGCAAAAACGCAAGATGACTATGTTTTATGTTGCTTCTCGTCATTCATGCTTCGGCACATGGTTGCAATTGCGACTAGGTGTGTTGCTGCTAGATTGACGGTAGAATCTAATGCATGAATGTGTGCTCAAATAATTTCATAATGCTTCATTTTCTTGAATCTTGAATGAAGACATCGTGCATGGATGCACTGACACATGGTTGCAATTGCGACTAGGTGTGTCATTGAAAAAGCGTAGGATGACTATGTTTTATGTTGCTCCCAATCATTCATGCTTCGGCACATGGTTGCAATTGCGACTAGGTGTGTTGTTGCTAGAATGACAGGAGCGTCTATTTGAAAGAAGTCACATTGCATGTATGCACTGGCACATGGTTGCAATTGTGGCTAGGTGTGTCATTGCAAAAGCGTAGGATGACTATGTGTTATGTTGCTCCCAGTCATTCATGCTTTGGCACATGGTTGCAATTGCGACTAGGTGTGTTGCTGCTAGAATGACAGGAGCATCTGTTTGAAAGAAGTCACCGTGTGTGGATGCACTGGCACATGGTTTCAATTGCGGCTAGGTGTGTCATTGCAAAAGCGTAGGGTGACTATGTTTTATGTTGCTCCCAGTCATTCATGCTTCGGCACATGGTTGCAGTTGCGACTAGGTGTGTTGCTACTAGAATGACAGGAGCATCTGTTTGTAAGTTGTCGTACGGTGAGGCATTGGCACATGGTTGCAATTGCGATTAGGTGTGTCACTGCAAAAGCGTACAAGATCTATGGTCTATATTGCACTTTTTCTTTTACGTAGAAAAAATCCAAATGCAGTGGCACATAGTTATATTTCACAATGTGTTGTTTGCAATAATACCATTGCAGGCAAAATGGATCCTTCTGCTACTTCAATGATAGAGTTCAAAAAGAAAATTAGACAATTGTTGATTACTATCGTCAGTGCACTAGATCCCGATGATATAGCACAGATTGTTGCAGATAAGTCTAGATTGCAATCATTATATAGTGAGATTGCCCGCAAAATGTTGTTGTTATATCCAGACAAAAAAAACGAATCAATAAACTCATTACTGAGCAGTTGGGTGGGCAATTTTCCCAAGGTGGTCTCTGATTTGAAAGAGGAATGCCCTCAAGAAGTAGACAAGGGTAAGCTAGAGCATTGGAACACTAGATGGAGAGCCGAAAAGGAGAGGTCAAGGCGACCATCCCACATAGACACACAGTTTTGCCTAAGCAAGAAAATGCGAATGGCTATCACTAGAGTTGTGGGGAGCAGCCAAGTTGGAGAACCCTTTATTGAGGAGGCTGCCATTGAGGGAACATCGGGTTGTACTACTTCTGCCAGTCACCTGGAGACCAGTATGTACAGTTTTGAATGTAGTATGACTCTGGGAATTCCAAATAAGTCCATTAAGAAGATCAAGAAACTTGGGTCAAGGGCTTATGGCACAGGGTGGCAAGTTCAAATCAAAGGGACCAGTTTCCTTCCTGCAACGAATACTTATTGTGCCAAGGAGTTCAAAGGACAGGCCAAGCATCAGTGGAAAAGATTTGCATCAGAAAGTGGGGTAGATATCAACCATAGAGGGATTGTGAGGAGTATTTCCCACTCTGTAACGTTGCCATGGTTTTTGATATTCCCCTACTTCAATGGGGGAACTTTAGGTGATCTTATGGAGACAGTTCCCCATCCACATGGCTCTTTCACGACGCTTGTAGCGCATCAAGAGGGGAAAGGAAAGATCCTTGCAGACTTTAAATGGGAGCAGCTCTCTGAAGACCAAAAAACACGTATCAAGAGCCTGTGCAATCAAGCTCCCTCATTGATCCATGCCTTGGTGAAGGCATTGTGATTCGCACATGATGAGGGAGTGATCCACAATGATCTCCATCCATGGAACATCATGTTGGACTTTACCAAGGATCTCACTCCCCGTATTGGAATAATTGATTGGGGATTGTCTCTGCATGTTGGCTTAGAGACACAAAAGACCAACAATACCGATGAAAACTGGAAAAAGCTTCATCCTTGGCGAGCTCCTGAGTTACTAGATGGCAATCACTTGTGCCCATGGACCAAGGCCACATATGTGTACGCCATAGGATGGGTGATATGGCAATTTTGTAAGTTTTGTGGAGAGTTCTCTGACTACTACAACACATATTGGTTCAAACATAAGGTTTCAGTGGAGGTACAAGCCATATCTAGGATTGTTGTGGAAGGTTGGGTGATGAAGAAATCCACAGAGAGAAAGACCTTGGCACTTTTGGACGAATAATTAGAAAGATTTGAAGCCCATCCAGAACGATGCTTAAGCCCTCCCTCTGAAATGAGTGTAGCCTTTTTTTTATGGATATACGATGTACTTTATGAAGCAGGGTTTTCTGAGACTTTTGACTTATAAAAGCACGTTTAAAATTTGGGTTTTATGCGCCATGGATGACGTATGAGTAATAAAAACACTTTGTTATATCTCAATAGACAACAAATTTTCTATGTGTTTTGTTTTTTCTCTTAAGTTTCAAGCAATAAGCCACGTGGAATCACTGATTGTCATTCATTGATTTAAAAAATGGTGGTTACTCTTATATCAATTGATTGTCGTAAGATGGTGTTTATTCTTATATCAATTGATTGTCGTAAAATGGTGGTTACTCTTATATCAATTGATTGTCGTAAAATGGTGGTTACTCTTATAGCAATTGATTATCATTAAGTTTGTATGCCATAACTGAAGTATAGTGTTTAATCAGGATATGGATAATGATAATCAAAGGGCTAAGTGTGCTTTGGAGCGTCTCAGATCCATGTGTCAAGGCGGTGGAGTGAATGACACCGCTCGAATTGCAGCTCGTTGCTCCCAGTGGGCCAACCTAGTGGGTACACAATGGAAAGAGGTGAACTCTAGGATTGACCGAGAAATGGTCAAATCCATATGGCCAGGCGTTGCAGATGACAACATCAAGAAAGGTCGACTCAAGCTATCACAATGCATTAATCCAGACATACGAGACAATGGAGAGAACATATATCTTGATGTTATGGGTCATCCTATGCATCATATGGATTGTTCATTGTGGTTTTCCAAGATTTTATACATGCATTATGTCTTGGGTGAAGCAGTGGACTTCAGCTCAAGGACACCTCATATGACGATTGAGGACATTCGCAGCAGTGCAATCACCGTCACACAGCAAGATATGTCATTGGCACTAGAAGGTGCATCAATGGAAGTGCACCAAGTTAAGAAGGAGCTTCAAACTCAACTTAGGCAAGCATCACAAGCTACAGAAGGCTCTCATGCAGAAGCAACTCTAAATAGAGACTTGCAAAGGGAGGTGAAGTTGCTATCTCGCCAAGTAAAAGAGTTAGAGGCGACTATAAGAAAACAAAATGCTGCCACATTGATTGAGCACCCAACATCTATTGAGGCCCCTCCAGCTTCTGGTGAGCATGGTGGTCGTTTCCCCATATGTAGATCATTCTTTCGTGAGTGGTGTGGTCACTTCAGCTTGCCATGTGGACATATGTACCATATATCATGCTTGATGCAAAGCATGATGAATAGCTTTCATTGTGCTATATGTGAGTATGAGATATCCAAAAAGCTATATGCAATTTTCAAAATGTCTGAAGACTATAATAAGCTTAAAGGTTAGCGTGAACATTAGAATGAAGATATTCTCACAAATATTTCACTATCACTTGGATAGTTTTTGTAACATTTGAAAACATTTACTCGTTGTCTTGCGAGAATTTATTAGTGACTTGTGAATTGTCTTCACTTCAGCTTCAATTATGATATGTGATAATGCAAAGATTTGTTAGGGATTTGTATATTATGAAGCTTTAATAGTGATTTGTGGCCTTGTAAAGGGTTTTAAGGGCTTCGTTTATTATTAAGAAAATGTCTAAACCTTAAACTAAATATATAAAAAATCTTATAAGATAAACAGTTTTTGAACTTAAACAGAAGTCACTCAATGGATTCGATAATCTATTAATTAAACCACCGTCGCTTGCTGCGGACGGGTCAAAGTTGGTTCAATTTCCAAATTCTCTTCAATCTCTTCTAAAGTACATGTAGTTTCTACTTCATGAGATTCCCCTTGCAGCTCACTATCTTCGTCCACCTCATCATTGGTTACATCATAAGTCCAGCGCGACATCTCTTCTTTGTAGTTCTCAGCTTGCACTCTTGCCAATAGACGATGGTTGCAGTACATATACACCAATTTTTCAGCTCTTGAATTTAGAAGGCAATTTCTGATGGTGGAATGTACATATTTATATGTACTCCAGTTTCTCTCAGAACTTGCACATTGGTCTAGGATTCTAACAGCTAGGCGTTAAGGGTGGGTGCACTACCACCATTCATCATCCACCACTTCCACGTTGGTTGCTCCGTGGCAAGTTTCTGCAAAAATTCTGTACCAAACTTACCCTCTTTGAGTTTAAACTTCGTAAGATCAATAACAGCTGATGCATGCTCATCAGGATTAGCATAAAACCTTCCTATCACATCATAAAAGTCTTCCAGCACCTCCTCATCAAGTTTGTCTATTTCCATTGCCCAATACTCTGGATCCAATAAGAAAGCTACGCTGTGTAGTGGACTATGTGCTCCAACCCATCGACCATGCACATACTTTCTCAGAATTTCTCTCCTCTTTTGAGTGAATGGTGTCTTCCAAGTCTTCACAATTGTCTCCTGGGGCTCCTCTAGATTTGCAAGGCTTTCTTGGCTTTCTTGAACACTCCACCAAGCCATCCACACCTTACCTATGTTAGGCAAGGCAGAATCCAGTTGGCGTAATGCGAGCATAATTGGCATCATGACATTGTGCACATCCACCACATCATCCCAGAAGTGGAGATCAGCTAGTAGATCTCTGATCACCCCTATTTTGCTTTTTATCTTCTCCCTTTGAACGGCCTCCCATTCTCAAAAAGTGGCACAAACAAATGTCTCCATCACAGCATTCTTATTTTTTTATAGTGATTCTACCGTATAGTAGTTGGTGCAAAATCTAGTTTCGCACGGCAGTTTTAACATAGTAGACATCCTCTGACGATACATGTCAAGAATCCTCTGACGCTTCAAAACAAACTTGACTATTAAGCGAGCATTGTCTACTATCCATTTGAACCACTCTGTGTCATTACTCTTGTACCAATCTTGCAATACCAAGTTCAAGCTGTGTGTACTACAACCAACACTATATAGGTGAGAGAAGCAACTTTCAAGTATCCTACCTGCTGCAGCCCTGCAATTTTGGGCATTGTCCATGATTACTTGGACAACATTTTCTTTTCCAAGTTCCTCAACTACGTCGCCAATGATGTCAGCTATAAAACTGCTAGACTTTATTTGACCAGAGCTATCCACAGCTTTGATAAAACATTCACCACGAGGACATACAAGCATGATGTTGATCAATGGCCGCCTTTGAACGTTGGACCAACCATCACTAACTATGGTGTATCCAGATTGTTCTGTTGCATTTAATATTACCCTTTGAATATCCTGTTGTGTGCTTGTGTAACATTTATCCAATAGTTGGTTTCTCATATGGTGATATGTTGGAGGGGTAAATCCAGCACCATACTCCCCAATGCGTTTCCAAGCTGACTTCCATGCATCACGGGTGACAATGGCCAATGATCCCCCAGTGAAATAGACGGCTTTAGCTAGTGCAAGTTGTGCTTCTTCTAAGGCAAGCATTTTGAAGATTGTCTGTAAGCTAACCTGTCTACGTTTTGACGATCCTACCTGAAAGTCAAGAGATCCATGGTTTGGAGGTGTAGTTCCATCGATATGAGAAGTTGGTTCCCTGCTTTGAGTGCTTCCATTGGTGGGCGTTACACCCAATGATCCCTCGACCTGGTTTGATATTATCGATACCGGGGTGTGATGGTCGAAAGTAGAGAGTTTTGATCTTTTGCTCGTGGAAATTAGCTTACCAATTAAAGCTTTTAAGCGCATAGCTGCTTCTTCTGCACCTAAGCCCTTGCACATTCCTCCTTGGATTCTGGTATTGCCACCTAGCAAATGATCCCTTATTCTTGGTGCTCCTCCAGATTTCTCTTTGCCACAAAAGTTACATTTCCAATCTTGATACTTATTTAAAATTTGTGGCAAAATTCCACTCGTGTCCTGGACTTTTTCCACCTGCCTTTCGTTTGCCCTACGAAGTGGTGCCCTGCGAAGCAGAACCTGGCATCAAGGTAGGAGGTCTCCTCAAGGAAGCCAGGCTTGAGACACCAACATCACCGCTCACATTCCCGGTGGAAGACATACTTATTGGATGGCTGCAATACCAATAAACATAGCTCAGTGTGCTATCTCTTCTTTCAAGTATTATTCAAACCAAACATTAGTGTTATAATCAATATCACACACAAGTGTAGTAGTGAATCCTGAAGGGAATAAACCTCAATCTACTCAAACATGAGCAAGCAAATACAACGGTGAATCAAATATGTGATCAGTACATCCCAAAAGTAGAGATATCGACCCAAAGATTCACCTTCCTACCTCCTTTTATGAATCAGTCCAGTCCAAAAAAGAACTAATGACCCATGATTGGAGCTCTAATCGAAATAGCAAGCAAATACAGCGGTGAATCAAACATGTGATCAGTCCATCCCAAAAGTAGAGAGATCGACCCAAAGATTCACCTTCCTACCTCCTTTCATGAATCAGTCCAGTCCAAAAAAGAACTAATGACCCATGATTGGAGCTCTAATCGGAATAGCAAGCAAATACAGCAGTGAATCAAACATGTGATCAGTCCATCCCAAAAGTAGAGATATCGACCCAAAGATTCACCTTTCTACCTCCTTTCATGAATCAGTCCAATCCAAAAAAGAACTAATGACCCATGATTGGAGCTCTAATCGGAATAGCAAGCAAATACAACGGTGAATCAAACATGTGATCAGTCCATCCCAAAAGTAGAGATATCGACCCAAAGATTCACCTTTCTATCTCTTTTCAAGAATCAGTTCAGTCCAAAAAAGAACTAATTACCCATGATAGAAGTTCTAATCAATATAGAAATCAATTTAGCAAATATAACGGTGAACCAAACATGAGATCAGTCCATCCCAAATGTAGAGATACCGACCCAAAGATTCACCTTTCTACCTCCTTTCAAGAATAGTTCAGTCCAAAAAAGAACTAATGATCCATGATTAGAGTTACATTAAGTTTTAATTTTTTTTAAAGACTATTCATTTTTTTACCTTTAGTTTTTCTTCTAAATTTTAAAGGATGACCAAATTTAGAGGAAGAGGTGATGTCTATAAAAGGGTTATATAGAGCCGCCAAATATGGAGGGGGTACACAACGGGCCCGGCGGGATTCTTGCTTGTTCTACCGGGCCCGTCGGGTTTCATATTAAACCCGTCGGGCCTGCCGGGATTGTTGGTTGTCTCGCCGGTTCTACGTTTTCTACCGGTTTTCGTAGGTCATGACATTAGATATGTTATTAACATGAAAAAAATCGTGATAATAACAACAATAGTTAACATTTAAAAAAATGCGTCATTGCGTAATTAAAATCCCTGCCCTCCACCGATTAGTAAAGAAGGTGTTACAACACATGCCTCTACATCTGAGAACCCCCATGGATCACATACTTCTAGCAAGTCAGGCTCTCAAAACTTCAAGTCACTTGCTGACCCAAGTGAGACCTCTAAGGAGACATCCAGAAAAGCAAAGATATTTCAACCAAAGTACTCAAGAAAGAAAAAGATAATCAAGCAAGTGTTTGTTTTGAGCAGTTTAGTTAAAGTCAATGCCCGGTTTGGATTAAAGACGAAAAATCAACACAAAAAAACAAACACATGGGATAGATAGCATGAATGGAGCTTAAAGGAACAAGAGTACTATAGAGGAAACATACAGACATGGGTACCAAAATTGTAGGTTAGGGAATATGAAGTAACATCAAGTCCCTCCCAAGAAATAAGGCCCACCAAGTATCAACCTTGACAATATCCGACGATACTTAAGAAGTAGGTATACAACAAAACAACATTGAAAGATGCTAAAGTCTACCACAACTCTCAAGAGCATACATAACAAAGATAGATCTCAAAGAATATTCCTCTTAGAAAAGGATTCTACACAGGTTATACAAAGATTTAGCTACCAGCCAACCACAAGCCAGCTGCAACTACACCAGACCTGCATGAAGATCTCAAGAACTCAATAAGACCTAGAGCGAAGCAAAGTCAACAAAGGAGATACAAAGGTCATCAAGAGATTTGGATTCCTAAGTCTTCCAATGTTCCTAGGCAAAAGCCAAATTCTGATAGTGAACAAAGGCCTACAACAACATCAAAGACTCCTATCAATAGGCCTAATTGAAGAATCAAACAGATAATGGAGTCTTCACAGTCAAAGAAGGACAACCCAACTAATGTGAATGAAGATTCAAATATGATAAAACAAGTATGGCAAAAGGAACCTTCAATGCCAACTTGGTCCTTCACTAATCCTCTTTTTGAGGATTCAAGCTTACTCTACCCTGAAGAACTATTTGTAGTAAGCACAAGAATGTAAAAAGTCAAGTCGCCAGGGTACAAAAAAAACTCTTTAGCATAGTCAGAGTCGGGCTGATGAGCCCTAAAATGAGCAAGGCATTAGTCCCAAAGCTTCAAGTCATATTAAAATATGTGCTAAGAGTCGCAGTTATTAGGCTTACGCTCAAGCGGAAAGAGTTCAGCATATCTAAATTCATGTTGCTCATGCTAGATGAGATGAGAATAAGAGTCGAAGTCTATTAACTTACAATTGGTGGAGTGTCGTAGAGTCAACACTCATGTACAATGCACAATAAGATGAGAGCACATATCCTTGTCAACCAAAACCATTCTTAAAGGGGTGCTAGCTTGCAAATCCATGTCATATGCTTTTATAGATACACCATCTTTTTGAAGAACCGCTCAAAATCCTTTTTTCATAGCATATTGTTTTCCATGCATTTTTGTGTATGCATAAATAGGATGTCCTATTATTGAACATATTATCCATTAGACACTTTTTTATCTTCCACCTATGCACCTTCAGTGGACTACAACAGGCAAACCAATGTTCCATCATGCTATCCTCTCATATTTGTTGCCTTTTTGATTCTGTATCTATCAACAAATAATTCCTTGAGTACTTTATTAATATTTTCCATGCTAATAAGTATCCCAATAATGCGCGTATCCCAAAGGAACTTTTTTCCCACTGGGTTTTTTCCCTTTGGTCATACAAGTATTAGCCTCCACGGACACTTTTCAATAGTGCCCGAGGATGGGCACTAAAATTGAAAGGAAGGAATGTTCACTGATTCAACATTAGTTAACAGGAGCTGCTAAAGACCGAAGACGTATGGATGCACATCAAAGATGAATATGAAGAAGTAGTGAAGATTGGAGTTACACACTTTTCACATTTTCCCAAAATATCCATGTATTGTAATTTCTAAATTTATTTAGCCATTGTGATAATTGTAACGTGTTATGGGGTCAATAAGAGTTCCAAGATGTAAAGCATAGGTCAGCTAGTGTACCTAGGTTGCAGATACAATAAGTGTGGAGCCTCAAAGGTCTTGGGCACCGAACATTACACATTTTAGACCTTGGTTAAGGTATAAAAGCCAACTTTGTAAAGTTTATTATTAAGTTTTGGATAATGAAATACAGCGTGAACTAACGGTGCTCACTTCTCTCCTTTCGTGCTTCTCTCTCCCTCCCTGATTGTCACATTGCAGTTGCGTATGTTACGTTGCAACCGCAAGTAAGAGCCCTACACAATGACGTAAGCATTTCATGGTATTTTGTAGATTTTGGAGTCGCTGATCCGCGACCTAATTTCATCATAAGTAGTAATTTACACTTCAAAATAGAAAACTAAGCATAGGTGGCGTATTTGGTGCATCATTGCTAAGCATTTAGATCCATTCTGGGTCGAAAATGAGACTAGGTCAAAATCCATTATTGTTAATAATTGTGATTTTTGCACTTGACCTAAAGTGAGATTTGAGACCATAAGCATGTGTGCTTAGGTCTTATAAACATGTCATAGAAGTTTCGTTATGTTTGGATGTCGTTTGATGCTGTAACGGATGTGATTTGTTTGCCGGTGAACAATTGGCTTTTGGTGATTTCTATCATTTGAGTGTAGCCTAAGTTAAATGCAAGTTGTTTGTTGTTTTCCAAGAGATTGAAAACCTCTTGTAGCCTCTATGAACTAGTCAAGTCAGCTTCGTCCCATGTATTGACAAATATATTTTTGGTTCTTGCTATCTCTGTAATAAGATAAGAGTGAGGTTGGACACCCGTCCCACAAGGGTTCTAGTTGTGTAAGTCAAATCGGGTGCCTCACTACCCCTATGTGTGATCAAAGAAACCCCAATGATCCCATAGATCCTAGATTTGATAATCTTTGGTGACCAATTGAATCTTCCACTCCCGTTCTTATTGGACTTACGTATCCAACTTATGGTTTTGTTTGGATCGTTGTGGGTCTAACTTTCTCGGGGGCTACATAATATTGATGGAGTGGTCCACCAAAGTATGTATACCATTCCAAATCCTTACACTCTATAGGAGAGTATTTATGGCCATGTTTATCCATCATGACCACTTGGATATTTTTCCCTTCTGTGTATGTAAAAACATACAGTCTCTTGTGGTCGGCCAGCTCTTCAATGTGAGGTTTCACATCTATAATAGAGTGTTTGTTCTCCATTATTGAATTTATACAGCCCCATGTAGGTGCTGTCTGTATTGATTCATTTTGTCTCCTTAACGCAGCTAAGCACAATGTTTTGCTTGTCTAGCTTGGGGGGCTCATCCACTAATTACTCATCTACTTGTCCTTGGTGCCAGTCAACCCCCATTTGTCCACAATAAAGGAATTATGCAGAACTAGATATAACATTCCTTCTTGATCAAAGTACTTATCTCCCTTATAGTCCACATCTGCAAGATCCTTGAACTCGCTTGGTTTTTTCTCCAATTTAATATAGTAGCGGTCCATACCATCCTTGAATTGGAATTTTAGGTACACTAGCTTGACATCCGATGCGGGTTGAGAAGGACCTGCCCTCGTGGAAGTTCCTTCCTTAAAGCTCACAAGTTTTGAAACCCTCAGCCATACCTTCCTCTATAGCGGTTTCTAGCGGATGCAACGGTTTTTGATTCACACTCTCTTCACTTGAAATGTTCCTCACTTGGTCTCTTAGGCTTGGATTTCTATTTTGATACAATCTTCCTGATCGCAAATACATGAAGAAATGATTTTACAAAACCCCAACCTTGTTACCTCATTGGATTCTTTTTGTTCTCTTTGGTTGACTTACTTGATGAGCCACACCCTCTAGCTCTTGCACCCTATAAAAAATACTTGATGGCTATGTATTTACAGCCACTCTATTATTTCAAGCCTATAGTTGGCAAAATTTTATCCCACTTTCACCAAATTCATAATTTTACTTGTAACACCCACAAATTAAGTCCAATTTCAATTTTGAAAAGACCATCAGGGTCTTGAAGACTATCTTAGGTTGTGGTATAATTTTGGTCCCAGTGTGTCTCAGAGGAACATGGATCGCGATCCATGTACCTCAATGGAAAAATGGGGTGATTTTGATCCCACATCTAGCCCTTTAGGGTGGACAAAAGTCAAACCCTAGCCTTGTTTTGGTTCTTTTTTATCTAAACTGATTTTGCCTTTTTGACCCCCTTCTGAATTTCTTTTCACTTCCATGCTTTAGGATCTTCTCTTCAAAATGGTTTAAGCTTCTCACTTGTCCAATTCTTGTTCAAAATTTCAAGAGAGGTACATGGATTTCCATCCATGTTGGGAAGCCAACTTGCCTTTTCTTGATACCATTAGGATCAGCATGTTAGGGTATTAAAGGTTTTGAATTTAACCTAGTTTTTGTCACCCAAAAGTGATTACCCAAGTCTGTTTTGGCGGTTTTTGACTATTTGCTATTTTTGGCATTCTTCACCTCTTTTTTAAACTCTTTTGCCAATTGTTCTATTGGGAAATGTATTTCAAAGTGTATCAATTACCTACTTGTCAAATTTCTTCCCAAAATCCTGATGAGGTACATGGATCACGATCAATGTTTGACCTCATTTTGACATGAGATTTGGTTAGCTTATAGTCTTGGTTATGGTGACCCCAGGGCGGTCACTTATCAAAAGCTTCCTATATCACGTGCGTTCAAGAGGTTATTAATAATACCTCAATATACATACTATATTTACACTACGTGCCTATTTAAAAAACCCCACCCCCCTCTGTATGTATACATTTTGATCTTTTAATAATCCTCTCTGGTTAACTCACGTGATAGCATACACATTCTAAAAAGTGACCGCCCCGGGATGGTGACACTCTTCTCCAAATCTTTTTGAATTTGAACCACTTTTGCCCAACCACTTTTGTCACACTCAGGATTCTAGTATCTAAAAGCAAGCTTAAACAATGGGTTAAAGTTTCTAGTCAATTGGTCACAGAGGTACATGGATTGCAATCCATGTTCCCCAGCAAAACTGGAAAGGAATTGTTTCCTTCAAGCTTGTTGAACCCGTTTTGCAAGGTATTTTTGAGTTTGAATGAGGTTTGGTGCTCTTGCCACCAAATTTTCAAATTTTTAGAGTTATGGTCTTTGTACCAGAATATGGTTTCGGACAATTTTTACCCTGATTCTTTCAACCCCATTTGATAGTTGAGGTTGTTACTTAACCTACTTCTATGAACTGAAATGAATCTATGAACAGAAATGAATAAAACAATGAAAAAATAACAATGTAATGGATGGAGAAGCAATCATTTCCAAGCATAGAGAAAACCAAAGAATGATATGCCTTTTGTATCTCACTCACAACTCTCCTTGCTCCTAAAGAGTAGAACTAGTCAGTCCTCGACTCCAATCATTGCTAAGCACTAAACCCTCGTCTAGCTACTTTACTGCCTGCGTAAATGGATTGGGTGTCATAATCTCTAAAAAGGAGACTTTTCTATACAACTAGGTCACTCACCACCTAAGGATCGTATCCCCAACAATGGTCCCAAAGTTAGAATGCTTGCATCATAGATATCTGGCATAAACATATGTCAATACCCAGGGAAGCGACTCAAGATGGGGCACGGAGACTCTTTGAGGTTGTCAATCTCAAGAAGTGAACCTACCAGACTACGCAATTGACTTGACATCCAAGCAGTGTTAGAATGCAACAAAACTTATGGGGAGAGTATTACAAAAACTAAGGTCACAATCCGACCAAGTTCTTTGGTCATTAGAGGAGGTACCAAAATCACGATCCATCCCTTAAAATGTGTAGAAAATTGTAAGAAAATTGTTCAGAAAGGTAGCTCAATGGCATAAAACACTTTTCCAAGGTCAAAACACAAAAAAAGAACCATTTTAGCACTCAAATCCATGCATTTAGCTCACAAACAGGTTGTCACGAACCACAACGAAACTGAGAATGCTTACACTTAGATTCAAGAGCAAGAGACAAGGAACACAATGCACTATTGAAAATCAATTTTTGATTACCAGACAAAGATAAAGATTGATTACAAGAAGATGTAGCAGAGTTGCAACTCACAATTGACGTCCAACAGTGTTAAGTATGGAGCCTGATTTACCGCTTGTAATTTGTCTTTGTATTAAAAACGCACATTTATAAGGCCCTTGTTATTATGAGGAGAAGCCATCGTGCATGAAGAAAAAATCACTCACCAGAAAACCAAAAATTCACGGCCAAAAAAGTTTGATTAATGGATGTTGGATCACGGATTCAAAAGATGCAACGCAAATCATTGCGTCTACACAAAGAGTTTGGGAGACGAGAAGTTCATCATCCTAATGTTGTGTTGATGACATGCTAAATGCAGTGCTAACATGCAGGACATCAAAGACCTAAAAGAGGAGCTGTCTAAAAAATTTTAGTGAAAGATTTAGGTGCTGCGAAGAGGATACTTGGTATTAAGATATCAAGGGATAGGACAAAGAAGATAGTAAATCTATCTCAAGAGGATTACATCAAGAAGGTAGTAGAAAGGTTTGCAATGCAAGATGAAAAATTGCTTTCTACGCCTTTGACTAGTCACTTTAAACTAACAAAAGATATGTGTCCAAAGACACAAGAGAAGATAGCCTATATGTGTAAAGTTCCATATGCTGCAGTGGTAGGTTCTCTACTGTATGCTGTGGTTTGGACAAGGCCATACATTGCATATGCAGTGGGAGTTGTAAGTAGATTCATGGACAATATAGATAAAGAGCACCAACAAGATGTGAAGTGGATACTTAGGTATCTAAAAGGGAGAACAACAAATGCTTTGTATTTTGGAGGCACTGATATTTTCTTGCAAGGGTATGTTGATCGAGATATGGCAGGTGACAAAGATACTCGAAGGAGCACTATTGTCTATGTATTCACAGTTGGAGGCACATTAGTAAGTGGGGCTTCAAAGCTACAGAAAGTGGTCTCACTTTCTACCACGTGAACAAAATATGTAGTAATGACAGAGGCAAGCAAAGAGATTCTGTGGCTTCACGGATTCTTGGAGGATCTTGGATACAATCAAGACATTTGTGTCTTGTACAATGATAGTCAAATCACCATTCATCTTCCAAAGAATTCAGCCTTTCACTCAAGAAGAAAGCACATTAAGGTGAGATATCACTTTATATGCACTCTTTTGGAAGAGGGACAACTAAAGGTAGGAAAGGTCTACACAATTTAAAATCTTGTAGACATGTTTGCAAAGGTAGTCAACAAGGAGAAGTTGAGCTTTTGCTCATCTTCAATTGGTATTCAAGGATAAGAAGCTAGGATGGAAAGTAGTCTCACAGGTTTGGTGTGGAGATTAGTCTGCAAGTGGGAGATTGTTAAGTATGGATCTTGATTTAACCCTTGTATTTTTTTTGGTATTAAAAACGCACATATGTAAGTCCCCCATTATGAGGAGAATCCATCGTGCATGAAGAAAAAATCACTTGCTGGAAAACCAAAAATTCATGGCTCTTTGGCGGAATATTCCTTTTCCCTGGAATATTATGGCTGAACGATGGCCAAAAAGTGATCGAAAAACGGCGATCAGTTGGGCGGTAGTCACTGGCCGATTATCGATTCAAGGCGGACTTGTTTTTTCAAGGGAGGCTACACTTAGGCACATTGGAGAGTCCAACTTGGACTTGTCTACACAAGGGAGGCTACAAACGGCTCTCTCTCATGAGAGAGGGAAACCCTTTTGGCCTATAAAAGGAGGCCTCTTCTACACACAAAACACATTGTAGTGCATTGCGAACCCGGGGTGGTCACTTATCAAAAGATTCCTATATCACGTGCGTTCAAGAGGTTATTAATAATACCTCAATATACATACTATATTTACACTACGTGCCTATTTAAAAAACCCCCACCCCCCTCTGTATGTATACATTTTGATACATTTTGATCTTTTAATAATCCTCTCCGGTCACGTGATAGCATACACATTCTAAAAAGTGATCGCCCAAGGATTGTGAGGTGGATGTGACGTGGTGAGAGTGAAGCAAGGTGACGTGGTGAGAGTGAATCAAGGTGGGAGATCTATTAAGGGTAGAATCCCTTTGTAACCTACTTCTTGTTGAGTGGATGCGTTCTCGTGGATATAGCCCACATTGGGTGAACCACATATATCGTACTCTCTCTCTCTCTCTCTCTCTCTCTCTCTACTCTATAATCTCTCATGTGTGAAATTTATCTCTCTCCATTAAGTAAACTACTCTAATATCTACACAGCTATGTCCTATTATCTAACAAAAATCTCTCGCTAGATAATAATAATGTCACTTTTGAAACAAAGGGTTTTGACCCAAAGACTTGGGACCCTTTCCCACGGCCATTGGCCATTTTACAAAGCTTGTAGGTTCTGAGCGGGAAATAGAGAATAATGGGTTAGATGAATACACTTCAAGAATCATTACATTCTAGTTACAAGGCTTCTTTGAAAAAAAGATAGAGTACAATGAAGCGTGACTTGTAGCCGTTTAGTTCCCGTCAGCTGCATCCTCCAAACACCCGTGCTAGTTTCACTATTTTCTTGCTAGCTTGCACAATAATTTTTTACTAGCTGGACCAGTATTTTGTGCTTATGCTTTGATATTTTCCTAATTAGAGGCTTGATTTGCATTCTAACAATGCTGATTTGTACTAATTACATAAGCAATGCTTGATTTTGGAATGCAAGATTAGGGCTTGGAGCTTCGATAAAATTGACCTACACATTGAGTAATTGGTAAATGCATGGTTTCATTGGATTCAAGACTTCTGAAGTATGCATAGACATTATCATTTTGATGATTTTGGGCTTTTGATTTGTGCATTTGCATGTTGTCATGATGGCAACTTTTTTCTAGAATCGAATGTGCATAAATTGTTGGTTTCACATGGTAATTTGCATTGTTGACTTGTTAATTGCATGTTTGGATGGTTCAATTGTGATTGTGTACACTAAGATTAAGTGTGTATGTACTCTAATTGAGCGTGTATGCCTAGCTTTAGGTGTGTGTGCACTAGTTTTCCCTTGTGTGCCCTAAAAATCAATGTGTGATTAGGTGCACATGTGTTTGTTGATTTGTGATA
The DNA here is from genome assembly GCF_014529385.1 of Adiantum capillus-veneris. NCBI lineage: Eukaryota > Viridiplantae > Streptophyta > Polypodiopsida > Polypodiales > Pteridaceae > Adiantum > Adiantum capillus-veneris. Next base: position 43,009,671 of record NC_140935.1, on the reverse strand, counting down.
TGGACATGCCCAGCTAGACATTTGCGTTCTTACTTTTCAAATTTGACAAGATCAGAGCTTATGCATACTCACCTAAAAAATGGAAAAAACTATCAATTATTAGTGTGTGTGTGTGTGTGTGTGTACGTGTGAGCATGCACACATAAAACTTGATTAATGTGCATTATTAATTGGATGTTTGATTGCAAATTTAACATGTGTTACTTGTTGCATTTTTTAGCTCAAAACAGGAATTTACACGCTCTAATTGCATCATTTTTTACCTAATTTTGTCAATTTTTATTGCCTACTCTTGATTTTTATTTTGGTGAAACTAATTGGCAATTGAATCAAGGTGTTAATTGAGATTTGATTTGGCTACACCATTCACTTTGTGTGTGGAATTTTCAAGAATTTTCTCAATACGTTCTGGATAATTTTTGTAAAATTTTAGTAATTCTTTGCTAATTTTTGTATTAATTGTTAATTAATTCTATCCTTTTTGATAAATTACAATCTCAGGTAGCACAAGTGCAAATTTTTTTATTTAGGTAGCACATTGATAAACACCCAATATACATACAAGTCTATCGATTTAGGCAGCACAAGTACAAATTCATTGATTTAGGTAGCACGTCTCATTGGTGTAGCTTACCCAATTTAGGCAACACCGATCACAAAATCATGTTGCAGTGGATAGCCACACTGTTAATAGTATACTTTTTTAACCCGTGTATAGAATCAAAGATATTTGGATTTGTACTTATAATTAAACTTTGAATTGGAAATTTGGTACATATGATGATTTCATGTTGCGCCAATGTTTATGGAATTGGACTTGAAATTTATAGAAATTGGTAAATGATGATTTCCTTTCACGATAGTGTTTATATAAAATCCAACGAGGAATGTGACAAATGATGTCTTGATACATCAGGATATGACATATACTACTTAATCTAGTGGTATGGGACATTAGAATATGTAGTATGTGGATGACGACGAATATAAGCATTGTTGTTTAAGTTCATAATTTTTTCTTGTAGCATGTGATATCTCTGACATAGAATGCTAACCGTTTTTTTGACAACGATGATTGCAGGTTCATATCTTAGCAACTAAGGATAATTTCTTTCTAAGAAAGAGGTATGTTATGGAAATTTATGTATAGTTATCTATTGTGTTTGACAAGTGGAAAAAACATGACCGAGCTACATTCTTTGCAAAAAGATATTAAATTTATCTACATTTTATTATTCAAGGTCTCTTTATGAGATATGATCATTATTATGTCTGATCGAGCAGTCTGTATTCATATTTTTGAGCATTAAAGAAATCTATAAATAAATACGTGCAAGAGGAAATGTTCACACTTGCACGGGGGGAGATTGCATCCAGTGTTTGTGTTATTATTTTCTCCTCTTTTTCCTCTGCTCTCTCATCATACATGCCGGTGTAGCACTTCACTCTAGGAGGTGTACTTACACTTCTCTTCCCAGGCTCTCCCTCTCGCTCTTTGCCTCTCTCATATCAATGTTGTAGTGGATTTTGTGTGTACACATTCGTTTAGGAAAATTTGCCGATCATATTGTCTATATTCCCATGTTATTTGTGTATTTTGCAGGCTCTCTTTGCTCTTATCTATAGCAATCTGCTTCTCCAAATTATTTTCTTTGCTTTGAATCTTTTCATACACAAAAAACCATTGAAAATGAATCCCCCACCACATAATTTGGTGGAAGTTCTTGATATGCATGTACATGGAGAATTATAAACTCCTAAAAAAAATATTTATTGGTGGTCTTCATATGAACTTTCTCGCTACTAACATGATTGTGTGTAAAAACAATCAGCTACATTTGATCTCTCACTTCTAGTATATCTATCAGGAGCTATAGAGTCACTTTCTCAACCACATTCAAGCCATTGTCATAAAATCTAATATCTAACCAACCCAAATGATTTTCTCATATTAAATTGATCACTTAATGTGGGAGAATAAACGGGAACAAGTGTTAAGATATAGATATGTGCTTATAGATCTATCTCAACACGGGGCCAATGGTAAAGGGGCCCAAATGAGAGATGGTCTATCAAAGAGCAAGGCTAACCAATGGAGCATAAGACATTAGGGTTAGCTTCATTAAAGACCTCCAATAATGAGTGTAAAAGTCCTTTGACCTTAGGTAATCTAGGGCTGAGCTTGAGGCGGGAACCCGGCCTAAACTCGAGGTGCTTGTTGTGCTTGAGGTGCTTGATTAAGGTGCTTGAGGTGCTTGAGGTGCTACATGCTTGAGGTGCTTGACTTTCTACATGATTAAGGTACATGAGGTGCTTTGACAAGCTTGCTTGAGATTCTTGTGGGAATACCCCCTAGTCCAAGTGCTTAGTCATGCTTAATGACTAAGGTGCTTGAGCACCAAAAGTCAAAAGGATCTCTACAAAGAGGGGGGCGAGCCCTTTTCCTAGGGGCTAGAGAGATAACACACACTCACACACACAAGGAAGGCCCAAGCTTGAAGAGGCAGCAGGGACACATGTCAGGCCCCTACCTATGTTACCTTCATGAGATGCCTGAAGCCTATTGGTTGGCCACCCAAGGGGTCCAATAGTAATTTAGGAGATTTAATTAATTGATTTAGCATTTATCTAGCCCTCTCTCTCAAAGGGGAAAGGGGGAACACTTGTCTCAAGGCTACCCCTACTGCTTGTAATGCCTCCTGCTCATGATTGGCTAGGCCTGGAGGGGTCCAATGAGCTTCAAGCATGAGCTACAATGGCGGGTTGACCCAAGAAAGCTAGGGGGATGCTTAGGGGGTATAATCACCCACACACACTCACAATCACTCTCATTGTGTGCTATGAAAAGTGCAAGAGCTCCCTCTCCTTCTCTAAGCAAGTAGAGGTTGAGAGCCTACACCAACACTCTTGGCTATGGAGTGCAAATCCAATCAAGAGCCATGCTTCAATGCTTAAGCTTGCCATCTCCTTCTTCTTCATTACTATGCTATTATGTATGCTAGCAACAAGAGTATGATAAGTGAGGAACTAATTCTTTCTCGTATGAAATGTTTCTTCTTCCTCTTACCTACCCTCATTCCCTGCTAGCTCTCTCCACCTTCGAAGGTGTTTGAGGTCTTGAGACTGAGGCTTGGGATAGTTAAAGCTTTCTTCACGTTTATGTTATGTTTGTGATGGATGAAGCTTTCCATCTTCATTGCATCACCTAGGTCACAAGGAACACAAAGACTGTATTGTAACAAGTCTCTCTTAATGGGAGAAATCATAATACAAATGCCTATTGGAGGGGGGACAGGCTCCACATAAATCCGGTCCTCAACTGTTGTCATGTTCGCTAAATTCTCTCTCTTGCAAAATTATTGTTCATGCCAAGTTAACTAATTGCTATGATTATGTTGCTATCTTCAATTATGTTCACCCGTTATGCTCACAAAGTTATTTCTCAAAAGTACTCTCATTAATTTCCGTTATTCTCAAGTTAAATAGGCCAATTCCATTACATTGGTATAAGAGCATTTGGTTTCTCTTTTCTTGCTTAAGAAGAGAGGTCCTTAAGTAGCCTATAAATGGTTGATGTTGTTAATTATATTAGGGTAAGTGGAACTGGGATCTATTATCGGTTTTGTTGAGCCCGCTATATGGGGGATGGTGCACACCTCGGGAGCTTTGGACTTAATAATGGAGTCTTTTTAGACTTGCCTACGGCTTTACCATTATTGAGCCATAAGAAGTCTGAAAGGAGCTAGCCCTTGGCAACTCTACTATGATAGACCTACTCCTCTACTCTCTATAATTAACCACTTCAAGCCGTGGGTGTAGATACTTAAGAGCCGATTTTCAAAGGCTAAGAGGAGTGGCAACTAAGGTTTTGAATTGCCAAAGCATACACTAAGTACATACATAAATTTTGTTAACATGGCTGACAATAATCAAGAGAGTAGAATGAACATTGATAGCTTTGATTTTGCACATGAAGGTGCTAATGATGATGCTCCCATGTTTGTGAATTATCTCGTCACTAGGTTGCAGCAAGATATGGGAAACCCTGCTTTGCAAGCCGAAGTTAGTCAACAACTTCGTGCTTATGGAATTTCCCTTCCTCTCCAAGAGGAGAGAGAGCTTAGGAGGCCTCTTGAAGAGACCCCCAAAAGAAGCCTCTCTCCCATTCGAGAGGAGGAATCCAAAGAGCAAGAAAGCAATGAAAGTTTAAGTTCCTCTGAAGATGTGGCTCCACGAAGACGGAGGTCTAGACGATCGCCTACTCCTCCCAAGAGGAAAAGATCAACACATAGTCCTTCTCCTCATCACTCTGAAAGGAAAGAGAGGAAACAAAGGAAGAAAAGGGATAGGAAGAGGTCACCCTCTTCTCCTTCTTCTTCACCTTCCTCCTCTTCCAATGAAAGTTATGGCTATTCTCCTAGAGAATACAAGAGGGGAGGACATCGCAAATCATTTCCTGCATGGCGAAGGTCACAAAAGCTAAAGAAGTTCAAGGAGGGAGGAAAGAGTATCTCTTTTCTCACCTATGATGGCACCTTCAGTGCTACCGACAAAGTGTTGGCCTTCATCCAGCAATTTGATGTGGCCTTTGGATATGAGGGCTTCACAGAGTCCTCTAAGTTACGCCATGTAGCTATGCACTTCCAAAAATCAGCTCGTCAATGGTGGGCTAGCCTTCGTGGAAATGGTGAAGCCCCAAAGACATGGAAAACTCTACGAGTTTCCATCATGAAGCAATTCCTTGCAAGCGATGCAAAGGACAAAGTGCTTACCGGATGGCGCAGCTTAAAGCTCCTCTCCCATGAGTCTATCCACAAAAGTTTTGGGATTTACATCTCAAGGCTACTGTCTTTCAAAAGATAGACTTTGCCGAGCAAAGGCAACAATTCTGTGCTGGATTACCTGAAGAGATGTCCGAATACATCAACTCTCAATGGCCTGCTACGATTACCGAAGTAATCCATCACACCATGGTTTCTTCACGCATCAATTTCCATCAAGGGGCTAGACGTAATGTCAAGCCCATGGAAAACAAAGATAAAAATGATGCAAAGGGGAAAACCAATGCTCAAAATAATTCCCAAGTCACTTCCAACAACAACAACAACAGCAACAATCGGTCCAAGGAGAAGGGAGTTTACAAGGGTAAAAAAGAACTCTCTCGTGAAGAGCTTGAAGCCTTTCGCAAGGACCATAAGTGTTTCAAGTGTGGGGAGCAAGGACATGGCTATTGTTCTTGCCCCAAGAAGAATACTCGCAATGAAACTCCTAGGGCTTCCACCATCAAAGCTCCAAAAGAGGATGCTCATTGCAAATGACCATCACTCTCCTATGCTTGGTGAAAGGTAAGAGAGCATGATGCCTTCATCTTGTTTGACCCTGGATCTACTCTCAACTTCATATCAATAGAGTTGGCCACCAAGTTGGGCATTCAAGCTTTTGACATGGGAGATATGGTAATAGCTGACGCATCTTTCAAGGGACAGAAATGCCTCCATTAGTCCCTTGATTGGGAAGTTGAGGCTTCATGTCCAAAGCTATGTCGACAAAGAAGATTTCTTCATCTCTCCTCTCCAACATCAGGATGTTATCCTAGGGGCACCATGGTTTGATCGCATGGCTGCCAACATGAAGTTCCCCGAAAGGAGAATCTACTTCACCTACAGGGGAAAGAACATGTATATAGATTCTAGTGAGCGTGGTCGCACTATTCCACTTGTAAATCCTCTTGCTTTTGATAAGTCAATGAAGAGCTCACTTTCTGCGTACATGATTTTTGTCAAAGAGTCTCTAAAAGATACTAATGTTTCATCAAATGTAAATGATAGGAATCAAGAAGAGTTAGACTTGTCTAATTTTCTAAAAGGATTCCAAGATGTGTTCATCGATGATATCCCTATGGACTTACCTCCAAAACGAGGGGATGATGACCATCGTATTGAGCTCCTTCCTGGAAGCTCACCACCTAACAAGCCTCCTTATCGAGTCTCACAAGCTCAACAAGAGGAGATCATGAGGCAAGTACAAGAGCTGGTAGACAAAGGGATGGTGAGGCCTAGTTCCTCTCCCTTTTGTTCTCCAGTCCTTTTGGTGCAAAAGAAATATGGTACATACCGTATGTGTGTGGACTATCGAGCACTAAACCATATCACTATCAAAAACAGATTTCCCGTACCTCGGGTAGAAGATATGTTTGATAAGCTACAAGGCTCTACCTACTTCAGTAGGATTGACCTTAAGAGTGGCTATCATCAAATAAGGATAGTGGATGAAGATATCTTAAAGACCGCATTTCGCACAACGTTTGGTCTTTATGAATATCTAGTCATGCCTTTTGGCTTGACTAATGCACCAGCTACGTTCAATCGGTTGATGGAGAAAATTTTTAGACCATATCGTAAATTCATTGGAGTGTTCTTTGATGATACCATCATCTAATCCAAGTCTTTGGAGGAACATAAGCAACATCTCCAAGTGATTTTTCAAGCATTAAGGGAGAACAAGCTTTATCTCAACCAAAAGAAGAGCGAATTCTTCCTTCAAGAGATTCAATACCTAGGTCATATTATCTCTAAAGATGGTATCCAAATGGATCCATCAAAGTTAGAGGTAATAAAAGCATGGCCTAACCCAACAAATCCACATGAGCTAAGAATCTTTGTTGGTATGTGCGCATACTATAGACGCTTCATAGCAAAATTCTCTCAAGTAGCAAGACCACTACACGACTTAACTAAGAAGAACGTTAAGTTTGTATGGACTGCCAAGGAGAAAAATGCTTTTGAAAATCTCAAAGAGAAACTTACTTCCCAACCAGCCCTCGTGCTTCCGCATCTCTCAAAGCCATTTGAGGTCCAATGTGATGCTTGTGGTGATTACCTTGGAGCAGTTTTGCTTCAAGAAGGGCATGCCATAGCATATGAGAGCCGAAGGCTCAATATTGATGAACGAGTCTGGGGCATTTATGAGAAAGAGCTTTTAGTTGTTCTACATGCCCTAGACACATGGAAGCACTACCTATTGGGAACTCCATTTATCCTACGAACCGACCACCAAAGTCTCAAGTATTTCATGACGCAAACCAAGCTTTCCGACAAACAAATGAGGTAGGCAAATTTTCTTTCGCAATTTAATTTCCATATTGCTCACATAGCTAGTAAGCACAATCAAGTTGCTGATGCACTTTCACGACGACCAAAAGTTAATGTGGTGTCTATAGCTACTCACAATGATATATCTTCTATGATAGATGAGTATGCTACTGACCCTAACTTTAGAGACATAATGTCAGCCCTTGCTTTGGGGAAGAAAGAGGAACCATTCACCTTGCAGGATGGTTATCTTCTCCACGGCAATAGGCTATGTGTTACCCATTCCCTTCATGAGAAAGTTATGTATGAATCCCATGCTCCTCCATATGCGGGGCATAGAGGTATTCAACCTACTCTCCGAGGAGTAGAGACATACTTCTATTGGCCTACCATGAAAGTGGACATACAAGAGTATGTATCAAAATGTGTAGTATGCCAAAAGACCAAGTATGATAGAGGGAAGCAACCTGGATTACTCCATCCATTTCCTATTCCAAATTCACCATGGGAGAGTATATCCATGGATTTCATCTTTGGATTACCCAAGTCTATCCATGGGAATACAGGAATATGGACAATAGTCGACAGGTTTAGCAAGCAAGCACATTTTATTCCTGTCAAAAAGACTATTAAGGCACATCAAATGGAAACTCTCTTCATATCTCAGATTTTCAAGCACCATGGATTACCCACATCCATCGTGTCAGATAGAGATCCTAGAATGACCAGTAATTTCTGGAAAGGTCTCTTTGAAAATCTAGGAACAAGATTGAATTTCTCTTCGGCCTATCACCCACAAACGAATGGCCAAAGTGAGATAGCCAATCTTACGATACTTGATCTACTCAAGACTTATGTTACTGAAGTAGATCAACGCTCACAATGGGAAAAGTATTTACCTCTTGTAGAGTATGCCTACAATAATACTATACATACTTCTACGGGAAAAGCACCTTTTGAGATCATTGAGGGAAGAACTAAAAGTCCCTTGCTACTCAAAGTACATGGGAAGATCTTCGCCGCCGGTGAGTATAGCCATGACCTACAAGAATATTTTCAAAAGATTAGGGAGGCTATATCCATCTCTCAACAAAGGCAAATAGCTGATTCTGATAAGCACAGAAGATCCTTAATGTTCAAAGAAAATGATTGGGTCTTACTCAAGTTTCCTAAGGCTCGGCTAAGGCAAACAACAGGCAAAAATCCTACGCGCCATCAAAAGTATTATGCTAAACTAGCAAAAAGATACTATGGTCCTTTCCAAATCTTGAAGCCCATCAATGAGACGGCTTATCAACTCAAGTTGCCCAACCATTGGCTCATACACAATGCCTGTCATGTAAGCCTACTTAAGCCCTACAAAGGAGAGCCACCAACTGAACCAATTATTGAAGACCCTCCCGAAGTTGAAGACCAAGAAGAGGTGCTACAACCCGAAGTTGTCCTTCAGCATGAAGACAAGGTACTACGACATGGTAAGATTATCGGACGGTATCTTATTAAGTTCAAAAATTATCCTTTTGAAGATGCTAGATGGATGCAAGGAGTACAGCTTAAGGATAGTATGAACCTTGTCAATGCTTACAATATTACATTAGAGTAAGCAAATGTACAAATTTCTTTTAAATGACTCATGTTTTTGTCTTATAAGACTAGTCCTCTTTTTAATTGTGCACAAATTTAACTAGTATGCATGCTTAGAATCATGTTTGTGATGACGATGTCTCTCAAACGCCAAGTATAATTTGTCACTCTACTTTGGGAGAATGAAATGGACTAAAGAGCAGACATGCTTGCGGCAGCTATGTCTCCCAAGCACCAAATGGATTAGTCATCCATCTTGGAAAGATGTCCTAGGGTACAAAGGGATCCTCTACCCGCTAAGTAAGATTGACTAATGACTAAGGCTTTATCTCTTCTACCTCATAGTCGAGGACGACTATGATTTCAAGAGAGAGGTAATGTCATAAAATCTAATATCTAACCAACCCAAATGATTTTCTCATATTAAATTGATCACTTAATGTGGGAGAATAAACGGGAACAAGTGTTAAGATATAGATATGTGCTTATAGATCTATCTCAACACGGGGCCAATGGTAAAGGGGCCCAAATGAGAGATGGTCTATCAAAGAGCAAGGCTAACCAATGGAGCATAAGACCTTAGGGTTAGCTTCATTAAAGAACTCCAATAATGTGTGTAAAAGTCCTTTGACCTTAGGTAAGCTAGGGCTGAGCTTGAGGCGGGAACCCGGCCTAAGCTCGAGGTGCTTGTCGTGCTTGAGGTGCTTGTCCTGCTTGAGGTGCTTGTCATGCTTGAGGTGCTTGATTAAGGTGATTGGGGTGCTTGATCTGCTACATGCTTGAGGTGCTTGACTTGCTACATGATTAAGGTACTTGAGGTGCTTTGACAAGCTTGCCTGAGATGCTTGTGGGAATACCCCCTAGTCCAAGTGCTTAGTCATGCTTGATGACTAAGTTGTTTGAGCACAAAAAGTCAAAAGGATCTCTACAAAGAGGGGGGCGAGCCCTTTTCCTAGGGGCTAGAGAGAGAACACACACTCACACACACAAGGAAGGCCCAAGCTTGAAGAGGCAGCAGGGACACATGTCAGGCCCCTACCTATGTTACCTTCATGAGATGCCTGAATCCTATTAATTGGCCACCCAAGGGGTCCAATAGTAATTTAGGAGATTTAGTTAATTTATTTAGAATTTATCTAGCCCTCTCTCTCAAAGGGGAAAGGGGGAACACTTGTCTCAAGGCTACCCCTACTGCTTGTAATGCCTCCTGCTCATGATTGGCTAGGCCTGGAGGGGTCCAATGAGCTTCAAGCATGAGCTACAAGCGGGGGTCAACCCAAGAAGGCTAGGGGGATGCTTAGGGGGTATACTCACCCACACACACTCACAAACACTCTCATTGTGTGCTATGCAAAGTGCAAGAGCTCCCTCTCCTTCTCCAAGCAAGTAGAGGTTGAGAGCCTACACCAACACTCTTGGCTATGGAGTGCAAATCCAACCAAGAGCCATGCTTCAATGCTTAAGCTTGCCATCTCCTTCTTCTTCATTACTATGCTATTATGTATGCTAGCAACAAGAGTATGATAAGTGAGGAATTAATTCTTTCTCCTATGAAATGTTTCTTCTTCCTCTTCCCTACCCTCATTCCCTGCTAGCTCTCTCCACCTTCGAAGGTGTTTGAGGTCTTGGGACTGAGGCTTAAGATAGTTAAATCTTTCTTCAAGTTTATGTTATGTTTGTGATGCATGAAGATTTCCATCTTCATTGCATCACCTAGGTCACAAGGAACAAAAAGACTGTATTGTAACAAGTCTCTCTTAATGGGAGAAATCATAATACAAATGCCTATTGGAGGGGGGACCGGCTCCACATAAATCCGGTCCTCAACTGTTGTCATGTTCTCTAAATTCTCTCTCTTGCAAAATTATTGTTCATGCCAAGTTAACTAATTGCTATGATTATGTTGCTATCTTCAATTATGTTCACCCGTTATGCTCACAAAGTTTTTTCTTTAAAAGTACTCTCATTAATTTCCGCTATTCTCAAGTTAAATAGGTCAATTCCATTACACCATACTCTCTGTTGAAAGCTTTTGTTGTAATGAAAAAGGCATGCAAGGTGGGTGTCTTTACCTTTGGAGCACGCCAGCCCAACTTCAATACATCCCTTTGATCCTAGAGATATAATAGGTTGTGAGACATTTGACTTGTGGTTTTGTGTTGCTTCCCCTTTGGGAACACATTGATTCTTATTGGATCTCTTTTTTGACATCATGACTTGAATACAAATATGCACATTTTCATTAGTTCCTTAATATAGCATATGTTTCATCTATTTTCAATTGTGAAAGAATTACTGTGATTAATATACATGACCACTAAAGGCATAGAATCTTGGTGCAATCTCTAGTAAATGATGAAATCCAAATTATTTCATGAAAATAGTGCATCTAATTAATCCATGCTAATAATGTATCCCCTAATTAATCCATGCTAATAGTACATCAGAGAGAGAGAGAGAGAGAGAGAGAGAGAGAGAGAGAGAGAGAGAGAGAGAGAGAGAGATTGGGAGTTGTGCAACTCTTCAGCTAATTGGTGGACTTCTCCTACTCAAGTCTTCTACTAGATCCTTCTACTTGATAGCTCAATACACAATAGATGTAACATGATTTGGGGCTCAACAACAAACAATTACCAATAATAGATGCAAAGAATCAGGCTTATTTGGAGTGTGCATTTTGCATTTAAGAACAAATTTTTTGTGTGGAGAATTATGACTAGAGCACTATCCGTTGGGGAATTGTTAGCCGGGAAAAATGTAATGCATGGAAATTGTATCAGATGTAAGAAGTTGAAAACCATGAAACACCCTTTCCTTTATTGTCATCAAGTTAAAGTATGGTGGAAAACTCTCCAAGACTATTGTATGTTTAAAATAACTAATTTTAAAATGCTATTTGGTATGTAGAGGATATTGGTCTTGATCGACTATGCTTGCTGAATCTTAGAATATGGATGATCTCTTTTATTTGGCAAGCTAGGAATGCTGTAATTTTTGATAATCTTGCTAAGGTCTTTCATTTTTCTTGGGGTATATTGAAACAAAAACTTTTGGAAGAGATCTTATCAATGTCAAAGCCATTACAAAGGCAAATGCAATAGTACATTGATGCATTGTAAAAAATACCAAAACATATAGATGTACAAACTTACAAGAATGTAAAATAGAAAAAGATTTGAGAGAGAGAGAGAGAGAGAGAGAGAGAGAGAGAGAGAGAGAGAGAGAGAGAGAGAGAGAGAGAGAGAGAGAGAGAGAGAGAGAGAGAGAGAGAGAGAGAGAGAGATGGTGCATGCTTGACTTAAGGGTTTGTTTTAACTTTTCACGTGAGTGGAAGCTATAACCTTACCTTAATAAACATCCCTATAAGTTGAAGCTTACACAAGGGAATGGATTATGATTAGGAGTCTAATATGGATTACATCGGGCATCTACATAGGGCTCATAAAGATCGAATCTGATGCATTAAGATAGTGTAGGTCTTACCTTCAAATTATATAGTTTAGACAATGTCTCAACACTCACAAATGTAGGTCATCACTTTATTTAAGTAACTATGGACCTCGTCTTTTATGCATTAACTTCCTTGATTTTTGGGAATCTGGAGGATTTTGATGGTGATACATATGTGCGTGCACTAGGTTTTGAATTGGGTCTTGTGCATATAATATCATTCTAAAATTTGTAGTCAAGCCACACTTTGGTGGACGTAATGCTTGTATATGGGTGAAAGCATGTTAACGTGTCACGCTTTTTGTGCTAATAGTTAGCATATTTAAAAAAAGTTGGGCGTCCGGTAAAAGTTTTACAACTTATATCAAAATTTGTCGGAGGTTGTACATTTGAATTCCTTGTTTCAAGATCTTGGAGATATATCATATATCATATGTCATAGATCTTGGAGATGTAGCTCATGTTATTGTACTAGCTAGCATATGTCAAAATTGTGCTAGCTAGCAGTTCGGGACATGAAAATGTGTGATACGTTAACATGCTTTCAACCATATATGCAAAGATGGATGCAATATGTGTAATGGTATATTGCTATAACATTGATTGTAGTGGAAATTGAAATAATAATAGTGAGCATTTCCTTTAAGAAAATTCTTAAAGATCATAAGAAGAGTAATTGATCAAAGGTAGAAAAATGAACATTCACCTAATTAGCTTGGCAGGAACAATACTTGTAAAAGAGAGAGAAAGGATTAGAGAAATTGACAACAGTCGAGGACCAAATTTATGAGGAGCTGGTCCCCCCTCCAAAAGGATTTTGTATTATAGATTCCCCCATAAAGAGATACTTGGTACAATACAACTTTGTGTTCCTTGAGACCTCGTTGGTGCAATGAAGATGGTACACTTCATACACCAAAATTATGCCCTTAATTAACTTGCAAAAGCATTAAATTTATCCCCGGCCTCAATCCCAAGACCTCAAATACCTTCAAAGGTGGAGAGAGCTAGAAGGGAGTGAGGGAAGGGAAGAGGAAGAAGAAGTACCATACGAGAAAGAAGTAATCTCCTCACTTGTGTTATTCTTGTAGCTTAGCATAGCATAGTAGCATAGTAATGGAGTTGAAGAAGATGACAAGCTTTTGATTTGGAGCATGGCCCTTGGTTGGATTTGCATTCCATAGCCAAGAGGTGTTGGTGTAGGCTCTCAACTTCTCAACAATCTTGGAGAAGGAGGTGAAGTTCTTGCTTCTCATTGTTTCTTGCTTCACACAATGAGAGTGTGTTTGAGTGTGTGTGAGGGTGTATATCTTGCAAGCACATCCCCCTCCTTGCTTGGGTGGACCCCTCCTTGTAGCTCATGCTTGAAGCTCATTGGCTCATGTCAAGCCTAGCCAATCACAAGCCTAGGTCATTTTAAGCAATAGAGGTATCCTTTGGACAAGTTTCCTCATTTCCCCTTTGAGATAAATGTTTTGAATAATTCTTAAACAATTATTTAATTCAACTAAATTCTCATTGGACCTCTCTCAAGGCCATCCAATAGGCTTTAGGCACACTATGGGGCAACCTAGCTAGGAGCTTGACATGTGTCCCATATGCCTCTTGAGAAAGGGGTGTCCCTTGGGTGAGGGAAAGACTATTCAATCCCATCCCCTACTCTCTAGGCTCGCCCCCTCTTTTGTAGGTCCTTGTTTGACTTTAAAGCCCCTCAAGCACCTTGGGCCCCAAGTACCTGAAGCACCTTAATCATCAAGCATGACAAGCTGCAGTTCAAGCACCTTAGTCAACAAGCATGGAAAGAACCTTAAGCACCTTAGTCAACATGCATGACAAGCACCTCAAGATTGGGAAGGGTTCCCACATCAAGGTCAGCCCTAGCTTGCCTAAGATCCTAGGTATAAGGACTTCTAACAGTAACCTTAGGAGGTCTTTTAAGAAGCTATCCCTAAGGTATTTTAAGCTCCATTATCTGGTCATTGCTCTTTGATATACCATCTTCCTTTTGGACCCATTTCCTTCTCTCCCTTTGGTCTTGTGATGAGCTAGATCTCAAAGCACATGTCTATATTTTAACTCTTGTTCCCATTTATTTTCCCACATTAAATGATCACTTCAATATGAGAAAATCATTTGGGCTCGCTAGATATTAGATTTCAGGACTATGGGTATGAAAAAATAAGCTCATGGAATCCCATGGCTTGGGACTACTTGAGTAATCTTGGGATTGGATAAGACATACATTGCTTTTGTGTTTAGGCTCTGTGGAGATTAATTTTCCATGAAAGTAGTGAACTTTCTTCGCATTTTTTTATGCTAGTGTGTTGGAGTCATTGATAGTACAAGAGCGTGGCCTTGAATAATTTTGAATTCTTAAAGGGCAAAAGGTACCAAAAGGTTTCAATGGGAAGGGCTGCTTTAAATAGGATTATTTCAAAGTAAAAGCCCTCGAAGCTTTAGGCTTCAACAAAAGGGTAGTTGGATTTCAAAGAGAATTAGAAAAGAAAATTTCATTTGGCTTTTAATCCACACATCCACACACTTTTAAAAGAAAAAAAACGAGGGAAACACACACACACACACACTCACTGACTCACATACAAAGCAAAGATTTACAACAAGATTTTGAAAAGAAATCAGGTACAAAACGTATGAAAAAAATTACCTTGAGATGTTCTATTGTTTAATGCTTGATTCAAATGCGACATAAATTTGTGCATTTAAACATTTTGCAAAAGAAAATATGCGCACAAATGCATTTCAATAGTTCAATCAAGTAGGGTAACTCGACCTAGAGAAAGTAAGAAGAGGAAGAAATAAAACTTAATCAAGCAAGCCTTAATAAAGAAGAAAAATCACACATATTATAATGCTCAATCTAATTATCCCTAAACATTGGCTAGGATAATGAACATATAGACCTAGAGAAAGTAGGAAGAGGAAGAAATAAAACTTAATCAAGCAAGCCTTAATAAAGAAGAAAAATCACACATATTATAATGCTCAATCTAATTATCCCTAAACATTGGCTAGGATAATGAACATATAGACATAGCCAGATCCAAGGAGAGAGATAATTAGTCTTGAGCTTAATTATCCTATTCTTAAAGAGTTATGAATCCATTTAGTGCTTAGAGAGAGAGAGAGAGAGAGAGAGAGAGAGAACACTAAATCTTGCATAGAGATCTAACCGGTGTAACCAGGAAACCCTAATTGCACATTAGCTTTGATACCACATGAATGGCCTCACAGTGATAGACCAACAAGGAATTCACTTTAGTATAAGATATATATCAATAAACAATAATTATCAGAAAGAATGTACTGTTCAATATAAAAGGAAATGAGCTTGCTTGATTGATCATTAGAATTTTGGAGAGAGAGAGAGAGAGAGAGAGAGAGAGAGAGAGAGAGAGAGAGAGAAAAGTTAAGCATGCTGGCCTTATATAGATTCAAAATGGAAGGTGGCAATAAAATGTTGAAAAGTGATATGCACCACATATGGGAAAAGATCAAGTAGCATGTAGGGTACACCAAATAATATGTGATTGTAATTGTAGAGCATGTGTGAATTAGCAAAGAAGCATGTGTGAGCCTGCATATAGGTCTCGTAGGAAAAATATGACTATGCATAAATGGTGCATGCTTGGATTAAGGGTCTATTCTCACCATGAGTGCAAGCTACAAGCTTACGTCAACATTTTATAAGCTAGAAGTGGTTGCATAATTGTTGAAAGTCTTTTTGGACATTTATCGCAACATCTGGAAATAAAAAAGGGAAATAACATTAATGAGCCTAGGCATAATCAGTCAAGGGACAATGTCATCAATGATGAACCGCACAAAAATATAGTAGCTTCCAAAAGAAAGGGCTCCATTTTTTGAGCTTAGCGATGGAATGAGATTGAATGAAAGGATTAGATGGCAAGGGTTCCTCATACATGTCACAAATTTCCTCTAGCTTTTCTAGGTGATATGTACACACATTTCATTCTTAGGCTAGCACATAACTTGGTACTGACTCATGTGTCCATGGGAACCACAAAGGGTTTAATTTTCTTGGGGAGGGTAGAGAATGTTTTTGATGACATGCTCAGAATAATCTTTGGGCCAACCTTGAGTAAAACTGTAAATACCAGGTTAGGAATCTTGCAAAATTCAGTGCAAGATGTAAAAAAAAGCATAGTAACCTTATGGGAGGCTAATATACTGGATTTGGTTCTATCTGTATCAAATGACTTTGGATGGCACCCAACCGAAGAAAAAAAGCAGTCTCAAGGACAAAGTCATGATGTATCTAGATTAATGGATTTTTGTAAAATATAATGATTTATGTATAGATATAATTGTGTTGCTAAGTTAACTAAAATAAGTTTTACATAAGAAAGAGGATGGGGTCTAGGAGGGCCTCTTTATTTTCCATGAGATTATGGAGGTGATTAACATTTTGACAAATAGATGCATACCATGTGTGGAAGAATGGTGGGTGTGTAAGAGAGGTGTAAGAGTGGTCAAAGGATGCACTTTTCTCCCAAGAAAGAGAGTGAAAAACTTTAGGAGTTTCGGCCTTCCATAACTCCTACATACGATCTCCAATTGGAGCAGAGATTATAGATTTGTAATGTAACATTTAATGCACTAGTAACTTGTGTGTAGCGGAAATTGATAACATAGTGAGCATTTCATTAAGAACAAGTTCCTAATGAGCATAGAGAAAGTACTTAGTTTCAGGAAGAAACATAGCAATTTACACCTAGCTAATTTGGCATTGACAATACTTGGAAAGAAAGAGAAATAGAACAATTGACAACAGTTGAGGACCGGATTTACATGGAGCCGGTCCCCCCTCCATAAAGGCTTTGTATTATAGCTTCTCCCATCAAAGGAGACTTTTGTAAAATACAATTCTTGTGTTCCTTGACAAAACTCGTTGGTGCAATGAAGATGGAAGCTTCATGCACAAAATTCTGCTTGAAAAACACATCTAGTGTCCCTACTTCAGCCCCAAGACCTCACACACCTTCAAAAATGGTGAGAGCTAGCAGGGAATGAGGATGATTGAGAGGAAGAATATGTAGCTTACGAGAAAGAAGTATTCTCCTCACATAATCACTCTAATAGCATAACTTAGCTTAGTAATTAGCATGGTAGAGGAGATGAGAATGCCATTGAAGCTTGGCTCTGGTTGGATTTTCATTCCATAGCCAAGAGTTATTGGTGTAGGCCTGAACTTCCCAATGCTTGGAGAAGGAGATGGAGTTCTTCTAATTGCACACATGAATTGTGTGTACTGTGTGTAGCCTGCAAGTGTTAGACTAAAATGCAGTCCCCTCTCTCTTCTTGGTCGACCCGTCTTGCTAATTGCTCATGCTAGCCTCCCATTGGCTCCTGTAAAGCTTAGCCAGTCAAAAATTAGAAGCATAATTGATAACTTTGTGATATGTGTCCCCCTTTCACCTTTTGTGAGAGCTTTAAGTATTTAAATAATTCATTTAAACTCTCATTGGTTCTTTTAGTCTTGTGGCGAATAGGATTGGGCTGCCATTAGAAGAAAGTTGGACTCAATTTTGGCCCCTGTAAGAAACGCCAACTCAACATAAAGAGAGGTAAAATACAAAAGTAGTTTTTTGGAATTCTATTTCTCATAGTACATACGTAAAAGTTTGCTTGATTACTTAAATGCATGCTCGTACAAAATCTCGGGGGGTTCACTATGTGTAAAACTACCATATCACGTGTGTTCAAGACATGTTTGTAAAGCCCCTTATCTGTGAATTTTGTTAATAATATAATGTACCCTTTTCTTTTAAAATCTGTAAGTTTTTTTCAAATTTGAAAAAATAATGCCCTTCTGTATATATATTTATATAAGTTTCAAGAACTTTAAAAATCGTTTTGTTGAACTCACGTGATAGGTTACATTTTTATTAGGTGACCTCCCCGGGTACAAAATGCTTTTCAATAGCCCAACTTAAGTGTGCACCAAAATCCATGTCCGTGAATCTTAATGAGTGATGTGAAGTGCGATGAGAGAAAACACATAAGATATGTTTTCAAAATACAAAAAGAACACCACGGATGCATCCGGTACGTCAAAAAACCTTAGGATAGCACTTTAAAACACTGAAATCCAACGTCTCTAGCTCAAGATACAACCGTTTTAAGCCTAGGGTCTCATGAGGTCAGATCCAAGCGAATAGAGGCTCCCAAGACCCCTCATGGGCCTTTATTCGCTTGGTTCTGACCCCTTCATAGTCTTAAATAATATCTATCAATCGCTATCAAGTAAAACCCGTTCGAATTTGAATTGCGAGTACCTCATAAAAAGGTGATTGATGCTTGTGCAAGATAGAAACAACTGGTCATAAAAAGGCGCTAGGTACTTGTGCAAGATGTCATTATCAAGTACCTCACTTTTCTCATGACAATGATAATTTCACCAAAATGTTTTTCATGGATATTTTCAAAAATGAAAAAAGGATTTTCAACGTAACGTTAGCTTTCTTCCTATTGTGTAAGGAGCATTCTCTCACTAGAGCTAAAAGGCCCGAAAATGAGTCCATTTCTTTCCTAATGTGGATGTTCATTGGACCCCTTAGTAGACTGTCCAATAGTCTTCTAGGAAGCTTAATTTCATTGGTTCTTTTATCAAGCATTTTTTAATTGATTAGACTAGTTTTACTCTAGCCTAAGTCTCACTGGTCCACCTCTATGGCCATCCAATAGGATTTGAGGGGAAATAATTGGGGGCAATTGGCCTAGGAGCCTGCCATGTTTCCATTCTTCCCTTTGGGGAGAGCTTGAGTGTATGTGTGTGTGCGTTTCTGTCTCATCCCCTATCATTAGGGCTCGCCCCCTCCTTCCTAGGGATGCGGGAAGACTCTTTAGTCTTCCCATGACCATCCAATTTTCCCTACTTTGGCCTTTGGACAATTGAATTAAATATAGGAGCTTTAGCCTATCGAAGTCTTAATGGAGCTTCTTTCAAGCCCCATCGAAGCACATTGCTCTTTTGCAGACTATCCCCTTTGGATCCCTATTTTCCCTCGTTTAGATCCCTACAGAGACCGGTCTGACAGCCTTACCAATATTCTAGCTCTTACTCCCCTAGTACTTCCCCATATTAAATGATCAGTTTAACATGAGAAAATGATTTGGGAGAATTAGATATTAGTTTTTATGACATGTAATCTACACACCGAGCTCTTTCCGAAGATATGCTACATGATATGGTTTAACTTCTCACTAGATTTTAAATTTCATTTTGAGAGAAAAATTTGAATTTAAATAAACTAGCCGTTTTGCATGTTCTTTGATTGCTTTCTTCATACTAGAGATTTGACTCCCTTAAACTTCCTGATAAAGAGGTCTTCTTAGATCACATTCTCTCCCTATTTTCAGCTTGAATTTGTTTTTAAGTACATTAATTTGGGACATTGACTTTACGTGCAAGTTGCATAGTCTGAGGATGCTTGAATTACAGGGAAAAAAGTTATTCGAAACATTTGAATTTTTTTTTTATATGCGAGGTAAAGAGACTATCTAATTCAGTTCATGAGGAGATATTTGTTTGCATACTCCCTGCACAATTTTTGTTAATACTCTTTGATTGATGATATCTCTTTTTGACATCTTCTCACTATGTGTCTCTTGTCTTCTACAGGTGGTGGCAGAGACACAAACTCAGCGCAGAACTTGGTACTGACTCATCTGTCCATGGGGACTACAAAGGGCTTAAATTGTTTGGGGAGGGTAGAGAATGTTTTTGATGACATGCTCCGACTAATTTTTGGGCCACCTTGAGTAAAACTGTAAATACAATGTTAGGAAGCTTGCAAAATTTAGTGCAAGATGTGAATAAAATTATAGTGGATGTAGTTCTTATACCTCCCTTCTAACCTGTATCAAATGACTTTGGACCGCACCCAGCCAAAGAAAAAAAGCATTACAATGAGAAAAAATTAGTATAAAAAATATAGAGGGAGGAAGGGAGGGAGGGAGGGAGGAGGCTTAAATTATAGTGGATGTAGTTCTTATACCTCCCTTCTAACCTGTATCAAATGACTTTGGACCGCACCCAACCAAAGAAAAAAAGCATTACAATGAGAAAAAATTAGTATAAAAAATAGAAAGGGAGGGAGGGAGGCTTTCAACGTCGTACAAACAATACCAAGAGACGAGTTTTGTAAGGGGAGGGAGGGGGGGGCGGGGGGTCAAAAGGGAGAATTAAATTTGTCAATTCGAAATTAGGATAGTTGAATTTGAAAGCACATTTTCATGCACATAAAGAAAAGAAATAACATCACAGTCGTCTGTTTTTTTTATTGTAGTGGAAGGCTACACGATAGTTTTATTGGTGTTATTGTGACTTCGTTGTATTATTATTAATTTATTATTATTATTATTATGTATTATTAGCTGGTTGCGTTGCGTGCATGGAAGCTACTGTAGCTAGGAGCATGATGAAGCTAGTATTCCTCTCCTTCATCTTCTCCGTCACCTTCAGTGGAGTCGGCACCCACCTCTTCGAAGTCCTTCTCGAGGGCGGCCAGATCTTCACGAGCTTCCGAGAACTCGCCCTCCTCCATACCCTCACCTACGTACCAATGCACGAAGGCGCGCTTGGCGTACATGAGGTCGAACTTGTGGTCCAGCCGGGAGAACACCTCGGCAATGCTAGTAGAGTTAGAGATCATGCATACAGCGCGCTGCACCTTGGCCAGGTCCCCGCCCGGCACGACTGTCGGCGGCTGGTAGTTGATTCCGCACTTGAAGCCTGTGGGGCACCAGTCCACGAACTGGATGGTGCGCTTGGTCTTGATGGTAGCCACCGATGCGTTCACATCCTTGGGCACCACGTCCCCTCGGTACATCATGCAGCAGGCCATGTATTTGCCGTGCCGCGGGTCGCATTTCGCCATCATCGACGCAGGTTCAAATGCGCTGTTGGTTATCTCTGCTACTGACAGCTGCTCGTGGTAGGCTTTCTCTGCCGATATCACAGGCGCATAGGATGAAAGCATGAAGTGAATGCGTGGGTATGGCACCAGGTTGGTCTGGAACTCTGTTATGTCCACATTGAGGGCTCCGTCAAATCGTAGTGAAGCTGTGAGGGAGGAGATCACCTGCAGCAATATGTATACACTATACATGAGCCACAGCATAATGGAAAGGCATGCAGCAAGAAAGAGAAGCTCATTTTTACCTGAGAAATGAGCCTGTTGAGATTGGTGTATGTAGGCCTCTCGATGTCCAAGGAGCGCCTGCAAATGTCATAGATGGCCTCGTTGTCGAGCATAACCGCCACATCAGTGTGCTCCAGCAGGGAGTGGGTGGACAAGACGCTGTTGTAGGGCTCCACCACGGCATTGGAGACCTGCGGAGAGGGGTAGACGGTGAAGCCAAGCTTGGATTTTTTTCCGTAGTCCACTGACAAGCGCTCCAGCAGCAGGGAGCCAAGGCCAGAGCCGGTGCCACCGCCCACTGCGTGGAAGACCAGGAATCCCTGCAGCCCTGTGCAGTTGTCGGCCAGCTTTCGGATTCGGTCCAGGCAAAGGTCCACGATCTCCTTGCCAACTGCGTGCAGTAATTACGACACTAGTTAGCAAGTGATTAAGGCATTAATTAGCAGCGGCATATATTATTTACTTAAGCAGACGGTAATAAATTGATAATAGAGGAAGGAAGGGATGGTTGATTACTGGTATAGTGGCCGCGCGCAAAGTTGTTGGCGGCGTCCTCCTTGCCGCTGATGAGCTGCTCAGGATGGAAGAGCTGGCGGTAAGTGCCGGTCCTCACTTCGTCGATGACGGTGGGCTCCAAGTCCAGAAAGACGGCACGCGGCACGTGTTTCCCAGCGCCTGTCTCGCTGAAGAAGGTGTTGAAGGCATCATCTCCTCCTCCCACTGTCTTGTCGCTCGGCATCTGCCCATCGGGCTGCGCATGCGCACACCCACCAGACAGCAATTTATCATACACGCATGCATGCATCGTAGTCTCTTAAGAAAACGAGTCTGAATTAATTACCTGAATTCCATGCTCTAGGCAGTATAATTCCCAGCACGCATTGCCAATCTGAATGCCGGCCTGGCCGATGTGGATGGAGATGCACTCTCTCATACTGTTGGCGAGGAAGGAATAACGGTAGGATAAGAAGGATAAGAAGAAAGCAGAGGTCGAGGCCTGCGTTCAAGGGCTGGGTCTCTCTCTCTTGCGCACTCTCTTACGGCGCATCGTGTGCATATGTAGAAGTTTGCGAGGTCGCGAGAGGCGCGAGGGGAGCGAACTACCAACGGCGTCCCACGCCCGCTCATATCTAAAACGATTAATGGTACATAGGACATGTTGTGGTCACACACAAACATGATTTCCGTTTAGTGAAATTAAATATATCTCCCCCTTCAAAGTAGGTGTACTTTTTGACCCCCTACAAAGGAAGGTGAACCAAGCATAAGCTCTTAATACTCTTAATAGTACACACCTTTTTTATATGATAAATTAAAAGATTACGAACATTTAGGGGAAAATGAAAGCAAGTTGCAATCTTTCTTAGTTTAGGGATTTCTATAACACCACTAATCACACTACTGCATAGTGAGATTAGGCTCTTAGAGCGCTTTTCCATACCCTATAGTGCTACAAGCGTTTTTATGAACGTGGCCTTCTAGTCTATCAAGGGCTGCTCCAAAAGATGCCTTGCAAGCCCATAGCATGCCCAAAAGCATTGCACTGAGCCAAAAACTTGCTAGTCAATCGGCTCCACAAGTGAGGTGATCGAGAAAAAAACTTGCTACGTCAATGAGCTCCACAAGTAAGGTGACCAAACAATGTTGAAAATAGTGCTAAAAATACATGGTTGACTCCACCAAACCGGTCAAATTGTGCAACTACGAATGTAGAGGGTGGTTCAACCATTCTCCAACCTGGTGGAGGATGGGGGCCTCTGAATGGTGTATGGAAAGTGTGTCTAATTGAACTAGAGGCTCTTTGAGCTGCGTGCTATCTTGAACCAGAGGCTCTTTGAGCTGCGTGCTATCTTGAACCAGAGGCTCTTTGAGCTACGTGATAAACCGATCTATGCGAAGGTGCTCTTAGAGGGCTCCCCCATAGGCCCACCAAAAGGTCGAATGTGTGTCAAAGGGCCCTTTTTATCATTAATGGGCACAACAAATGCCACAACTTTCCTCATCACTCTTTAACATTAATTGATGTCCCTCTCTTGGCTTCTACAAGATGAATGAGCTCGATGCTTAGACACACAATGTCATCAGATTGAGCCACAAACAGTTTTGCCTCGAAGTCCCAAAGGCTCCTAGACTTCTAGACCTGATTAATGTTACAAACTCTTGTGATTTGGGTGCACATCATAATGGCTTGGCTTTGAGAACTACGCTCTCGATCCCAATATGAGGTCACTTGTAAAGAATATAATCTTCCAAGTCTTCCAAACCCAATTGCATACTTTAGCGGCTAGTCCCCGCGAGGAAAGGCACTTGCTAAACAGATGTAGGGGGTCCTCAAAAGCTGATCTACAACCAGAAGAAATCAGTGCCAATCCTTGAAGCATGCACCTCCTAGTAGGAATGGTGCCCCAAAGAACCTTCCAGAAACTTCATGTATTTCGGCAATTTGATCTCCAAATGGCATTAACACTCCGTTACCAACGCTCTTTCGACAAATTTTTATTCCATATTTTGGTGAGTGCCAAGGCGAACCATTTTGCTTTGTGAGCTAGCTCACTATAGTTGTCCTGGGTCTTGGGAAACGACATGAACACTCTATCTTTTTGCCAATGCCAGTCTTTCCAATCAATGTCTGACCCAACGACGGGTATAGGTGATAAAGACAACACTTCCAAGAGTCTACCAACCAGAATCCTTTTGTACAAACCCACATTATGTTAAAGCATTAAAAGCTCCACATCCTTCTAGCAAAGGTTTCTATCTTTCCAAAGGAGAGATAGTTTAGATATCCCTTTGTTGCTTATCTCGCAAGTAAGTTCCCTCCAAAAAGGTTTCAAAGAACCCCTTCCAAGTTTGGAGAGCCAGGGGGACCAGTGGAGAGAGGAGCCCCTAAAGTATTTGAACTTCTCCCCCCATTCCAAGGATGAAGTTGCTTTGTTACACTTTCATGCTAGCTCCCCTATGCTACCGCCAAGCTTAATGAATGTCCAAAGAGGTGCCAAAAGCTTATCGTGCACTATGGCCTCCTTCCAAGTGCCCCTTTAGAGGCAAGCTCTGCTTTGTTTATCATATCCCAAGCCATGATGGCCCATTCTTTCTTTTGGTCTATTAATGAGATCGCTAGTTTGACACACAATGCTTTTCCATGTAGCATGGGTCAATGATCCCAATGCTGCCTTGTTTCTTTGGTCTCTCTATCCATTCCCATATCCCCCATTGGCAAGGGGTTGTGGCTTTAGTATCGCTCTTCCACAAGAATCATTTGATAGGCTTCAAAAATTCTTTCCAATTGAATTTGCTCATTTTTAGCAGTGGAGACATGAATGAAATGTAAGGGATCATGAAAGCACACTACAAGAGGTTGTGTGCACTTGTGATGCTGTTAGCGACAGAAATACATAAAGTTTTTATACTCCCTGGTGTCGCTAAGACTGTGGATGCGGGAACATCACTATGAGCGTCTCTATAACAGTCTCTGTAAGCGTCGCTATAGACGTGCTATATAGCGACGATCATAGCGACGTTTACAGGCCACCTATAGCAACGTTTTTAGTGACCATGCAAAGCCTTATATAGTGACATTCGTAGCGACATCCGAGAGAATTTTTTTTTGGTGGCAGGGCATTCAATGCCTTGCCACCCATCAACCATATTGAATGTTTCAATAATTGATTCACCTTTGAAAGAAAGTGCAAGCTTAGATATAGACCCAAAGTAGTCACTCACAAGACAATATAACCATTAACTCCATCATCCATAGTATTGTTTGCAGAATAAAGATACAAAATTGTACACATCATAGGCAAAATCACTTGATTGTCAAACTTTGCAAATGTAATACTTACAACACCATTGTCATTATTGAAAAAATATACATGGTTTTCAAAAAGATGTATAAACATCATCTCATGATACATATGCTATGACAAAAGGAAACTAATGCTATCTAGCTACGGCTAGACTGAAGTCGTCTAATCAGACGTCTCATCGCGTCCAAGCGGCGTATCTATCGGATTCCGCAAAAAAAAAACAATAAGACAGCTTTCTATAAGTATAAACATATAATTTATAAAACAATACAACAAATAGAAAAGAGTAAACCCTAATACTAACCATGCCGTCGCGAGAACTCAGAATGTCCATCAGGGCGTTTAAGCCCTTCCTACCTGTGTACTCGTGCTCGTATGGTGTGGAGTCATGGCCTGTCATCGACCACTGTCAAAATATACAAAGAATCCATTATGTTAGATTTTAAAAACCCCTAAACCCCTAAAATATCAAACCTAAAGAGAAATGCGAAGACACTTACAAAATCGGCCTCAAATGATGCCCACCCGCCGCTCCCCAAGTGGTGTGAGCTCCCTGCCTCTACTCGCGCTCTGGCTACCTTCTTTTGTTGCTTCCACTTGTCAGGATTCTCGCACCGTGCTTTCTTCGCATTCTTCCAATCTTCTTTGGCCAGCCAATCTGGTCTGTTTCACCCATGCTTAATTGCTTTTTGCACTTCGGAACGCTTGTGCTTGCAGTATTCGTGCATTCGAACCTTCATCACATCTTCATTGAAGCAGTCATCCCATGTTGGAATGGGAAACTTGTCATGAAGCATGCTGATGAATCTGTCTTTTAAATCACTTGGTACTTCAATCCAGGTGTTTAGTATGTAGTGTCTAAACACCTGAGAGCAAAGACCTCACATGCGCGAGATCGCCTTCTTGCCTTCATCATCCAAGATGATGCCGCCGCTAAAGTCGATGGAGCAAGGCAAGTCCTCTCGCTGGTGACGCGTTAACTTGGGTGTCCCGACAGGGGTCTCTAGCGGCGTGACGACGGGGGTACGGACGTCAGGTGTCTCTAGTCAAGTCTGGGCCCCGAAGCGAGGAGTGTGGACTGGAGTGACTCTTGGAGGAGTAGCTAGTGGTGTGTAGCCGCTAGGAACGGCCGTCAGCCGCGCAAAACCTGGTGTAGATGGCAATGTCATGGCTGGTGTCGGGGAGGGTAAAGAGCCTCGTCCAACACGAGGCGATGTTGAGGCATCGGCGGCGGCATCCCCACAACAACCGTCGTCGCCACCACTAGAGCACCGGTGTCTAGACGAGTGTGAATATCGTCTCGTCGACACCAAAGTTTCAGAGTGTGTTGAATGCTCCGAAATAAAGGGAGACGCAGTTGGAGTAAGAACGCACAATGGTGCGCCAGAGCGATGACGCTCCACGTACCACTGTCTCTGCTGGGGTGACAAAGAAGAAAGAAACTCCTCATCATCCATACCTGCATTAAACACACGAACATTTAAACTTAATATTGAATGAATGGAGAAGAAAACATGGAAAAGTAGAGAGAGAGAGAGAGAGAGACAGAGAGAGGACTCATAAAGGGGGAGGGATTCTTGTGTAGAGAGATTTCGTTGAATTTCTATGAATTTGTAAATGCGCTGCACTCCGTGTGCGATGGAGATTGAAGCTGCATTGCGAAGGTCTACTCATAGAAGTTTCTTGCCCCATCACTAAATCTAAGTGATCGGGTGAAAGAGACGCTGAGAAGCAGTAGTAGTGCTTCTTAGTGTCTCTTTCACCAGATCAACTAGATCTAGCGGTGGGACGAGAAGCATCTATATTGAGCAGACTAGCTTCGTGATTGCAGCTTCAGTCTCCATCCCACTCGGAGCGCAGTGTCGCCGTCCCTGCTTGTGAGAACATACCTAGAGCATACGTACCTGGAGTGGATGCAAAGACCATTAAATATAGTGACCCAATGATGCAATGTCCATTAAATACAATGACGCAATGATGCATATAGACAGAAATGGACAAAAAGCCACGTGAATACAATATACATTATAAAACGGAGCTAGATTGTTCAAATACAATATTTATGGCTTTAAGAGGTCTCTATCTCATCCTCGCAAAGCTCAACATAACTTCTTATATCTATATAGATCTCTCCCATTTAAACAGATGTCCTCCATTTCATTTTGTATATCCTCTGCATGCACCCCATAGAGAGTAGCAACTGCTCGTCTGGCACCACCTCAGCGGCTTCTGACTGAGCATCTTCTCCGATCTCCTCCATTGATGCTGCTGTGCAGATTGGCACATGGTAGACTTCATACATCCGTGTACTACAAGGGGCTACCTCTATGACGTACCACCAGTTTGATGCAGACTTTGTAGGATGAAATATCACCTGCCAGCACCACATAACTTACATGAGAGCTTCCAAGCACATAACTTCTAAAATTGGATGTTAACTATTTACATACTTACTTGTTCACAATGCATGGGTAGTACGAAAGTATCTCTTAGGTCAGTCCATTTCTTAGTTGAATCCACCTCAAGAAAACGAGACTCTCCTCTACGCACAGTAGCGTTGCGACCCTCCATGATTATCTTGAACCATTGCACGTCAAACAACTCGACAAAAAATCCTCTATAATTGATCCTCAAAATCTCTTATAGCATGCCTCGGTGGTCGTCTTCCCCGGTTGTCGGATAGTGCATCGATGGTAGTCTTCCCCGTCTCCACTCGATTCGTGCCCTTTGTCGCTCTTGCTTTGCATCCTCATATTGTGAAATCCACTTTTTCATCACTGGATTGTGAAGCATGCAAAATCGGTTTATTTAGCCTCTAGATCTTCCATCATCTTCTTCTCAACACTGAGATTGCACATGAAAATCCCATATATGCGCTCATCATCTATGGTTCGCTATAGCGTGTCTCGGGCTTTATCAAATCCGTGTAGCCACTCTCCAATGTACACTAGGGACTCTAATACCAGCCAACCTTCTACCATGCTACCCTCCGGACGTGCCTTCTGACGCACATATGCCTTGAGCGTTTTCATGAAACATTCTAAAAAGAACATCCATATGGAATGTACTGTGCCAGCTATTTCCACCTCATCAACTACGTGAACAAGAAGATGCACATGAATGGTTAGCATGGTATTAGGAAAGTGTTTCTCAAACATGCACACAACCTCCGCAGCGTTTAGTTTGGTGAATGGTATGGAGTCTACGTTGATCTCCTTTTGTGAGATCCATTGCACCAACTTTGCAAGTTTGTAGATTGTGTTACAGACGTCAAGAGACAAGCATCCCTCAATGGCCACCGGTAAAATAAACTGCAAAACACGTGCAGCAATGATATCAAAGTCCACACACGAATTTGTTACACAATTCCCACTATGGTATATTCCACTATGAACATACCTGGCACATTTTATGCCAGTCGTGTGACTTCAAACCAGTAAGCTTTCCTTCTTTAGTAAAACACGTTTGAAGCAAGTGCATATATGCTAGTGGGGGTCCGCAAAGATCGAATGGTCTCTTTTACTTTGCGTTCTTGGGCTCTTGTGAAAATCCATGGCGCTTTAGGGAGTTTTATCGATCCATCAGATGTTGTATGCAGCCAATATTGCTCCATACGATCCACATTTCTAAGTCAACCCGAGCTCCCAAAGTATCTTTCTTGCCGGTCAGATGGTCCCATAGTAGATTACCCACATTCTTGAATATGTGCATTGGATCGAGCAAGTGATTCATCATGAGTTGGGGACAATATGGTAACTCGTACCATACAGAGAGTCTCTTCATCCCTGGGGGCAAACCGTAATCACACATCTCCTTCTGCTCTAACCATGCTTGTGCAAACATGCTCGGTGGCTCTCTTCCTAAAAAGCCATCACGTCGCACATGATTCTCTGGAAGATACACTTGATGACCTTCGTAGATTTTCTTCTTCAATGAGGGCACCCGATGTGCATTCAGTCTAGGTCCACATGTGACACATGCTCTGTATCTGCTTGTTTGAAGCCCTACATTTATACACATGATTGTTCTTGAAGATTCCCATTCAGATCCACCTCTAGAGGATCATGTTATATATACATCAGATGATATGTCTGATGATGATTTTGATGAAGCTGATTAACTAGTGCAAATGGCACAGGCTAGAGGCTGTGCAGGTTCGGAGGGGGTGGATGCCAGTCAGGTTTATTTGAATCCTACATGATTATTCAGCAGTAATAAGGGCTTGCTAACAAGCCAATTTTAAGTTAAAAGTGTGCCACATGCGGCTCTAAGGGCCAAAAGATGTCTTGGTAATGCTAAACAGTGAGTATGTTTGAAGTGGTTATAGCTGGGATTTTATTGATCAAATTTGAAGTGCTTGAAGGGCTCTACAGGCTTGTCTTTACAACTCGTCAATCAGAGCTACATAGAGGAAGTTATGCCAGTTTGAAGTTGAGTTAGTAGCCTATACCGAATTGGGTAGCTGTTGATAAAGGGTCAAAGATGATAAGAATGCATGGGTCCAAAGTTCTCACTTCCAGGAGCATGTTGGTCTTTCTAGTTCGTCAATCGCGGTTTCGATTGACAAGATATGGCCAGTTTAAGTATCAGCGGGGGCCAGTTCTGTACCACTCTGGTTGCCTTGATCAGTCAAGTTCATTTGGTAATTTTTTTTGAGCTTCAACCAGGTTCTAGGAAATGGAGTCGTCGGAGCATAATGTATGCCTTGGTCAGTATATGAGCCAAGTATGGTGGCAACCAAAGGCCGTCTTTCACTAGCAATGTATTTTCAAGTTGGCTAGTATACACGATTAATGCAATGCAATGCCCGATATTTATCCCAAATGTGGGCCGAAACGGAAGCATTTTTTTTATATACATATAATGTCTGACATGTAAGCCGAATTGTGGGGAACCAAAGTCGTGCTTGGCATTGCCTTGGCCAGGTTTTGAGACATGTATGCCTACTATGGTGCCGTAACGAAAGCACAAAAAGATCTTGATGAGTTCATAGTGCAATTCATTGAGTGCAGGCATTGCTTTGTTCGATATGTATGCCCAAATGTGGTGCTCTTGAAGTAAGCGGCCGCCCATGGCCAAGGGCCCAATCTATGAAGCCAAAGGGCCGCCCACTTAAGCTAGTGGCCGCCCATAATGAGCTCAAAGGCCACCCAATGGCTAACCTAAGTGGAAAAAAGGAACAAAAAGAGGGCATGGTGGAGATGTGCAACCAGCGAGGGCGTAGGGAAGGAGATTTCTGCTCGCGCAGGGCACATCAGTGCTCGGATGAGCTCACCCAAGAGACGAAAGCTTCTCGAGTCGCCAACGTGCTCCTATTTGAAGCCACTCCCGCTCGATTTGGCGCAAGTCCGAATTTGGTTGCCATGTCACCAAGGGGTGCTACCCATTAGCAATGTCGCTAATGGGTTGGCCATATTTAGCAAGGCAAGTCCATGCAATCTTTCAAAAGTGGGCTATTATAAAAAGGGGAACTGGCTCTTTTGGGGGCTCTCCTCGAATCTCATTAGACATCTTAATCATAAGTTCTCGAAGCCAAGCTTCCATAATCGGCTTAAGCTAAACCTTCTTGATACATTCAAATTCCTTCTTCTTCTCTCTTGGGAAGAGAGCCAGAGGCCTTAAGCTCTAAACCCAAGCTTCCATAGTTCATTCTAATCTTATCTAATCCTAATCTAAGCGGCCTAAGCCCATTTAAATCCAAAAATAAGCCGTCCAATAATCCTAAGATTTCTTTAACCAAGCTTGAGAACCTGCTTATTCCAAGTCTCCTTGATCCTCTCTCTTCTTCTCATTCATCTAAGCCATAATCCTAAGCCGAACATCTTAAGCCATAAACCTATACCATAATCCTAAGCTAAGCATCTTAAGCCACAAACCTAAGACGTAATCTTAAGCCGACAATCTTAATCCAAATCAAAACTTCTAAGGCCATTTGAAGTCGAAGCTCCCATAGCCATAGCGGAAGGAAAATCAACTTTTTCATAACCTTGAAGCAGCAGAAGGAAAACGAAGCAGATCAAGGCAGTTTTTGGCAGACCGATTAAGGCAAAAGAGATTATTTGGTATTGTTTCGTCGGACCAGACATTACCATCATTATTGACATTTGATTTCTTAATTAGCACTTGGATTAAGGCATGATAAACCTTGTAAGGAGCATAAACTCCTCCATTAACATTTGATTAAATAGGGATACTATTAAGTATTTGATTTGAGTTATCAAGGTTCAAAATCTGAATCAAACTGTCTATTTAAAGCTCTGTCTCCATTGATTGTGTCTGCTGCAACTCTTTTCCTCGCACCTCTCATAGCCAAGGGCCCTTTGCCTTCCCAGCTCACCTTTTGAATACAAATCCCCCGACACCGCCGTCTTCATGGAGCCATCTCCACCAAGGTGGCCAGAGACTCACTTCTTTCTCGTTCCTTTGGTGGGGGCTCTCAAGTTCTCTTTTGAGAAGGAGATGCAGCATCAAGAAGCAAATTTCTCAGCCCTTCATATGGATCCTCTTCTTCTTCCCAAATTGGAGAGAGGCCTCTTTTGGGAGTCTCACAAGGAGGCTTCCTAGGTACTCTCTTGTCATGGTGGAGAGCTTGGAGAATCCCATGAGCATGAAGCTACCGTTGCACTTCACTTTGGAGATATGGATTTCCCATGGCTTGTTGAAGCCTAGAAACAAGGTAGTTAACAAGCATAGGGGCATCATGAGTAGTCTGCTCATTAGGAAAGTCAAAGCTATCAACATTAATTTCACTCTCTTTACTATTGTCAGCCATTCTAAAAACTTTTAGGTGTACTTTGGCACTTCAATCCCTAGTTGCTACTCCTCTTTACCCCTTTATAAAAAGCACTCAAGCTGTTGTACTCGTGGCTCGAATACCATTAATTGCAAGGAATAGAAGAGAGGGTCGTTCAACACTAAAACAGCACTGGCTCTTGTCAAGCTTCTAATTAATAGCTCAATAGTGGTTAAGCTGTAGGCAAGCCCTACAGGACTCCACTATTAAGACCACGGTGATGCCCCGTTATCTGCACAAAGACAGGGGCACTGCAAGGCTGAAAAATCCCTATTCTACTTACTCAAATGCAATTAATAGTACCAACCATTTATAGCTAGCTTGAGGACCTCCCTTCTTGAGCAAGAAAAGAGAAATCTTGAAGCTCTGATACCAATGTAACATTTAATGGCCTAGTAACTTGTGTATAGCGGAAAATAGCATGAACATAGTGATAATTTCATTAGAATAAATCCCTAATGAGAATAAGAAGAGTGCTTGGATGGAGAGAGTTACAAAAAGCATAACACCTAGTTAGATATCAGGAACAGTACTTCAAAAGAGAGAGAAATTACGCTGTTGACAACAGTTGAGGACCGGATTTACATGGAGCTGGTCCCCCCTCCAAAAGGCCTTGTATTATGGTTCCTCCCATCAAAAGAGACATTTCACTATACAATTCTTTGTGTTCCTTCAATACTAGCTAGTACAATGAAGATGGAAGCTTCAAGCACTAAGCAAAACACTTATAAAACACAACATCAATTCCCTCATGGTCTCAGAACGAAGACCTCACACACCTTCAAAGATGGTGAGAGCTAGCGGGGTATGAGAGTAGATTGTGAGGAAAAAGGAGTAGTCTTACAAGAAAGATGTACATATCCTCACATAATCTTTCATATTAGCATATTATAGCTTAGTAATTAGCATGGTAGATGCCTAGCTTGGTGGCCAACTCTATGGATATGAAATTGTGAGTAGAACCAGGGTCAAAGAGAATGAAAGCATCATGTTATCTTACCTTTCCCCAAGCATGTCATAGAGTAGATCCTTCGTGATGAGCATCCTCTTCTTGAATTTCAACCAAGGTAGCTCTAGGAGGCTCATTACATGTATTCTTGTGGGAACAAGTAGGATAGGCATGCCCTTGCTCCCCCACTTGAAACAACGGTTATCTTTTCAATAACGCTCTAGCTCTTCAAGAGAGATCGAGTTTATTTTTGCCTTTATAATCTCCCTTCTCCTTAGCTTTGTTGTTGTTGGCGTTGCCTTTGGGATACTTTTGGATGATGGTGGTGAAAGCCAAAGTGTATTGATCCTAGTAGAGGGAACATGCAATGATGTGTATGCTTACAGATGCAAAGAGGGCTAGGGAAGATGGGAAGAGCTTCTGCAGGCAAGTAGCAGTGGATATGTATGCTTTATGTGGTTCTTTATGCCAAAAAGTATGTGGATAGGGCCTGACAAGGTGGCAGATGAAGGGTGATCAAATTTTTGTTTTTTGACATGTAGAGCTTGAAGTGCTAAAGAAATAGGCCTAGACGGCTCATCAAACGAAGCTATAGGCTACAAGATATTTGTCTTTGAAGTTGGAGGTGGTTGCAGATTTGAGACGAATAGGCCAAGTGATGCCAGGTAGTCTGAGCCTCTTTGGGGCTATGGGCGTGTAGTTCTCAATTTATGGAGCCTGCTATTCTTTTCAGAATGGCAATTTGAGTCTTTGATGCCAAGATATCAACAATCAAAGTTTTGCTAGGGCTCGGGTTGGTGCCAGTTTTTCCACGTCAAAAATGTGCAATTTGGTGTTTTTTGAAGCTCCACGGGGTTCTAGGATGGGGTGTGCATGGTGTGAAGTCAGCAGGAAGTGAAGCTCGTCGATCACATGCCTGGTCAATTAGTTATGATCTGTTGAAGTTGGTGCCAATGGTAGGTGGCGTGGTAGCAGATGAACCTTTGCCAATTTGATCGCACCAGTCGAGGCGTCTGGCAAATTCAAAAAAATAGTCACAATTGCCCAAGACAAGTATGGGGACCTGCTCTACAGATAGGATCTTGCGGATCAGCAATAGGAGTTATAGGAAAAAATTGGAAGGCTGTGAAAAATATTAAAAAATAGGGTTTTTTTTTAAGTTTTTAGGCCTAAGGAGTGCTCACATGGGGTGATGCCACGTGGATGCTGAGAAAACCCATAGGTGTTGTTTTGACTTAGGGGCTTGAGGTATATATAGCGGAGGAGGACTTCACAGTAGTCATTGAAGTGGATGGAGGAAGAGTTTTGTGGAGCCTTGCCATGTTGCCGGCCTGCAAACGCTGTGCGTGTGTGGGAGATGGTGGTCGTGCCATGCACAATGTGCCCTGCTGGTGTTTGATGATAGAACGGATTCTCGTTGTGGTGGGGCTTGCCAGTGATGAGGTGGAATTTTGTAGGAGAGTTCCCGCGTGCCGTAAAGGTGCCAAGTACTTTGATGAAGGGGCGGTACCCACAGTCACGGAACTGTGCTAGTGAGGCTTAAGGCTATAGTGAAGCGGTGGTTCATAGGCAAGACTTTGGGATCAAGGCAGGGCTGCAACGGCACATCACATGCAAAAAAGGAGGGGCCTAAAATAGAAGGAGGAGCCAAAAATAAGGAGGATAACTCGCATGCCCAAGGGGGGGGGGGGGGGGCAATTTGTTCGACGGGGTTTTGGAGAGCAAGTTTTGGGCATCTTTTGGGGTTGGAGAGGAGGAAGAAGGTCGAGGAAGGGTTTTTCAAGGAGGAAAGTGCTCGGAGCCAGTGAGGGTTTTGACGATGGTGTGTCTCTTTTCTTGCTTCTCTCGAGGGAGGGCCATGCAAAGGTGAAGCTAAAGGTTGCCCAAGATTTTGTTGTTGGTGGTGTTTATGCCATTGGAGCCTTTGTAGCCAAGGCTTGATGGTGTTGTAGATGATGTTCCCGGATGCAATTGAAGCATGTGCGCTCCTTGACGCACTGTCGAAGCAAGGGACTTGCCAATACACCGTGTGCGAGCCACAGACGGCTCCAAGCACACAACAAGCCTAAACTAGCAAGCTCAAGAAAACAAAGGGTGTGTCACTCACCGCTCTACGCTCGCCTTCGTGGTGGATTCCTTGCCGCGATGAAGAAGAAGCTGCAGTCGTGCCGCGCTCAACCGCTTCGCCGCCATCGTGCCTTCGTAATGCTCGATCGCACACACACTCTCCCTCTCTCTCTCTCTCACACACACACACACACACACAAGGAGGTGAAGAAGAAGAAGATGGAGATGGAGCAAGAGCACTCTTCAATTGCACAAATGAGAGAATGAGTAAAAATTAGGTTTAGTTGGCTTTTATAGGAGCTCACCCCATTCACACTTGGGCGCCCATGCTTAACCAACTAATCCCTTGAATGTCCAAGTTAAAGTGCGCCTCTCATCGACGATCACTCTACCTTTCCCTATTGGTCCGACAAGCCCGGTACCTGACTCTACCAAATACATAATACACGTCCGTCGTAGGTGATGTGGTGTCCGTGTGCCGTGAGGGTTAACATGCCCCCCTTCCTGATGTAGATTCCGTCCTCGGAAGCTATTGAGTTGAAGCTGGATCGTCGAGGTGGAAGAGCATTTGAGATGAATGTCCTTAGCCTTCTTCAGTCACTGCAAAATCAAACAACATTGGCACAGTAATTGCATTCTCTTAAAAAGCATATGCAGTTTTAGATAGAAAAATTGATTGGTCAAAGAATTTCAAACAAGTTGATAGCAATGAACATTAAATTGCAATGTAATCAAATGCATAAACAGATGTAAAGGCAAAAAATTAAACAAGTCTGGGGTCGCTAATTTGACGGTCGAAAAGCACTAGAGATCGAATATTAATACCATGGGTAAGCTTCTTAATTTTCTGTGGTCAATTAAGTTGTTTAATCGCGAGAGCCAAGTATTCATGTTCAAGGGCTGACTAGAGGCTATATCTAGAAAACCTTGTAGTTAAGCTACCATAAAAGGAATTTCTCATGAAATCATCGCCTGACTGATTACTTTTTCTTTGACCCCCCAAGGTCTTTTCACAGTGATTCAATTATGATGTGTGTGCTTATTTTGTATGCCTTGGGTTTTTTGCTTTTCAAGGAAAAGCGCCCACGCTGGGAACCTCTAGGGCTCTAGTACCATAGGCGATACATGTGAGTGAAGTACCAAATCAAGCTGAGATTTCTCTTCCAGCTTAAAATTTTACATTGTGGCACTTTGATTTTTTGCTTGTTCATTTTCAGCATTTAAATTTTGTAACTTTGGGGGGTCATATAACACTGTTACCCTCCCCAGGCTCATCACATTAGTAAACTCCCTTTATAATACTTACGCTAAAGGTCAATAGGGTTAAGCCCACTAGAAAGCCCTAGTACATTTCATACAATGCTGCCTAAATCGGATTAAGAACCTAAGTAACCATTGTTTATTAGGAAGGCATTCCCCATGGTATTAAGAGAAGATTTCTAATACCTAGCTTGGTCAAACTAGCTTAGTCGGATTGCTTGATTTTTAAACCTAGACAAGTGATTATGACAAAACATTACATTGAATTAAATGTTTGATACTAAGCAAATGCACTGAATATTATGCTACCAATCACAATCAAAGCAGACAATCATAGATGCAAAAAGATAAGAGCAATGCTAATGGACAAGAAACACCTGTTTGTGTTGATGGTCGCGCTTGATTTGAAGGTTCCATGAAGGTCCAAATCCTATCAATAGCAACACGCTCCTGTACACACTAGGAAACAAAAGGAATACCTCCAGGAGGCACATTAGTGGGAAAAGAGATCTTTGCTAATCACTCAACTCTAAAACAGAAACACTCCTATCGTACTAATCTTACCTACCCTCCATCACTCAAGTGATGAGGATCAAAGGTGTTTTATGGCATAGGTTTCTGTTTCACTGTACCAAATGTGACATGTGTAGGTCTGAGTCAATGTTTTGACTTTTAATGTGCATACTCGTTTGCTAATTGCTCTTGCTCTTTTTTTTTTGTTTTTGTGAGTATAAGGCTATATATATACATTCCCTAAGATCGGAGATTGAGAGGTCAGGGAAAAAGGTTGAGAGGGAAGCAAGTGAATGATGGATGTCCACAAACATTCCCCCCTTCCTTGGGTAGATCATACCGTTTGAAATGAGCTTGTCACCCTTTGAAACCAATTGTTCCAGTTGGTAATAGGTGAGGATTTTTTCCAGTAGTTTTCTATTACCCTAGGTGCCTCGTCAAGCTGCAAGGGTGGTAAGGTACTCTCCCAGGATTTTATTTGCAACGTTGTTGTAGGTGGTGAACTTACCCCGGAAGGTGCAAACTCTTTCGTGCTTGGATGGATATGTACAGTGGTAGGTGGAGGTTGTGTCGAAGCTTCTATTTGCGTATAGGAACTACATGAAGAGCAAGAAGCTTCATTTGATTTCCCTGTTCCTGAGCTAGGTGGGACAAATCGTTCTTTCTTTGGTACCCAAACTAGCTCTGGACTAGGTGTGTAGCATTCTGTGATTTTTTTCTTTCCACGATCATTGATTCGTTTTGGAGCTACGGGATTGGGCTCACTTGGGTCAGG
This sequence comes from Adiantum capillus-veneris, assembly GCF_014529385.1. Classification (NCBI taxonomy): domain Eukaryota; kingdom Viridiplantae; phylum Streptophyta; class Polypodiopsida; order Polypodiales; family Pteridaceae; genus Adiantum; species Adiantum capillus-veneris. Next base: position 42,972,198 of record NC_140935.1, on the reverse strand, counting down.
TGATAGGTAAGAGTACAATCTACGTTTGGGTACCCAGATTTGATCATTTCCTTGATAGTAGCCTTGGGCTTCCAATAGTCGTTTAGGGATCCATCGCAACATTTTCTTACTTTTCTTGGGCTTCTATTTTTTAGCACTAGCTATGGTCACTAAAGAAGCTTTAGGGACCCACTTGTATGTTTTCTTCGTTACATTAGGATGAGTCTTGTCGGAAGCGATATGCATTGCTTGTAGCATATTTAAGGGTATAGGCATTTCATCCCCCTCAGGTGTTACCCAGGTCGTCCCTCTATTTCCCCAAGTGTCTATGGTTGATGCTAGGTGGACCCAATCCACATTGTCTGATTCCGTCATACCCGGTAACACATCCATATAAGGAGAATCTTGGCCAATGTCTGTATCCTTCTTACAAGTGTAACAATATTGTAGTGGGGCCGAGTGAACTGTGGTGTCAGAGCGATGATCAATAATGGTTTTACTCCCTAAGGGGTGTACCTTACCAGTCACCAAATCCACTCTAAGGACAGAGTCTTGGAATTGCAAATAGACATGATTTTTAGACCAATCGTGAACCATTTGTGCTTCCCTCATGAATGGTCGTCCTAAAATCATTTCATATGACATAAGGTGTTTAGAGAAATCCATTACAATGAACGTATGTCGTACCTTGTGTCCTAGAACTTTGATCTTAAGATCCTTGAGCATCCCCATAGGTTTGGCTATGGTACCATTTGCCATCTTTACCACAATGTTAGTAACACTGAGGCGGGGTTTTCCCATGGATTCCCAACAATCTTTTGTAACGATGCTAACTCCCGCACCACCATCAAGAATTCCCTTTATAGTTAATCCCTTGGTAGTGATGGGTAGGGTCGCATTAGACTCATCGCCTTCAAAATACTGGCCTAATTCGTTAATGGGTACCTCGATCACAGACTCGTGTCCATCTAAGTCAAGTGATTGCACATGATTTTCCTCAACAATCATAATCGAGTCAGGCCTATTTGGTTGCGCAAACTGCGGTAATCCCGTTCGTAGCTCTCCGTTAAGGAATGCTCGAAGTGCAAGGAATAACTCAGGATCTCCATACAGCTTTGCTATGATCGTGGTTCGGACCTCAGAAGACATGAAGTCCACTAGTTTGGCAACATTCATTGGCGTTTTGCAGGGTGTAGGTCCTTGACTAGGAACTGGTGAGGATGGAATCTCATATTCCTCAATGGGATCAGGTATTCCTTCGTTAAACATCCTTTCCAACAAGAAGGGTGTATGCTCACTTTCTGATGTCCTGTCCTCACTCCCTTCTTGGATGATACTAGATATGGCTAACGGTCTATGGTTCATGTGGGGTGGATGAACTTGCGTGGGAAACACTGTGTCATGAATTTTGACCTACATGGGTTCTGGTTCTAGTTTCCTTTGAGTCTCCTCCACTAAACCTCTTAGATGTTTCACCTGCTTAATCTCGTCTACTGGGTTTGGGTAAGTCCCAATCTTCTTTTTACGATTCTTCCCTTTTTGCCCCTGCGGTTTATCTTGGGGGTCTTGGATTGGATTTGGAAACACTTGTGGTGTTTTCAGAGGCTCTTTATGATTTTCTCTTATTCGGTTTTCATTTGGTTCCATGTTACGGTTTTCTTTGTCGGTCTTTCCCTTTGTGGTATTGGTTCTAGTCTCCATTGTCTCGACTGAATCTGAATCATCCTCGAGGTCATTCATATACACGGGGTCATCTCCTGTTCCTATGTTTGTTTTGGAACTTGGTTTTGAATTTTCCGTATTCTGCGACTTCTTCCTTCGTGTCTTCTTTTTCTTTGCTTGGATAACTGACGCGGTATCTCTCTCTTTGAGGATATGTCCTGGCCCTTGAAGCATGGACCGTGTAATCGCATAAGCGGGTGCAACGGGTGGTATTGGCGATGTCACACTAGCAATTTCAACCAAATTTAGGGGTGTGATTTTAGGCGCATTTGGGTTATAGGGGCATTGGGCAATCAAGTGATCTATGCCACAACGATTACATGTGAGTATTGGCATTGCAGACGTGCTCCCTTGATTCATTTGCATCTGTGCAGCATTCTTTTGCAGCCTAATAGGGCACTCCGCTACTCGATGTGGTCCACCACACTCGTAGCATTGAAGAGGTGGCCTCCTAGCCTGGGTGTTGATATTTTGACCTCTGGATGCGAGAGCAGCAGCTTGATAAACCGGCTTGACTTGTCCCCAACAATCTTCCATGTAGTATATAGGACATTCTTCCAATGTATCAAGTCCGTAGGCAATACTAGTGTCTATTTCCTCCTCACAACCATCTGCATAAGCATTAGATGGCTCGCAACCCACTTGGTTCATAGGGGCGACTCTTGGATGCGGGGGCTGCGGTCCTAGCACAGGAGGTGGTAGCGGTGTAGCTTGTACAACATTTTGAGATCTAGGGACCATGTGTTGCGGTAGTTGCTCAACAGGTGGAGTAGGCATCAATACAGGAGCTCGAGGCACATCCGTCCAGGCTACAGGTGGTCTATTTGCCATCATACGTTTGATCATTAAACAATCCTTAGCTTGGTGACCATACCTACCACATGCGTTGCAAGTTCCATTAAATTTTACTCTAAACGTAGGGCACTCACTAGTGCTATGTGGACCTAAGCAAATGGAACACCATTGTTGCTCCCTTCTTGGATACATGTGACTATTTTGAGGGGGTCGATTATCCTTAAGAGACTCTTGGATTGCCTTGGTGAGGTCTGTCAAGAATGTCTCAAATACCTTTGGCTCATTGGCAATGGGCTTTGCAGTCATGGGTTCATACTCAATGGCTTGTGAGCTAGTGGATCTCGTGTCAGTAGACACCCTCATGCCTGCTATCATCAAGTTGTCCTCTAATTGGATTGCATTGGCAGTGACATCTTCCCAGGTTGTGATACCTCTAATCACTAGTCCATTATAGATTCCTTCATTCCTCAACCCTCGAATGAATCGATCAAGCAGTTGGTTATTGTTGAAGCGCTCATTTACAGGGCAGCGAGAGTTTAAGTGCTTTAGACGACTAATGAAGTCCCTTACTGACTCTCCTTCCTTACGTTCGGCCTTCTGTAGCTGAGATGCTACACCCCAAAGCACACCTTCTCGTATGTACTCCTTTAGAAACAACCTTCGAAGGTTAGGGTAGATTGTTTTCTCGTCCACCCTTAGGGTCCTATACCAATCTCCAGCCTTCCCACTTAATGTCAAGCTTAAGGCATTGCACTTATGTAGTTCGTTGCGTTCCCCTAAGGAATCACATACTTGTTCAAACACTTCAATGTGTTTCCTAGCATCTTCTTCCCCATTGAATTTTTGCGTGAGTTTGGCAATTTGTACTGCCTTACTTCTAGGCTCTCTATCAGATGCATGACGCATATTTTCTGCGATAGATCGACCTATGGTTTGAGCAAACGCTGCCAAGTCACCTATGTGAGGAGGTAGGGCCGGTGGAGGTACTCTTGGAATCATATGTGGGAGAGGAATGGGTACCGGTCTTGGCATATGTGTAGATGATGCAGGATATGGAACATAACCGGGCATAGGTCCACTCGGATAAGAGCTAGGGAGCGGCACTCGAGGAGCATAAGCAAGTGGTACTATTGGAGGTGTGGGGGCCATGTGTGCATAAGGGGCTAGAGGCACATACGGTCGAGGCCCCATATTAGGTACTACGACACTAGGTAGTGGCACTGCGCTAACCGTAGATGTCATTGGTACATTCTCTATCAGGCTTATCCCTGGAGTGAGCACTGTGTTTTCCTTGATAGAGGGTTGAGCCAAGTTAGGGAAGCTAAAGTTTTCGCTTGGAGGCTCAGATTGCATAGAGACCCCAGGTGAAATGACGTAAGATGGGTCCATGGGGCTCATTAGAGGAGTCTCCATTTGTGATAGAGTAGGCTGTTGAGCCTTGCTCGTATCCAGAAATCTCATGGGGCCAGTTGAGAGTATATTTACCCCTCGGTTTTGCCTTTCTGATTGAATAATGCCATGGATAACATTACAGATCATTTTCTGTTGTTCTTCGATGCTCGTGGCACTAGAGGTGGATTGTACAATCTCTATCCATCCTACATGGTAGGCGTGGCCAGAGTGTAGATCCGTCAACACCTCAGTGTGGAGGTCGTATGTCCAATGATCATTAATGAACAATCCTTCTAGAGTCGACGTGTTAACGGTTTCTTGTGAGGTAGAAGCAATGTTGCTCCCCGTGGTTTTACTTGCCACCAACGGTACTCTAGAGGGAACTTCTGAAGGAGGCAGCTCAACAGGGCCTTCTTGGTAAGAAGTTGGTAGGATATCCACATGGACACTCTTTGGGGGTGTGGGGTCCACGTGCGATGTGAAAGGAGAGTCCACTTCCCCACCCCCTTCGTGTGCTTCATTTGCCTCAGGTTCCGAGCGAGTAGCTCTACCTAATGTTTCCATGAAACGGCTAAACATACTAGTACTAGGCTGTGGAGCTTCGGGAGGTGCATGGCCTTCTCTCTCAGTGTTTTGGTTAGGGTATGCTTCCATGATTTCTGAGTCGGAGGAGGAATCACTAGCGGCTATTTTAGGGTCTTGGGTGGTGCTACCTTGTGTCCCCGCTGAGGGTCTAGAGCTTATCGTGGATGGGTAATGGGTGTCCGTATGAACAGAGGCACCCTCAATATGCTCGTGTTCTAGCACCCGCCCAGAGCGTAAGTGCATGTGCTTTTGATACCCTAAGGTGTCAAAAAGCTGCTCTAGGAGGCCTTGTGACTAGTTTTTAGCGTGTTTTTTGTTTGTTTTTTTGCTAGAATTTTTAGAGCGTGTCGTGGAATGGGCTGTGTGATAGCTCGAAATGAGCGTATCGGTCAGAGGGTCGTGCCGTGCTTTACAGCCCTCCGTTTGGTCACTCTATGCCCTCGGAATCCCTAAAACTGTCAATTTCCAGTAGGGAACTAGGCCCAAACTAGAAAGTCTAAGGGTGCAAGTGGGAAGAGAAAGGAGGAGAGTGGAGGACTTGTCCCACATGCTCTCATTCTCTCTTGAGGGAGTAGGGTATATATATAAGAGTGAGTCTAGTATATATCATAGGACTGAGGCCTGGGCTTGGGCTTGGGCTTGGGCTTGGGCTTGGGAAAATGATCCCGATCCCGATCTATCTTTTATACAAACCAACCCGTCCGTTTTAAGAGTCACGTTTTTTATTTTCGAAAAATATCGCCGCCCACTCGCTCGCGTTTTTTTTTTTTTTTTTTTTTGATGCAAAAAATACAGAAATTGAAAAAAACGCAGAAAATGCAGAAAAAACGCAGAAATTGCAGAAAATGCAGGAAAAACGCAGAAATTGCAGCAAACTGACAGAAATGCAGAAAATTGCAGAAATTGAAAACGCCGAACTTGAAAATGCAGAAATTGCAGAAATTGGAAAAACGCAGACAATAGCAGAAATTGAAACTTGACAGCAATTGCAGAAAACGCAAAAAACAGAAATCTTCCACACACTCCTTCCCTGCCTTTCCTATGATAGAAATTGCACCACAAGGAAGCGTAAAGTGCTAACCGAGCTTAGTGTAGGGCATATCCCCGACAGCGGCGCCAAAAATGTGCGCTCCTTGCCGCACTGTCAAAGCAAGGGACTTGCCAATACACCGTGTGCGATCCACAGACGGCTCCAAGCACACAACAAGCCTAAACTAGCAAGCTCAAGAAAACAAAGGGTGTGTCACTCACCGCTCTACGCTCGCCTTCGTGGTGGATTCCTCGCCGCGATGAAGAAGAAGCTGCAGTCGTGCCGCGCTCAACCGCTTCGCCGCCGTCGTGCCTTCGTAATGCTCGATCGCACACACACTCTCCCTCTCTCTCTCTCTCTCTCACACACACACACACACACAAGGAGGTGAAGAAGAAGAAGATGGAGATGGAGCAAGAGCACTCTTCAATTGCACAAATGAGAGAATGAGTAAAAATTAGGTTTAGTTGGCTTTTATAGGAGCTCACCCCATTCACACTTGGGCGCCCATGCTTAACCAACTAATCCCTTGAATGTCCAAGTTAAAGTGCGCCTCTCATCGACGATCACTCTACCTTTCCCTATTGGTCCGACAAGCCCGGTACCTGACTCTACCAAATACATAATACACGTCCGTCGTAGGTGATGTGGTGTCCGTGTGCCGTGAGGGTTAACAAAGGAAAACATATCAATTTTTCTTATTGTTTCTTCCCCTTTTCCCCTTTCTTCTCTTTGCTCTGTTCCAACCATCTAGTGTCGGTGTTTGAGATGTGTGTGCCTCCCCGGAACTCTGTGTGAGAGAGAGAGAGAGGACGAGAGAATGGTGTGTGCTATGGCACGGACGTAAACATGCAAAATATGGTGTGATTTGTTGTCAGTTGTGCAAGTTTTGAAGGTGAACTCTAGTGGATATGGGTGTAGTGATTATCCTGGGCTATAGAGAGGCGTGCTATTTGTGTGTCAGGTGTGTTCCCCTTTCCCCCTATGTCACATTTTCCTTCTACTTAGGCTCATTATGATCCTTGTTTTCCCCTTTTACCCTATGCAACGTGTGTGAGAGAGAGGAAGCGATAATGGTGTGCATTGTGGCATGGTCGTAAACATGAAAAATATGGTGTGGTGTGTTGTGAGTTGTGCAAGTTTTGAAGGTGAACTCTAGTGGATTGGGGTGCAGTGAAAATCGTGGGCTATAGAGTGGCATGCTATTTGTGTGCCGGTTGTGTTCCCCTTTCCCCCTATCCATCTTCTTGTGCCCCCATTGAGGAGCATTGATGCTCCAATTTGAAGGCTAAAGCGGTGTTTGAAAGCTGACAAGCGGTTGATGGATGGTCAAAAAATTTGGCAGTTGTGCTAGAAGATATTAGAGATGATGGAGCCAAGCTTTGGCTCCATATTTACACGTGTTGAAGACCCTGAAGACTCGTTAGTAGATTTTGAATTGTGGATGCTATCGATGCATATGTTAACAGATGCGGAAAAGTTGCAGATAGTGCTGCTGCTCATACACGGATAGGCAAAGATTTGGTACGACGACTTGAAGTCTGATGGTCAAAGTTCATGGTAGGAATTGCAAAGGCAGATTCTAGAGAGGTTTTGCGAAGTGATCACCCCGATAGAGGCCGATGCAAATCTAAAAGCAGTACGCCAAGACGTAAGTAAAGATTTTTCTTTTTTTCTTGAGCTGTTTGAATCCTATTGGAAACAACTAGAGGTTGCCACTACGGTGAGAGGAAATCAATTTTTGAAGCTGTCAAAGTTTCTTGGGTGCTTGCATTCGAGGATCAAAGATAAGGTGGAAGATGGTGCTGATACCTATGAAGACATGGTGTATCTGCCTAAGATAAAGAGCACAAAGGTGAAGCAAAAATTGGAATAGGGTTTTTTGAAGCCCACAATTTATGTGCCCATTGCAAAGTTAGCAGAGTATTCTATGGTTCAGTCAAAGGCAGGGCTGGTTGTGCGGAATGCCAAGCCCGTTGAGGTAAGGCCAACAATTGATTATGTTTCTTGGAGGTTTCCAGTTTATGATGTGCATGTGCCAGTGATGGACAAGATTGTCAAAGAGGATAAGTCCCTTGTTGAAGTGCACCAATGTGCCAAAGAGGAAGAAGGTGTTGGGTTTTCAGAGCAGATTAAAGCAGTAGAGCATGTTCTTCTGGAAAGGTTGCATGAGAAGGTAGCAAATAGCAATCAAGTTGCAGAATTTGAAGGTTCAGACGGAGATGAAGAAAGTGTGCAAAGCCTAGACGATGGTCAAGCGTTTGTGGAGCGGCAGGCAGTTGAAGATGCTAATACCGAGTCAGTGTATGATGCTGATGAAGATAAAGATGCGAGCACTACAAGAGGTTGTGTGCTCTTGTGACGCTGTTAGCGACGGAAATACACTGGGTTTTTATAACCCCCGACGTCGCTAAAACCGTCGCTACGAGAGCGTCTCTATAAGCGTCGCTATGAGCGTCTCTATATAGCGACGGTCATAGCGACGCTCATAGCAACGGTCATAGCGACGTTTACACAGAAGACTATAGCGACGCTACAGAGCCATAAATAGCGACGGTTATAGCGACGCCCGAGAGAATTTTTTTTTTGGTGACAGGGCATTGAATGCCCTGCCACCCATCAACCATATTGTACTTGATTCACTTTTAAAAAAATGCAAGGGTAGATAATAGACCCAAAATAGTCACCCACAAGACGCATTGTTTGCAAAATTGACAATTGTACACATCATAGGCAAAATGAATTGATTGGCAAATGTAATAATGACAATTGTACAACATCATAGGCATAAAGAATTGATTGGCAAAAGGAACTGCGGTGACAAATGTAATAATATACATGGTTCAAAAAGACGTATAAAATCCGTCTCATGATACATAAGCTATGAGAAACCCTAAACTAATGCTATCTAGCTACGGCTAAACTGACGTCGTCTAGTCAGACGTTGTGAGCGGGATGGAAACACACACAGCGCCTCTATAACGACCCGACACACACTCTTGGGAAGATACACACACACACTATGGGGCACCACTCGGCGTAGACAACACACCTGGCCGAGACAGGGAACACACCTCTGGAGTGAGAGGAGAGAGACTATCCACTTGCCCACTCCACACAGACACACACACACACACACACACCCAAAAAACTCAGCTCAAAAGAGGAGAATTTCTGATTTTTAGATACAAATGAGCTTGGGCCAACACCAATGGGGTAAACAGCTCACAAAATATGGGTAAAAGATACCAGATACAATCACAAACTGGAGCAGAAACTTCGCTCATAGGAGAAACTTACACAGAAAAACAGCAGGAAAAGAGTGAGGAATTTGGCAAAATGGACAGCGCCATCGCGTCCGGAACGGCCCAAAACCCCAGTCTACAATGTGAAAGTGCTCAAATCCGACCTCGGATGAGCAGTTTACGGCCAAAATAAGCTCCAAAATGGGCAAAAACACAGTTGCGGCTGTTCCTCCTCTCTTCTCCACGTTTTTTCTGTTCTTCTCTCTGTTTTTTCAGTTCCCACACTTAGATTTATTAGTTGGGCACCCTTGGCCTTTTAGATGACCTCAAATGGACCCCAAACAGGCCAAAAACTGACCTCGTAGTGCATAGTTGTCATCTTTTTGCATCCATACGCACACCTGTCACTCAGCTTTTTCCAATAATGCGTCCCACCACCACGTGAAGTGGCCCAAAAAATTGGTCCTAATGATGACCTTTCTGCATAATTCTCACGAGAAAACACCCATGTTGTGTCCGTCCTCATCCGCGTGCAAATATTGACCTCGTTCGCCCTCCTGACGCCACTAGATGCCATCTGACGCACCTGCTGACCTCACGTTGTCGGCCCGCGGATAGCTTCCTCGAGAAGTTTTACGCGCTACCAACTCCTGATTATTGTAGAAAAAACACACTGGTACTGGTAATAGTGAAGATCGATGCACTATGTACATGCTGTCCTACCTGTACACATGTGGGCCCCACGTAACCACCTGGCTATGAAAATTGGGTAATCCTTTATTCGATGCACCATGCATGTGTATGTACATATGCGCAATCCCTTGCTCAAAAAAACTCCTGACATAATTTGCCCATCCCCTAGCCTGCTAGATCATTCATGATCAGCAGCAGCAAAGAGAGATATGAGACTCGCCGCATCACAGGTCTCCTCATCCCTCACAGACATCACTCGCTCTTCAGAAAACTCATCTTGCTCCACCATCATCAACCTGGCATGATACAACTTAAGACGCAATCCATTTACCCTTGACGTATGTAAAATCCCATCCAGGTTAGCCAACTGATATGTACCATTCGGGAAACACTCCACTACCTTGAAAGGGCCTTCCCACTTAATTTGAAACTTCTTTTGGAAGGTGTTGTCCAGCTTACTGTTGTAGCGCAAAACCAAGTCATGTTTCTTGATACCCTTACTTTTAACCTTTTCATTTATCTTTGCCAAAGCCTTATCCTGTATCTGCCCATAATGCTCCAATGCGCTCATCCTATCCAACTGGACCTCTTGTAACTGCAAGAGCCTCTCTTTGAATGCATCACTAGGCGACCCAAGCAACTTCTCTAACATCTTGACCACAGGCAACTCTACCTCCACACGCAATAGTGCTTCCTTTCCATACACCAAATGAAATGGAGTAAACCCTGTACCTGTCTTCACCGAAGTCCGGTAAGCCCATAATGCACTAGGCAATTCCAAATCCCAATTCTTTCCTTGGTGCTCTGTCACTTTAGAAAGAATTTGTACCAACTCACCATTGAATCTTTCATTTAAGCCGTTACACTGCGGGTAATAAGGAGTGGTATGCTAGTGCCTAATCTTCATCTTTGTGCATAAGAAGTCTAGCAGTTTAGCCCTAAATCCTGGCCCCTTATCTGAAAGTAGCTCTAATGGCACCCCAAACTTGCAACATATTTCATCATACACAAATTTTGCCACATCCTTTGCAGTGATCTGTTTTACTGCTATAGCCTCTGCCCATCTAGAGAGATAGTCCACTGCCGTCAAGATATAGCTTTTGCCCCTGCTTGTGATAGGTAACGGGCCTATTGCATCAATCCCCCACTTTTCAAACACATCAAACGCCATAATGGTTTTTCGTAGCTCTGGCTTCAACACTCTCTTCCCAAATGCTTGACATCTATTGCAAGACCTACACCAATGGTGAACATCCTTGTGCAAACTAGGCCATACATACCCCTCTTGCAAAATCTTCTGCAAGGTGATCTTTAGAGCAAAATGGCCACCACATGCGCCTTCATGATTCTCTTCCAACACTCTGTAAAGCTCCTCCCGCCAAGGTACACGTCTCAACACGAGATCAGCCCCTTTCATGTACAAGACATCACCAATCAATTTTTACCTATATGCTCTACGCACAAAGACATACTTCTTAGACTTCTGAATCTCCTTTGGAATGATTCCTGTTAGCAAAAACTCCTCTTCTTGAGCCAAACTTTCCCGGCCATGATAAAGAGGTAAAGTGGTCCTCAACACAAATAGCTACCCAATCGTGCCTTGAGCTGCTTCATGTGCCTCTCCATTTAGAGCACGTTCAATGTGTTTGATGCTCCATGCTTCAAACTTTTTTAACAGGACTTTAATTCTGAAGCACATTTCCTTCAATGAGGTGTTCTTGCTCTTCCACACACCCAGCACTTGCTTCACCACTAACAAGGCATCACCTGTTATGCTCAACCTTCGAACCCCATGCTTCAAACAAATATGTAATCCGGCTTCCAGAGTAGCATATTCAGACTCATTGTTACTATGAGCATCCAATTTGAACCCTCTCTTGCATACTAGCTTCCCCTCTGGATCATAAAGTTCTATACCCCCTGAAGCTGCATCGTGGCTCTTTCTGTATGAACCATCAAAGAACAACACATGTGCATTGCTGATCTGTGGCACTTCTTCAACTACCTTTCTCACCACCTCTTCCTTAACAATAAGGGGATTCTCCTTGTAGGTCAACAAATCAGCTAGGGTAGCCCTTGTACTATCTTCCACTAGAAAAGAGAACTCAAACTCTTGCAGCTCAATTACCCATTTCTTCACCACATTTGACATGTTAGTACCATTAATTAACTGTGGCAAAAAGGCATAACTCGTCAAGAAAACAAAAGGCCGTGGTAGCAAGTAATGACGAAATCGTCGACAAGCAAATATTACATTGACCATCACTAGCTCTACTTCCGATAACTTTCTCTCCGCTACCAACTTCACTCGGCTTGCACAATACACTGGCCTCATATAATGGCTGCCCTTCCCCTTTTGCAATAGCATGGCTCCAATGGCATCATCCCCTACTGAGGGATTTACATAAAAAACTTTCTCCCAATTAGGAGCCTGCATGGCTGACAAACCCCCTAACACCTCTTTCACCTCTTGAAACACTTCTTCACACTTGTCATCCCATTGCAATGGATCATGCTTTGCCACTTGTTGTAATGGATAAAGAATCTGAGAAGAAAATGGAATAAACCGTGCCATGTACTTCACTTTGTGTATAAAGGTTGCCAATTGCTTCGTACTCGTAGGTGATGGAAGAAGAATAATAGACTTAATCTTATCTAGATCAGCCTCAATGCCATTTTCTGACACCATATGGCCCAATAACTTCACCCTTGGCTGTGCTAGATGACATTTCTTTGGATTTAGTTGTCCTCCACATTCATCATATCGAGCCAATACCATCTGCAGCTTCTCATGGTGTTCAGCCCTACTGCTATAGACACAGAAGTCATCCATAAAAGCTTTAACACAACTACCAATGAATGGTTCCAACACCCAATTTGCTCTCTCTTGATAGAAGGAAGGTCCATTTGACAACCCAAATGGAAATACTATGTAGCAATAGGAGCCCCATGGCGTAATAAAAGTTGTCTTTGTGCGGTCTTTAAGAGCAATCTTCAATTGAAACTAGCCTGAAAAACCATCACACACACTGTACCTCTCATAACCTGCCACTGAATCCAAGATCTGATCGATGAATGGAAGAGGATATGGGTTCTTCTTAGTGGCTGTGTTTAAGGGTTTAAAATCTACACAAATTCTCCACTTCCCATCCTTCTTTGGACTGACTACTACTGGACTCACCCATTCTGTGGTCTCCACAGGGACTATGAACCCTGCCTTCAACAACTTGTCCACCTCTTCTCGCAAGGCTTCCATTTGATCTTGACCCATCCTTCTTAGTCTTTGCCGCACTGGCTTAGCACCTTCTTTCAGCTCTATATGCATCTCTTCACCCTTGAACCCTCTGATCTCTTCATATGAAGTAATGAACAAATCAGGAAAACTAGCCAGCATATGCAAATATATATCCTTCTCCATAGCTGAGAGGTCTCCACTGATCATTTGTGTCATCAATTCCTGCTTCTTTGACAACTCAACCTTGGTTTGCATCAGCCCTTCAATCACTTCATAAGGCCCTTCACTTTCATCTTCAACCTCATTCGCAAATGCAACTAAACCAAACTCCTGTATTTCTTTGTCCATCAAAAGAAATGCAACGTCAGCATCCTCATCACTGCTGGTAGTGCTATCACTGTCCTCATCTGTCACCGTGGAAGAGTCTTCATCACTAGACTCATCCTCATCTTCATAAAGCTCCTCTAATCGTTTCCTTGTGTCCATATTATAAATCTTCTTGGTACCTGTCTTTCCATAGAGGCTAATCGTACCATGTCGCCAATCTTGAACAGCTCCCACTGCACGTAACCATGGTATTCCCAGTATAATAGGATATGCTCCCAACCCTGCTGGCATCACATGAAAATCAACCACTGCCTTTGCATCATATGCCTCCACTTCTCAGCTCTTTACAACACCTAAGAATTTTACTTTTTGATGGTTTTCCAATCTGATCCGAAAACCTGACACCCCAGCCACTGTGAGACCCATCTTCTCAACGCATGAGTGTGTTATGACGCATATTTGGGCTCCGCCATCCACATAACCTTGTCCCAAATGTTTCCTTTTATGCCACACATCTACTATTGGACAAATGTCTGGTAGCTCGTCCATTGCCAACACCTTCACTGAACCTCTCTCTGGCTCTTTCTCCATTGGGTTAACCATCCTCCTCCACTGTCGCTTTAGCTTAGGCACCATCTCTATAAGCTGCCCAAAAGTAACATCTGCCTTCCTGCTCGTCAAATCCTCCTTCAAGTCATAACTTAATTGCCCATCCCCTAGTGGAAAATCTGAAACATGAAACTTTCGACGAGCTCTCCTTTTCCTCTTGGCCTTGACATCCTCGCCTTCATGGCTCTTTCCTTTCTTCTTACTAGGACCTGGGGCACTTCTTCCTTCCTTATCCTCTGTGGTCCTCTTCCCAATAGGCATCACTAATGTATCCTCTAGCTTTGATGCCTTCTCCAAGGTGACTACACTTAGCACTTTTGTCTTTCCCTTTTCCTCCTGGGTCAGTCCACTGGTTCCTTCGTCTCCCTTAATTTCGATGCCATAATCATTTGACCTAGTTAGCACCTGTCTTGGAAATGGATACATGTCTCCCCCCATCCTTGGTGGCTTATCACATTGCGGGCTGATGTGACCCAACTCTCCACAATTATAACATGTGGGCGTCTGCCTCGAAAACCTACCATTGCTTTGTCCAACACCATTCCTAGGCCTTTCTTCACCTCCTTGCTGATTTACAAACCTCCCTCAACCTCGATTATTTCCCACTTGACCTAGCATGTTTAGGCTGAGATTCTTCATCAAATCTACCATTTGCCTCATGTCTTGCCTTAGGCCATCATCTTGCACTGCTGTAGTGACCACTGCTGGCATAACCTGAGTAGTAACAAGAACCACTGGTTCATGATGAAGCCCTGACATACGACCTTGTAAAGAGTCCATAGGCTGAAATTCAGACCTCATGGGCAAAGACTCCACCCCTAACTGGCTCATTTTCCTCAGCTTCCACTCTTTGTTCCTTGCTACCTCTAGTGCATCCTCATATGTCCTAGGCTTCTTTAGCTCCACTCTCCAACGTATATTCTCCCAAAGACCAGCCAAGAACCTGTCCTTCTTCATCATGTCAGGCGGGGGTACCTGTGGTGCTAAAGCCTTGCAAATTCGCTCCCATGCCAATGAAAACTTACGTATGTACGCATCTACTGGCTCACCTTCCTTTTGCACCAAGGCCTGTACTTCTTGCCACACTTTGTGAGGATCTTCTATCTTCACAAACTCCACTTCCAACCCATGTCGTAGATTGTCCCAACTCAACCTTACAGGTGGATCAGCCGCACGCAGCTCCTCTTCAAATGCTTTGGACCAAGCTCGTGCATCACTCTTCAAAAAAATTTGGAGAAAACGTAACATTTGCGTCGGTTCATGAATCTGGTTGCTAATGCAGGCAACCTCCATCTTTTCCAAAAATTCTTCCACATCTTCATCACTTCTTCCATGAAACTCCGGATAAGAGAAAGCCATGGCTACCCAAATTATGATGCTTTGAGAACCCCTTCGAGCATACGTGCAAGAACCCAAAACTTTTGACTACCCAATCCCCAGAAACTTCAATGGAGCTCAGCTTTAGATAAGGACAAACACATGCACATCAAATGAGTTTTCATAGTTGATCATCGGAATTACAACAGGCAAAGGACATTCCAAGATCTCTTGTAATCTTCTTGGCCCGAACATAAAGACTATGCGCTGCTGGAAAAAAATCTTCCTGGACACATGAACATTAATCTGAATTCTTTGAGTTAAATGAAAAGGAGTGAACTGAGGGCCATTTTGATCATCCATTGAAGCCAACCATGAAGCTCCCAAGAAGGCACACCTGACTCAACCTCTGATTTTTGCCAAAATTTCAGCAGCATAACAGCATAAATGGCTCAAAAGACCAAAAAACCAGCCATCATAACCTGGAAAAATTTTGACAGAGTTTCCCCAGAAGTAGAGCAATGAGAACCCAAAATATAGACTCTATCTGTATGCATAAACTGCCAACAATAGAACTCGAGCATCAAGTAGGAATCACTAATACATAGCCTATGGCGAGGTCACGAAAAGGGTGCTCCAGCAACCAATATCACCGAAAGGATCTCCACATTTGAGAATCCCCCAGCTCAATAAAAACCTCACGCTATCGACCCTCACACGAAGGCTAATGCAAATCGCATATAGTCAAGTCTCAGAAATGGCTGAGACTGCCAAATACAACCAAGTATGGCTCCACAAATGCGTACAATGGCAGTTTCCACAAGTAACGTACAATCCAGCAGACAATGCGCTCAAATAGGCGCCAAGTGATGCATTCCCACAACAACTACAAGTGACATCACTGCTAGTATATCACTGTACTCCAGCTACCTGTACCTATGTGAATCACGTGTACCTGTACCTGTCCCTGTAACCTGTAATCTCCAACCTGCAACCTGTAATCCCGAAGCTCGAAGCTCGAAGCTCGAAGCAGAAGGTACTCGAAGAAGATCCTCCGTGGGGGCGCCAAAAGAATGTGAGCGGGATGGAAACACACACAGCGCCTCTATAACAACCTAACACACACTCTTGGGAAGATACACACACACACTATGGGGCACCACTCGGCGTAGACAACACACCTGGCCGAGACAGGGAGCACAATTCTGGAGTGAGAGGAGAGAGACTATCCACTTGCCCACTCCACACAGACACACACACACACACACACACCCAAAAAACTCAGCTCAAAAGTGGAGAATTTCTGATTTTTAGATACAAATGAGCTTGGGCCAACACCAATGGGGCAAACAGCTCACACAATATGGGTAAAAGATACCAGATACAATCACAAACTGGAGCAGAAACTTCGCTCATAGGAGAAACTTACACAGAAAAATAGCAGGAAAAGAGTGAGGAATTTGGCAAAATGGACAGCGCCATCGCGTCCGGAACGACCCAAAACCCTAGTCTACAATGTCAAAGTGCTTAAATCCGACCTCGGATGAGCAGTTTACGGCCAAAATAGGCTCCAAAATGGGCAAAAACACAGTTGCGGCTGTTCCTCCTCTCTTCTCCACATTTTTTCTGTTCTTCTCTCTGTTTTTTCAGTTCCCACACTTAGATTTATTAGTTGGGCACCCTTGGCCTTTTAGATGACCTCAAACGGACCCCGAACAGGCCAAAAACTGACCTCGTAGTGCATAGTTGTCACCTTTTGCATCCATACGCACACCTGTCACTCAGCTTTTTCCAATAATGCATCCCGCCACCACGTGAAGTGGCCCCAAAAAGTGGTCCTAATGATGACCTTTCTGCATAATTCTCACGAGAAAACACCCATGTTGTGTCCGTCCTCATCCGCGTGCAAATATTGACCTCGTTCGCCCTCCTGACGCCACTAGATGCCATCTGACGCACCTGCTGACCTCACGTTGTCGGCCCACGGATAGCTTCCTCAAGAAGTTTTATGCGCTACCAACTCCTGATTATTGTAGAAAAAACACACTGGTACTGGTAATAGTGAAGATCGATGCACTATGTACATGCTGTCCTACCTGTACACATGTGGGCCCCACGTAACCACCTGGCTATGAAAATTGGGTAATCCTTTATTCGATGCACCATGCATGTGTATGTACATATGCGCAATCCCTTGCTCAAAAAAACTCCTGACAACGTCTCATCGCGTGCAAGCGGCGTATCTGTCGGATTCTGCAAAAAAAGACAATAAGACAGCTTTCAGTAAGTATAAACATATAACGACATTTATAAAACAATACAAAAAATAGAAAAGAGTAAACCCGAATACTAACCATGCCGCCGCGAGAACTGAGAATGTCCATCAGGGCGTTTAAGCTCTTCCTGCCTGCGTACTCGCGCTCGTACGGTGTGGGATCACGTCCTGTCATCGACCACTGTCAAAACATACAAAGATTTCATTATGTTAGAATTAAAAAACTCATAAACCCTAAACTATCGAATATAAAGAGCAATGCGAAAACACTTACAAAATCGGTCTCAAATGATGCCCATCCACCGCTCCCCAAGTGGTGCGAGCTCCCTGCCTCTACTCGCGCTCTGGCTGCATCCTTTTGTTGCTTCCACTTGTCGGGATTCTCGCGCGCTGCTTTCTTCGCATTCTTCCAATCTTCTTTGGCCAGCCAATCTGGCCTGTTCCACCCATTCTTGATTTCTTTTTGCACTTCGGAACGCTTGTGTTTGCAGTATTCGCGCATTCGAATCTTCATCAGGTCTTCATTGAAGCGCTGATCCCATGTTGGAACGGGAAACTCATCATGAAGTATGCTGATGGCTTTGTTTTTTAAGTCACTTGGTACTTCACTCCATTTGTTTAGTATGTAGTGTCTAAATAGCTGAGAGCAAAGACCACGCATGCGTGAGATCACCTTCTTGCCGTCATCATCCATGATGATGCCGCCGCCGAAGTCGACGGAGTAATACAAGCCCTCTGGTTGGTGACGTGTGAACCTGGGTGTCCCGGTAGGGGTCTCTAGCAGCATGTCGATGGGGGTACGGACGTCAGGTGTCCCCACCGGCGTCTAGGCCCCGAAGCGAGGAGTGTTGAGTGGGGTGGCTCCTGGCGGAGTAGGTAGAGGTGTGTAGCTGCTAGGAACAGTCATCCGTGCAAAACCTGGCGTAGATGGCGATGCTGTGGCTGGTGTGGGGGCGGGCAAAGAAGGGGAGGGTAAAGAGCCTCGTCGAACACGAGGCGGTGTGGAGGCATCGGTGGCGGAATCCCCACAACAACCGCCACCGCCACCACTAGAGCGCCGGTGTCTAGACGAGTGTGAAGCTCGTCTCGTCGACGCCGAAGCTTCGGAGCGCGCCGAATGCTACGAAAGAGAGGGAGATGCGAATGGAGTAGGAACGCGCGATGATGCGCCAGAGCGATGACGCTCCACGTACCACTGTCTCTGTTGCGGTGACAAAGAAGAAAGAAACTCCTCATCATCCATACCTGCATTAAACACACGAATATTTAAACTTAATATTGAATGAATAGAGTAGACAATGATGCAAAGACCATTAAATACAATGACGTAATGACGCATATAAATACAATGACGCAATAAATTGAGTGATAGAAGAGGCAAGTCGAAAACTCAGAATTTTCAATCAAAAGATGTGAGCGCGAGTAGAAAAGAGAGTTATACACCATGGAAGGTACTTAGAGAGCCAGAGATTTTACAACACGGAGCAAAATTGTTCAAATACAATATTTGTGGCTTTAAGAGATATCTCTCTCATCCTCGCATAACTCAGCATAACTTCCTATATCTATATAGAGCTCTCCGTTTAAACACATATCCTGTGTTTCATTTTGTAGCTCCTCTGCATGCACCCCATATAGAGTAGTAGCATCTTGATGCTCGTCTGGCACCACCGCAGCGGCTTCTGATTGAGCATCTTCTCTGATCTCCTCCATTGATGCCATTGTGATTGGCACATGGTAGCCTTCATACATCCTTGCACTACAAGGGGCTACCTCTATGACGTACCACCAGTTTGATGTAGACTTTGTAGGATGAAATATTACCTGCCAGAGCCATATAACTTACATGAGAGCTTTCAAGCACATAACTTGTAAAAGGGGGATGTTAACTATTTACATACTTACTTGTTCACAATGCTCGGGTAGTACGAAAGTGTCTCTTAGGTCAGTCCATTTCTTAGTAGAATCCACCTCAAGAAAACCAGACTCTCCTCTACGCACAGTAGCGTTGCGACCCTCCATGATTATCTTGAACCATTGCACGTCGAACAAGTCGACAAAAAATCCTTTGTAATCGATCCTCAAAATCTCTTGCAGCGTGCCGAAGTAAGTGAGTTCCGCCACCACAGGATCTGCATCAGAGGAACGTCGTCGACTAGACTGTTCAAATTTTTCCATGATTCCACAATCTTGAGTAAAACGCTTTTTGTCGATTCATTCCACCCTAAAATGTCGACCTTTACACTATGCTGCTGTGTATGACTTATACTACAACGAACAAAGATTATGAGTGGCCGTTCAAACGTTTATAAATAAAGTCACTTGCTAGTCGTACATTGCAAACTTACCTTGGTCGCGCAACTCCGAGAGTACTCCCACTCTTCCTCAGTCACTTCGTCACCGCATTGTTGTGCGCTTTTCAATTGGTTGTGCAACCATCTTAAGCTCATGAAGGTTGGTAGGCTCTCCAGAACCGTCAAATAGTGCATCGGTGGTCGTCTTCCCCGTCTCCACTCGATTCGTGCCCTTTGTCGCTCTTGCTTTGCATCCTCATATTGTGAAATCCACTTTTGCATCACTGGATTGTGAAGCATGCAAAATCGGTTGATTTTAGCCTCTAGATCTTTCGTCATCTTCTTCTCAACACCGAGATTGCACATGACAATCCCAGATATGCGCTCATCATCTATGGTTCGCCATAGCGTGTCCCGGGCTTTATCAAATCCGTCTAGCCACTCTCCAATGTACACTAGGGACTCTGATACCAACCAACCTTCTGCCATGCTACCCTCCGGACGTGCCTTTTGACACACATATCCCTTAAGCGTTTTCATGAAACGTTCTACGAAGAACATCCATCTGGAATGAACTGTGCCAGCTATTTCCACCTCATCAACTATGTGAACAAGAAGATGCACCTGAATGGTTAGCATGGTAGTAGGAAAATGTTTCTCAAACATGCACACAAGCTCCGCAGCATTTAGTTTGGCGAATGGTATGGAGTCTACGTTGATCTCCTTTTGTGAGATCCATTGCACCAGCTTTGCAAGTTTGTAGATTGTGTTACGGTTGTCAAGAGACAAACATCCCTCAATGGCAACCGGTAAAATAAACTGTAAAGTATGTGCAGCAATGATATTAAAGTCCACATTTTATGCAATGATATTAAAGTCCACTATGAACGTACGTGACACATTTTATGCCAATCGTGTGACTTCAAACCGGTAAGCTTTCCTTCTTTAGTAAAACACGTTTGGAGCGAGTGCATTACGCCAGTGGGGGTCCGCAAAGATCGAATGGTCTCTTTTACTTTGCGTTCTTGGGCTCCTGTGAAAATCCATGGTGCTTTAGGGAGTTTTATCGATCCATCAGACGCTGTTTGCGGCCAATATTGCTCCATACGATCCACATTTCTAAGGTCAACTCTGGCTCCCAAAGTATCTTTCTTGCCAGTCAGATGGTCCCATAGTAGATTAACCACATTCTTGAATATGTGCATTGGATCGAGCAAGTGATTGATCATGAGTCGGGGCCAGTATGGTAACTCGTACCATAGAGATAGTCTCTTCATCCCTGGAGGCAATCCGTCATCGCACATCCCCTTCTGCTCTAACCATGCTTGTGCAAACATCCTTGGTGGCTCTCTTCCCAAAAAGCCGTCGCGTAACACATGATTCTCTGGAAGATACGCTTGATGAACTTCGTAGATTTGCTTCTTCAGTGAGGGCGCCCTACGTGCATTCAGTCTAGGTCCACATGTGACACATGCTCTGTATCCGCTTGTTTGAAGCCCTACATGTATACACATGATAATAGATCAACTATGGGAAAAAACAAGATTTACAATGTCTGAGTGAGGAGTGTCAATAGATCACCTGAGCATTCTGTTAGCCCGGGATAGTCATGCATGGTCCACATTAGAATGCCTCTGATCAAAGCATTCCGTCGTCCTGTGTGTCGGCTCATATCCACCACCTCTATGCCAATCCACAATTGTTGTAGCTCTTCCAATAGTAGACGAAGATACACATCCATATTCCCCACTTTATATCGCCCTGGCACAATCAAGCTTAGCCATAGGTGCCCCTTCTTCGTAGTCAACCACGGGGGAATGTTGTAGTTGACGATGACAACGGGCCATACACTGTAAGATGTTGATCTTTGACCAAATGGATTTACGCCATCCATAGCCAGGCCTAAGCGCAAATTTCGAGCTTCCCTGGCAAAATCCGACCATGTTCCATCTATATGTTTCCAGGCTGCGCAATCTGCAGGAATTCGTAGCACACCATTCGAAGATTTATTCTCCTCATGCCATGATGCTAGGGCGGCCATGGACTTACATTCAAAGAAATGCTTGATGCGAGGAAGCAGAGGAAAATGTCGCAAAACCTTTTGTGGAATTTTTGTCCTGTGGAGATCTACTCGATATCTTTCGGAATCACATTTCGGACACTTCTCCATGTCTATGTATTCCCCTCTGAAAAGAATGCAGTCATTAGGACAAGCGTGGATAGAATTGTAATCCATCCCCAAGTTTCGCAAAATCTTTCTTGCTTCATCTCGAGAATCTGGCATCACATTTTCACCTCGTAGTATGTGCTCTTTAAGCAATCTACACAACATAGAAATACGATACAGTCGTGTAAAAATCTATCAGATCATTATACATTTAGAGTTTTATTAAAGTAAACTAATTGTAATAGATCACCTGAAAAGCACTGTGACGCTAGTGTCACTCCATCCAAACTTTGCCTGCATGTTGAAAAGAACCAGGAGTGCTTTCAATCTAGACATACGTGCTCCATTATACAATGGCGTATCGGCTTCACTTTTCATATCATCATAGATAAGCCTTTCTGAATCCATGATCGTCTTGATCATTTCATCAATCTCGGGCTCAAACATTGCCTCGTTGGGAATGTGCTCTGCATGATCATCCCCCGAGCTGTCAAAGGCTACATCTTGTGGCCTCACATATGCTGCTTGACCAAAGCGCCTGCGAACACGTCTATTGGGTTGCAAGATTGCTGCTTGTTGGCCAACGTCAGAGTCCGACGAGTTATAATTGGCAACAACTCGATCTATAATAGATGGATCGAACTCGCCAAATTCGCGAACGTGCTGCAAAGAAACACGTCTTGTCCGTCGCATAGCATGCTTGCATTGATTACAAGG
Organism: Adiantum capillus-veneris; assembly: GCF_014529385.1. Taxonomy (NCBI): domain Eukaryota; kingdom Viridiplantae; phylum Streptophyta; class Polypodiopsida; order Polypodiales; family Pteridaceae; genus Adiantum; species Adiantum capillus-veneris. The sequence continues at coordinate 42,949,816 of NC_140935.1, read as the reverse complement.
ACATAAGACCCTCGTTGAGAGATAGGTGTTTCGGTTGGACGGTCCCACATCCTCGTCACTACTCATAATGAGGATAAAAATCTTATAACCTAGACAACAAATTTAATATTCTATTGGAATTCTTCGTCTTATCTCTCTCTCTCTCTCTCTCTCTCTCTCTCTCTCTCTCTCTCTCTCTCTCTCTCTCTCTCTTTACCTCACATTCTCTAGTCATGTCCAATCCCCGCACACCTCGGTCTAGAGGTGCACGGAGATCAGAACCACCGGGTTATAATCTCGTCTTTATTGGTCAATACCTATATTTGTGGGTACAAGAAATCTACAGACCCACGTCTACATGATACTGCATGTAGTGGACAAAACCCCTTTGCCTCTTCTCTAGCTGTAGCACTTCACAGTATCTTAACATCTTTTCACAGTAGATCTTTTCACTGTTCGTCTAACTCTAAACCCTAAACCGTAAGTAATTCTTGCGTGGACTCGATCTAACGTAAATAAGCGTAAATCTAAATAAACGTAAATCTAACTAAAAATAAACCTAAATCTAATTTAACGTAAGTCTACATCTAACCTAATCTTTAACGTCTTTTGGGATAGTTTCCTACGACGTTAAAACTCTCTTCTTCTTGTGTGTGTGTGTGTGTGTGTGTGGGTAAACCTAAATAAACCTAAGTCTAATCTAATATAACATAAATCTAAATCTAACGTAAATTATGTTATATTAAAAACAAAGAACTAAACTAACAGGGATTATAAGAACCTTAAAACTGATTTAACACATAATTTTTCACATAACTCGGCAAGAGTTGGCATTCTCATCACTAAAGATGTGAGAGTTAACTTCCGGCGGTGACGCTGCCTCATCTCCATCCACATCTGACGACAGCAATTGGCCCTTTAGACCGTTCTTGCTCTTGTTACTAACTTTGAAGTTGCTGTCGAATGACTAGAGGTTGTCTAGATGGTCATTGTGTCGGGGATGTAGTGACTCTTGCCGCCCTGAAGATCCACCTTCTTCCCTGTCTTCTGAAGACATTTCACCAGTACTTTTGGATCGACGGAGCCCACCATGAGTGAAGGCAGCAATACCCTATATTCCATTGAGGGCTTTCTTCACCCGCTTCATGCAGGCATCGCAGTCTATGGAGACCTAAATCTAATCTAATATAGCGTAAATCTAAATCTAGCGTAAATAAACATAAATATAATGAAAAATAAACCTAAATCTAATCTAATTTAACTTAAATAAACCTAAACCTAATTTAACGTAAGTCTACATCTAACCTAATCTTTAACGTCTTTTAGGATAGTTTCCTACGACGTTATAACTCTCTTCTTCTTGTGTGTGTGCGCGTGTGTGGATGTGTGTGCCAATAAAAAGAGATAAATGGTATAACCTTTCTATCACCCATGCCAAGTATGATAGATTGATTATGCCATTTCCCTCTTGAATAATAGGTCTTGAGTTCAACTCCTCGTCGGCTAGATCTTTAGGTCTTTTAATTTTAATTAGTTTCCTACGATGTTAAATTAGTTTCTCTCTCTTTCTCTCTCAATGTGTGTGCGTTTTTTTGGATCGTATGCATGTTTTCTCTCTCTTTTCCTCTCTCAATGTGTGCGTTTTTTGTTTATGCATGTTCTCTCTCTCTTTTCCTCTCTCAATGCGTGCGTTTTTTTTCTATGCATGCTCTCTCTCTCTTTTCCTCTCTCAATGTGTGTATGCATTCTTTGTTTATGTATGTGTGTGTGCGTTTTTGTTTACTACATGAGCCATGCAAAACTAAAAAACAAATTATAAAAAACACTTTCTTAATTTATGCAAGATCAAGAAAAAATCGTGCTTTTTTCCTAGCTATGATGGATAGAAACGTTTTTTGAATTCTGAATTTATGGGCCTAATATACACTGTAAGAATAGGCTCTAGTACAAAAATGATCAAGTGTGGCTGAGTGGTTTGGCTAGAAACAAGGATTTCATGCATTGATTAGTTGTATGTTTTTTGGACTTTATACACAAGATCTATGAGTCTTTTGAGTTTTGACCTCACAAAGGTGATTTATACATTTTTTTCAAAATGGCCATCAAGTTCAGAACTTGGCTGGCCTTGTGATTAGCCTTTTGTGAGAAAAAATCGTGCTTTTTTCCACATCTTAGAAATTTCTGCTTTGTCTGACTTCTTGGATTGTGGGCATGTTTCCCATGATTAAATAAGGGTGCTTAACCACCTGTACCATGAATGTGGGAGTCTTGAAAGGTGAAAAAAATCAAATTATGGGAATTTAAAGTAGAAGCCCAATGCATTCGAATCTTCTTGAAGAGTAGTTTCTCAAAGTGATGAAAAACATGGTCAACATCAAAACTGAGTGTTCTTCAAGATGACTAAGGGAGAGAAAAATATCCGATTCTTTCCTACCTAGCACAAAGAGACAACTTTTCAAGTACAACGACATCCTAGCATGACCATATAGTGCCGAGAGACCCATTTGAGGTGTCACCTCAACAACTTGGTAGCAATATTACTGTCTTAGGAAATTTTGCCCTTTGAAAGAGCCTCCAACTTTTGAACTAAACCATAGGTTATTTCTTGGCACAATGTAGTATAAAGTGGTTGCCATATGGAAGGACTATATGAAGTATCATGCCATTTTGATGTCATGTATGATTTGTAGTGATTTGACACTTTCTTTGGCCATGAGGCACCCTTGCTATGAGTCCATCACATACCATGTTATTGTTGATGCCCCTTCACAGAAGTTGGTAGTCTACATGCCTGTAAACTGTTGATAAAGTTTGGCGATTATCTAACTTAGGAAAAAAATGTGACTTTATATTGAAATTTTTTTTATTGGGGTCGATGGTGATTCTAAAGGCAGGGGATGGTTAGTAGACAAAAGGGCAGTCTCTCTACATATGAAGTCTGGTATCATTTGGTCAATCATGGTATGAGTTAGTTGGTTTTTGTTTGGTAGTCCAAGGTCCCACCAAGGTTTCTACCTACTATTTCCAGCATAAAACTTGATAGAGAAATATTGTAATGTGTAGGGACCATACCTCTCATGGTTGGTGTCACAAGTAGAAGTGTGCATGGAAAATGGAGGGTGCAAAGGTAGATCCACAATCTCTCTCTCTCTCTCTCTCTCTCTCTCTCTCTCTCTCTCTCTCTCTCTCTCTCTCTCTCTCTCTCTCTCTCTCTCTCTCTCTCTCTCTCTCGTCGTGCAACCCTAGCTTCTAACCATTCTCCTCCTCACACAATCCCTCATGAGCAAGGGACAACCTAGCGGGGGGGCGTCAAGGCCCAACCTTGCCATGCCCTAGTCTTGATTCTAGCTCTGCAAATCTAATGCAAATACAACACCTCTTGATTTTGCAAACCTTGGCATAGCACTGCATGATATCATGTCACAAGACATAGCTCATGGGATCTATAATGATCTTGACTTTGTAGAGCTCCAGTGAGCTTCTGTTGCAGGTCTTGTGCACTACTTTGGCTCCACAAGAACGGTCTAGGCAGCACTATGCACAAGACAAGAGGAATTAGGACCAAAGAAACAACTTAATGTCATGGGAGTTGAACCCTCTATAATGGTTGGGATCCATAACACCTGCCTTGGCAGCAAAATGAGCAGATGAACAAATTATAGTTGTGGGATCTCAGGGGGGGTCAGTATATGTAGAACCTACATATCACATGCGTTCGACCCCTTAGCTGAGAAAATTTCACCAATAAAAGGAATCCTTTTCTTATTCAATCTATAATTTCTTTTTCAAGATCATTTTTTACCACCCTTCTTTATGTAAATCTGTGAGAAAATATAGAATAAAATAATCCCCATTGTTGAGGCCACGTGATGGGAAATTTTTAATTATAGTGACCCCCTGAGTGTGGGATTCTTTGAGCCTTCCATAAGGTTTTTGGACAAAAACTTGTCTTAGCAAGGTTCTCAACCGCCTTTGAGATTGGAGATTTTGGATAGAGTTCCTATAGCTTCACCAAGCTCCAATATCTTCTTCCCCTATGACTAATGCGGTCAAATTGGCAAAGGTTCATATGGTACCACGCCGCCTACCATTGGCACCAACTTCAATAGATGATAACTAATTGACCAGGCATCCGATCGAGGAGCTTCACTTCCTCCTGATTTCACACTATGTACACCGCATCCTAGAACCACGTAAAGCTTCAAAAAACACCAGATTGCACATTTTTTGACGTGGACAAACTGGCACCAACCCACCCCTGGCAAAACTTCGGTTGTTAATATCTTGGCATCTGGGACTGAGATTGCCCATCTCTACATGCCCATAGTCCTAAATAGGCTCGGACTACCTGGCATCCGTTTGATGAGTCGTCTGGACCTATTCCTTCAGCACTTCAAGCTCTACATGTGAGGACCAAAAATAACATTTTAATCACCCCTCATTTGCCACTCTATCAGGCCCTATGTGGAGACTTTTTGGCCTAGAAACCCACATAAAGCATACATCTCCACTGCTACTTGCTTGCACACGCTCTTCCCATCTGCCCTAGCCTTGTGCTACGCATCTGTAAGCATACACATCACTGCATGTTCCCTCTATTAGGATCGACACACTTTGGTTGCACCATCATTGCCCAGTCCCCTTGTTGAACATTCATGTTCAACCAAAAAGTATCTTTATTCTTCTACCAATTGCAAAAATTGGCTAACGCTATCCAAAGATATGAACAACCCATAAAAATCCTACCATAGGTAAGGGACCTACTCTTGCCAACTACTGTCAACCCTCAAGTGTAAGGTCTCTGAACCCGGCCAAAAGGAGCACCATTGTACCATGGAATAAACATAATGGAAAAAGTTACTATTTTTAGCAGTTTTCCAAATTCTGTCAGTGCCATGATGTTTAGAATGTTATAAAGCTTCCAAAAGTAAATTAAAATAATTTTTGTGAAATGTTTTTCCAAAAATAGTAAGTTTTTGGTCACCCGACCCGTCTAGTTTTGACCGTCTCGAAAAATTGCACCCGTACCCCGAATTTGAAAAAAATGCATTTTTGAAATCCGAGGACTGCTAAATATGGCAAGTACTCGGATAGATACACCTTGGTTAGAGCTTAGTATAGCAATTTATGGCATTAAATTCCGATTCGTATCGCCCGTTTTAGCCTAAAGTCAAAATTTCCTAAGGCTGTGCGAGGAGGCACAGGGGCTCGAGGCTGTGTGGGAATAGGTCCAAGGCCACTCAGAGCTTGATTTAGAAGCTAGGGGGCACCCTAGTATCATCTCTAGGGAGGTGTGGGAGAGTTGCCATGCTTGAGAGAGAAAGTGTGAGAGTCAGTTAGACTAGCTAACTGGACACTTGGTAGGCATGTAACTGGACTTACCATGCATGAAGTGAGTGCTCTTCAAATGCTTATAGCAGCTTGGGTCGATTTTCAGCATGCGAGAGGCTATATAAGAGTGTGCTCACACACACATATTCTCACACACCCACTCAGTACACACACACATTACACACACACCTTGGGGAGGTGCTGCCGGCACACATAGTTTTTTGGAGAAGAAGCAAAGGAGGGAAGTGCTGCCTGATTCTCATCTTGAGAACTCCATTGGATCAGAATTTTGAGTAGATTTAAGCCCCTAATCACAGTAAAATCAAATTTATTTTATGCTTTACTGCAAATCTCTCTATCATTCTCTTAATCTCGCAACTATTATGATTAATCATAGTTAAATTACTCAATAGATGCTCTCTAATTCTCCATATCATTAGTCTACTACATAATTATTAATCTAATAGTCAATTATGAAAGCCATTAACCTCTCCTAATCATAGATTAATGCATGATTAGTAAGAAGAAATCTCCCGCTAGTCATCATAGTAAATAAGTGTTAAGCCGACAATGATGTGGAATTGGTCAATTTCACCTTATTACCACACAATGTTGGAGTAACTAAGTTAGATTCAATCTGCTCATAGATTAGGATGTAATTAAGAGAAATTAATCCGTCATTAATCCACTAGGAAGGGAAAATCCTCTCACCTATGCATATGGTAATTCTGCGTCTCTCTACTACATTAGGAAGGTGATTGAGCATGTCTAATTTACCTCTCTAGTAATTTAATTAATAAAAATCTGAAATTCCTAATTACCTAGGCCAAGTACTTAACTTTAGAACCAATTCCCGCAGGAACAAGTAAGGTACTATCCATAAAATACTATGTCTTGAAGGAAATTTAACCCTCTCGTATAAAAGGAATTGTTCAGTGATTCTAATCTGTCATCTTGGTTGTTATGGTACTCTTGGACATTAGTTCTTTTTCAAGCAAGTCAGAGAACTAGCTAGTCCAACAGATCCATGGACGCATGAAAATGGAAAATTTGACTTTGAAAGGTCACTAAAAATGTGATAGAATTTTTAGAAGCTATGAAGACTGGCACCAAGGGCAATCCTAAGAAGTGGAGTCGCAAGAAAAATCTAGAGAAATTACCAAAGTTTAAAATTCTCAAAGGCTCCCTCAGAGAATTATTTACATACATTAAAAGAGAATGATTAGAGTTGGAAGGCACTACCGTCTATGAAGCTATCTATAGAGACTAGGAGAACAATATATTAATGTTGCCCATGATCCCAAGAGAAGCCTACAACCTATCTAGAAGATTGTCATCATTAGAAGAAGCTCTTCAAAAAACCATCCTATGAAACTACTTCCAGTTTTTGCCATGCGGCATGGAAAATCAGAGATCTCATTAGTTGTACACAAGCATTAAAGAAGATGGAACTGTTGAAATTACCACATTTAATAATGAAAAATTTCAAGTATCAATCACTACAGGGATGGTAGCTATGCATTACACTTATAAAAAAAAGGTACTCCAATGAAGGACAAGAATGAGTTAGAAGCCAAGGTATTTGTAAGGAAAGCAACATCGACCACAATCGTTGACATGATATGTTGAAAGGCTGAGCTACCTACCCCAATGTTTATGTATTTCTTCTTACTTGAAGACAAGAGGCTGGCAGGTTTTACAATGCCAAACCATAGAGTGGCAACATACACATGGACTTACCAACATACTCATCCCATGATGACTAATCATGCCTAGTATATATCGGAGCTCCCAACCAAGAATAATAAGCATGCAAAGGTAGAATATCTTGGATCTCTAGAAATACTCAAAAGAATTGCTTACCATGCTATTAGAGCGGCCCAAAAACTTCTTGAAGCACCTATTGAGGACACCTGGATTAGCTACCAAGAAGAGGTACGCAATGAGGAGACCACAAAATTAGGATCAACTGAGACTATAGCCCAAACAAGAGCAAACATAAAAATGCAATCTTTTGAGTCGATTGCAGAAGAGCCTCCAAAGGAAAGGGCAAGAAATTGATGACAACTAAAAATCTAGTTCATAAAGAGAAAGCTCAGAAGGAAGGGAGAGCTAAAAGACTAGCCAAAGAATTCAAGAAGCAACGAGTTGATGAAAGAGAGTTTTGCAAAAAAATGGTTCCAAAAAAATTGTAGACCAAGAATATAATGGCTCCACCAATAAATAAGAAAGAACTTGCGAAAATATATGCTTGAATGGAAAGAGAGGAGGAGAAAAAAATGCTAAGGAGGAAAAACTACCTAAGATGCACCAAAAGAAGTTCTCACTCCAAGGTGAGTGAACGTTCTTTTGGCGACACAAAACAACATGTAACTCAAGAAGCTACATCTCAACAGAAGTTCCCACAAGCTCAATAGGGTCCTAAAGATTAGAGCAGATGCAAAATCCCAATACAATACAAGAAGAAATTTGAAGGCCTATATCTATACCAAGTACTTCAGCTAAGAAATGGAGTATGATGGACTCCTGCTATTAGGAAAACATGTACAATGTAGGCATGCAAGGGCACACACAAGATGAAACTACTATCTTAGCCCTACAAAGTGACCTAACAAAGGCATATGAATGAAGATTCCATGGTCAAGGCTCTGATAGCAAGGTAGGAGGTGGAGGCTCTCTAGAGCTAGATAATTCCTCAATAGCATGAATTGACAAAGACCCAACATTATATAAAATAAGCACAAATGTCCATTACTAATAAAGCCATCATTGATGATCTGGAATCAATGATCAAGGACATTACAAAAAATTTGGACACCTTTGAAGGAAAATTAACAATTGCAAAAGCGCAATTAGAGAACATGGAAGAGGACTTGGCAACTTAAAAGCGCATAGTTAAAAGAATCAAGACCAACCCTAGACTTGTACATCTCTCCGACATAGGTGTTGCATCCTCAGATGGTGAAGATTAAATCAAATAATTAGAAAAGTTTGTCAAGATAGAAGAGTGCATCATGTGAGATGCCACAACCCAGCCATGGCTCATGAAGATGAATTGCAAAAAGAAAATAAAACTTTGAAGAAGGAGAATGAGGAGTTACATGCATACAAAATCTTTGGAATTATTCCACTTAAAAAATAGTTTTGGATTTAGACAATGGAAAAATCTTTGGGTAAATGTCACTGTCCATCAGTGAAAGTGCTATTGCTCCGAAAACATATCCTTTTCACCTTTCTTTTTACCTTTTTTAACCTTTCTTTTTACTTCCTATTTCTCTATTATGGGATGCCCTTTTTAATAAGCAAACAACACGTGGAGCTAACGTTCAAAAATTGGATCTCTTTCTACATGCTCTGCACCTTGAATTTCCTTTTCAAAAAAACAACACGTGGAGCTAACTTTCAAAAATTGCATTTCCTTTGTATGCTTTGCATTTTCTTCCATTCTTGCATGCTATGCTCCTCCTCTAGATCTCCTTTGCACCTCCTTTGCATAGAAGGTATGGCTACCCAATCCAAAATACAAAACACACTCATAGAATCAATAATCACCTACAATCAACAAAGGAAATCAATGGATTCCAATCACCATAACAAAAGGTACCTAGATTCTTATGTAGTAGAGTAGAAGGGGAAAGCCATTCTCATTCTTGTCTTGTGGGAAGGGAAGAGTGAATTTTTTTTGGCAAGGAACTAGCAAGGAGAGCATCAAGATAATTCTAGTGATGCATGCATGTATCACAAAGAGTTGCATGTGGATATAAATAATTGCAATTTTTTTTTGCATAATAAGTGCAATTGTCATATGATCTTTATTTCTTTGCAAATGCAATTCCCACTTGTCCTTTATGGTTTTTCTAGCTTTTTCTTTTTGTTTCATTTGTTTGCACATAGGATTTATGTGTAGTAAATCTATTGCTTGCATACTTTAACATGTGAGAGTAGACCTACTACAAGATGAAGACATTGAAGTATCTGCCTCATTTACCTTTTAGCTAGATGGAAAAAAGGTATATCAATGCTACTTTCTTTTCTTTTTCCCAAATACATCCATGCTTCCTTTCACCTGTTGTTTGTCTTGTTTAATGTATGTGCCAAAATGAGAAAAAAATTATATGCAAAGATACCCACATAACATGCTAGTTTTGACACCATGTTCAATTTGAGATCCTCATCTCCATATTGTAAAAATCTACCAGAAGATTTAAACAACTATGAGATCATCCTCTCTATATTGCTTATAGATAGCTAATGCATCTTGTAAATGATCAACTAGGTCCTACCATTTTTTAGATGCCATTTTGGAATTTTGTATCTTGAATATGAATGAAAATGGGGGTCTTAATCTCTTATATTTGACTTTTTTAATTAAGAGTATTGTCTAGGATTTTATGCCTTTCAAAAAAAGTATAAGATATTTGAAATGAGCACTATTGTGTTGGTTTTTGGTGACTTTCAAGAAATTATAATATATTAAAATAGATACATTGAGATAAGACACATTAAAAGAATCCATAAGCTATTAAAAATTAATTTGGGATTGGACTAAAAATAGAGTTGATAAATGGAGATTTCCAATTGCATGTAGTTTCTTGATGGGAATAAGACTTGGGTGATCAAAGATGAGTGCTATATTTCATGCCCTTTGAAGAAGGGAAAGTGGAAAGAAGAGGAGGAGAAGAAGGAAAAGCTTGACGAAGGACTTCAAGGAGTATAGGGATTTTCAAGATTTTTTTTGAGTGTCTATATAAAGAAAAACTATGATGGTGCTTTGAAGGAAGAGTTTTTGCCAGTTGATGTAGACAAAGAGGCTTTTCTTTAAGATCTTGGGATTAATTTCAGAGAACTCATTTTCTTGTAGGAAATTCAATGGCTTAATTAACACTAGGTTGGTAATGGGACACTTTTATGTCCTATTAAGTGACCATTTTCCTTGAATTATGTCAAGAGTTTCAAAATGGATTTTGAGGTGCTATTTGTCTAGAAATTTGTCTCATGAGCTGAAAAAAACTTGACATTTTTTTGGAATATCAATTCCATCTTTAACGTTATCTTTGCACAACATTTCACAACCTAAACCATGTGAGAAAACGGGTCCTGTTTTTGGCTTTTTTCAACTTTTTGCAACTATACCACTCTAGAAATCATGTTTTGTGAGGTCTATAATGCTAGAGAACTATCTTTAGTAGTCAACATGTCTTGATGCTTCTAGGGAGAAATAAATGTTAAAGTTGTAAGTTATGACCAAATTACAAAAATTGTCAAATCCTGTTTTTTAGCCAATTTTAGCTCTTCTATGATTTTTTTGGTGGCTTTCATGATATCCAAATGCAGTTTTGACTTTCTATGTTGCATATTGTAACATAAAGCTAATATTGCTTGAGTTTTGGGGCACCTAATACCCTATTTTTCATAGTAGACAACGATGGTTGATTTTTTCAATTATAGAAGAAAACAAAATATTCTAGTATATCAAGTATAGCTTTTTCAATATTGTTAGTTTCTTGTGACAACTACATGCATTTTGTAGGTAGTAACCATATCTAGTAATAAGGATCAAATTTGTCTAGATATTGAATAGTTTCTATGGGATTCTACAACTCATAATGTTGAACCTAGTTTTTTCATGTTTGCTGTATTTAGCACTTCATCTTTGTCCCCAAGATTCCCCTTGGTAAGAGATGTATTATTATTTTGACATGCTCCATGGCTCCTTATAAACCTAAAGGACAATAGGGAACTAAGAAAACATGCATATATTATTTGTATTGAGCGTGTCTATAGAAACTTTGATGATAGGTTTACAGAATGGTAAAAATTCAACTTTTTTGTACCTATTTCTTTTGGCAAAACAAAAAATAGTCAGTGAGAAACAATCATATGTTCTGATGACCAACCCATTGAAGTTAACTAGGGAATTTATCTCAAGTCCTACAAAAATCCCTAATCTTATTTTTATGCAACAAAACGTAAGAAATGACTGCTTTGATGAAAATGTACCGGTCCATCAACTTTGGAGGCTTGGTGTGACCAAAAGATGAGAAATTTTACAAGTTTCTTATTTTTTCCATGTGTAGTAGGCCTTGAACTATAACCTCATGAAAGGATTTTACAAAATGAGAGGATCTACTATGGTTTTGGAGGTTTTTTTCAAAACCCTGAAAGGACACTTTTATGTCCTGTTAGGTTACCAACCTAGTGTTAAGCAAATGGGAGAAGAAATACATTTGCAATGCCCAATATGCTTTTCAAGAATGTGAAGTACTGGATCTAGGTGAAGTAATTTTAGGGGTATTGTTTGACGGATACACCGCGACGGACGTCAGCACAACGAGAACTCACCTAATAAGATTTGTCAGCTAAGGACGAAGCTCGACCCGCAGGTGCGTGGAAGCAACCTACACTCGACCGACTCCTAACTAATTCCTACAGAGGTCTCTACCCAATGTCTAAGTCACAGCCGTCAAGAGTGCATAAGAGGAAACTTCCTACAACGCTTTCTAGAGCCGAACACCCATCAAACAATCTTGGAACACCACACAACTTGAAGGAGACCCTACTAACACAAATAGGTCGCTCCCCCTAAGGTCTACGAACCAAAACCCCAACCCAAAACACCCGGTGCAAAATCACGTAGGATGTCTCGCCAAAATTTGCAGGTCTTTGTTTCCAAAATCTAAAGTGCCTAATGTGTAGCTCTACTCAATGTGAACACATGGATATGCTGCAATGCAAAATCGAACAACGTATGCTCACCGAATCACCAGATGAAGCTCGTAGATGGAGCTCGCAAAACCAGACCGTACGTGCGCAATGTAGGTATCGACATGTAGCTCTCGTCGGGGGCAACACGCTGCACTTCTTCGCACTCGATTCCGACCACCATCGATGCACACGTAGTGTTAAGATGAAGCTCACACTCTCTCTCGTACACAGTACTGTAAGGTCTCTGACCCCAACCAAAAAGAGCACCCTTGTACCATGAAATGATCATAATGGAAAAAAGTTACTATTTTTAGCAGTTTTCCAGATTCTGTCAGTGCCATGATGTTTAGAATGTTATAAAGCTTCAAAATGTGAATTAAAATAATTTTTGTGAAAAATTTCTAAAAATAGTAAGTTTTTGGTCACCCGAACTGTCCAGTTTTGACCGTCTCGAAAATCTGCACCCGTACCCCGAATTTGAAAAAAATGCATTTTCGGACCCCCGAGGGGGGGGTCTGCTAAATATGGTAGGTACTCAGACCTGTACGTCTTAGTTAGAGCTTAGTATAGCAATTTACGGCATCAAAATCCGACTCGTATGGCCCGTTTTAGCCTAAAACCAATTTTTCACAAAATTGTCCGGGGAGCACAGGGGGCCCGAGGCTGTGTGGGAACAGGTCCCAGCCCACTCCAGACCTGCTTTACCAGCTAGGGGGCGCCCTCTTGCTTTGTGGGAGTCTTGGGGAAGCTGCCAAGCCTGCAACTCAGTGTGAGAGTCAGTTTACTGAGCCAACTGGACACTTGGTGGGCAGGGAACTGGACTTGCCATGCTTAACTGGAGAAGCTCACAGATGCATTTAGCAACCCAGATCTATTTTCAGCTTGAGGAGGCCTATTTAAAGACCTGCACACACACACATATATGCTCACACACACACATTGCATACTCACACACCTACACACTGGGAAGGTGCTGCCGGCACACACACAGCTTTTGAAGGAGAAGCAAGGAGGGAGGTGCTGCCGAATTTCCCATCTCGAGGATTCATTGCATCATAAATTTAAGAGGATTCTCAGCCCCTAATCACGGTAATTATGGTTTAATTACTACTCTTCTTAATCTCATCATTTCCCACTCATAATTCTTGTCTACTATGCCTACTTTTAGCTATAATTCTCTATAGCTGCTCTCTAAGTTTTCATAGCTATACTTCATTACATAATTATCATTCATTTAGTTAATTTATTCATCCATTCATCATCCTTAATCAAGGATTAATGCATGATTAGGAAAGATTCTCTCTCTAGGCGGTATAGTCAATAAATTGTCAGCTAGTAATAGTGTAGATTCGTCAGAATCAATCTTTCACTACTCAATAGAGTTGTAATTAAATTATACTTAATCTTCTCCCTCATTTAGATGCGATTAAGGCTGAAAATTAATCCGTCATTAGTTCAATAAGAAGAAGGTTTTTCCATCACACATGCCTGCGGTCACTCTGCGCCTTCATATTGCTCTAGGAAAATGAATGAGCTTTCTTACTTCATATCTTTCGTGAATCCATTAGAAAAACTCTGAATTTCTTAATCATCTAGGCCAAGTAATTAACCTTAGAGTCGTTTCCCATAGGGTGGATACAGAATTACCCTTAAAAATTGCTAGGGCAAAAAGGGAAAAATCTAACCTCGTGCATAAGGAGGAGTCTTTAATAAATCTAATCTGCCGATTGGTTTGTCATGTTACTCTCGGACCTTAGCTCTTTTTTTTTCAAGTCTATCATTTAAGTAGTGAGAAAAATGGCCCCGGTTAAGAGAACTCGCTTCGGTGGAGCCCACGACCGCGAGGCGGGAACAAGCAATGTCAACGGAAAAGGAAAGGCTCCCATGGACGAGCAAATACCAGCCATCTCACGGGCTATTGACGAAGAAATGGAAGAGGTAGGTCCCAATTTCTATTCAAGTTGTTTAATTAACATTGCATACGATTAGTTAGGAATGAACATATCCCCGAACATGTTGGAGAAATCCAACAGAAACCTCGGCATTGAATGCATAGTACATTTAAGTATAAAGTAGGAAAGAAATGATTGATGGGCATGCTGTTTGCAAGAGGAAAGAATGTTTGCTAGGGAAAATTTAGCTCGACATGTTCATTTTATTTCCAATGTTGAATCAGTCCTGACCCCCCTACTGATCACAGGGGGCAAAGTTCCTCGTTAGGGCTCTTGAATCCACGACTTTCTTTCTATGCGGTGGATACCCACGACTTGCTTTCTATGCGGTGGGAACCCACGTCTTGCTTTCTATGCGGTGGGAGTGTCCATGACGTGCTTTCTATGCGGTGGACATACCTAGTTGTGTGGGCAGCTATGCGACAACGGGAGGAGTAAACTCTCGCTGGAGGGGGGATGTTGTACCTCCAGAACATTGGAATTTTAATGAATAAGTTTGAGTATAATTTTTACTAGAATAGTGTCTTGGTGTTGTTTGCAATACTGGTTGAAGGGCTGTCTTAACGAACAATGTGCTTCGGAATTAAAACAAGGAATGTCTATGTTGAACAACCTTTGTGGTAGTAATTAGGTCACACAAGGAAGTGTGAGTGTGGGGGTGTAAAGTGGGGCTTGGCTTAGGTTGCCAATGCCTACGAGATGGGTGGTCCCGATTGGTCGGGAACTCTCTGTCCCCATAGTGCTTACGCGATATTGGTATTAGTCATTGCCCTAGAGCGGCGAATCCTCGAGAGTACGTGCCTCTGAAACATGGGGAAAAAGGCACTCGGGGTTTCTCTCCTCTTGGAAGGTGGGTCTTTGGATCGCTAGATAGTTAAGTACGCTTCCCCTGCGAGGTGGAGCTAGATCTCATTGCTAGTAGGCTCGAACTCGACTCACTTTGTGAGGAGAGATCCTCCGCTAGTTGAACCCTGAACCATTTTGTTTGCTTCCGCTATAGATCTAGTGGCCACGAGGTTTACCATCAGATCCGTTGTCTGATACGACGGGGTGGGGACCTCACACCTGGTATCAGAGCTATAGGTTTACGAACTGGAAAAATGATGTTGTTTGAAAACTAAGGGATTGTAGGATAGCTCGTACTCAAAGCTTGAGCATGATGTTTCCCAGAATAATGACATTGGATTTGTCTAGTGTCTCTTGAGTGATGTTAAAGAGTTTTACTCAATGAGCTTGTTGGGATGCAGTGGGTTTCACATGATGTTTTTTGGGAAGTCGTTGGTGCGACTAGTGCTGCGGGCAGGTAGCCTGTTGATGCACATAAAGTTATAAGTATGGATCAAAGCTCTCGAGTAAAGTTTTTACCATTATTTATCGAACAATTTTGGATGTATTTAATGGAATTTAAATGGTGGAATGGTTAAAATCCTTTTTGATAGATGTACATACTAAGTAGGCTGGTTAAGCCCAAAAGTTAAATTTCTTCTTGAGTATGGAAAATCTTAGGTTCGTTTGAGACGAGTGCTATAGTAATGAGTTTTATACCATTGGATAGGCACCGCCTGCTGCTCTCTACTCGGCAGCGCAAGAGAAGAAGCTCCTCCTTAAACAAGCTCAGCCTCCAACCTTTAAAGGCGAAGGGGTTAATGTGGAGAGAGATGCGGAAGTATGGATGGAAGCAATGGATGACTATTTCAAAGCTGCGGGAACCCAACCCGTGAACCAAACCATGCTTGCGATGTTCCGCTTATCTGGCGATGCCAAGATCTGGTGGAAACAACATTGCAGGGACTTGGATATCAAGGGATCTTCCCACTCATGGGAAGACATCAAGGCTGCTGTGATGGAGCGTTACTTACCACCCGCCTATAAAACCTTGAAGATGAACGAGTTCTTTTCCCTTCGACAGGTGACTTCATCTGTCGAAGAATATTATTCAAATTTTGTCACTCTTCGGAGATATGCTCCTAAGATGACTGGCAGCTTCGGATAGTTCAGTCAAGTGGGTTGGCTTCTTTGTAGTATCTCCTGGGCCTTCCACGTCCATATCCTTGCTAGAGGGCAAAAGCTTAGATTATCTCTGATGAGTTTGGGTGCCTCTACCAGATGGATTAGGTACTGTGGGTACTTTGTCAGCCATGCTTTTCTCCACCTCGGCTGGGAGTCGACGATTAACTTGGCTCCTTCAGGCTGGGAGATATCTGTTGTGTAGAGTGGCATTCTTGGCTCTTCTCTAATCCTCTTGTTGATGGTGGAGGCTTCATATTTTAGCAAAGGATATGGGAGAGAGGGTTGTAGCCATTCACGCCGGAGGTTGCTGGTGTCGATCTTCTGAATGGTCATGGATTTAAAAACCCTCTACTCCCATTCCAAGGCTTCCTTGGCCGTTGCTCTGATTTCTGCCTCTATGGCCTTGCGCATCTTCTCTTCCTCTTCTTGCGTCAGATCTTGTGGCTCTTGAGAGGGTCCTACTAGGATTTCCTCTTGCATGGGTGTGTCCACAGGATCTGCCACATTCTCTAGGTCTATGCCTTCCATGGCTGCCGGCCCTGTGCCTGCCTGCTCTTCTGCTTGTTGTCCTCTCAGCTCTTCTATCTGCTTTAGGAGTGTCTGTTTCTCTGCTTCAGCTTCTTCTCCCATGTTCACAAGGAGGTCATTCAATTCGGCGTTTACCTTTTCTGCCTCCTCGAGCTTTCTCTTGATAATTTCTAGCTCATCTTGCATTGCTTTCTTCTCTTCTTCCATGCGTGTTTGCATAACCACGGACCCTTCCGCCATCATCAACCTTTGCTTTTTCTCTAAAGTCAACTCTTTCTGAAGCTCTTTCATCTGTTCTTCATAGATCTGGCTTTCTCTAGTGGTATGAGTCGAGCTAGTAGCTCTAACTCTGGCAGGAGATGCCCGTAGCCACTGGATGGTTTGATCTTTAACTTTAAGCTGGTCCTTGAGCTCAAGGACCTCATCCTGGCTAGCCTCCTGGTCTATTTCTGCCTTTTCTTTGGCATTTCTCATGGCCTCAACTTCCTTGGACTCCTCATCAAGTTGTAGGGTTAGGTTATCCCTTTCCCTCTCTGCATCTGTCAATGACTTGCTGAGTTGTCTATACTCCTCTTCGGCTCCTTGCAGTCTTTGGGTTGCAGCCTGATTTTCTCTTTCCATTTCCTGGCATCTTTGCAATGCCCTTGCCAAACTGGCTTGCAGCTCTGCTTCTCTCTCTATCTGCCTTTGGCTTTGCTTTTGTAAAGTGTCAACTTCCAGCTTTATCTGCATTTCAGTGGCTTTGAGAGTTGCCATTTCACTTTCTGAGGCCATTGATTGGGCTCTTATCTTGGTTAGCTTTGTCATCACCACATCCCAATCATTGGTGGGTGGGTGCAGGTCCACTGTATCAGTGGCTATCTCCTTTAGCTCTACTAACCGTATGCTTTGCATTTGCTCTTTGGGCCCCGTGCTTGCCAAGTCGAATGCGACTGTGGCAGCCTTTTCTTTTGTGTATCTGGCACCTAGCAGGACTAGAAATGTGTTGTATGATTCATTTGGCTCTGGTTTCCCACTTTTAGTCTTAGCCTTTTCCTTTGGTTCCTGCTCCTGGATTTGCTCTTGCTTGGACTCTTCTTGTTCTTCTGGTTTGTCTTGCTCCTCTTTGTCTTCTTGTGGAGGGCTACGAGGAGGTGGTGAAGGCGGTGGGCTGGACTCAGGGCAACTCAGGGCTGGCCAGTGGAGTTGTCGGCTTTTTCTTGAAATCTCTGTCCGCCTTGGTCTTCCTTTCTCTCTCTTGGCCCTCCTACTCTTCTAGCAGTTTCTGTCGGACTTGCTCCACTTGTAAAGGGCACATGTGGGATATTCTTTTCTATGGCATCAAGAATCTCAAAATTCTTAATGTAATCATTGAATCTGTCTCTGTGCACCCTTCGGGATGATCCCGACATTGCTTCTAGAGACGGCTTCCGTAGCTCGTCTAAATCTCCTTTGAGGGCTCTTTCTGCCCTGAAGCTTTCCATCAGCCGCTCTAGACGTGAAGCTTTCTGTGATCTCGTCTCTTTTGCTAGCACTTGGGCATATTCTTTCTTTCCTTTATTCTGCTCTAGCTACTCTTCTTGCACTGTTTCTAACCGGCGTTTCAAATGGGTTGCCACCCTTGGTGCTTTTGGCTGCTCGTCTTCCTTATCTTCTTTGAGCCTCAGCCAGTCGTTTTGTGATGGAGGGTCGGGCCATCTTCCCTTGGCGTGAAATGCCCCATAAATCACCTTCGTTATTAGCTCACCCGGCACGATGTATGTGGGGTTCTTGTTGCCTATCATGTACATAAGCTGCATAATTGATGATCTTCGGCTTGCTTTTCTGCATTGCCCAGGTGAATGTTGTGGCAATTGCTATAGGCGGCATCCTGTACTTTTGTGGCCACTTTGTACACATATGAAAATATTGATTGTACAGCTGGCTCATGATTGCCACTTTGGGGTTGGCAATATCTTCAAAGGTATAGTTGGCTTTCTTTTCAGTGTACACCTTTACTTCGTCTCTTCTTTTGGTAACTATCCCCCTTTTTGGAGAGGTCTAGTGCAGTTGCCACTACTCTTTCTATGATTAGAATCTCAGTTCCTGGCTTGCCCTGCAGATCTGTTACTCTGGCCACTCCATCTTCTTTTATTGTTGTCACAAATTCGCAGACTCTTTTTATGTCAATACGTGCCGGCAATGCTTCAAAGTAATTGTGGAGATCAATCTTCTCCATATACTCTGTCATCTTGCTTCTGACGAACTCATTAAGTTCCTGCGGTAGCATTGGTAGCTCTATTGCGATTCCTTCAGTGTCTTTGAACACGCCTTGGTAAATCTTTAGATCATTGGACTCCAGTAGATCTTCTTGAATCCATGTGCTTGTTGGCTTTAGAGTTCCTTTTGGTATGATGAAGGGCTCTACCTCTTCTAGGTAATCTTTTATGGTCATTCTTTTCTTCTTTGCCGGTAACTTTGCGGCTGCCATAGATCCTGTTGCACTCAGTAGTCCGAAGTTAGCATTTTTTCCATATCAGCTGAGAAACTGAGCTTTATCTATCCAAATGAATTCAAGATTGAAAATAAAGCTTAAAAGAAACTTGTGAAACTATGCATGTGCTCACAGTGCAATTTTGGCCAAAAAAAATTATTTAGACATCCTACGCGTAGGATGTCTTTTTCATCAGAATTGGGTGATACTTGATATGCTGGTAGTCCTTGGCCTGTGGAACATGGCTCTGTGCTTGGATTTTGATTTGGGCATCAAAAAGTGGATTTTTGGGCTGATTCAGGCTTTAGGTCACAAATTGGGTAGAAAGTCCATAACAGGTAGCAAGTGATGTCCAAATGGGTTCAAAATTGATATATGGGCTCATTGCACCATGGTATTGGCTCCCATGATGTCACTTTTTGCACAGAAGGTCAAAATGCTGGAGACATCCTACGCGTAGGATGTCTTTTTCATCAAAATGGCTTGGGATTTGTTCTGTGGGTAGTCCTTGGCATATGGAACATGGCCATGCTCTTGGATTTTGATTTGGACAAGAATTGATGCTAGTAAGAGCTTGTGTAGTGTCTTTGGGCTCAAAAAGTGTATCTTGAAGGTGTTGGGGGTAAAAAATGATTAGAATGGCTTAAAACTTGGTATATGAGCTCTTGAAGATGATGTGATTAAATCTGGAATGGACAAACACCCTCTGTAGGCCAAAAATGTCAAATAGACATCCTACGCGTAGGATGTCTACTTCATCAATTTTTGCTTGTGACCACATAGATTGGTTGGCTATGTGCTTATGAATGTGTTGTGCAAGTTTCATGTGATTTGGACAAGTTTTGGTAGGTCTATGACCCCTTATTTCCTCTATGCCCTAACTTTGCGTTTTTCATGCATATGAGGTCAATTTTGGTCCAAATGTGATGAAACTTGGTGGCTAGCATGTAAAGGTCATTCAGAAAATGTGTGTGATGAGAAGTGTTGGGATCTGTGCCCAGAAATGCCCTTGAGACATCCTACGCGTAGGATGTCTCCTTATGATTTTTTCATGGAATTGGTCACTAGTGCCTGCCCTTAGTCCCCCCGAGTCCCTTTTAAGCCTAATTTCAACAAAAAAGTCAAATGGATAGAAAGTAACTCCCTGTGTGGATTTCAGAGCCTCCGAGCCGTTTTCTGACTTTTGGAGTTCTTCCCGATCCCTTGGGGTTCCTTGCCGTATGGTTTTTTGTCGACTTTGGCTTCACCGGAGCTTCATTTGGCAATTTGTCACTCTAGAAGCACTCGTGGTTGCGTGTACATGTCTTCAATGATTTGTGGTAGTCTACCACCATAGGACTTGGTTGTTGATGTTCTAGGAAAGCCGCTCGTGAAGTTTGGTGGCAAACGGACATGCGGTTTGTTGGCCACGAGAGCTATTTGACGCTTTGTGTGCCTGATGCCGTTTCTGAAGTTTAGTGCCACTTCGGGTCACCTTTTGGTCATGTGGGCTACATAGACTTGTCGAGCATGTCGAGATGCTCCTACCCATGAATTTGGGTAGCATTTGTGCGCCTTTCCGCCGATTTCCCATTTGGTGGCCTTTTACAGGATTCTAGGAATTAGGGTTTTTTCCGATGGTTTTCTACTGCCTTTGGACATCCAAGACTGGTCTCGTATGCTAGGGTAAGCTGCCGATGAAGTCTCATTGCTTTTGAGTTAGCCGTTAGGTGGCCGCCTCTACTTGTAGGTCTCTACTGCCCGCTTTGTGTGTGAATCCTACGCTAGTTTTCGCGACAAAACAACAAACATATGCGAAAAGCTCAAGGTGGTGAGCCTACCTCTCATGTCTGAAGCCCGTTGGATAGTCGTGCACGTCGTAGAAGCTGCTGGGAGTTTCGCTCGCTCTAGGTGGCAGAAGCTCTCTCTCAAATGTCAATAGTGAAAATGAGCTAAAAATTTCTTATAATGGAGGTCCCCGAACCACTTTTCATGAAATTTGACATGTGCTCCCAACTTCTTGCGAGATGCGGTTTAGGCTCAAAAAATTTCTTGATTTGGACTCCATTTGCCTTGTTTACCAGAAATTTGGTATTTCCGTCAAAATCTGGCCAAAACACGCTTTCTACTCCAGTCTCATAATTGCACCTTCACTGTACCATAGGTTGTCCTATAGTCACTAATCATCCCCATATTTTTTGTTTTTCATTACGATCGTTTTTCACCTGCTTTTTGTATTTTTGAAGTTTGTTTGCCGAAATTTAGCAAAATTAAAAGGAAAATCGCAAATCAAACCCAAAAAATTCCCAAAAATCATAGTAAATCAAAAAAATCACCAGAAAACATTATATACACTCACATGCAATTTTATGGCCAGATTTCTCCGTTTTACCAATATTTTGCCCGAAAAATGGCTATTTCTACTTATATACACACACCTAGGGGCTTGATTTGGCGTTTAGCCCCATATACCTATAGATACATGCTGTATAAGGGCATATGTACTTGGGTTAGTCCAGAAAATTTTGCAATCAAACAACAACCCTTAAAATAGTCAAAAACCATGCCCTTTTTTGCTCTTTCTGCTATTGGTTCTACATTTGAGAATGCCTCCCCCCCTCCTAGCCGGAGTCCTCCCGGACGACAAGGTATTGCCTCGGAGTATATACCGTGCATAGGTTGAAAAATTTGTGCTAATTCTTGGCCGATTAATGTGGCCCTAATTTATGCATACTCGGTCAATGCATGGAAAAATTAATGCTCTGCAAGAGAAGGGTATAAGCAAGATGCTTATTGGCATTCGTCGTCGAGGTTTCCTGTTTTCTTTGCAAGTAACATCTGTAACTCTATTGCTCTCTATTTAATTGTCTTTCTTGCAAAAGGCATAGACCGTATTTCTTTTGCTTTCCATTGGTAGCTGGTTTTTGCCGGTTTTTGTAGGTGTTTTGCTACTTTCTTTGTTTCCATTGTTTTGTTGCTGATTGGAATCCACATAAGTTGGTTTTCCTTTTGCAAATGCAGTTGTCTACCTTCCGATGTTGCTTGTGCTGAAGGGAGTTCCTTTTGCTTTTGTTTCGGTATCCAAATGCGAGTAACATTTGGGTTATTGCTGAGCATTTTCTTTGGGATCCATATCTGTTTTATGCCCTTGGTTTTTGGTTGAACTATCTGCTTCGGTTGAATTCTTTCATTGCATTGTTTTTGGTATGCCATGTCATTTCTATCCTTCCGCATCCATACTTTTTTCCCTTGTTTTGGTAACCTAGATCTTTGCACTGCGTTCGGTGACTTCGTATGTATGTAGTTAGCATGGTTGGCTTTTACCTGTTTGTTAGCCTTGGGTATCATGTTGTTCTTTGGTGGTACTCTTGCTTTTGGCTCCTTTTCCAGTGATTGCATTGCTGGCAGCTGATTATTCCGGTATTGCTAAGCAAAGGCTATTACCTGTTGTTCTTGTGCATGCTAAATTTTGACTGCATTTGCATTCCAATCTATGTGTACATTGTACTCTTTTTGCCAAGGTTGTCCCAACAACATTGGGTGGTGTGTGCTTTCATCCTCGACTACATAAAATTTGTGTGGGTAAATATATTGATGTACTTGTACATGCAATATAGTCCAGCCCAATGTTTTCAACGAGTGTGATGTACTACTTTCTAGTACTTGAGGAGTAGGATGAAGTTGACTTGTGGACTTGAGCTGTTGGTATAATCCGTAAGAGATTAAATTTGCTTGAGCTCCAGAATCAAGCAATGCCATCGATTCAACTTGATTGCTCCCCACTTTCACTGCAATTATTGGCTCCACTGTGTCTTCATCCAATGTCATTAGTCGAATGGCATTGAGTCGCAATGGTGCTTCACCTTGTTGTTGTTGTCGTAGAAGTCTTCGTTTTGCAATGCGTTCTTTTACTTCCGCTTGAGCTTCTTCTCGTACTCTCTGTTTCTCCTTCATTTGTTGTTTTCCTTGATGGATTTGTTGAAGCATATCCTGTGTTAGTGGTAAATGATATTTCTTCAATCGACATCCACTAATCCAATTGGGCATTTCTTCACCTGCTAATGTAGCAAGCTTGACAGCTCCGCTTTGCGATAGATCACTAATCACAAAGGGTCCCATCCCTCGCTTTTTAAGTTTCTTGGCATGTTGCTTCAAAGTATAAACAAGTACATAATTACGTGTTTTGAACTCTTTTGTGCGCACATGCTTGTCAAAAAACTCTTTTTGTCTTCTCTTTTTAGCATAGATCGAAGCTACAGCTCTCAAGCGGAGTTCATCTAGCATTTCAAGATCATCTATTCTTGAAGAGAGCTCATGCCCTATCCATTCTAAGCGTTTCGCTACTCATAGAGTTGGAATTAAAAACTCTATGGGTAATATAGCATTTAGGCCAAACACCATGTTGTACGGTGTTGTTCCTATCGATGTTTTGAAAGCTATCCTACGTGCCCATAGTGTTGAGTGTATCTGCTGATCCCAATCTGTTCTTGACTCTGATACAATTTTAGTGAGAACCGTGCATAGTGTTTTATTTGTGGCCTCAGCTTGTCCATTTGCCTGTGGGTGGTATGGAGCATATTTCCTATGTATGACCATGAATTCCTCTAGCAGATATTCAATGACTTCATTAAGAAAATGTATTCCACAATCACTGACAATTTATGTTGGTAAAACGTATCATACAAAAATATTCTCATACAAAAATTGTGTAGTGGTCTGTGCATCTTCTTTTTGTGTTGCCTTGGCTTCCGCCCATTTTGTGAGATAGTTTGTAGCCACAATGATATATTGGGTATGGATGCGATATGCAGGGGGTGAAATAGGTCCCCCAAAATCAATGCCCCATTTTGCAAATTATTCCCTTGCTCCCATCATTGGCCGTAGTGGCATCTCATCTCTCTTTATCGGCACCTTGGCGCGCTGACATGTGTCACAACGCTTTACAAACTCTTAAGCATCCATATGCAATGTAGGCCACCATATTCCTGCGGTTAAGATAATTTTTGTTGTCTTATCGCCCGAAAAATGGCCTCCACTTATTCCGCTATGTGCATGTTCTAGAATCAACAGGTATTCACTTTCACTTGCATAGATTCTAAGTTGATTGTCCTTTCCTCGCTTATAGAGTTGGTTCCCAATTAATTGAAAGTCGCGAGCCTCCAGCTCTATAGCCCTTTTCCGTGCTCTTGTTATGTTTTCAGGAAACTTCGTGGTGGTTAAGAAATCAATGATATATTGACTCCATGCAGCTGCAATGTTCACCTGAAACAATGTCGCGTGATCCACTGGTCGTTTGGCACTACATATAGTACAATTGGTAACATAAGAATGTGTGTCCGCATACATAGCTGGCCAATAAACCCCTAATTGTTTCAGTCTCTGGTGTGTTTTCACTGTTGACCAATGAAATGCACAATCCTAGACATGTGCTTCTTCAAGGTAACACTCGAATTCTTCCGGATTTATACATAATCGTAGGATTGGGCCCGATCCTAGATGATACAGCCGTCCTACTATCAACTAGAAGTTTTTTGTTTGTCAAATTGTTTGTTGTTTGGATCTGTATTCCGTATTATCAAACCTACTTCCAAAGGAAAGAATGCTAACAATTTTCTGAGACCATTTGGGTATCATTTCAATATTGAAAAGATAAGCATCTGGTATGTCATCATCTACTCCTTCAGGAGATTCCCCATTGTGTATCCTTGAAAGATGATCCGCTTGTAGATGGGTTTTACCCTTTTTGACTACCACTGTGAAATCAAACTCTAGCAATATAATAAACCAGCGTACAATTCTCCCTATATTGCACGGTTTATTTACCAGATACAAAAGAGCTTGATGATCTGTGAAGAACACAAATTTGTTTGCGAGCAAATAATGCCGAAATTTCCTTACAACATAAATCATTCCTAACCCTTCTCGTTCGGTGGTTGTGTAGTTATTTTCCGCAGTGTTTAACTGTCGGCTTGCATAACAAACTGGAAAATCCATTGTTACGTCTCCAGGTTGAGCTAGAATACTCCCGATTGCATATGCAGAAGCATCAATGTGAACATGGAATATCTTTTCCCAATCTGGTGCTTTAAGTACAGGTGCTGATAGAAGGTTTTCCTTCATCTTTTGGAATGAAGTTTCACACTCCTCAGTCCAGTCAAAATTGACTAGAAAACGATACAGAGGTTGTGCAATGACTGCATACATGTATAGGAATCTTCGATAATATCCACAATGTCCCATGAAGGATTGCACTTGTTTATCATTAGTAGGCTTGGGTAGGTCTACTATGACTTTGACTTTGTCTAGGTCAGTGGTTATGCCATTTCTTGAGACAATGTGTCCTAAGATGCGGCCTTGCTTAACCATAAAAATACACTTTTCTGGGGTAAGACAGATTCGATATGTCCTGCATTTTTCAAATACCTGCATATTCTCAGGTATTCTTTGAATGCGTGCGTCATTAACCTTTAGAAGGTAGCTGGGGAATTAGTTAAGCCAAACGGCATAACTCGATATGCATAAATTCCCCATTCTGTGGCAAACGCTGTTTTGTGTTGAACCTCCCTTGCAATTGCCAGTTGGTTGTATCTTGAAAACCTGTCCAGAAAGGAATAAGCCCATTTCCCGGCCACCCACTCAAGTATATGTTCTGTGATTGGTAAGGGATAATTATCCCTTATGGTGTCTACATTTATCTTTTTGAGGTTTACACACACTCGCAATTTTTCGTTCTTTCTGGGAACTGCCACAATGGGTGACACCTAATCTGTATGTTCAATTTTATAGATGAATTCAACTTCCATCAGCTTGTCAATCTCCTCTTTGATTCGTTTAACAAATGTGTCATTATATGTATAAGGACGTTGTTTGCTAGGTTTTGCATCTGATTTCAAAGGAATTGTATGTTGGCATATCGATGGATCAACTCCTTTGAGGTCTTTATAGGACCATGCAAACACATCTTTATACTTCTTGAGAAGTTTTGTTAGTCGTTCTTCTTCTTCAGGCTCTAAATCGTTTGCTATATAGACCGGCTGAGGCTTTTCACCTGGTTCCACGAGGCCTATCCTTTTTGCATTTTCTGGCCCATCGTAAGATTCTTGGTTGGTTCTTTCCCTGACTGGTGGTGTTATGATGATTTTTCTGTCTTGGATGGTAAATTTCCAATAGTGTGATGGTACATTCATGTTTCCCTTCTCTGACTCCCCTTTACCATCAGTATCTTCTTCAGTAGTCCATATCTCACGTAAAGACCCTTTCAGTTCTTGGTATTTCTGTTTACGCTCTAGTTTGGTCCACTCTTGGTCATTTGTTGTTCTTTTTTTTATTTTTGAGATTTTTGTGATTTTGTTTCTGTTTTAGCTTTTTGTACTTGTTTTATTTCCTCTCGCATTCTTTCCCTTCGATCTTTTGAGAATCTTCCTGATATTTGATCTTTTACGCAATCCTCTACTTTTACAAGCATCAAATAGTGAGTTTTAATTTTTATCCTTGGCATCACAGGTTCTCCTTCACTCTGTTTCCTACTCGTTTTCTCCTATAGAGTTCTTGGCGTCTAGGGTGCTGATTAGCAAAATCATAAAACTTGATATGCTCTGTTTTCCCCCCAGGCTCACTTGAGTTGTCTGAACACTCATTATCTGCATCATTATTTACTTCCAGATGTTCAAAGGAGTTATAAAACTCTTCTCTTTCTAGTGGTTCTATCTTCTCATATCCTCCTGGTATAATTCTTAGCATGTAGTAGGGTAGCACATCATAGCCATCCTTATCGCAAAATTTTGTAGTTGGACTATCTGTAATGGTACATACATCCAATGTTGCTAGTATGTGTTCCCATTCTAGAGGCTCCAAGGCATCTTCAGGGAAAGGTTCCGGAACATACTCCTTGTCCTCAATCGCTCTTTCTAAGACGTATTCCTCTCTTCTTAAGCTTCCACAATGTGAAGCTCCCTACATCCATAGCTCTTTTTGTTGCCCTAACCATGCTGGGAGTTCCAATCCTGCTACTATAGCTGAATCAAACTCTTCCACAGGTGTTTGGTTCACATCCTTGTAACTATGGTCTTTCAGGTGTATTTTAGTTGTTGTCTCGCCATGTCTGAGGTATATGTGGTCGTAACCCCAATCTTAGACCATATTCAATTGTCGCATGAATGGTCTTCCCAAGATGATCTCATAATTGTTCTTTTTCTTGAGATCGACTATAGCAAATGTATGCTCATATTCGATTCTGCACGAAGTGACAATCACTTTTTCTAAGAGTCCTAGAGGCTTCTCCATGAACCCATCTGCCAATTGCAATTTCATTCTGGTAGCTCTTAAAGCTGGTTTTCCCCATTTTTTCCATATTTCCTTGGTGGTGATAGAAACTCTCGCTCCACTGTCAAGAATAGCTTTGGAAACTACTCCTTGGAATTCTACTAGTAGCGTGGTGTTTCTATCTTATCCCTTGCAATATTCTCCAACCTTGTTTAATGGTACTGGCCTGGTGTTTAGTTGAGGCCTGTCCAATTCTCTGATCCCTTCCTGAAGCTTCGAGGTGGGGTCTTTCACTCCAAATTTTTCTAAGCATTTACCTATTGTGGTCCACATGTTTGGTCATAACCTTAGGAGTTCGTCTAATGTGATTGTGCATGCCACCGGGGTGGACAATAACTCAATCAATCCTTATGAATCCATCACTTTGTTAGAAGAAAGTCTTTGAGATGGGATTTCTCTCACTTCAGACTTGGCTTCATACTCTCCTAGGTAAGAGGGTAGAGTTTTCAACGAGTCTGGTTGGCTGTGCCCCGAACTAATTGATCCCTGGTCTCCCCGTGGTGAATGTATCTCAAAGTTTATTTGTGACCTTGCCTCAAATTCTTCAATAGGAGGTAAGATCACATTCTTCTCTTTTCTCGTGCTATTCATGTGGTTACTCATCCTGTTAGCCTCGTTGGCCTCACGTATTTTCTTCCACAGATCATCTACACTGTTACAATCCTCACCCATTTATGTCAATGTTTTAGGCTGAAATTCGTCACTTGCCTCATTTGTTGTATTTGGCACTATGATAGGCTCTCCTCTGGATTCTGGACTTATAGGCATTCGTGAGTCTTTCCTTCGTTTCTACTTGTTCCTCTAAAGTTGGTTGGATAGGGTTGGAGCTGATACTTCATGCCAATTTGCAGGTTTACCCAGCGGGTCTTCCATCAATGATTGAGCTATTTCAATCATCTTTATACACATTTCCAACCTTTGTTTTTCTATTTCAGCATATGGATAAGTCATCCATCTTTGCTCCTGGGTTTGGTTCTTTTTGAGTCTGGCCTCATAAGCTTTTAGAAGTGCATCCAACTGCTCATTTACCTTGTCTACCAGTACTGATCCTCCTGATCCTGTACTTTTGGGATCTGCTATTTCCTTGGGTGCTATGGTTGCCGTGGTGTGTGAGCTTAAGCTAGCTAGATCCTCTAACCGCTCTAATCTATCCTTTGTATGTTTTAACTCCTCGGATAGAGTTGTTTTCTCTCATTCTTTCCTGGCTTTCATACGCGACTTTCTAGCTTTCCAAGTGCATCTCTGATTTTTCATTTCTGAACTTGGGGCATCGGTTTTTGGCTCTTGGATTATGGTTCGTTCGTCATTCTTTGAGCTTGGGCTCGTGTCACCGCCTGAATAGATATGATTGTTTCATTTTCTGACCTCCACTGGAAGGTACTGTTTCTAATCCAACTGGACCTCTTGTAACTGCAAGAGCCTCTCTTTGAATGCATCACTAGGCGGCCCAAGCAACTTCTCTAACATCTTGACCACAGGCAACTCTACCTCCACAGGCAATAGTGCTTCCTTTCCATACACCAAATGAAATGGAGTAAACCATGTACCTGTCTTCACCGAAGTACGGTAAGACCATAATGCACTAGGCAATTCCAAATCCCAATTCTTTTCTTGGTGCTCTGTCACTTTAGAAAGAATTTGTACCAACTCACCATTGAATCTTTCATTTAAGCCATTACACTGCGGGTAGTAAGGAGTGGTATGCTGGTGCCTAATCTTCATCTTTGTGCATAAGAAGTCTAGCAGTTTAGCTCTAAATCCTGGCCCCTTATCTGAAAGTAGCTCTAATGGCACCCCAAACTTGCAACATATTTCATCATACACAAATTTTGCCACATCCTTTGCAGTGATCTGTTTTACTGCTATAGCCTCTGACCATCTAGAGAGATAGTCCACTGCCGTTAAGATATAGCTTTTTCCCCTGCTTGTGATAGGTAACGGGCCTATTGCATCAATCCCCCACTTTTCAAACACATCAAACGCCATAATGGTTTTTTGTAGCTCTGGCTTCAACACTCTCTTCCCAAATGCTTGACACCTATTGCAAGACCTACACCAATGGTGAACATCCTTGTGCAAACTAGGCCATACATACCCCTCTTGCAAAATCTTATGCAAGGTGATCTTTAGAGCAAAATGGCCACCACAAGCGCCTTCATGATTCTCTTCCAACACTCTGTGAAGATCCTCCCGCCAAGGTACATGTCTCAACACAAGATCAGCCCCTTTCATGTATAAGACATCACCAATCAATTTGTACCTGTATGCTCTACGCACAAAGCCATACTTCTTAGACTTCTGAATCTCCTTTGGAATGATTCCTGTTAGCAAAACCTCCTCTTCTTGATCCAAACTTTCCCGGCCATGATAAAGAGGTAAAGTGGTCCTCAACACAAATAGCTTCCCAATCATGCCTTGAGCTGCTTCATGTGCCTCTCCATTTAGAGCACGTTCAATGTGTCTGATGATCCATGCTTCGAACTTTTTTAACATGCCTTTAATTATGAAGCACATTTCCTTCAATGAGGTGTTCTTGCTCTTCCACACACCCAGCACTTGCTTCACCACTAACAAGGCATCACCTTTTATGCTCAACCTTCGAACCCCATGCTTCAAAAAAATGTTTAATCCGGCTTCCAAAGTAGAATATTCAGCCTCATTGTTACTATGAGCATCCAATTTGAACCCTCTCTTGCATACTAGCTTCCCCTCTGGATCATAAAGTGCTATACCCCCTGAAGCTGCATCATGGCTCTTTCTGTATGAACCATCAAAGAACAACACATGTGCATTGCTGATCTGTGGCACTTCTTCAGCTACCTTTCTCACCACCTCTTCCTTAACAATAAGAGGATTCTCCTTGTAGGTCAACAAATCAGCTAGGGTAGCGCTTGTACTATCTTCCACTAGAAAAGAGAACTCAAACTCTTGCAGCTCAATTACCCATTTCTTCACCACATTTGACATGTTAGTACCATTAATTAACTGTGGCAAAAAGGCATAACTCGTCAAGAAAACAAAAGGCCGTGGTAGCAAGTAATGACGAAATCGTCGACAAGCAAGTATTACACTGGCCATCACTAGCTCTACTTCCGAGAACTTTCTCTCCGCTACCAACTTCACTCGGCTTGCACAATACACTGGCCTCATATAATGGCTGCCCTTCCCCTTTGGCAATAGCATGGCTCCAATGGAATCATCCCCTACTGAGAGATTTACATAAAAAACTTTCTCCCAATCAGGAGCCTGCATGGCTGACAAACCCCCTAACACCTCTTGAAACTCTTCACACTTGTCATCCCATTGCAATGGATCATGCTTTGCCACTTGTTGTAATGGATAAAGAATTTGAGAAGACAATGGAATAAACCTTGCCATGTACTTCAATTTGTGTATAAAGGTTGCCAATTGCTTCGTACTCGTAGGTGATGGGAGAAGAATAATAGACTTAACCTTATCTGGATCAGCCTCAATGCCATTTTCTGACACCATATGGCCCAATAACTTCACCCTTGTCTATGCTAGATGACATTTCTTTGGATTTAGTTGTCCTCCACATTCATCATATCGAGCGAATACCATCTGCAACTTCTCATGGTGTTCATCCCTACTGCTATAGACACAGAAGTCATCCATAAAAGCTTTAACACAACTACCAATGAATGGTTCCAACACCCAATTTTCTCTCTCTTGATAGAAGGAAGGTCCATTTGACAACCCAAATGGAAATACTATGTAGCAATAGCAGCCCCATGGCGTAATAAAAGTTGTCTTTGTGCGGTCTTTAAGAGCAATCTTCAATTGAAACTAGCCTGAAAAACCATCACACACACTGTACCTCTCATAACCTGCCACTAAATCCAAGATCTGATCGATGAATGGAAGAGGATATGGGTTCTTCTTAGTGGCTGTGTTTAAGGGTTTAAAATCTACACAAATTCTCCACTTCCCATCCTTCTTTGGACTGACTACTACTGGACTCACCCATTTTGTGGTCTCCACAGGGACTATGAACCCTGCCTTCAACAACTTGTCCACCTCTTCTCGCAAGGCTTCCATTTGATCTTGACCCATCCTTCTTAGTCTTTGCCGCACTGGCTTAGCACCTTCTTTCAGCTCTATATGCATCTCTTCACCCTTGAACCCTCTGATCTCTTCATATGAAGTAATGAACAAATCAGAAAAACTAGCCAGCATATGCAAATATATATCCTTCCCCATAGCTGAGAGGTCTCCACTGATCATTTGTGTCATCAATTCCTGCTTCTTTGACAACTCAACCTTGGTTTGCATCAGCCCTTCAATCACTTCATAAGGCCCTTCACTTTCATCTTCAACCTCATTCGCAAATGCAACTAAACCAAACTCCTGTATTTCTTTGTCCATCAAAAGAAATGCAACGTCAGCATCCTCATCACTGCTGGTAGTGCTATCACTGTCCTCATCTGTCACCGTGGAAGAGTCTTCATCACTAGACTCATCCTCATCTTCATAAAGCTCCTCTAATCGTTTCCTTGTGTCCATATTATAAAGCTTCTTGTTACATGTCTTTCCATAGAGGCTAATCGTACCATGTCGCCAATCTTGAACAGCTCCCACTGCACGTAACCATGGTATTCCCAGTATAATAGGATATGCTCCCAACCCTGCTGGCATCACATGAAAATCAACCACTGCCTTTGCATCATATGCCTCCACTTCTCAGCTCTTTACAACACCTAAGAATTTTACTTTTTGATGGTTTGCCAATCTGATCCGAAAACCTGACACCCCAGCCACTGTGAGACCCATCTTCTCAACGCATGAGTGTGTTATGACGCATATTTGGGCTCCGCCATCCACATAACCTTGTCCCAAATGTTTCCTTTTATGCCACACATCTACTATTGGACAAATGTCTGGTAGCTCGTCCATTGCCAACACCTTCACTGAACCTCTCTCTGGCTCTTTCTCCATTGGGTTAACCATCCTCCTCCACTGTCGCTTTAGCTTAGGCACCATCTCTATAAGCTGCCCAAAAGTAACATCTGCCTTCCTGCTCATCAAATCCTCCTTCAAGTCATAACTTAATTGCCCATCCCCTAGTGGAAAATCTGAAACATGAAACTTTCGACGAGCTCTCCTTTTCCTCTTGGCCTTGACATCCTCGCCTTCATGGCTCTTTCCTTTCTTCTTACTAGGACCTGGGGCACTTCTTCCTTCCTTATCCTCTGTGGTCCTCTTCCCAATAGGCATCACTAATGTATCCTCTAGCTTTGATGCCTTCTCCAAGGTGACTACACTTAGCACTTTTGTCTTTCCCTTTTCCTCCTGGGTCAGTCCACTGGTTCCTTCGTCTCCCTTAATTTCGATGCCATAATCATTTGACCTAGTTAGCACCTGTCTTGGAAATGAATACATGTCTCCCCCCATCCTTGGTGGCTTATCACATTGCGGGCTGATGTGACCCAACTCTCCACAATTATAACATGTGGGCGTCTGCCTCAAAAACCTACCATTGCTTTGTCCAACACCATTCCTAGGCCTTTCTTCACCTCCTGGCTGATTTGCAAACCTCCCTCGACCTCAATTATTTCCCACTTGACCTAGCATGTTTAGGCTGAGCTTCTTCATCAAATCTACCACTTGCCTCATGTCTTGCCTAAGACCATCATCTTGCACTCATGTAGTGACCACTGCTGGCATAACTTGAGTAGTAACGGGAACCACTGGTTCATGATGAACCCCTGACATGCGACCTTGTAAAGACTCTATAGACTGAAATTCAGACCTCATTGGCAAAGACTCCCCCCCATTACTGGCTCATTTTCCTCAGCTTCCACTCTTTGTTCCTTGCTACCTCTAGTGCATCTTCATATGTCCTAGGCTTCTTTAGCTCCACTCTCCAATGTATATTCTCCCAAAGACCAGCTAAGAACCTTTCCTTCTTCATCATGTCAGGCGGGGGTACCTGTGGTGCTAAGGCCTTGCACATTCTCTCCCATGCCAATGAAAACTTACGTATGTACGCATCTACTGGCTCACCTTCCTTTTGCACCAAGGCCTGTACTTCTTGCCACACTTTGTCAGGATCTTCTATCTTCACAAACTCCACTTCCAACCCATGTCGTAGATTGTCCCAACTCAACCTTACAGGTGGATCAGCCACACGAAACTCCTCTTCAAATGCTTTAGACCAAACTCATGCATCACTCTTCAAACAAATTTGGAGAAGGCATAACATCTACGCAGGGTCATGAATCTGGTTGCTAATGCAGGCAACCTCCATCTTTTCCAAAAATTCTTCCACATCTTCATCACTTCTTCCATGAAACTCCGGATAAGAGAAAGCCATGGCTACCCAAGTTTCAATGCTTTGAGAACCCCTTTGAACACAAATGCAAGAACCCAAAACTTTTGACTACCCAATCCCCAGAAACTTCAATGGAGCTCAACTTTAGATAAGGACAAACACATGCACATCAAATGAGTTTTCATAGTTGATCATCGGAATTACAACAGGCAAAGGACATTCCAAGATCTCTTGTAATCTTCTTGGCCCGAACATAAAGACTATGCGCTGCTGGAAAAAAATCTTCCTGGACACATGAACATTTATCTGGATTCTTTGAGTTAAATGAAATGGAGTGAATTGAGAGCCATTTTGATCATCCATTAAAGCCAACCATGAAGATCCCAACAAGGCACACCTGACTTAACCTCTGATTTTGCCAAAATTTCAGCAGCATAACAACATAAATGGCTCAAAAGACCAAAAAACCAGCCATCATAACTTGAAAAAATTTTGGCGGAGTTTCCCCAGAAATAGAGCAGTAGGAACCCAAAATATAGACTGTATATGTATGCATAAACTGTCAACAATAGAACCCGAGCATCAAGTAGGACTCACTAGTACATAGCCTATGGCGAGGTCACAAAAAGGGTGCTTCAGCTACCTGTATCACCGAAAGGATCTCTAGATTTGAGAATCCCCCAGCTCAATAAAAACCTCACGCTATCGATCCTCACACGAAAGCTAATGCAAATCGCGTATAGTCAAGTCTCAGATATGACTATCTTCCAGACCAAGTCTCAGAAATGGCTGGGACTGCCAAATACAACCAAGTATGGCTCCACAAATGCGTACAATGAAAGTTTCCACAAGTAACGTACAATCCAGCAGACAATGCGCTCAAACAGGCGCCAAGTGATGCATACCCACAACAACTGCAAGTGACATCACTGCTAGTATATCACTATACTCCAGCGACCTATACCTGTGTGAATCACCTGTATCTGTACATGCACCTGTACCTGTACCTGTAACCTGTAACCTGTAACCTATAACCTGTAACCTGTAACCTGTAATCCCGAATCTCGAACCTTGAAGCTCGAAGCAGAAGGTACTCGAAGAAGATCCTCCGTGGGGGCGCCAAAAGAATGTGAGCGGGATGAAAACACACACAGCACCTCTATAATGACCCGACACACACTCTTGGAATGATACACACACACACACACACACACTATGGGGCACCACTCGGCTTACACAACCAGCCTGGCCGAGACAGGAAACACACAGACGGAGTGAGAAGAGAGAGATTTCCCACTTGCCCACTCAACACTCACACATACACACTCACACACACACTCTCAATTCAGCTCAAAGGAGGCAAATTGCTGTTGTTTAGACTCAATGAATCTCATCCCAACACCAATGGGGAAAATAGTTTACACGGTATTGAAGAAATACACCAGATACAACCACAAAGTTCAGGAGAGGCTTCACTCACCGGAGAAGATTACACAGAAAAATAGCAGAAAATCTGTGAGTAATTTGGAAAAATGGACAGCGCCATTGCGTCCGGAACGCCCAAAAACCCCAATCTACAATGTCAAAGTGCTCAAATCCGACCTCGGATCAGCAGTTTACGGCCAAAACAGGCTCCAAAAACCCCAAAAACACAGTTGCGGCTGTTCCTCCTCTCTTCTCCATGTTTTTTCTGGTCTTCTCTCTGTTTTTTCAGTTCCCACACTTAGCTTTTTTAGTTGGGCACCCTTGGCCTTTTAGATGACCTCAAACGGACCCCGAATAGGCCAAAAACTGACCTCGCAGTGCATAGTTGTCACCTTTTCAATAATGCGTCTCACAACCACGTGAAGTGGCCCCAAAAAGTGGTCCTAATGATGACCTTTTTGCATAACTCTCAAAAGAAAACACCCACGTTGTGTCCGTCCTCAT
The DNA here is from genome assembly GCF_014529385.1 of Adiantum capillus-veneris. Lineage (NCBI taxonomy): Eukaryota > Viridiplantae > Streptophyta > Polypodiopsida > Polypodiales > Pteridaceae > Adiantum > Adiantum capillus-veneris. Next base: position 42,914,337 of record NC_140935.1, on the reverse strand, counting down.
CCGCGTGCAAGTCTTAACCCCGTTCGCCCTCCTGACGCCACTAGATGCCATCTGACGCACCTGCTTACCTCATGTCGTCGTCCCGCGGATAGCTTCCTCAAGAAGTTTTACGCGCTATAAATTCCTCATTATTGTAGAAAAAACATACTGGTATTGGTAATAGTGAAAATCGATGCACTATGTACACCCTGTCCTACCTGTACACATGTGGGCCCCACGTAACCACCTGGCTCTGAAAAATGGACAATTCTTTATTTGATGCACCATGCATGTATATGTACATATGCGCAATACCTTGCTCCAAAAAACTCCTGAAAATGCCTAGGGAACCAAACCCAAAAAAGGGTAACCAATTGTAACTTCATTTGAGTCGGAGTTACCATAATATATTGAATTTACATAATATATTTATATACACAATATTTATGTATATATATGCACACACACACACACACACACACACACACACACACACACACACACACACACATATATATATATATATATATATATATATATATATATATATATATATATATATATATATATATATATATATATACACACACACACACTCAATTACAAGAGTTGCCATTCCAATTACAAATGTTACCAATTGGTAACTTAAAGTTTTGGCAATGTTACCACTGGCAATTTTATTTTAAAAAATCAAAATTATACAGTGGGCAGGAGAGGGTTCCCGGAACTTCTTCAAACTCCAAAAAAAAATTCATACATATCAATTAAATTTATGCTCACAATGCCAACTCTAGATTAATCATTGGAGTGTACAATCAAATTCAATTCTTCCATTGTATCCACAAATGAAGATACCTGTTAGAATCTGGACACACCCTACGGAAACTGACTACTCGGCAGATTATCAATTTTTTTGTAATTATTCATTTATTGAGAAAACTCGACATTTCACCTTGTAAATATTGGGGCTTACGAAAGTTTCCAGATTGTATCCCCGTTTTGATAGGTAGAATGAGTAGATGGTTAATTTGGAACTTTAGGGTTTGAGAGTTGTAAGGTATTTATACCACTTTTTGACCTTAATGAAGGACCTTTTGTCATTTTTAAAATTTTTTGAAGTCCGTGAGTGAGCGTACTGTGTACGAGAGAGAGTGTGAGCTTCATCTTAACACTATGCGTGCATCGATGGTCGAAATCGAGTGCGGAGAAGTGCAGCGTGTTGCCCCCGACGAGAGCTACGCACCGATACCTACATTGTGCGCATACGGTCCTGTTTTGTGAGCTCCATCTACGAGCTTCATCTGGTGATTCCATGAGCATACGTTGTCCGATTTTGCATTGCAGCATTTCCACGCGTTCACATTGAGTAGAGCTACACATTAGGCATTTTAGATTTTGGAAACGAAGACCTGCAAATTTTGGCCAGACATCCTACGTGATTTTTCACATGGTGTTTTGGGTTGGGGTTTTGGTTCATAGACTTAGGGGGAGCAACCTATTTGTGTTAATAGGGTCTCCTTCAAGTTTTGTGGTGTTCCGAGATTGTTTGATGGGTGTTCAGCTCTAGAAAGCATTGTAGGAAGTTTCCTCTTATGCACTCTTGAAGGCTGTGACTTAGACATTGGGTAGAAACCTCTGTAGGAATTAGTTAGGAGTCGGTCGAGTGTAGGTTGACACCTTATGCTTGCTTCCACGCGCCTGCAGGTCGATCTTCGTCCTTAGCTGACAAATCTTGTTAGGTGAGTTCTCGTTGTGCTGACATCTGTCGCGGCGTATCTGTCCAACATTGGCGCCGCTACCGGGGACGAAAACCTTAGGTAGGTGACCAAGACTAGTCCTTGAGGATAGGGATTTTTGGCTTGCCAAGACTCTCGTTTTTCATTTAGATAGGATCAGAGGGTGGAGGACTCTCTAGGTCTTAGAGGGAGTCTAGGAAGAGTGTGTATGGCCTAGATCCTTCGACTTAGGTAGATTTATGTAGACTGAGATATTTTTAGGTATTAGTTGAGTTCTTGAGTAGGAGTTGGAGTGGTAGAAGCGGTCAGAGGAGATCTTGAGAGTTCGGAGAGGCCAAAAAGAAACCAAAACACCATTATCACCATTTCACATGATAAGTAGGAGTAGAGTAAGTAGGACATCATGATTCATGATCTAGAGCACTTCATGCATGTATACTTGCTTGGTAAATTCATCACAAGTTTGTAAAAGACTCAAAAAGACGCAAAAGTGTGTTTGAAAGCTGAAGTGAAGTCCAAAAGCTACTGTGAGTGTTTCTGATAGAGCTGTAGAGCATTAGGAGCATTTTTGTCAGAAAATAAATAATTTTAAGCCAAGAGACATCCTACGCATAGGATGTCTACAGGATAATCTGGTGGGAATTTTGGGATTTTGAGTTGACCAGCGTGTTCAGAAGGTGGGGTTTACCCTAGTTTCAACTGGAAAGTGGAAATTTGACCATATCTTGACAGGATAAGGCCAAATATACTAAAATTACTAGACATCCTACACAAATTGTGCCAAAGCTTTATTTTCAAACCAAAACCATATGATGGCTGCATGAGCATGATCTGCATGATATATTGAGCGACTGAGAGGGGTTTCATCTCATTTGGGTGAGAAAATTGGGTTCAAAGCAGACTTTAGCACTTTTGACTGAAAAAGGTAAGAACAACTAAAATTGGGGACTTTTGAAATCCAAACCAAAATCTAAGCATACCACTGGGTTGCTGACATCAAGGGGAAGCTGTGGGTCAAGTCTGCTGGGGTCAAACAGGCCAAAAAGACATACTACGCATAGGATGTCTTTTGTGTGATTTTGCACTCCAAACCTAATTTTGAGCATACCAAAGTGATCAGCAACTCAAGGGGAGTCTGTGTTTTGAATTTGAAGCCATTCTGATGAAAAAGACATCCTACGTGTAGGATGTCTAAAGCAAAAAATTGAAGCCAGATACTGACAGTGGGCATAGCAAGGTGTTGTATAGCATGAGGCAAGCCTCCTAGTCAATTTTGGTCCAAATTGGAGTTGATTAGACTGATCAAGAGCAGCAACAGGCTATCGGAACATATTTTTGATCCATTGACCAGCTTATAGGTGTCCAAATCAAAAAGTAAAAACAGTTGTGGACTCAACACATCAAGGGGAATCCATAGTGCAAAAATCCAGGCAAAATATAGCAGGAGACATCCTACGAGTAGGATGTCTATTGGGGCATATTGAAGAGAAAATTTGACTGGACTTAGATGTTAGGAAATAAGACGTAGCTAAATAGATAATTGAGTAGATTACTTAATGGAGAGAGACAGATTTATATACACGAGATTATAGAGTAGAGAGAGAGAGAGAGAGAGAGAGAGAGAGAGAGAGAGAGTACACACGATATACGTGGTTCACCCAATGTGGGCTACGTCCACGGGAAAGTAGCCACTCAATGGCTTTAGTACTTCAAAATAAGAAGTAGTTTACAAAGGGATTATACCCTTAATGGAGCTCCCGCCTTGCTTCACTCTCACCACCTCACACTCACCTTGTTGCATCAACTTCACACACTATAAAATGTGTGTAGAAATGGCCTCCTTTTATAGGCCAAAAGGGCTGCCCTCTCTTATGAGAGACAGCCACGTGTAGCCGCCCTTGTGCGAATAAGTCCAAATCGGACCCTCCAATCTGCCCATGTGTGGCCGCCCTTGAGAAGACAAGTCCGCTTTTGAATTCGGCCACCGGCCATTGACTTCGGCCACCGGCCACCGGCCATTGACTTCCGACCACCGGCCATCGGCCATTGACTACCGGCCACCGGCCAACCGACCACTTTCCGGCCGACGTCCGGCCATAATATTCCGGCGAAAAAGAATATTCCGTCCCCAAGGCCTTTAAAGTTGCCCCTGATTCTTGTCCGTGAAAATTTTGGTTTCCGGTGAGTGATTTTCCTTCACGCACGATGGCTTCTCCTCATAATGGGGGCCTTACAAATGTGCGCTTTTACCACAGAAAATTACAAGGGTAAATCAAGCTCCATACTTAACAATCTCCCACTTGGAGACTGATCTCCAAACCAAACCTGTGATTGCTTTCCATTCTGGCTTCTTATCCTTGAATGCCGATTGAAGATGAGCAAAAGCTCAACTTCTCCTTGTTGACCACCTTTGTAAACATGTCTGCAGGATTTTCACTTGTATGCACCTTTCCTAGCTTTAGTTGTCCCTCTTCCAAAAGAGTGCGTATGAAGTGATATCTCACCTCAATGTGCTTTGTCCTTGAATGAAAGGCTGAGTTCTTCGCAAGATGGATAGCGCTTTGGCTATCACTGTACAAGACACAATTGTCTTGTTTGAATCCAAGCTGAATCCAAGCTCTTCTAAGAATCTGTGAAGCCACATAATTTCTTTGCTTGCCTCCGTCATTGCTACATACTCTGCTTCCGTGGTAGAAAGTGAAACCACTTTCTGCAGCTTTGAAGCCCAGCTTACTGCTGTGCCTCCAACCGTGAACACATAGCCAGTAGTGCTCCTTCGAGTATCTTTGTCACCTGCCATATCTGCATCAGCATACCCTTCTAGAAAAATATCAGTTCCTCCAAAATACAAAGCATTTGTTGTTGTCCCTTTTAGATACCTAAGTATCCACTTCACAGCTTGCCAATGCTCTTTACCTGGGTTATCCATGAACCTACTCACAACTCCCACTGCATGTGCAATGTCTGGCCTTGTCAAGACCATAGCATACATTAGAGAACCTACCGCTGCAGCATATGGAACTTTAGACATATAGGCTATCTCCTCTTGTGTCTTTGGACACATATCCTTCGTTAGTTTAAAATGACCAGCCAAAGATGTAGAAACTGGTTTTGCATTTTGCATTGCAAGCCTTTCTAGTACCTTCTTGATGTAATCTTCTTGAGATAGCTTTATTGTCTTCTTCGTCCTGTCCCTTGATATTTTCATACCAAGTATCCTCTTTGCAGCACCTAAATCTTTCATTGAAAAAGATTTGGACAGCTCCTCTTTTAGGTCTTTGATGTCCTGCATGTTAGCACTTGCAATCAACATGTCATCAACATACAACATTAGGATGATGAATTTCCCATCTCCCAAATTCTTCGTGTAGACGCAGTGATCCGAGTTGCATCTTGTGAATCCATGATCCAACATCCATCGATCAAACTTCAAGTACCATTGTCTTGATGCTTGCTTTAAACCATACAAGCTCTTCTTTAATCTGCAAACCATTTTCTCCTTACCTTTTACTTCATACCCCTTTGGTTGAAGCATGTAGATTTCCTCCTCTAAGTCACCGTGAGGGAATGCCGTATTTACATCCATTTGCTCGAGATTTAGATCATGAGCAGCCACAAGGCTTAAGACAAGCCTAATTGAGTTCATTTTTACAACAGGAGAAAATATTTCATTGAAGTCAATACCTTTCTTTTGAGAAAAACCTTTTACCACAAGCCTAAACTTGTACCTTTTCTTCCCACCTTCTTCCTCCTTTAGCTTGTACACCCATTTGTTTTGAAGTGCCCGCTTACCTTTAGGCAACTCAACCAACTCCCATGTTTGGTTGCGATGTAGTGAGTCCATCTCCACTTGCATGCTCTTCGTCCATTCTTCTTTGGATTCATGTTGCATAGCTTCTTCATATGATTCCGGCTCTCCAGAATCTGAGATCAAGAGATGGTTGAAGGAAGGAACAAACCTTTCTGGAGGTCTACTTGCTCTTGTAGATCTTCGGGGAATAGATTGAGGCTCCTCATTTGGTTGACGTTGTTGCACATTGTCACCGTTTGCAGTCCTTGAGTCTTCACCGTCCTCAAGCTCCATGTACTCATCACCTGTTTCTTTTGTTTGTTTTCTTTCCAAGTAATCTTTGTACATATTTTGTTCGTTAAAAATTACATCCCTACTCCTTAAGATTTTACCATCTTCAGGATTCCATAGGCGATACCCAAAGTCTCCTTCTCCATAGCCAATGAAGAAACACTTTTTGGACTTTGCATCTAGCTTTGATCTTAGGCTTCTATCTATGTGCATGAAAGCCTCACACCCAAACACTCTGAGAAATGCATAATTCACCGGTTTACCTGTCCATGCCTCTTCTGGAACTCCCCCATCCAATGCCGTTGAGGGTGACCGATTGATTAAGTACACAGACGTACTTACAGCTTCCGCCCAAAGTTCAAGCGGTAGGCCTGCATGTAGCCGCATGCTTCGTGCTCGTTCCATGATTGTCCTGTTCATCCTTTCCGAAATCCCATTTTGTTGAGGTGTCCTTGGGGTTGTCCTTTGCCTCCGAATTCCATTGCTAGCACAAAAGCTTTCAAAAGCTTGGCTGCAATATTCACCTCCATTGTCGGATCTGAGGCATTTAACCTTGGTACCTGTTTCATTCTCCACAAAGGCTTTCCACCTTTGAAATATGGAAAATACATCGGATTTATTCTTCATGACATAAACCCATGTTTTTCTAGTCGCATCGTCTATGAATGTTACATAGTACAATGAGCCACCAAGTGATGGTGTACTTGCAGGACCCCAAACATCAGAATGAACCAACTCAAGTTTTTTATTTTTTCTTTCATTTCCTGATTTTTGAAATTTTACCCTCTTTTGTTTACCATAAACACAATCTTCACAGAACTCTACTTCTTTCAAACCTGGTAGAAGCTTCTTTGTTTGAAGGATTTGCATTCCTTTGGCACTCATATGCCCAAGTCGGTAGTGCCACACCGCACTGTCAACTTCTGTAGTTGCTGCACAAGCTAAAGGTTGCGTGCTAACAGTACACAAGTAAAGTGTACCGACTTTTTCACCCTTTTCCACCGTTTGTTTCCGAATGCAATGTTGTGACCTTCATCGTCCAATTGTCCTGTAGAGATCAATTTTTTGCGAAGAGAAGGAACATGCCTAACATCTTTAAGCTTCCATTCATTTCCGTTAGCAGTTTTGACAGAAACTGTACCTTTGCCGACAATCTCACAAGCTTCATCATCTCCCAAGTATACATACCCAAAATTACCTTTGGTGTAGTCTTGGAAATGTTGCTTGTGTGGTGTCGCATGGAATGAAGCCCCGGAATCTACTATCTAGGAATTAGACACATTGTCTAATGAGAGAATTAGAGCATCTTGCTCTACTTTACCTGCCACATTGGCCTCCGATGTTGGCTTGTTGTCTTGAGACTCTGTCTCCTTCTTCTTCTTGGACCAGCAATCCTTCTTGACGTGGCCCTTCTTGCCGCAGTTACAACATTCAAGAACTTACTTTGTGCGTGACTTGCTCCACCTTGAGCGATCACGACCCTTTTGGTTTTTGAACCTCTCCTTAGGCCTTCCTCTTGTTTCCACTGATAGTGCAGCACTTGATGATTCTCCTGTGCTTCTCCTTCGCATTTCCTCGCTTAGAAGAACACCCACAACATCATCAAACTTAAGAGTATTTGTGCCAGAGATAGAATTACTTACAGCCATCACAAGGCTGTCCCAACTATCCGGTAGAGATGATAGTATAAGGAGAGCTCACACTTCGTCATCGAAATTGATTTTCACTGATCGAAGTTGACTTATGTTTGTGTTAAAGTCATTTAGGTGTTCTGCAACTGAACCATTCTCTGCCATCTTTAGATTGAACAAGAGCTTCATAAGAAATACCTTATTGGATGCTGATGATTTCTCGTAGAAGTCGTCAAGTGACTTCATCAAGTCCTCCATGGTCTTCATCTCTGAAACATTGAAGGCCACCGTTGACGCCAAGCTTAACCAGATTGTTCCCAGTGCCTTTCGATCAAGGACAATCCATGCTTCATATGCCATTGTTGCGGGCTTCTTCGCAAGACCGCCTAGTGGCAAATAGAGGTCCTTCTGGTAGAGATAGTCTTCAATCTGCATCTTCCAATGTTGGTAGTTTTTGCCGTTGAACTTCTCAATCTTGAGCTTCCCTTCCTCCGCCATAACTCCCACTCAATTCAAGGAATCCTTTCCTTGAGATAATTTAGCTACGAGCAAACCTTGCTCTGATACCAGTTGTTAGGAAATAAGACGTAGCTAAATAGATAATTGAGTAGATGTTATATGATTTAAATTTTTGATGTATGCTTTAAATCTTTACCTTATGGATTTGAGCATGATATCATGCTACCAATTATGTGAATTATGCTTGCCATAAAGGTACATACACATTTTATTGGATTTTCTATGCTTTAAAGTATAACTATATGCTTTAAATCATGTCATTCTATATGAAAGCATGGCAGATAAAATTTTCATCACTGTCACATGCTTCAAAATATATCGATATGTTTTAAAGCATGTCATTTCACTCACTTGTCATATTCTCTAGAGTGTAATGATATACTTAAAATTATTTCATTACAAGCCAAAGCATGTGCAACACATTAGGGGAATTTTGAGGTCATTTTTGTGCCTTTTAGTGTGTAGAGAGAGAGTGGTCTCAACCAATGGTTGAAGAGCTTCCGTTACGGAACCTCTATTTTTGAAAACTCACAAAAAAAGCAAATATTCTATCTTTACCGCAACTTTGAGCTGGTAAATAGCAATGTAAACAAGTAAAAGTGCAAAGGCATTCAATAGCTGTCGCTTTTAGAAAGACGTACTTCTCATATTATATTGTTTTCATTTTGCACGTCGTCATCATAAAACAACGTTTGGATTCTATCTCATGATCTTTTCCAGATTTGAACCGTTTTTTGCACATTGTGCTTATTCTTCTCTTGAACTCAGACTAGACTTCTCTGCTCATTTCTTTTTTCACCATGGAATCTTCATCACGATCAAAACGACCAAGAACTTCCATTGAAGCCATTGTCACTTACAACACGACTGATCAAAATGGACAATGGATTCCAATAACTATACACAAAGGAACGTGGATACTGATGCAACAGAACAAGAGAATAAAGTCTTCCACCAAAAACTCTTTCTTGGTGGGATGGAAGGGTATTGTTAAAGATTTTAGCTTTGGCGACAACAAAAAATCAATCAAAGAGGTGCTGGTGCAGCATGTGTACATGCATAAAGATCTGCATATTGACTCAGAGAGTTCTGCGTTGCCATTACATAGACCAAACTGTAAGTCTCTTAACTTAAATCCTTATTTGTAATGCATGTTGTATAAGGTTATTTGTTGTACAGATTTGTATCCTTCAAAAATTATGGAATGGAAGCCAGTAGAATGTGTTATAAATATTCTGGATGTGTGTCATGGATCAATTGGTAAAGAAATATACAAGGGAAGGACTAAGGGTTCACTGGCATAGAATGGAATATTCTTCTTTGACCATTATTATGTTCCATCTAGAAGGACTAGAGAACTTGGACCCACAACCAAGCTAGACTTGCCTGATTTCAAAAGTGGAGAATGGTCACTCCCTAGCTCAAATACAAGTGAGGGCTACAGGTGCAAATTGTTTTGTGAGATTCAAAAGTATTTGAAAGAAAACAGAGTAGAATTTCTAAATTCATGCCCATTACAGTTTTTGTAGACTTCTTCTCTAATGCTGAAGTCAGAAAATCTAGAACAATGTTTTCAGTGAAGACTTTAGACTCAGCAAATGTACTTGAATTTGTGGATGAGGGTTGGAACACCAAAACAGTGAATGGAATCACTTGTAATGTGCAAGCTGGCTCAATTTCTTGCAAATACATGATAGGGACACAAAACTTCATTATGTCATTTTATTACAGAAGATGGAACTATGTTGGTGGTCAGCTAACTCCACTTGATCAAGACATGGAGGACTTCATTGACAGCCCAATAGAAGACATTGATATATGGGTAAACAATGAGCATCTGTCAATTGTAAAGATAAGAGGCAATTGTAGCTTACAGGAATTGAGATTGGACCTGCAAAATGATGAAATTGAACTGCCCACAACATTCTTCTTTCAAATAAATGGTGGAAAGGTAACTGTTATGCCTAAAAGTTTCTTGTTCTCTTATTGGTTCTTTATTTAACTTGGACTGTTTTTGTAGGTATCAAAAAGGAATGAAAAGAGGCTACAGTGCAAGGACATCTTGGATGGCATTGTACATTTGGTGCCTTAAACATCCTTCAAGGCAATTTTGTAACACATGCCCTGCAAGGATCTTTTTTTGTATCACATGACCTGCAAGGATCTTATTTTGTATCACATGATCTAAAAGGATCTTTATTTTGTTATTGAAATGCAACTTTTCCAAACATCCAATGATTTGATTTTGTAACAGAGTCTTAAAACAAGGTGATCAAATGTATTCAATTTCAAATATTTGCAATTACAAGGGCAATTACAAGGGTCCATACAAGTGGGCTATAGAATAGACAATTGGATACAATAGAGAACTGGGAAGCTACAATAAGCTAGAATAGTTTTTTGCCAGGAGTTTTCCTGTCCCTAGGGGACTTCCTTAATGGGGTTGGTGCTTTTGCAGGAGATTTTCTTGTGGGCTCTTTTGTCCTGGGAGATTTTATTTTTGAAAAGGGCTCTTTGGCAGGAGGGCTTGAAGGCTGCTTCCTATTTCTCTTATCATCCATCTCTTCACTTGCCTTTTCCTGCTCACCACTCTCTTCTTCCTCTTCACTTGCCTTTTCCTGCTCACCACTCTCTTCTTCCTCTTCACTTCCCTTTTCCTCTTCTATCTTTGCTTTCCCCTTTGCCTTTTCTAGCTTTGCTTTCCCCTTCTCTTCAACATCATCATCTTTAAGTACCTCTTGCAGTTGTCCATTTGCTTCAATCATATACTTGATAATCCTTGCTCTTGTCAACCATACATGGTTCTCACTATAGCACTCTTTGTTGATCTATACAAGGCAATATAAAGCAAGTTTTAGGAACAATAAAATGAGGAAAAATACAGCTGGCAAATATGAAATATGCTATACTTCTATATCCTGATTGTCATTGCAGTATATGAAGTCCAAGAGAAGCTTGGCATTTGTCACTACCCTCCATCCACATGAATGGCTTTCAGGCTGGATTGGAACCTGCAATTCATTAAATGTATTTATGGGAAAAAATATTTGAGGATAATCCATTGAAGTGAACAAAGCATAAAGAATTCCAACCTTCACAACTGAAAATTAGATTTCAGTCAGCATCTTTGGCATGGGTGGACAATTCTCCAGTGTATCTATAAATCTTGTAGCAGCACTGTCCAAAATTCTTTATAAATGAGGTTCTACTTTACTAAAAGTATGTGCTTGTGGTTTACAAAATGTGTCTGCTGCTATACTTACAATTTTTCTTGACCATGTACTCCAGCAAGAGAATTGACAAAGTAGCATTTTCTTTTCACAATATCAATTGCAATTAAACTCCAATGTGAGCTATAAAAACAAGCCTCAGTTAGCCTTCTAACATGAATTAGTAAATTCTCTTCATGTAGGTAGGAAACTTACCTCTCATGATAAGGAATCAAGAAAATTTCACAGATTTCCAAGTGCACATGAGTCAACCACTTTGTGAGCTCTCTAATATTTGTCTCTGTCCTGAGAAAGTGGGAGATAGAAGGGTCTAAAAATTCCACCTTTTGTTGAAGGTCTGGCTCAAAAGTATGCATCATTAACCTGGTACAAGATATTGTTATATAAAGAGTTCTTGCTATAAACAAAAATACAGAGGAAAACAAAAACAACCTGAGGCATGTGATAAGGAGTGGATAATTGATCTCCTTGGTCCAGTCCTTGAGAATTTCCAAGGTCTCAGAGTCAAGTGAATTGTAATCCTCCCTAGGATCCTCCTCACTGAATAGAGTGACAACAAAACCAGTAGTATTGACACTCCTCAAGAGCGGCACTAGCTGAGGTTCCAACAGGTCAAGCTCCTTTCTCTCTGCAATTTCCTTGTCTTCCTTGGCTCTCTTTTTCCTTTCCTTTTCCTCTTCTTCAGTAATATCAACTACTCCTACTTCAGGCTCCTTGGGCTTCCTCCATGGAGGAATGTTGAGAATATTGAATGTCTTAATATCATGCATAGGGACAGGCTCCAACATTTTTGAAAACCTGTATCTCAGCCTCCTGAGAGTGATCATGTCTTTGTCCATCAAAGTAACCCTATGGGCATGAGCTGCACAGATATAGGCATCTTGGAAAAGCTTAATCATAAAGTCCTCAGAAGCCTCCTAGATACATACAAATGCAGTTCTAGTCCACCTCATGTCAATCTTGTACTCCTCTGCAACTTGTCTGCATAGTCTCTGGAAGGGCAGTTTGGGAATTGCAAGATTAATGGCCTTTATGGCCTTCCTTATCTCTCTTAGACATTTGACCCCCTGCTTGAACTTTCTCTTTGTAAGGAGAGGCTTAAGTTGCAGAGGCTTGGAAGCTTTCCTCTGATGTGTAGTTTTCCTTTTGCTTGGTTTAGGGTCAGGTGTGCTTGGTTTAGGGTCCTTCCTCTGAGATGTGCTCTTCTTTGTGCCAGTAGAGGTTGGTTTGCCAGGAGTTTTGGAAGTGGATGGTTGATTTGGTAAATTACTAGTTGAAGCTTTGCTAGGCTGAGGAACTTCTTCTTCATATTTGGATAGAGGCTTATCAACCTTCCTTGCAGTCTTCTTGGTGGACATAGTGGCACACATTGTGGTACACATGGTAAACTCCTCCTTGTGGACATAGTGGAACACACTGAGGTGACACACCGTACGCGAAATGACAAAGGGACCAATGTCCTCACACCAACGAAGATCGCGCACGGGGTGACGGTCAAAGCACTCGAAGGATCGGGTTGTGGAAGCGCGAGAACCGGGTAAAACCTCCTTCAAAATGGGCTTAATTTGGGTTTTCACTACAAGAGGCTATTCATATTAGCGACGCTCACACAGCGACGTTCAAAAAAAAAAATCCCGGCGTCGCTATGAGCGTCGCAAATTTCCGAAGAAATTTGCGACGCTCATAGCAACGCCGACTGGGCTAAAAAAATAACAGAGCGCGCCCAAAAACTCAGATCTCAGATCTGAGTTTTTCGGCGCCCTCAAGCAAGGAGCAGGTAACGCTCTCCCTCTCTCTCTCTCTCTCTCTTTTTCTTCTCCACACACACACACACACACACACGAGGAGAGGAAGGAGAGCCAGGTATGCTCCTTCCCTCTCCTCACTCTCATGTTCCCTTCCCCTCTTTCTCTGTCCCTCTCTCTCTCTCACACACACACACATACACACACACACACATAGTGTTTTTGAGAGAGAGAGAGAGAGAGAGAGAGAGAGAGAGAGAGAGAGAGAGTACAAACATAAACAAAAACACACACACACATACATAAACAAAGAATGCACACACACATTGAGAGAGGAAAAGAGAGAGAGAGCATGCATAAACAAAAAACGCACGCATTGAGAGAGGAAAAGAGAGAGAGAACATGCATAAACAAAAAACGCACACATTGAGAGAGGAAAAGAGAGAGAAAACATGCATACGATCCAAAAAAACGCACACACATTGAGAGAGAAAGAGAGAGAAACTAATTTAACGTCGTAGAAAACTAATTAAAATTAAAAGACCTAAAGATCTAGCCGACGAGGAGTTGAACTCAAGACCTATTATTCAAGAGGGAAATGGCATAACCAATCTATCATACTTGGCATGGGTGATAGAAAGGTTATACCATTTATCTCTTTTTATTGGCACACACATCCACACACGCGCACACACACAAGAAGAAGAGAGTTATAATGTCGTAGGAAACTATCCTAAAAGACGTTAAAGATTAAGTTAGATGTAGACTTACGTTAAATTAGATTTAGGTTTATTTAAGTTAAATTAGATTAGATTTAGGTTTATTTTTAATTAGATTTACGTTTATTTACGCTAGATTTAGATTTACGTTATATTAGATTAGATTTAGGTCTCCATAGACTGCGATGCCTGCATGAAGCGGGTGAAGAAAGCCCTCAATGGAATATAGGGTATTGTTGCCCTCACTCATGGTGGGCTCCGTCGATCCAAAAGTACTGGTGAAATGTCTTCAGAAGATAGGGAAGAAGGTGGATCTTCAGGGCGGCAAGAGTCACTACATCCCCGACACAATGACCATCTAGACAACCTCTAGTCATTCAACATCAACTTCAAAGTTAGTAACAAGAGCAAGAACGGTCTAAAGGGCCAATTGCTGTCGTCAGATGTGGATGGAGATGAGGCAGCGTCACCGCCGGAAGTTAACTCTCACATCTTTAGTGATGAGAATGCCAACTCTTGCCGAGTTATGTGAAAAATTATGTGTTAAATCAGTTTTAAGGTTCTTATAATCCCTGTTAGTTTAGCTCTTTGTTTTTAATATAACATAATTTACGTTAGATTTAGATTTATGTTATATTAGATTAGACTTAGGTTTATTTAGATTTACCCACACACACACACACAAGAAGAAGAGAGTTTTAACGTCGTACGAAACTATCCCAAACGACGTTAAAGATTAGGTTAGATGTAGACTTATGTTAAATTAGATTTAGGTTTATTTTTAGTTAGATTTATGTTTATTTAGATTTACGCTTATTTACGTTAAGATCGAGTCCATGCAAGAATTACTTACGGTTTAGGGTTTAGAGTTAGACGAACAGTGAAAAGATCTACTGTGAAAAGATGTTAAGATGCTGTGAAGTGCTACAGCTAGAGAAGAGGCAAAGGGGTTTTGTCCACTACATGCAATATCATGTAGACGTGGGTCTGTAGATTTCTTGTACCCACAAATATAGGTATTGACCAATAAAGACGAGATTATAACCCGGTGGTTCTGATCTCCATGCACCTCTAGACCGAGGTGTGCGGGGATTGGACATGACTAGAGAATGTGAGGTAAAGAGAGAGAGAGAGAGAGAGAGAGAGAGAGAGAGAGATAATACGAAGAATGCCAATAGAATATTAAATTTGTTGTCCAGGTTATAAGATTTTTATCCTCATTATGAGTAGTGACGAGGATGTGGGACCGTCCAACCGAAACACCTATCTCTCAACGAGGGTCTTATGTCCTTGTAATCAATGCAAGCATGCTGTGCGACGGACAAGACGTGTTTCTTTGCAGCACGTTTGCGAATTTGGCGAGTTCGATCCATCTGTTATAGATCGAGTTGTTGCCAATTATAACTCGTCGGACTCTGACGCTGGCCAACAAGCAGCAATCTTGCAACCCAATAGATGTGTTTGCAGGCGCTTTGGTCAAGCAGCATATGTGAGGCCACAAGATGTAGCCTCTGACAGCTCGGGGGATGATCATGCAGAGCACATTCCCAACGAGGCAATGTTTGAGCCCGAGATTGATGAAATGATCGAGACGATCATGGATTCAGAAAGGCTTATCTATGATGATATGAAAAGCGAAGCCGATACGCCATTGTATAATGGAGTACGTATGTCTAGATTGAAAGCACTCCTGGTTCTTCTCAACATGCAGGCAAAGTTTGGATGGAGTGACACTAGCGTCACAACGCTTTTCAGGTGATCTATTAAAATTAGTTTACTTTAATAAAACTCTAAATGTATAATGATCTGATAGATTTTTACACGACTGTATCGTATTTTTATGTTGTGTAGATTGCTTAAAGAGCACATACTACCAGCTGACAATGTGATGCCAGATTCCCGAGATGAAGCAAGAAAGATTTTGCGAAACTTGGGGATGGATTACAATTCTATCCACGCTTGTCCTAATGACTGCATTCTTTTCAGAGGGGAATACATAGACATGGAGAAGTGTCCGAAATGTGATTCCGAAAGATATCGAGTAGATCTCCACGAGACAAAAATTCCACAAAAGGTTCTGCGACATTTTCCTCTGCTTCCTCGCATCAAGCATTTCTTAGAATGTAAGTCCATGGCCGCCCTAGCATCATGGCATGAGGAGAATAAATCTTCGGATGGTGTGCTACGAATTCCTGCAGATTGCGCAGCCTGGAAACATATAGATGGAACATGGTCGGATTTTGCCAGGGGAGCTCGAAATTTGCGCTTAGGCCTGGCTATGGATGGCGTAAATCCATTTGGTCAAAGATCAACTTCTTACAGTGTATGGCCCGTTGTCATCGTCAACTACAACATTCCCCCGTGGTTGACTACGAAGAAGGGGCACCTATGGCTAAGCTTGATTGTGCCAGGGCGATATAAAGTGGAGAATATGGATGTGTATCTTCCTCCACTATTGGAAGAGCTACAACAATTGTGGATTGGCATAGAGGTGGTGGACATGAAGCGACACACAGGACGACGGAATGCTTTGATCAGAGGCATTCTAATGTGGACCATGCATGACTATCCCGGGCTAACAGAATGCTCAGGTGATCTATTGACACTCCTCACGCAGACACTGTAAATCTTGTTTTTTCCCATAGTTGATCTATTATCATGTGTATACATGCAGGGCTTCAAACAAGCGGATACAGAGCATGTGTCACATGTGGACCTAGACTGAATGCACGTAGGGCGCCCTCACTAAAGAAGCAAATCTACGAAGTTCATCAAGCGTATCTTCCAGAGAATCATGTGTTACGCGATGGCTTTTTGGGAAGAGAGCCACCAAGGATGTCTGCACAAGCATGGTTAGAGCAGAAGGAGATGTGCGATGACGGATTGCCTCCAGGGATGAAGAGACTATCTCTATGGTATGAGTTACCATACTGGCCCCGACTCATGATCAATCACTTGCTCGATCCAATGCACATATTCAAGAATGTGGGTAATCTACTATGGGACCATCTGACCGGCAAGAAAGATACTTTGGGAGCCAGAGTTGACCTTAGAAATGTGGATCGTATGGAGCAATATTGGCCGCAAACAGTGTCTGATGGATTGATAAAACTCCCTAAAGCACCATGGATTTTCACAGGAGCCCAAGAACGCAAAGTAAAAGAGACCATTCGATCTTTGCGGACCCCCACTGGCGTAATGCACTCGCTCCGAACGTGTTTTACTAAAGACGGAAAGCTTACCGGTTTGAAGTCACACGATTGGCATAAAATGTGTCAGGTACATTCATAGTGGACTTTAATATCATTGCATAAAATGTGGACTTTAATATCATTGCTACACATACTTTACAGTTTATTTTACCGGTTGCCATTGAGGGATGTTTGTCTCTCGACATCCGTAACACAATCTACAAACTTGCAAAGCTGGTGCAATGGATCTCACAAAAGGAGATCAACGTAGACTCCATACCATTTGCCAAACTAAATGCTGCGGAGCTTGTGTGCATGTTTGAGAAACATTTTCCTACTACCATGCTAACCATTCAGGTGCATCTTCTTGTTCACATAGTTGATGAGGTGGAAATAGCTGGCACAGTTCATTCGAGATGGATGTTCTTCTTAGAACGTTTCATGAAAACGCTTAAGGGATATGTGCGTCAAAAGGCACGTCCAGAGGGTAGCATGGCAGAAGGTTGGTTGGTATCACAGTCCCTAGTGTACATTGGAGAGTGGCTAGACGGATTTGATAAAGCCCGGGACACGCTATGGCGAACCATAGATGATGAGCGCATATCTGGGATTGTCATGTGCAATCTCAGTGTTGAGAAGAAGATGACGGAAGATCTAGAGGCTAAAATCAACCGATTTTGCATGCTTCACAATCCAGTGATGCAAAAGTGGATTTCACAATATGAGGATGCAAAGCAAGAGCGACAAAGGGCACGAATCGAGTGGAGACGGGGAAGACGACCACCGATGCACTATCCGACGGGTCTGGAGAGCCTACCAACCTTCATGAGCTTAAGATGGTTGCGCAACCAATTGAAAAGCGCACAACAATGCGGTGACGAAGTGACTGAGGAAGAGTGGGAGTACTCTCGGGGTTGCGCGACCAAGGTAAGTTTGCAATGTACGACATGCTAGTGACTTTATTTCTAAACGTTTGAACGGCCACTCATAATCTTTGTTCATTGTAGTATAAGTCATACACAGTAGCATGGTGTAAAGGTCGACATTTTAGGGTGGAACGAATCGACAAAAAGCGTTTTACTCAAGATTGTGGAATCATGGCAAAATTTGAACAGTCTAGTCGACGACGTTCCTCTGTTGCAGATCCTGTGGTGGCGGAACTCACTTACTTCGGCACGCTGCAAGAGATTTTGAGGATCGATTACAGAGGATTTTTTGTCGACTTGTTCGATGTGCAATGGTTCAAAATAATCATGGAGGGTCGCAACGCTACTGTGCGTAGAGGAGAGTCTGGTTTTCTTGAGGTGGATTCTACTAAGAAATGGACTGACCTAAGAGACACTTTCATACTACCAGAGCATTGTGAACAAGTAAGTATGTAAATAGTTAACATCCCCCTTTTACAAGTTATGTGCTTGAAAGCTCTCATGTAAGTTATGTGGCTCTGCCAGGTAATATTTCATCCTACAAAGTCTACATCAAACTGGTGGTACGTCATAGAGGTAGCCCCTCGTAGTGCAAGGACGTATAAAGGCTACCATGTGCCAATCACAACGGCATCAATGGAGGAGATCAGAGAAGATGCTCAATCAGAAGCCGCTGCGGTGGTGCCAGACGAGCATCAAGATGCTACTACTCTATATGGGGTGCATGTAGAGGAGCTACAAAATGAAACAGAGGATATGTGTTTAAACGGAGAGCTCTATATAGATATAGGAAGTTATGCTGAGTTATGCGAGGATGAGAGAGAGATCTCTTAAAGCCACAAATATTGTATTTGAACAATTTTGCTCCGTGTTGTAAAAGCTCTGGCTCTCTAAGTACCTTCCATGGTGTATAACACTCTTTTCTACTCGCGCTCACATCTTTTGATTGAAAATTCTAAGTTTTCGACCTGCCTCTTCTATCACTCAATTCATTGTGTCATTGTATTTAATGGTCTTTGCGTCATTGTCTACTCTATTCATTCAATATTAAGTTTAAATATTCGTGTGTTTAATGCAGGTATGGATGATGAGGAGTTTCTTTCTTCTTTGTCACCACAGCAGAGACAGTGGTACGTGGAGCGTCATCGCTCTAGCGCATCATCGCGCGTTCCTACTCCATCCGCATCTCCCTCTCTTTCGGAGCATTCGGCGCGCTCCAAAGCTTCGGCGTCGACGAGACGATCTTCACACTCGTCTAGACACAGGCGCTCTAGTGGTGGCGGTGGCGGTTGTTGTGGGGATTCCGCCACCGATGCCTCCACACCGCCTCATGTTCGACGAGGCTCTTTACCCTCCCCTTCTTTGCCCGCCCCCACACCAGCCACAGCATCGCCATCTACGCCAGGTTTTGCGCGGCTGACTGTTCCTAGCAGCTACACACCTCTACCTACTCCGCCAGGAGCCACCCCACTCGACACTCCTCGCTTTGGGGCCCAGACGCCGGTGGAGACACCTGACGTCCGTACCCCCATCAACACGCCACTAAAGACCCCTGCCGGGACACCCAGGTTCACGCGTCACCGGCCAGAGGGCTTGCCTTACTCCGTCGACTTCAGCGGCGGCATCATCATGGATGATGACGGCAAGAAGGTGATCTCGCACATGCGTGGCCTTTGCTCTCAGCTGTTTAGACACTAAATACTAAACAAATGGAGTGAAGTACCAAGTGATTTAAAAAACAAAGTCATCAGCATACTTCATGATGAGTTTCCCGTTCCAACACGGGATCAGCGCTTCAATGAAGACCTGATGAAGATTCGAATGCGCGAATACTGCAAACACAAGCGTTTCGAAGTGCAAAAAGCAATCACGAATGGGTGGAACAGGCCAGATTGGCTGGCCAAAGAAGATTGGAAGAATGCGAAGAAAGCAGTGTGCGAGAATCCTGACAAGTGGAAGCAACAAAAGGATGCAGCCAGAGCGCGAGTAGAGGCAGGGAGCTCGCACCACTTGGGGAGCGGTGGATGGGCATCATTTGAGGCCAATTTTGTAAGTTTTTTTGCATTGCTCTTTATGTTCGATAGTTTAGGGTTTATGAGTTTTTTAATTCTAACATAGTGAAATCTTTGTATGTTTTGACAGTGGTCGATGACAGGACGTGATCCCACACCGTACGAGCGCGAGTACCCAGGCAGGAAGGGCTTAAACGCCCTGATGGACATTCTCAGTTCTCGTGGCGGCATGGTTAGTATTAGGGTTTACTCTTTTCTATTTTTTGTATTGTTTTATAAATGTCGTTATATGTTTATACTTACTGAAAGCTGTCTTATTGTCTTTTTTTGCAGAATCCGACAGATACGCCGCTTGGACGCGATGAGACGTCTGACTAGAGGACGTCAGTTTAGCCGTAGCTAGATAGCATTAGTTTAGGGTTTCTCATAGCTTATGTATCATGAGACGGATTTTATACGTCTTTTTGAACCATGTATATTATTACATTTGTCACCGCAGTTCCTTTTTCCAATCAATTCTTTATGCCTATGATGTTGTACAATTGTCATTATTACATTTTCCAATCAATTCATTTTGCCTATGATGTGTACAATTGTCAATTTTACGCTTGTCAATTTTGCAAACAATGCGTCTTGTGGGTGACTATTTTGGGTCTATTATCTACCCTTGCACTTTTTTTAAAAAGTGAATCAAGTACAATATGGTTGATGGGTGGCAGGGCATTCAATGCCCTCTCACCAAAAAAAAATTCTCTCGAGCGTCGCTATAACCGTCGCTATTTATGGCTCTGTAGCGTCGCTATGAGCGTCGCTATAGTCTTCTATGTAAACGTCTCTATAAGCATCGCTATGAGTGTCTCTATATAGCGACGCTTATAGCGACGAATATAGCAACGCCTATAGCGACGCATATAGCGACGCTCGTAGCGACGGTTTTAGCGACGCCGGGGGTTATAAAACCCAGTGTATTTTCGTCGCTAACAGCGTCACAAGAGCACACAACCTCTTGTAGTGTTTGAGGAGCATCGTGGGCTTATATAGGGCGCTATGCACAAGTCCCTAGGCGCACCGCTCCTCCCTAGGCACATACTAGCTGTTGGGCACACACTTCGAGGCGGCAACCGCTTTGCACACCCCCCGAGGCAGCGTTTTTGGCTATAAAAACAACCTACCCAACCCGTTTTTCCGCTTATTTTCATTTACGAGGATTCGAAATAAATCCTCCAACCCTCCAAGCGGAACCCCGCGGCACCCCGCGACACCCCGTGCGCGATTTTGGGAGCTGTCGACCTCTTCCTAGAAATTGGAAATCGCGTACCAAGTGTCACGCCGTGCGTGTAGTTAGTGAGTGCCGACTTTCTCTTAACCCTCACAGCTTGCATAGCAAGTGACAAACTTAGCATGTGACACAATTTTATGTAATTATTTCTTGCTTGCTTAGATTTACAACTTGCATACTTGTTTATAAACCATTATTAGTTTTTTCTATTATGAAGGAAGGGTGGTTTATTTATATATTTTAGTCATAGAAGAAATTTACACACGATGTCTTGTCTATTTCTTAATGTCTTGATGGACTTCTCTTTTCTCTTTTTCAGCTGAACATTTGTGGATTGTCATAATGGATACAGAGGATATACAAGAGACCGCTGATGACAGGCTGATGTCTTTTCTTTACAAAGTTAATGAACTTACAAGATTTCAAAGTGTCAAAGAGATTTTTAATGCTGCCTTTGATCTTCAAGCACTTGTGGATGGCTTCTCCACACAAATTAGTGACTTGAAAGAGATATATACAACATTGATCAAAGATCACAGGCTTGACAATCTTGTTCATTTTGTTGATATATGCAAAGCAGGTAGCTTGTCAAGGACAGGTATTGCAAAGAAGTGGTCAAGCCTTCATCCAGACTGGCAAAAGATCATAAAGCCTTGCAAATTTCATGGTAATATGCATTGTCAGTTGGTAGATTATGACCTTGGACTTATCATTTTCTTCAGTGTACTCACAACACCAGAGGGCAAAGAGATTCCAAAGCAGATTTCTCAGGTTGAGGAGGACCAGGAGGAAGAGGAGATAGAGATGGAGTTCCAAATAGAGGAAGAGAAACTACAAAGCACTGAGATGCTGGACATTGCAAAATTTAAAGCAGAAAACATCACTAAAGTGGAGAATGTTGACATTGAGGATGAAGATGTTGATCCTTTGCATTGCACAGCAACATTTCCCACATACAAAGTTAACAAAAAGGAATATGTTTTGCTGAATGACATTCAACATCTTTTTGATCTAAGGGAAGATTATGCTTTGGCAGTTTTGGCTGAGTGGGGATCTAATGACATAGGATTTATTGATTACTCACCTTGCCCCTTAGCAGTCTTGGACACAAAGGTAGAAACTTTTATTGACAGCTCAAGTGTTGGAAAGCATGTGCAGGACATTGTTCTGAGATATGAGCAACAGGGTGTACCTTCTGAAGAGGAGTTCAATGAGATCCAAAAAAGGCTTAAAATAGAGTATATGGGAGAGGAAAAGACCAGAGATTATGAAGTAAGGCCAACTAGATCCATTGATATATGGGAACCTGCCTTGTTTGAGGAGGATGATTCTCCTAAGGTATGTTAATGACCATTTGCTTTGTCTCATTAATGTGCTGAACAATTAACCAAGACATATTTTTGCAGGTTGAAATACTGGACATAGACAAATTCCTTGGTAGGGGGAAGGGTTCTAGACCCTTAAATTTAGGAAGGAACCAGAGCTTGGGACACTTTATTGGGAAGCTCAACAAAGAGACTGTCATTATATTCCATAACAAGTTTACAAGAGAACCATTGCTGCCAATGCTTGCAATTAAAGCACTTGCAAAGGTTGTTGGTTCATATCAGCTTCCTCCAGGGTTAGAGAAGTTAATAGTGGTGGAAAAGGAGGAAGCCATCAGAATTTTTGGATTCTTCCCTGGCCTTACTGGTTCTAGAGCTGGTTATTTTGCAACAATGGCATCCTATGTGCTTGCCCACTCTGGGGACCTCAAGAGACAAATGATAGGCTACAATAAGCAGAAGTTTCTGAAGTTTAGGGGTGAAGTTGATGTACCTTCATCAAAAGACTGGCTTTGCTCAAACCTGTACTTTGGCCCACTTTCTACCTTGTCTCTCTCTCTTGTAGCTAGCCATTGTAAGAATTTTTCATTTGCAGATGAACTATTATATGAATTTTCTCTTTTCTGCTTGTTCCTGTGTAAGGCATTTCCTAAATCTGAGTTCAGTAGTGCTTTCTTTGTCATTTTTGATCTGGTTCTATGCCATATTTGTCTATAGAACCACTGGAAAACCTCAAGCAAGCTGTTTGCCTTCACTGCACCTCCCCCATGTCTTGTATGCTTGAAAAACTTGGCTCTTGCTTGATAATGGGATTTCTCCATGCCTTGTGTAGACCATATGGACAGGGAGCCCCATCTCTTTACAAACCAGGGAGTGTGATTGTAAATTATATGCTGCCAAAGTAAAAGTGTGTCAATATGAGATTAATCATATGCTGCCAAACTAAAAGTATGTACATATTAAAAAGGTAAGAAAATAAATAAAAAACTTACCATGTAATGTGTGAATTCCTGATCCCAAGAATCTTTCATTGCACTTCTGAAGTTATTGAGCACTTTCTTGAAATTTGGCCGATCATTTTTGCCCCAGGATGTCTTATCATAGTAGGAAAATACTTTGTCTAGTGATTCCCATACATCTGCTTGTTTATTTCTTGATGTACCTTCAAGACCATGATCTTTGATGGCATTGTGGAGAGCTTTCCACTGGTTATACTTCACATTGGATGAACCCTTCTTGGCATTTACCTTTCCTAGTTTGCCATGAAACCCTAGGAAAGCTCTGGCCTTCACACCACCAACAAATACCTTTCTAGGCACATTGTTTCCATTTGAAGACCTCTTCAGGTCTGTTTCAATCTTAACCATACCACTGTGAAGGCCAATTTCTGATAAAACCCTTTCAATACATTTGATTGCAGCATCTCTAGCTGCTTTTGGCTGTAACTTCCAGGCAAACCCCACATACAGATGTACAATTTTCTCCACAATTCTGCAAAGATCATGCAGAGTGCATATGTGGACATTAGCAAGTGGAATATTTAAAACTGCTTTGAAGTTTGGATCTTGAGTATGCCTATTGGGTGCTTTGTTCCAATTTGCACGATTACATTCTTTTGCTGATGCCATACAATACAGACAAGGTCTCTTTGCCATAGCTCCTTTGGAGACATTGTACATACATTTAAGGGTTTTAAGGTCTCCTCCCATGTGCCATTCCACCCTGTAACTTCCAAACCCTTCTACTTCAAGATCTTCCCCTAATTCTTGTGCATTAATGACTTCGGGTATTGTTGTTTGATGGAAAACCCAATCCAGAACATCAAAGTCTTCACTCTCTACTTCAAAAGCACCTAGCCACCAGACATTCTTCTCCGATTGCACGCTGAAGTACTTGGTATCCTTCGGTTTCAATGCTTTGTTCATTAAAGTTATGGAAATCCTCTCAATTTTTCTGTTCTTAACAATCTCGCATTCATCAAGCTTTATCACAAAACTGACAACACCATTTGCTTCTGTATGCTCCAGCTCATAGAATCTGATCATTTCCTTCTGAAGTGTCTTCAAGTCAAGGAAAATATTATTGAACTCGTCAAATTGAAGATCCCTCTTTTTACCATGATAGGTACCATGAATGTGGTGAGGCTCACCCAACATCTCCATTATCCTCTCATTGATCTTTTTCCTTGCCTGCTGCACAATGGATGTCTTTGGAAGCAAAGAGGACTTGACTTTACATTGCTTTAACATCGACTTCATATTTCTGAACAGCTTGCTATAACCATCTCTGCTAATGCCTACCTTATCCATAGTATATTGCACATCCTCCTTGTCCAAGCAAGAGCTCTGCAAAAATCCCTCAATGCACTACTCCTTTGCCTTTTTAAATTTCTTCTCTGTGAAAATATTTTTGGAAACCTTGGGAGGTAAAACATCACAATAATGTTTAGCTATCATTTCCATGTTTGATGCAGATTTTGGTTGTAGCAAAGTCCTAAATCAAAAGGTACAAAATTAACTGATTATTGATCTTGTCCAAATGACAACAACAAAATAAACATACAGTGATCAACTAAATTAAAGTTAACTGAATATTAATCATTTAATAAAGAACAATAGCATAATAACAACCTAACAAAAAGATTAACAACCTAACATAAGCATAATAATGCGGAGCAGAATCATAATACAACTTAACAAAGAAAAGTAACCTAAGCATATTAACAAAGAATAGTAGCAACTTAACAATATAAAATAAGCATATATACCTTGCTGCTCTGATTCTCCTGCTGCAGCCTCCTCCACCACGTCTCAAGGCTTCAACGTTCTTTAACTTCTTTTCTCTTTGTCTATTTCCTAACATTGTATTCTTTCTTCTAGCTTGTTTGAGCTGAGTTTGTAGCTTTTCGTTGCTCTCTTTACATTCCTCAAGCTGTTGTTTAAGAGTATTTATCATTTGTTTGGTCAAATGATCTTCTAACTTAAGAATATCTCTCTCTGCCGCAAGACTCTGTGTATAACCCAGCAACCCTCTTTGACCATCACCCACAAATTTGATCAAAGATGAACAATTTGAGAATGGGGGAGTGCTCTTTGTCATTGGGTCCACTGGATAATCTTCCATCAGTCCAGAGATCAATGTGTTTTTTTTAATCTTGCCGCATTGCTTCAAATATGGACGAGGACACCTCTGCACATTTGTTTCTCTTGTGCACTGGACAATATTCTTCATTTAGCTCAATGTGTAGATGGTATACTCTTCTCTTCTCCATGGAAGTCTGTTAACAGTATTTGTTAGAGATAGTACTACAGGGAAAATCTCTGCAGATACGAGGAAGAAGACGACACAGAAAAGGTTTGTTTCACCTTTTGAAAATTTTGAATTTTGGGCCAGAACTGACGTTTTCGTTAGTTTTGGAGGGAGTATTTTTTAGAATACTAAAGGTCCTAGAAAGATTTGACAATGACATGTTTTGGTGGAGGTAAAAAGGACGCAAACTCACCTTTTTACAAACATTTCACTATTTTTTAAATAAAGTATATATTCTCTCTCTACATATTCTTACAGGGCACAAAAGTGACCTCAAAATTCCCCTAATGAGATTTCCACAAGATTACATGTTGGTTTTAGTGGTTGTTTTGTGCTTTAAATTGTGAATATATGCATGTCATTACATATCAAATCATTTCATTATGGTACAGATCAAGTGCACCATGCACTCCATAAGGTTAAAACTAGGTTTCAGTGATTATCATATGGTCTATAGAGTATGCTCTAATTTAAAGCATGTCATGAGAATAATGAACTACATGTAGTAATATAGTATTTTGGTCCCTAATATCAATCACAAAAGAAACAGGAGCACTGCAATATACATGCAGGGACAAGACCAACAATCTCCACGCATGCAAGTGACTTTTCCTACTTCCAATAGCCTACACATGTTAAGAAGATAATTACCTCTAGCGTGGTAACCATCATTGTCAAATCAAGATCCTCCACCTTGCGGCCTGGCCTCTCAAGTGTGCACTTTGAGAAGGCTACTTTGGCTTTAAGCAACCGAATTTCTATCATATCAGGTTTAGAAAACTTTCTAAACTCCTCTATTGGCTTTGTGCACCGACAAATTGTTGGAATTAGGGTTGCAGAGAAACACACACAGCTTGGAGAAGACGAAGGAAGCTCAAGGCACACAATAGAGAGTGTGTTACTTAGTGTGCAATGGAAAGATAGATAGCCCTAGAGTGATGGGCGTATATACAATGCACGGGGGAAAAAACCTCCTAAAGAGGGAAAAAATGCCCCGGCGGTCCTAGTGTGTTCACACACATCACTACCACATGTATATGGTAACAAATCCCCCCTGGACTGATGCGGTGAACGAGAGCTGGCACATGAGTAAAGGGAAGTGCCATGCCCTGAGGACAGGATCAGTCCACAAAGGGGAGTAAGCCCAAAGCTTTGCGGAAAGCTTCAAGCTTCTCACGAGACAATGCCTTTGTGAAAGGATCTGCAAGGTTGTCCTGTGTTGGCACATAAGCCAAGCTGATCTCTCCTGCTGAGAGACTCTCCCTGACATAGTGGTAATGCACCTCAAGGTGCTTTGTGCGATCATGAAAAACTAGGTTCCTCGCAACTGCCAATGCGCTCTGACTGTCAGTGTAGATAGTGTTGGCAGTGTCCTGTTCAACACCCAAGTCAGCCATAAGGCGTCTGAGCCATACACACTCAACCGTAGCTGTGAAGACTGCCCTGTACTTAGCCTCACAACTTGAAGTGGCCACAGTAGGTTGCTTCTTGCTCAACCATGATATACATGAACTGCCAAGCATGAAACAAAAACCACTTGTGGACACTCGCGTGTCAAAACAACCAGCCCAATCTGAGTCCGAAAAAGCATGTAAGTCTGGCGGCAATGATCCCCCCTTGGGATAAAACAAGCCAAGATGTAAAGTGCCACTAAGGTAGCGGAAAATCCTCTTGACAGCCTGCCAATGCTTAGACCCTGGGCTATGCATAAATCTGTTGACCTGCGAGACTGCAAACTGAATATCTGGCCTCGTGTTGCATACATAAATGAGGCAGCCAACAGCAGTTTGGTAAAGAGTGACATCAACAGGATCGCCAGCATCATGTAGACTCAACTTCAAACCTGTTTCCATGGGAGTGGCAATAGGTTTGCAATCCTCAAGTCCAAACTTACATAGCAATGTCTCTATGTAACTTTTCTGACACAAGGCAATACCACCATCACACTGCTTAAACTGTATACCCAAGTAATGATGCAACAGCCCCAAATCTTTCATCTTCAAAGTAGCATTCAAATCAGCCTTAAATTCAGCAATATGTCTCTCATTTGGTCCAGTGATCAGCAAATCATCAACATAAAGAACCACAATGAGAAATACATCATCCTCACGCTTTACATACAATGTTCTTTCTGTTGGACTGTTATGAAAGCCTCGTTTAACCAAATGAGTGTCAGCTTTCTCATACCAAGCACAAGGAGATTGCTTCAACCCATACAAAGCCTTCTTACATTTGCACACTTTGTCCTCTTGTCCTTTTATGACAAAACTGCGAGGCTGCGTTACATAAACTTCCTCAAATATGTCACCATTCAAGAAAGCAGTAACAATGTCTGATTGATGTACATCCCAACCAAAATGAGCTGCCAATGCACATAGAAAACGCACAGTAGTCATACGACAAGTGGGAGAAAAAGTCTCTTCATAATCTATGCCTTTTTGTTGTGCATAACCCTTTGCAACAAGTCGAGCCTTATGGCGATCGATCTCACCATCCGGCTTGCGTTTCAACTTGTAAACCCACTTCGTACCAATGTCCTTTTTGCCAGGAGGCAAATCACATAAAGTCCATGTGTCATTCTCTATAAGTGCATCATATTCTGATTTCATGGCAGCAATCCAATTTTCTGAATTCTGTGCTTCATCAAAAGACAGAGGCTCCTCAACATCATGTAAACTAGACACAGCCAAAGCATAACAATCTGATGCATAAGATGCATGGCGAGAGCCTGAACGAGTACGACTAGGTAAAGGTGCATCCAATTTATTGTCACGCAAAGTGTGCACCAGCCATTTTGGCATACCTCTAGCCTGCTCATTTTCAGCCCTTTCCTCATCAAGTACATCATGTACATCTTCATCAGTAATAGGCTGTTCTAAAACATTTTCAAAAACCCCCATAGGCTGTACATTTGCCTCATTGGAACTTACATTCGTATTTCCACCACTGAAAAGAGGCAACAAAGTGTCATAAATGTCCTGTGAGATTACATTACTGTCTCTAGTACATGACAGCAAGGGCTGAACAGAGTCTTCCACAAACACTACATCCCGTGAAACCAGAATACGTTTTGTTTGCGGATGATACAACCTGTAACCTTTGCTTTCAGCACTATAACCAACAAAAATACATTTGACAGCCTTATCATCCAATTTCCTGCGCTGCACTTGTGGCACCAAAGCATATGCCAAACAGCCAAAAACACGCATGTGCTCAATAGAAGGTTTTCTATCATGCCATGCTTCATATGGAGTAATAGACTGCAAAGATTTCGTAGGACACCTGTTAAGTACATAAGTGGCACACATGATGGCCTCAAGCCAAAAAGAATGCGGCAAAGCTTGACTTTTGACCATACATCGTGCCATTTCCGTTAGTGACCTGTTTTTCATCTCAGCAACACCATTTTGCTGAGGTGTATAAGGCACTGTACATTGGTGTTTTATCCCACGACTAGCCAGAAATGCATTAAATTCATGAGACATATACTCCCCCCCTCGATCGGAACGGAGGGTGCCCATAGTACATTTTGAGACATTTTCAGCCATAGCCAAAAATTGTTTGAAGCACATAAAAACTTCGGACTTCGCTTTAAGCGGAAATACCCATGCATGCCTGGAGTAATCATCAATGAAAGTCACGAAGTACAGGTAATTGCCCAAAGACGGAGTTTGCATGGGCCCACAAACATCACTATGCACAAGCTGCAACCTGCATGTGGCCCTAACTGAACCATCCTTTGGAAACTTAGAACGCTGCATTTTACCCAGAATACAGCCTTCACAAACATGTTTGACAGGTGCTTCAAGAGGCGGCAAAGAAGCAACCAAATCAGATTTCTGCAAACGCAGCAAACTGGCAAAATTCAGATGACCAAAACGTGCATGCCAAAGTTTTGCATCTGAAATAGCCCTTGAATCTGCAACAGCATTTGCAAAATTTTTTCCACACTTATCATACAAAGTGAGCTTATACAGCCCACGGCACAAAAGCCCAGATGCAACAATTTCATCACCAAAACTGATATCATGAACTGTACATCTGTCATCCACAAATTTGACTACAAGTCCAAGTCTAGCAAGTGCGGATACAGACAAGAGATTCTTCTTGATCCCAGGTACATAAAGTGCATCAACAAGTGTGAAGGAACTGCCATTAGCAGCAGTGAGTACAATCTTTCCAACTCCCTGAACTGGATAAGAGGCGTTGTTGGCACAAGTGACTGAATTCCCATGAGGGACAGACTCGAGAGAGGTAAACAATTCACGATGTGAGGTAATGTGCTTTGTAGCACCACTGTCGAAATACCACACATGTGAATCTGCAGCAACTGACAAGCATGCATCATGGACAGCAGGATTGTAAGTGCACTTTGCGCTAAAAGCCCATTCTGCATCAACATCAGCATCACAATCTCCTTTCACAGAAGACTCAACAATGGCTGCATTTGTAGTGGAACCAGCATTTGCAGTGGAACCACCCTCTTTCTTCTTAGCCTCTTTGGCCTTCAACTTAGGACACGACTTGATCAAGTGATCATTGGCTTTACAATAATGGCAACGCATCTTCTTTTTGCCCTTATCACCAGAATTGCCAGACGAAGTGTTGCCACCAGAAGCATTAGGAACAGAATTTTTGCCACTCGCAGCAGAACCATAAGAAGTGGCTGCATTACTGTTACCACCCTTTCTTTGAGAAGCAATAAAAGCCTGTTCAACTGCACGCTGCCTAGTCCTGTTTTTTCTAGAAAGTGACTCTTGCAACAGCAATGTGCATAATGCATCAAACTTGACAACTTCAGGATTTCCTTGGGTCATCAGTCTCCAAGTACTAGCAAAAGTCTGGTAGGAATCTGGTAAGGCATCAAGAACAGTTTGCACAAGGGAACTGTCCGAAATGACTTCACCTGCAGAAATGAGTTGCTCATTGATATCCTTGACACTAGCAAGGAAAGTGTCCATATCATCTTCCTCATGCATAATCTTCGACTCTAGATCTTTACGCAGCAAAGCAATTTTAGCCTCATTGCGGCTTGCATAAAGACCTGCTAGAATATCCCAAGCCTGTTTTGCAGATTTTGCTGAACGGATGTGAGGAATAATGGTGCGCTTCACAGACAACGCAATCAATGCATGAGCCTGCGCATCCTTAACATCCCAACGAGCTTGTTCTGCCGTAGGCAAAACAACTCTAACAACTGCAATCCTTGCAGCAAGACCTGCAACATCCTCAACATCGCCTACATCTTCAGAACCAGGGCGTACATCAATGCCCTGCACAATGTTCCAGACACCTTTTGACACAAGAACATGTTGCATCATATAAGCCCACATAGGGTAGTTGTCCCCATCCAACCTGTCCTGAGCAGCAAACATCTTGAACACATCTGTGTTGTTGTTGTCAGCCATGGTAAATGCTGCACCTGATGTGAAAACTGCCCGAAAATAGGAGAAATGGAGCGGGAACAACTTGTGCTATATAGCACAAACTGTAGAAGACTATAAGGCACCTGTTATGCAAAAAATGACACTGACAGAAAATCTGCACAAAATGACGAAATAGCCTGTGCAGTACTGCCCGTAGTGGAAACGGAGACCGAAATGAGCCTAAATCAAAATTCTGAGCAGACCAAGCTCTTCGAGCCTTCCCAAAATATTTGTCGACCTGCGAACGCTCGCCAAAGCTCACTGAAATCGAAGAAAGTGAGCAGGCGTGTGCTGGAGCTGCTGGCGACTAAGCCCGGGAGGACGTGACCTACTCTGATACCAATTGTTGGAATTAGGGTTGCAGAGAAACACACACAGCTTGGAGAAGACGAAGGAAGCTCAAGGCACACAATAGAGAGTGTGTTACTTAGTGTGCAATGGGAAGATAGATAGCCCTAGAGTGATGGGCGTATATACAATGCACGGGGGAAAAAACCTCCTAAAGAGGGAAAAAATGCCCCGGCGGTCCTAGTGTGTTCACACACATCACTACCACATGTATATGGTAACACAAATGTCCTCCCTAAGTCTGAGAACTACACCCCTAACACCATTTGAGTGGATCATATTCTCCCTTGATGCTTGCAACTCAAAGTAATCACCCTTATCTACAACTTCTATTTTCTCACATGTAAAGGATATTTTTTTCCACATAATGCCATGTAATATTCCAAGGGATAAGGCTGCCCAAGATTCACGACAAACTAACACTTCAAATTTAGTGCTCCTTGATGTAAGAAATGTGGAATACAATAAGGATCTAGTAGCGGGGAGAGTAGAGAGAGATACAATGCAAAATAGATTAGTGGCAAATCAAAAACTTTAGATTAGCACACTATTACAAAGTGATGGCATCATCCACCCATGCACTCTCAAGGTAGATCTTAGATGGAGATTTAGACAACTAGAGCATGTAAGAATACAAGGGATTAACAATCCTTACACAAGGATGTGTTGTGTGCTTCAAGTGTGCACACCATTCTACCAAATTACTCATGAGAAGTACTCCTTATATAGATGTAAGGGAGCCTCTAAATGCCCATGTGCATCCGCCCTTAGATAGCCAAGTCCAAGTAGGACTCTCCCATGCGCCCATGTGTAGCCGCGTTTGGGTAGACAAGTCCTCCTAGAAATCGGCCACCGGCCAAGGAAATCCAGCCATCGGCCAAAGACCACTAGCCACCGACCATCGGCCAAAGACCACGGACCACCACCACCGGCCACCGGATGGCCATTTTCTGATTGTATTCGGCCGTTGTCTGGCCAAGATATTCCTATGAAAAGGAATATTTCCCTTGAGTTTCCCCTCAATTTGCTCCGTACCATCCACGATCACAAATAGAGATCTCATTAGCTTTGTAAGGTTTCCAGTTTCTGAAACCTTAAAGGATGTATAAAGCTTAATCAAACTAATATGATTATTGAAAAAGGAATGTAGATTGTCCGACCATGGCAAATATTGGTATTTTTGGAATCTTAAGCACAACAAACCCCGGGCTAGAAATTTTCAGAATTGAATTCCGATAAAAACTGGCATAGTTATGACCCCTAGAAGTTTACACTGTGAATTGAGTAAAATAGGTAAAATTAAAGGGTTGCAGTAATCATTTAAGAATAGACTTTATTAAAGATCTCCCATATATTTACAAGATATTTATCAATTAAGCAAAAATAGGTCAAATTATAGCAAAGTTGACATTTTAAAAGCTGGCAAGTAATGGGAGGGTCATCACTGACCTGCCAGGGACTCATTTAGCAGGAGGGGGCGTTTTTTGACTTGCTGGGAGTTGCTTGAACTTCAAGCAACTGCCTTTTTCAGCCGGTGAGAGCTTATGAGTGCCAGAAAACTATAAATAGGACCCCTAGCTTCACATTTTACACGGACTCAGAGCCTTGATACTCTCTCTGTCATCTAGAGAGGGCACTGCACAGAAATCATTAAAGATTAATCTCTAATTGATTAACCTAAACGGTAATTAGTCTAATCTTTCTTAATTAGCAAGGTTAGATGAAGATATTTGTTAATAAATCAAAGATTAGGCCTATGTATGCTCCTCAAACCTCTCTTAATTAATTAAGCTCTGCTGATTATTAGAATTAAGCTTAGTAATACTAAGCTAATTAATTATCCTATTATAATACGGCTAAAATTAGCCAAATTAACCATGAATTAATGGTAAATATATTAATTAAGATTACATTAAGTTGAATTAATTATCAGAGATGCATTAGATAGTTATTAATCTAAGAAAATTATCCTATAATTTTCTAAGAAGTTTTCCTAATTAATTAGGCATAATTACTATGTTGTTTGAGAAATTTTAATAGGGGAAATTAGTAAATGGATTTCAAATGTTTTGATATATTTATCAGTAGTTAATTAGGTGTTCAAGAACCCGTGATAACTAGGAGAAGCTCAGAAAATTAATTTAGGTAATTAATTTAGCAAAAATACTCTTCTTTTTTAGCAATTTAAATAGGGGAAATTAGTAAATGGATTTCAAATTTTGTGATATATTTATTAGTAGTTAATTAGGTTTTCAAAAACCTGTAATAATTAGGAGAAGCTCAGAAAATTAATCTAGCTAATTAAGTTAACAGAAATACTCTGTTTTGTGA
The DNA here is from genome assembly GCF_014529385.1 of Adiantum capillus-veneris. Taxonomy (NCBI): domain Eukaryota; kingdom Viridiplantae; phylum Streptophyta; class Polypodiopsida; order Polypodiales; family Pteridaceae; genus Adiantum; species Adiantum capillus-veneris. The sequence goes on along the minus strand of NC_140935.1, from coordinate 42,880,550 downwards.
GTAATTTAAATAGTGGAAATTAGTAAATGGAATTCAAATGTTGTGATATATTTATGAGTGGTGAATTATGTGTTCAAAAACTGGTGATAATTAGGAGAAGCTCATAAAATTAATCTAGCTAATTAATTTAGGAGAAATACTCTGTTTTTTGAGTAATTTAAAAAGGTGAAATTAGTAAATGGATTTCAAATGTTGTGATATAGTTATAAGTAGTTAATTAGATGTTCAAGAACTCGTGATAATTAGGAGAAGCTCAGAAAGTTAATCTAGCTAATTAAGTTAGCAGAATTACTCTGTTTTTGAGTAATTTAAATAAGGAAAACTAGACATTGAATTCAAATTTTGTGATATATTTATCAAGGGTTAATTAGGCATTAAGTAACCCGTGTTAATTAGGGGAATCTCAGATAATTACTCTAGCTAATTATTTTAGTAGAAAAACTCTGAATTGAAGACACATTAAATAGGAGAAATTAGCAAATATATTCAAATTTAATTGAGTTATTTATTAGAGGTTAATTAGAGGTTATGAAACCCGTGATAATTATGCTGATCTCAGATAATTAGTTTAACTAATTATCTTAGTGAAATTACGCTGTTTTTAGGGGTAAATTAAAGAGGGAAATTAGTAAATCATGTTCTATAATTACATGCTATTTATTAAAGCTATATTATAGGATAAAAAGATCGTGATAATTATGCCAAGGTTAGAAAAGTAGTATAGATATTTATCAAAGTCAAATTACCATATTTTTAGCTAAAAACTAAAGAGGGAAATTAGTAAATCATGATATATGATTACATGCTATTTATGAGAGCTATATTATAGGGTAAAATAACCGTGATAATTATGTCAAGGTTAGAAAAGTAGTATAGATATTTATCAAATTACACTATTTCTAGCTAAAAACTAAAGAGGGAAATTAGTAAATCATGTTATATGATTACATGCTATTTTTCAGAGCTATATTATAGGGTGAAGAGACGGTGATAATTATGCCAAGGTTAGAAAAGTAGTATAGATATTTATCTAAGTCAAATTACACTATTTTTAGCTAAAAACTAAAGAGGGAATTTAGTAAATCATGATATATGATTACATGCTATTTATGAGAGCTATATTATAGAGTAAAAAGGCAGTGATAATTATGCCAAAGTTAGAAAAGTAGTATAGATATTTATCTAAGTCAAATTACACCATTTTTAGCTAAAAATTAAAGAGGAAAATCAGTAAATCATGCTATATGATTACATGCTATTTATCAGAGCTATATTATAGGGTAAAAAGGTCGTGATAATTATTCCAAGGTTAGAAACATAGTATAGATATTTATCTAAGTCAAATTACACTATTTTTAGATAAAAACTAAAGAAGGAAATTAGTAAATCATGTGCTATTTATCAGAGCTGTATTATAAGGTATAGTGCCCATGATGATTATGCAAAGGTTAGAAAAGTAGTATAGATATTTATCTAAGTCAAATTATTCTAATTCTAGCTGAAAATTGAAGATGGAAATTAGATAATTAAGTTAGAAAATAATAAGATAATTACCAAAGATCAAAAATATCTTTATCTACTTGTGGTAATTATACCATAGTTAATTGGTGAGGTTAGAAAATTATAATTGACCAAAAGGCCTATTTTTTGCGGATGATTAATTAAAATAAATAGACTTTGTGGTCAAAAGTTTTTAGGAAAATTATAGTAAGTGTAAACCTATGATATCAAGCTGAGGAAATAAAATCTTTAAGAGAAATTAATTACAATAAATATTAAGCCCAAAATAAGTAGATTATTAGCTTAAAAGTCAATGGGAAAATTAGAGAAAAATATATAGAGAATTATAATAAAATTAGAAGAGCTTAGAAAACCCTTAGGGAAGCGGTGGAAAAAGTTATCATACCTATATAGACAAATAAGAAATTACTAGGTCAAGAATTTACCAATTAAGACTATAAATTTAACCTTGGATGGTGGGTTACGATTGAATACAAAGGTAAAGTCTAGATTTTGAACTATTTACCTAATAATTAGACGTCCTTTTTATAAGGATAAGAAGTTATGATACCAAAAAGAACCCGAGAAAATCCTACATCTGATGATGAGGAAGTAGCTCCAAAACAAACTAGAGCGTCGCACGATGACAAAGCCGGGCCTAGTAGTAGGCCTACTGAGGATATTCTTCAGGCGCCAGCGCAGCAGTAGATGGCCAATCAATCCCAGGTGGGTGTCCCATTGTTCAATTAAGTCTTTAATTAGTTTAAGTTATTTTATAAGTTAGCATTGCATACGTAAGAAGGATAAACTGATTGAAAACGGAAGGTAACTTCCAATGTACATTTGTTTATAATAATAGGAAAGAATTGTTTGGGTTAAAACTGGTTGAATTAGGAAAGATATGTTTGATCATCCTTAAGACACCTTGTCTCAAGACACCTCTGACTCCTTGATATAAATTGATGATAATGATTGGCTTTCTAGCCACGGTTAAGTTGGTTATCCCCATGAACGATGAGTTTCTAATCCGTGTCATGTCTTGATGTTTCTACATAAGTTAGGATACCGTTTTTATCCTAGGGGAGCCGCCCGATTGTATGGGCAATTGGTTTGGTGTATGGGCACCCGGAACCTTGGGTGGGGGTTTATCCACTCCGGATTTGAATAAGGAATGGGTGCCGTTTTTCACCCTTAGGTGGTCTTGAGACAAGAAGAGTACTGGTCATGGTTATTATGGACAATGTTTTGATTGACAGTACCCTGTCTTAAGTTTAAAGATGTCTGTTTTCTAAAAGAATGCTTTCAATGCTGCTTCAAGGAATTACTGTGATGGAACGTTAAAAGAGACCATTATTTTAAATATTAAAACAATGTAATAATAAGATAAATGAATCTTGTGTGAGTGCGGGGTGGTAAGTGGGGATTGACTAAGGTTGTCAATCATGGACGGGTGGACCTGGTTAGTCAGGTAACTATCCATCCCTACGCTAGAAAACTTCTTCACTTGGAAGAGGAGTCCACCAGCGGTTGTGCCCTCACATCCGTTAGGGGGGAAAAAGTGTTGGTTGAGGATACCTTAGCCAAATTGTGGTAGTTATATGGCCGAAATAGTTTTTTGGACTTTTAATACGTTGTCCCGTTTCCGCTGCGAGACAGGACTAGGTCTTCTTCTAAGGCTATAGACCCAAGCCATTGTCAATGGTAAAGGTCTATTCCTTGGATTTTTCTTGTTTAGAGACTCTGATTTTTATTAGACCTAGAGACATGTCAAGGATCCCATCCCGATCTCGGTATAGGCGGGTTGGGGACCTTACAAGCTTGCAAAGATGGAATCCACCAAATATATGTGCACCATTGGCTTCTCCTCATATGGAGGCCTTACAAAATGTGCAACATATATTGTGGTGGCAAAACTAAGAGCAGTGGGCATTGCAAGTATACCAACACTTGATGCACAAGTTCCACCAGCACCTCAAGTTGTCCTTGTACCCAAATGCCTCTTGTTGCAGCCTTTGTAGAGGATTTTGGAGATGACAAGGGTCTCAAGACCCTTCTCAAAACTGTTCAACCACATCCATTTTTAGGCACGGGTGATGATGTGCCTATTTTAGTAAGCCAAAGACAAGCCTCGAAAGACTCCATTATTAAGTCTATAGTTCTCAATGGTGTACCTCAAACTAAGTCCTTTTCAACCAAGTTAAAGATCCTTGTCCCACTTACCCTCTTGCAATGAGCAGGTCCAGCCTTTCATGGAAAACTTAAGGACCTCTCTTCTTAATCATGAAAAGAGAAACCAATAGCTTTGATACCAATGTAATCGGAATGGACTATGAACAATAAGAATAGCGGAATTACAAAAACTGTAGTGCACATTTTTATGAGAATACTTTGAGAAAATAGAGGGTGAACTTGATTAGAGGTAGCAACATAACCATTACACTTAATTAACTTGGCATGAATGATACTTTGCAAGAGAGAGAAGTAGAGAACTTGACAACAGTTGAGGATCGGACTTATGTGGATCCGGCCTCCACTCCAAATGGATTTTGTATTATAGATTCTCCCATAAAGAGAGACTTGGTACAATACAAGCTTTGTGTTCCTTGAAAACTTGATGTGCAATGAAGATAGAGAACTTAAAGCACCACAACTATGCCCGTAACTTAGCTAAATGAAAGCATTAACTTGTCCCTGGCCTCACTCCCAAGACATCAAGCACCTTCAAAGGTAAAGAGAGCTAGCAGGGAATAAAGGTAGGGAAGAGGAAGAAGAATTATTCTTATGAGAAAGAAATAGTGTCCTCTCATACCATTACTCATAGATCTTAGCATAGTAATTGTGCGCTCCTTGCCGCACTGTCGAAGCAAGGGACTTGCCAATACACCGTGTGCGAGCCACAAACGGCTCCAAGCACACAACAAGCCTAAACTAGCAAGCTCAAGAGAACAAAGGGTGTGTCACTCACCGCTCTACGCTCGCCTTCGTGGTGGATTCCTCGCCGCGATGAAGAAGAAGCTGCAGTCGTGCCGCGCTCAACCGCTTCGCCGCCGTCGTGCCTTCGTAATGCTCGATCGCACACACACTCTCCCTCTCTCTCTCTCTCTCACACACACACACACACAAGGAGGTGAAGAAGAAGAAGATGGAGATGGAGCAAGAGCACTCTTCAATTGCACAAATGAGAGAATGAGTAAAAATTAGGTTTAGTTGGCTTTTATAGGAGCTCACCCCATTCACACTTGGGCGCCCATGCTTAGCCAACTAAACCCTTGAATGTCCAAGTTAAAGTGCGCCTCTCATCGGCGATCACTCTACCTTTCCCTATTGGACCGACAAGCCCGGTACCTGACTCTACCGAATACATAATACACGTCCGTCGTAGGTAATGGGGTGTCCGTGTGCCGTGAGGGTTAACATGCCCCCCTTCCTGATGTAGATTCCGTCCTCGGAAGCTATTGAGTTGAAGCTGGTTCGTCGAGGTGGAAGAGCATTTGAGATGAATGTCCTTAGCCTTCTTCAGTCACAGCAAAATCAAACAACATTGGCACAGTAATTGCATTCTCTTAAAAAGCATATGCAGTTTTAGGTAGACAAATTGATTGGTCAAAGAATTTCAAACAATTTGTTAGCAATGAACATTAAATTGCAATGTAATCAAATGCATAAACAGATGTAAAGGCAAAAAATTAAACAAGCCTGGGGTCGCTAATTTGACGGTCGAAAAGCACTAGAGATCGAATATTAATACCATGGGTAAGCTTCTTAATTTTCTGTGGTCAATTAAGTTGTTTAATCGCGAGAGCCAAGTATTCATGTTCGAGGGCTGACTAGAGGCTATACCTAGAAGACTTTGTAGTTAAGCTACCATAAAAGGAATTTCTCATGAAATCATCGCCTGACTGATTACTTTTTCTTTGACCCCCCAAAGTCGTTTCACATTGATTCAATTTTGATGCGTGTGCTTATTTTGTATGCCTTGGGTTTTTTGCTTTTCAAGGAAAAGCGCCCACACTGGGAACCTCTAGGGCTCTAGTACCATAGGCGATACATGTGAGTGAAGTACCAAATCAAGCTGAGATTTCTCTTCCAGCTTAAAATTTTACATTGTGGCACTTTGATTTTTTGTTTGTTCATTTTCAGCATTTAAATTTTGTAACTTTGGGGGGTCATATAACACTGTTACCCTCCCCAGGCTCATCACATTAGTAAACTCCCTTTATAATACTTACGCTAAAGGTCAATAGGGTTAAGCCCACTAGAAAGCCCTAGTACATTTCATACAATGCTGCCTAAATCGGATTAAGAACCTAAGTAACCATTTCTTATTAGGAAGGCATTCCCCATGGTATTAAGAGAAGATTTCTAATAGCTATCTTGGTCAAACTAGCTTAGTCGGACTGCTTGATTTTTACACCTAAACAAGTGATTATGACAAAAGATTGCATTGAACTAAATGTTTGATACTAAGAAAATGCACTGAATATTATGCTACCAATCACAATCAAAGCAGACAATCATAGATGCAAAAAGATAACGGCAATGCTAATGGACAAGAAACACCTGTTTGTGTTGATGGTCGCGCTTGATTTGAAGGTTCCATGAAGGTCCAAATCCTATCAATAGCAACACGCTCCTGTACACACTAGGAAACAAAAGGAATACCTCCAGGAGGCACATTAGTGGGAAAAGAGAACTTTGCTAATCACTCAACTCTAAAACAGAAACACTCCTATCGTACTAATCTTACCTACCCTCCATCACTCAAGTGATGAGGATCGAAGGTGTTTCATGGCATAGGTTTCTGTTTTGCTGTACCAGATGTGACATGTGTAGGTCTGAGTCAATGTTTTGACTTTTATTGTGCATACTCGTTTGCGAATTGCTCTTGCTCCTTTTTTTTTTTTTTTTTTTGAGTATAAAGCTTTATATGTACATTCCCTAAGATCGGAGATTAAGAGGTCAGGGAAAAAGGTTGAGAGGGAAACAAATGAATGATGACTGTCAGCAAACACTCCCCCCTTCCTTGGGTAGATCATACCGTTTGAAATGAGCTTGTCACCCTTTGAAACCAATTGTTCTAGTTGGTAATAGGTGAGGATTTTTGCCAGTAGTTTTCTATTACCCTAGGTGCCTTGTCAAGCTGCAAGGGTGGTAAGGTACTCTCCCAAGATCGAACTTGAAGTGGTTCATCAGGTGATTCTTGAACACTGGGAGGTGTGGATTCTTTTGTAGCTTCATGGAGGTCCACTACTATAGATGGAGGCTGTGTAGAAGCTTTTACCTCTATGGATGTATTACATGAGGAGCTAGAATCTTCATGGGACTCCCCCCTTCCTGAGCTAGGTGGAACAAATCGTTCTTTCTTTGGTACCCAAACTAGCTCGGGAGCAGGTGTGTAGCATTCTGTGATCTTTCCCTTTCCCCGATCATTGATTCGTTTTGGAGATACGGGATTGGGCTCACTTGGGTCAGGTGATAGGTAAGAGTACAATCTACGTTTTGGCACCCAGATTTGATCATTTCCTTGATAGTAGCCTTGGGCTTCCAATAGTCGTTTAGGGATCCATTGCAACATTTTCCTACTTTTCTTGGAGCGATTGTTACGTTTCTTACAAGGCTTCTGTTTTTTAGCACTAGCTATGGTCACTAAAGAAGCTTTAGGGACCCACTTGTATGTTTTCTTCGTTACATTAGGATGAGTCTTGTCAGAAGCGATATGCATTGCTTGTAGCATATTTAAGGGTATATGCATTTCATCCCCCTCAGGTGTTACCCAGGTCATCCCCCTATTTCCCCAAGTGTCTATGGTTGATGCTAGGTGTACCCAATCCACATTGTCCGATTCCGTCATACCCGGTAACACATCCATGTAAGGAGAATCTTGGCCAATGTCTGTATCCTTCTTACAAGTGTAACAATATTGTAGTGGGGCCGAGTGAACTGTGGTGTCAGAGCGATGATCAATAATGGTTTTACTCCCTAAGGGGTGTACC